>NW_024870728.1:8905000-9505000 GCF_019054845.1 Dipodomys spectabilis
GGGAAAGATGCTTCTGATTTCCCCAAAGATAAGGGAGACTCTTCTCTCTCTCTTTTTAACACAGCACTGGCAGCCTTCTGGCACACGGATTGAAAATTGGTAACTCACTTTTGGAGAGTGAGGGAAGCATCTGAACAAGGACCTTCCTTGTACACTCTGCCTTGTAAACTCTCTTTTCCAGGGCATGGGGGAGGGATAAAAGTCCAGGCGACAGTCTGAATGTTGTGTCTACTAGAGGCCAAGCCTCCAGTTTGAGCACCCACGATGCTCATCAGAGCTGCTGCAGCTAAATGGTAATTCACCAGGACCAGATTCCTTTCTTAATCAACGGGAGCTCTAAAAGAGGGTCCTGGAGAGGGGAAGGCTGGATTACTATTTCACTCTGTAATCATTGATGATTTGAGCTGTATCTTACCTCATGCTGACCTCTGGGGCTGTGGCACTTGGTCGCTGCAGTTACTGAGGTTGGGGGACAATGAAGACTGTGGCCCCTAGAAGTTTTGGGGGGAAATGTTAAATATAATTCAGCTAGGTAGAGTGAGAGCTCATCGTCATTGTAGGCTCACACTAAAATGTCTGTACTAAAATAAAAATCAAGCGTGAATAATTTAAAGAGAAATGTGTATATCAAAAGTGAATGTATACAAATAGGAAAGAAGGCAAGTTTTTTTAAAAGTATCTGGGCCCCAGGGACAGTTATTATTATTATATTATTATTATTATTATTTTGATAAAAATATTTCATTGTCCATAGATTTTTTTTTTAACATTTTCCCTGTGTTAACCATGTACAAAATTCCATTCTGAAAATAACTTTCAGGCAGCTCATGGAACTTCATCCTTGAGATTTCCAAGTTGAAATATGGGATTAAAAATGGTGAATGGATTTGCTAATTAAGTGTGGTAGCTTCTCTCTCTCTTTTTTTTTTTAATGGAAGCATGAGAGGAGGGTGTGGAGCTTGAGAGTTTAGTCTTATTATTTATTTTCTGTTGTCTCTGTGTGTAGACTTTTTTGTTTTAATTTGTTTACTCTTGTTTGTTTGAACTAATCACTACTTAGGGAAAGTCCTCTCCAGCTTTGCTGGGTTGGGCCTCTCCTCCAAGCCTTTAGCTCTGGTGACCATTCAGGCATAAAAACGTGCTTATCTGCAAATGAATGGCAGCTCTTTGCTTCATTAAAACCCTTTTCTCTTTTGGCACTCGCATTGTGACCCTTTGATATTAATTCAAAGGGCAATTAAGAATGCGGCCCATCTTTGAAGTAAGGCATTCAGGGCCCCGGTAGGGACGAACCTGGGCCTCTGATAGACTGCCGGATTCAACAGGCCTTTTCAAGGCAGTTTGAAGTGAGTCAAAGAAAATGGGCAGGAGAAGGTCAAAGAGAAAAAAGGGGCTAAAGAAACAGTCTGTATTTGTTCCGAGTATTAGCCAAGCAAACTGCAAATAGCAACAAAATCAAACAGTTAATAGAGTAGCCAGACAGAGCCGTGCCAATCACTTAACTTGAACAGCCTTGGGCTTACCACTGTGGTAGCGAATTATCTTGGGAAAGGCAGTAACTGGAAGTAATGGTATTGTATTTCTTTCTGCTTACTGCCCAGAAAAGGTGATAAATACTCACTGCTCCATAATTATGCAACATATATACATAAAGGAGTAGGACCCAGGAGGAGGGAGGTCGCTGGGCGGGGTCTTAGTCTGCATTGAAGCTGAGACCCTAGGAAAAGGTCTGAATGTGGAACAAATACACCCTTCTCAAACATTAGCACAGTGGAGGATGGCTTAACTGATTTCATTGGGAGCTTGCTGAAAACTTTGTGACTGCTCCTAGCACAACCTTAAAGACAAATATATTGGCCTGTCCAGAAAGGTTCTTTTTTTTTTTTTTTAAAGAAAACAAACAGAACCCCAAAACACAAAATGAGAAGTGTTCCAATCATGTGAAGGATTGGGCCAACATGCCCTTCTATTTTTATTTTTTGTGCCAGTACCTATTGGGCTTGAACTCAGAGCCTGGATACTGTCCCTTAGCCTTTATTTATTTATTTAGTTAGTTAGTTAGATAGGTCCTACTCAAAGGCTGGTACCCTTCCACTTGAGCCACATCTCCACTTTTAGCTTTTTTTTTTCTCCTCCTCTTCTCCTTCTCTTCTTCTTTTCCCCCTCCTGTTCCTGTTCTTCCTCCTCCTCCTCCTCCTCCTCCTCCTCCTCCTCCTCCTCCTCTTCCTCCTCCTCCTCCTTCTCCTCCTCCTCCTCTTCTTCCTCTTCTACCTCCTTCTTTTTGGTGGTTAATGTTGGCTTCTACCTAACCCTCCATTCTGCCCCAGTGGAAAAGGAGAGATGGATTGAGGATGGCAACTTACTGCTTAGTTCCCCCCCACCCCCCCAGTGCCTGGCTATTGAAACACCCAATGGGAGAGGCAGCTGGAACCAGTGGCTAGGGCTGGAGTGATCTAGAGAGAGGTAATGGAAGGAGGGAGGACCTGTGAGAGATCTGGCCAGTTTCTAGAAGTGTGAGTAGGATTGCACGCCATTGTGAGAGGATATCCATTGAGCACTTCTTCAAAAGTGTGAGCAAATTGATTTCCCAAAGGATGTCCAGATGACCCCCCAGGGGTGTATGAGTAAGAGAGGGGGAAAATCCCAGTAACCTTGCACATGTCTGCAGATAGGTCGAATGTGATTGTGTCATTGTAAACCACAGGTGGCATTTAAACCAGCCCAGAAGATCCTGTACTAATCACTTGCAACATGGCTGTTACAGATGGCTGTTTGATATTGTGTTTGTGTGATGGGTTTGGTGTGGAGGGACAGTCACAGCTCTGAAGAGCTGGGCTGTATCTCTTGCCACTCTGTTCCAGAATGTGCCTATTCATATACAAGCTGCAGCCTTTGTAAAATGCCTGTTACTGAACTAAGTATTCAGTTTCTATGGATGCATATTAACATTGCAATTATCTACCAGTAACTGAAAAATTTTTCTTTGTCTTTTTTTCCCTAAAAAAAGTAATCCTCATTTTTATAATTACCAGGATGGATTGCTTATGAAACTATAAATACAAATTCTACAATTAAAAACAAATACTGGTCACTTCAGCTAGCTAAGAGGCTTTGCCAATAATTTATCTGTCAGGTTTAAAGCTAAGAGAGATTGTGTGTGTGTGTGTGTGTGTGTGTGTGTGTGTGTGTGTGTGTGTGTGTGTGTGAATGCCCGCCAGTACTGAGGCTTGAACTCAGGAATGTTTTTGCTGACCTTTAGCTTTTTCCACTCAAGGCTGGTGCTCTAACATTTGAGCCACAGCTCACCACTTCTGGATTTTTTTGGCAGTTAATAGGAGATAAGAGTCTCATGGACTTGCTGGATCTGGCTGGTTTCGAACTGTGATCCTCAGATCTCAGCCTCCTGCGTAGCTAGGATTACAGGTGTGAGTCACCCACAGCTGACTAGGGCCTTAGCTGTTCAAGCAGGAATCAGCTTTTGAGCATTGCAAGTTTTCTTAGATGTCTTGGGAGAAGAGTGTAACAAAGTAAATAACAACAACAACATCATCAACAACAATAATAAACACATTCTAAAGTAAGGAGAAATACAGATAACAGAATCAGATAGTATATACACACCAATAGTAACCATGGAAGGGTTTATACTTCTGTGAAAGAGTGTAAGTTAATGTTAAGTTTGAAAAAGTGTGTGTGTGTGTGTGTGTGTGTGTGTGTGTGTGTGTGTATGTGCCCATTAGTGCTAAGGCTTGAACTCTTTCTCTATGGGTTTGTCTACTTCCTGGTCTCACAGAAATGTGAGTTTACTGTCATGGTGTTTTTTTCTTAGCATGATGTTTCAGAAGTTCATTCATGATGGAGTATGTATCAATGCCTGCTTATTTTTTATGACTGAGTAATATTCCATCATTCTGTGTTTACTTATCCAAATTCCCTGTCTAATTATCTTTTGATGCACATTGGGGGTTGTTCCCTCCTTTTGAACAGTGTTGTTATGAACATGTACACATGGGTGTGGTTTTAAAAATTCTTAACATATATTAATTGCAGTAGCCACCATTAGTCACTAATACCCACAGTTTCACTACTTCCCCAAATCCCACTAGAATTGTGTCTTCCTCTCATTTTAGCTTTTGGAGACTTCTACTCTGTTATCCATCCAAGTAGTTAAGTTCTAAGATCATTCTATCTACGCAGTCATATAGCATAACATTTTGAAACTGGCTTCTGTCACTCCATATCAACACTTTGAGACTCATGCTGTTGTATGTATTGATACTTCATTCTTTTTCATTGTGGAATTATATTTTATTGAGTGAATATGCTGCAGTTTGTTTATTCACTCACCTGCTGTGGAACATCTGGGTCATTTTAAATAAAATTATCATAAACACAAGTTGTCATTTCTCTATAGTTCCTAGGAGTAGGAGTATGGAGTCATACTTCAATTGTTTAACTTTATAAAACTTTCAGATGGTTTTATCAGCTGTACCATTTGTTGATGACAACAATGCATGGAAGGCCATTTTTTTTTATTTGTTTGTTTTGGTTGGTTGTGGGGCTTGAACTAGAGGCCTGCACGCTGTCCGAGATCTGCTCAACGCTAGCACTCTACCACTCTGAGCTATAGATCTGCTTCCATTTTTCTAGTGGTTAATTAGAGGCTAAGAGTCTCACAGACTTTCCTGCCCACACTGACTTGGAACCATGATCCTGAGTAGTTAGAATTACAGGCATGAGCCACCAGCACCTTGCTCTATCCCTACCCCCTCTTTGTAATTAGTGTTTTTTTTATTTTAACCATTCTGTACATGCTCAGTGATATTTAATCACAGTAGCTATTTATATTCCCTAATGGGTAATAACACTAAATATCTTTTCAAGCACTTTTTTTTGCCATCTATCTTCTTCAGTGAAGCTCTTAGACAGATCTTTGGTCTATTTATTTTTATTTTTAATTTTTTATTTGGTCGGTCATGGGGCTTGAACTCTGGGACTGGGCACTGTTCTTCAGATCTTCAGCTCAAGACTAGTGCTCTATCTCTTGAGCCACAGCGCCACTTCTGGTTTTCTGGTGGTTAATTGGAGATAGGAGTCTCATGGACTTTCTTGCCCAGGCTGGCTTTGAAAGGTAATTCTCAGATCTCAGCCTCCCGAATAGCTAGGATTACAGGCGTGAGCCACTGGTGCCTGGTTTCTTTTGTGTATTTTTAAATTGTTATTGCTAAACTTTGAGAGTTCTTATTGTCTTGACACATGCTGTTTGTTCAGATAGGTGTGTTGCCAATATTTATTTTAGTTTCTGCCTTATCTTTCTTTTGCAAAGTAAGTCTTTTATTGATAAAGTTTAATTTGTCAATTTTGAAATTTTATGGTTGGTCTTTTTACATGTCTAAGAATTTTTTTTCTTCGGCCTTACCTTGAAGATCTTCTCTTATAAAAGGTATATATCAACTGGACACAGTGGCTCAGCCTGTAATCCCATGTGCTGAAGAGGTGGAGATTAGGGTTAGAGGTTCAAGGCCAGCACAGACATAGAAGTTCGGAAGTCTCATCTCCATAAGTTTGGGTACAGTGGTCACATCTATCATCCCCAACAACACAAGGAAACAAGTAGGAGAATCATAGCCAAGGCATAACATGAGACCTTATCTCAAAAATAACACAGCCCGGCACGGGTGTCTCACGCCTGTAATCTTAGCTACTCAGGAGGCTGAGATTTGAGGATTGTGGTTCAAAGCCAGCCTGGGTAGGAAAGTCTGTGGAACTCTATCTCAAAGTAGCCACCAGAAAAACAGAAGGGAACTGTGGATCAAAGTGGTAGAGTTCTAGCCTTGAGCAAAAGAACTCAGGAATAGTGCCCAGACCCTGAGTTCAAGCCACGGGTGAAAAGAATAAAGAAAAAATCAACAAAGAAGAGACTGGAGGCCACTTACTTACTAAATATGAGGCCAAAACACACCAAAGCCACAGAGGTTTCTGGTCTATGACCAATTTTAGTTAATTTCTGTTTTTGTTGCAACATTTATAGAAAAGTTAATTTTTGAATATGAATGTCTAGTTGTTCCAACACCATTCCTTGTGAATAACAATGCCTCACAACCCTATCCTTTCTCTGGTGAATTACACTTATATAGTTTGTCAAAGTCAAGCAGCCATGTTTGGATGGGTTGTTGTCTGAATTCTGTAGTCTGTTCTGTTGAGCCATGTGTCTATTTATGTGTCTATATTGTGTTTGTATTACTCTAGCTTACAATAATTGTAAAAATCTGAAAATATCTTTCTTTTAACTTTATTCTTTCTCAGTTGCTTTTAGATATACTAGTTCCTTTGTATTTCTGCATGCATTCTAGGTTAGTTTATGTCTACTTTTATTTACTTGTCATTGTTGTAATTTATCTATTGCTTATATTATTGTTTATTTATTGATTTTTTTCTCCTTATTTATGATTTTACTTATTTTTTATAATTTATTGCATTGCTGGGAATCAAACCTAGGAGTTCATGCATGATAGTAAATGCTCTACCATTGAGGCACATTCCCAGCCCACAATTTATTTTTCTTTCACTTTTTAAATTAGCATGTACTAAGCGGTGACAATGTTCAAAAAGAAATGTACTCATTACCTGACTTATGCAACTGAAACCCCTCTGTACATCACCTTTACAATAAAAATAATTAGAAAAAAAATGAATTAGCATGTACTAATGGTACCAACGGTTTTCACTGTGGAAATTCCACACATGTATATAACATAATAGACCAAGCTCACCCCCTCTGTTATTTTATCCATATCCCTCTTTTAAAAAAAGCAATTACTGGATTTGATTATTCTATTTTTTCTCCTTCTGTATGAAGTACTTGAGTAATATTCTCTTTCACCCACTCCCCTCTCCTTTCAATAATATGTTTTTTTAAACATATCTTAATTTGGGTTTGAAGAATTTTAGAAATCAGGGAGTGATGATACAATGAATCTATTTCTATTATATACCAGATTAATGAAATTACCTATCAAATTGAGGATGTCATTCTATTAAAAAATATTTCCTGGATATAAGTGCTTTCTTTTTAGTGAAATGGTTGGCTATAAGTCAGAGGGGTTGAACAAAGTCATGATATCTACACCAGAGAAAAGCTTTGATTACCACGCGTGTTTAGCCTGCTTTTCTCATTTGTCATGGAACACTCAGATTCCTTCTCAGAGAACAAGGAAAGCACACATGAAACGTTTAATATTCGTTCATAAGGAATAGGTCAACTTGTGCATGCTTTTTATATCATTTATTTAATTTATACAGTTTTAAGCATTGGGGCCCTTTCTAAAGCATTTGCAAATGTGCAATATTATAAGGCTTCCAGGCCAATGTTCTGGTCCATGAATAAAAATCTAGCATATTAAGAACTCAAGAATGGAAGCAGAAGGTAAGTTTTGCTTTCTCTTTCTGCTTGAGTGAAGAATGAAGCACATCCGCTGTCCTGCCTGAGAAGACACAATGAGAGAGATTTTTAATCTGCCTGGTGTCTTTTCCTCCTGGTTTAAAATTGCATCATGAAGTTCCAGTGGGCTTTGAGCGTCATGCTCTAATGCTCTGTAAAAACCAGCACACATGCTAGCTATTTATTATATTGTCTCCTACCCAATGCATCTTCAAGATTTTGAAGAGATTAAAATTTAACATTGATAGCTGGGTGCCAGCATCTCACACCTGTAATCCTAGCTACTCAGGAGGCTAAGATCTGAAGATCATAGTTTGAAACCAGCTCAGACAATTAACCACTGAAAAGCTGTGGCTCAACCTGGTAGGGTGTTAGCCTTGAGCAAAGACGCTCAGGGACAGCACCCAGGCCCTTACTTCAAGCCCCATGACCGACAACAACAAAAAATAAACATAAAAAATTAACACTGATAAAAGCAAGGCAAGCATCATGGAAATTAGCTAGAGAGTCTAATTTGGTGAACTTCACCCATGAAATGTTTGGCTTTCTGAAGGAAAGTGTGATATCAGGTGCTATGGAGTGCTGTCCACCACCCCCAGCAGGGTAGTTGTTTGTTGATGTGATGTTGGAAAATTTGATCTGAATTTCAGGTCTCTTTAAAAACAGCATATTGAAATAAATGCCTAAGATGAAAGTCTATGAGTGGTTAGTGGGGGGAATTTGGTGTTGTAGGAATGGAGTCAATGCTTCTGTCATAACTGGGATCCATTTTAATTATTTATACAAATTCAAGGTGGCCCTAAGTGGCTTTTCAGTGGTCCCAAGGAAGGCATTATTTACAATGTTTATGTTGCCAGAACCAAGATCTTCATTCCTCAACCCTGATGTGATAAGGTTACAATACAAACCAGTGCAAATGGAAAGTGGGTAGTTGATTTCTTAAAGAACATATAGAGGAAAAAAGTTAAAAAAAAAACTATCATACTTTACCAGTGACAATTACAATACCTTATTTTTCTGTAGCTCTCTCTCTTTTTCTTTTAGGTTCTGGGAATTGAACCCAGGGCCTTGCCTGGGCTCACTTGCCTAGGTTAGGCAAGTGCTCTACTCCCAAGACACATCTCCAGCCCTTCCTCTTTTTCCTGTAGTTCATAATTGCCACTTCAACCTGGCGATGTGGCTTTCCCTCTTTATGATGAACGTGAGGATGAGAGGAGTGAAGTGATTGGCCAGCAGAGAAAAATAAGATTGAGAGAAGTAGGGTCATTGGTCCAAATGGAGAACATGAAAATGAGAGAAGTAAGGTGATTGGCCAAATGAAGAAAATGAGGATGACAGAAGTGAGGTGATTGGCCCAGTAGGAAAAGGTGAAGCTGAGAGAAGTGAATTGATTGGCTCAATGAAGAAAATGAGGATGAGAGAAGTGAGGTGATTGGCCTAGTCGGAAAAAAGTGAGGTTGCGAGAAGTGAGGTGAATGGCCTAGAGGAGACCATAAGAATGAGAAATGTGGGATGACCCACTAAGTGGAGAAAGCAAAGATGAGACAAGTGAGGTGATTGGCCCAATGGTGAAGGTCAGGATGAGAGGCTCTTGGAGCTAGTAATAAGCAGAACTATGTGGCCAACCTCACCCTCCGGAGGCCAGTCTGAAAGAACTTTACTTTCGACAAGACAGAAGGGATAACCTCAAAGTTCTGCACTTCTGACTGCCAGATAAAAATTATTAGATTTAAATTCTTTTTCCTACTAAGACAAAAAGGAAAAAAAAAGATGCTAAAAATAAGTCGGTAGCCTTAGCTCTGATATGACCACTTGTAATTTCCCCTTTATAAACACAATCACTGTTTCTTCCCAAGTTAATTTGTCTGTTTGACCAACTAGCTTTAAACCTTTCCTAATTTGCTGTTCTTTGCAGATCCTGATTGGCATAATACTGTATATACTCTTTATATTTGATATATTGTATATTACCTGCAGAATGCTTATTTGCTTTACATAAACTCTTGGTCTTACCTTTTGGTATAGATTATAAAGCAGGCAGAAGCAATGAGAATCCTGTCACTAATGTAATATGATTCCCAGAATTAGGAATTTCCATCTCAGAATGTATTAGGTAGTGGAGAATGGATTTATTCAACCAATGATGTCCTGTCTGATAAGTTGTGCTGGTTGTGTGTGGTGTTGTGTGTGTGTGTGTGTGTGTGTGCGTGTGCGTGTGTGTGTGTGTGTGTGTGTGTGTATTCATTTCTAAGAAGTAGGAATAGGTTTTTTCCTCTCTTGGACAGCAGAACTCAGTGGCTGCAGATGAGGTAAAATACAGGATACATTCAGTTTAGGAAACTTAACATTTTCAGTTTAATTAAAAACAAAGCAAAACAAGCAACAATGACAAACCAAGAAAAAGCAGAAGCCAAGGCGCAGCATCCTTAGTAAGGAGTTCCCTTGTTTTTGTTTTCTTCTTACCAACTCCTTTTATAATCTACCTCATGTTTGAGATGTTTTTCTGTCTTTATATTAGCACATATTAATCATGCAAAGGGATTTCATTGTGATATTTTCATACCTGCATATAATGTACGTTGATAAAATGTACGTTGATTAAATTCACCTCCTCTAGTACTCCTATCCCTGTTTTAAAAAAGTTTAAGGGGCTCCACTGTATTTCTTTTTAATTCTTATCTTTTATTTTTGTCGATTGTGGGGCTTGAGCTCAAGACCTGGACGTTGTCCCTGAGCTCTTTTGCTCAAGGCTAGCACTCTACTACTTTTAACCACAGCTCCAATTCTAGTTTTTAAGTTGGTACTTGAAAATAAGAGTCTATGGGGACTTTTCTGCCTGGGCTGCTTCAAACCATGATCCTCAGTTCTCAGTCTCCTAAGTAGCTGGGATTACAGAGGGTTTCATTGTATTTTTATCCATGTCTCTGAAGTTCTTTGATCACATTCATCCTTGAGATTCTTACTGTGTATGTTAAATCACTGCCCTGCATTCAGTTCTTGATCTGTCCCTAGAGAATAGGACTCAGATTAAAAACAAAAATCTCGCAATACCAGGAAACACACACACACATGTATGTATCTCTGTGTATATGTATGAGTATATGACTATAGGTATATAGATTTTAAGACCTGAATTTCAGATTTACATATTAAAAAGATATGGCCAACACCTAATAAAACTCCGATTAAAAGCAATCTCCATCTGCCTTAAATGTCCAATTACAAACAGTATGAAGCTTAATAAACCAAGTTGGGGATAATGATTCTTGCTAGGTAGGCAAGGATGGAGGGGGAAAGCTGAGCTGAGAAAGGCAGTTTCCTGGTTCCAGGGTCAAGATGTTGTTCTTAAAAGGGACACAATGTAGTCAGAAAAAAAGTGTGATGATCAAACAGTAGGTCAAAGTATATCTCTAGGTCAACAAAAGTGTGTGTGTGTGTGCATGTGATTTTTCTAATTCTCAATATATTCTTTGTGTTTAAGTAAATGTGCAGCTAGGTATTCGGGTTTCTTAGGACAAATTACCCTACTAAGTTTCTTACATGTTATCTAATAATAGAAAGAGAACAATTTCCTCGGAATAATCTAATAAGAGGTGGTAACAATGTTTTACATACAAAATAAGCCAGAGGTAGAGTGTTTCCACCTTGCAGGTGAAGTAATTGAGGCCTGGAAACCAACATGATTTAAAGCTTCCAAGATTATATGGTTAAGATCCAGATAAATAAATTGCTCTGTGGTTCTCTCCAAAAACTAAACAAAAGCAATAATCTCCAAAGTGGATGTGTGTGAGCAATTAATTGTAATTCAATTCCATTGAAAATATAGACATGTTTGAGAGTACAGCTGGAAATCAGGTTGCTTTTAGGATCTTGGAAGAGTGGATCTTTATTGTTTTTGCTTTTCCTCTGTTTCTCCTGCAAGAAATTACAAAGATCCCTGTGCCAAGGGGGTTTGTTCCCTCAGCTAGGAGGTGGGGTCCCCCAGCAGGAGCCTGAATTCAAAGCTCTCAGCAAGGTGGGGCTCACCGTAGGGAAGCGCCCTGGGGAAAACCCCACTCATTTCCTGCAGGCTGATCCTTGGAAGTTCCCCTGCACACCTCACTCCTCAGCATTCTCTAATGCCCTTTTCTTTAAGTGCGTATTAACAACACCATGGGCTGAATGCTAAAAAGAGACCATTGCATGCATTCTTCTTGGCCTAAAAGAGACAGGCAGCTAGCTAATGGTTAGATTGCATTCTCTACACAAAATTAAAAGCACTTTCAAAAGAGTACCTGGAAAACCATTTCCTGTGGAAGTTATGGGGAAAAGCAACCTCCATAATTAGCATGCAGAAACCCCAAGTAGTTACTTTAAAAACACTGGAGATTTAGATTTTCTTGGTGGCTATTGAAGCAGAAGAAAAAGAGTAATTGTTTCAGAGACATATGTGTAAAAACATTGACAGTGGATTATTAATTGACCTTTACATTCAGCTGTATGAGCTAATAGCATAGGAAAACAAATGAAATATGTCTTGAGATACTATGGTATGAAAACTTCAGTGGTAAGTTTGAGCCGTTTATCGTGTTCCTGTTAAAAGCAAGGCACCTAGAGACATTCAAGTTTGTGAAGTGGATCTAGTAAAAGTCATCACCCTGTTACTACGTGTGTGTGTGTGTGTGTGTGTGTGTGTGTGTGTATGTGTGTGTGTCTGTGTCTGTGTGTCTGTGTCTGTGTCTGTGTGAGTGTGTGAGCCAGTCCTGGGGCTTGAACTCAAGATGGGCGCTATCCCTGAGCTTCTTTTGCTCAAGGCTAGCGCTTTACCATTTTAAGCCACAGCTCCGCTTCTCATTTTTTTTTTTTTTTTGTAGTTTATTGGAGATAAGAGTCTCACAGACTTTTCCTTCTTGGGCTGGCTTTGAACTGCAATCCTCAGATCTCAGGCTCCTGAGTAATTAAGATTACAAGCATGCGCCACTGGCGCCTGACTACATTACTGTCTGTCCCTCACCAAACAAAAGCCTGTGGCATGGTGTGGCTATGGAATTTTCCAGATTTTGCCAGCATAGCCATCATATTCACCATCACAAATAATGTTTTATTAAACAAACAAACTTATATATTGAAAACCATGGGACCCAATCCAATGATGCTGCTTGAGTCCAAGAAGAGTGGGGGTTATGATGGGTGGCCTTGTGTGTACTTTGAGAATCAGACTAGATTTGGAGTCAGCCTGTCAGACTGCCAAAGAGAGAGCCAGTTCTCCAAAGCCAATGACTGCTTTTTGACATGAAGTCAGGTTACTGTCCCTAAAACAAGTTGTGAAATGGAAGCATGACATAAAAAAAAATAGCCCATTAGTATTCACCTGATCATTTTAGAAAAAGGAAGTGAGAACAGACTGTTGGTTTAACAATTTGCTGTTGTATACAGTATTTAATTTGGTATTCATGAGAAAATGAGACTTCCAGGCTACTAGTAAAGAAAAGTTAATTCCTTGCAATAAGGAAATCAAAGAATCTCTTGGGCCAAAGGACTTGGAGGGGGCTAGGGGGTCTTTGTGCCGGAGGGATTGTCTCGGTGGGAGTGGAGAAGGAGAGGGAAGGATCTGGAAGCGCCAGGCACAGTGTGAGTCTGGTGGATGAAGGAAGGACAGCAGGGGTCTCAGGCAGGAGGGGTCTCAGGCAGGGAGGCAGTTGGGCTCAGCCTATGGAGTCAGCCAGAGACTGGAGTGAACTAGTCCAGGGACTGGCTGAAGCAAAGAATGGTTTTCTGTGAAGAGAAAAAGCCCTTCAAGCAAACACTTAAAAGCATTTAAGAGGATCTGCTTGCCAAATAGTGTGCCTCCTTGGAATGTGATTGATTCTGGCATTTTCCAAATACCAGAGGAAGACAAGCTTCCATGAGCTGGGAAATATGCAAGTACAGGATTTGGTACAAGCCAAAGAGAACTGATAGTACTTTTTCAAGGTAGAGTCTCAAGAGTACGATTGAGCGGGACAGTCACTGAAGATATTTTCTTAAATGCGTGTCAGCACCCATTCTAAGGCAGTCTGCATTTGTCTTTGTCTAGACAATGGCAGATCCAGAACTTTGGGGCACAGGGGATTGGAATTGGGATGGAACCACATAAGTTTTGCTCCTTGGGGTAACTGAGTATGTCCGAAGCATTGGACAGACATTGTTGTAATAGATGAATTCAAAAGGAAGCATGTCAGAACAAACAAGCATATTTCAGAACAACCAACCTAAACGTAAGGGAGAAGTCTTGATAAAATATGAGAAAATAAAGACTGTGACAGCACCTCGCCCCCCACACTTCCCTTCAGGCAAATAACATATCCACTGAACTCCAAATGAGATTACAAATCCAAGTATTACCTGATTAACCATCCAACATGTCTGACCAGAAAACATAAAGGGAAACTCCCCTTTTAAAAACAACATTTGCATTTGGTATTTCCTGGAGATTGGATGTCTGTGCCACGCTGTATGGACTGCTTTGCCGAGACTGGGCCATGAAGTGGTAGCACTTTAAATAAGTATTTGGTGAATTTGATGAAGTTGGTGAATGTGAGTTTAGAGACAAATTTTGTGATGAGGTTATCAAACAATTTAGCCTTCCCCACTTACCCTGGAATACAAACTCATAAGCCTGCTTGCTTAAATTTATGCCTGAGGTAGGTTGCTGGCTTCCTGTTATTGGGACCTGGCTTTTATCTTTGACAACTTGCTTTGCTGTCATTTTTCATGGTGCCTATTCTTGGCCTATGCGAAAGTTCGGATCTAAAACCATAATGTCTGTAGGGTTTGCCAAAGTTACCTACAAATATTGAACCAGAATACACATTTGGTTTTTCTATAGTTTACTTTCATTTTTTTTTATATCTCTTGTCCTTTTCATTTCCTAAAGTCTGTCCATACCTCTGTGAATTTGTTTCTAACTACCACCTGCACATTGTTCTTTCTTCCTTACAGATGGGGAATCTGAGAGCCATACTATTTAGGCAACTTGCGCAACTGTCTCAGTGGAGAATAGGACTCTGAGAGCAGAATAACAATTCTTTCTTGCTTGCTTCCTCCAGCTTTCTTTTTTACTGAAGAGGTAGACTTGCTGCGTTGATGAAGACTGTTTGGTTAGACATAACAGAAGCTTCCATGGTACATCTGGGTAGAGGGGAGTGAGGTGATACTTCTGGTTGTAACATTTCTGGGGGTATAGCCAGTGATGTGTGTCAGAGGTCAGTGACTATGTGGCATTGAACTCCAGGACAATCCAAAATTCCAATTAAAGTCCAATTAAACATGAATTAAACGAAGGTAATCACAGCATCATGACCCTCGGACCACCTAGAAAACTTGGCCTAGTGGGAAGAGGGTCCAGGTTTCTCCCTTCATGTGAACTGAGCAATATTTTAGTTCTTGGATACAATGAATTCATGACTTTTACAAAGCTGAATAAGATTGAAGAGGTCTCAGGATGGGCAAACAATCCCATCTGACTGGAAATGTTCTTATCTGGACACAGGAGAAAGACAGCAGCAGGAGATAAGGTGAGGTCTTCCTTGATCCCCATTGGATAATGGGAGATTTGAGCCGATATTTGTCCTGTTCTTCAATGATGGTAGTTGCGATAGGCTTTGAGGGTATCGGGGAACATGGAGGAATTTGGAGTAGATTTCAGAAGCATCTACATGAGAGGGACATAATATCAACTAGCACCTCCACTAGATGCTCGCTAGATCATTTCTCTGAGCCTTATTATTATTTTTTCATCTCTACAATGAGGCGTGCTAATGATATTGATGAGAAGATTTGATGAAGGAAAGCCAATGAAGATGTGTAGTGTGACTCCAGCATGCGGTAAACACTCACACAACATTAGCTATCATATAGACAACACCACTCCCCTTCACCCCTCCCCCATCAAGGCCATAGGATGCATGCTTCTGGCTTTGTGGGCTACCTGTTTCTGTCCCAGTCACATGGCTGTGCTGATGCTCATGTCTTCATAAATAATACCTACACAAGTGGGCATGATTACCTGACAATACTCTTTCTTTATGGACACAAAGATTTCTTGTCATTTTGAGAATATCAGTATTGCTCTTCTCTTGCTGCCACGTAAAGCCGAATGTTTGTGGCAAGCACCTGTAACACTCCCAGCTCTTGGCAGGCAGGAGGAGGGAGTGTGTGAGGCCAGCTTGGGCTACATAGCAAGACCTTCTCCCAACAAAAACCAAACCCAATCCCCCACCCAAACTAAAGCAGCAGCAACACAAAAGCAAAGGCTAGGCCTATAGTTAAGTGGGAGCACTTTGCCTAAGATGTGCAAGGCTCTGGGTTCAATCTTCAATATTGAAAAATCATTTTTTTTAAAAGAAAAGTCAAAACCAGTTGGGCACAGGTGGCTCACACCTGCAATCCCAGCTACTCAGGAGGCTGAGATCTTAGGATCACGGTTTGAAGCCAACCCAGGCAGCAAAAATTCAAGAGACATTTCTCTTTGATTTATTACCCAAAAAGCCAGAAGTAGAGCTGTGGCTCAAAGGCTGGAGCACAGGGACAGTGCTTCAGCCCTTCATTCAAGCTCCAGGACAAGCATACACACACACACACACACACACACACACACACACACTCAAAATCATCCTTTGTTGATGGGATGTATAAAAACCAGGCAGCAGTCCATGTCTGGCTGACCTCTGCATAGACCCTCACATGTTCAGTTGGAAAGTATTAATTTGCTTTGCAGAAGTACATTCATGTTTGTGGTGATTCTTGTTAGAGTTCTGCTGTTAACCTCTGGTTATAAAGCAAAGCAATGTGAAATTAGGATGTGGTGGGCTTGATAGTTTTCTCAGATTTGCTTGGCTTGGGCTGGTATGTGACCACCTAAGCCATGCCCCCAGCTTGACTTCTTGCTGATTATTTTGGAGATGACTGTTCACAGATATGGAAGATTCTAGAGCTGACAGATACGGAAGATTCAGGAAGCTAAACCTTCCTGAAGGCTTGCAACTGAAGATAAAAGAGACAAGGAAAGTTTTACTCAAGGAAAGAGTCGCTTAGCCTGAGGAGAGAATGATTCTGTTGGTGTCTCTCTGTATTCCTAGAAAGAGCCTGGATGTGTGAACTCAGAAGGAAAATTCAATGGCTTTAGTTGATCAGAGAAGGACCTAATTTCCTCACGTTTTTGTTTTCTGTCTACTATAAAAGGCTTCTAGAATGGCTCTAGGATTTAATACTAGCTAATAAAGTTTGTAAAATTAATGCTCCATTATCTTCTATAATAACAAATACCTGGTTGCAGTAATAGTAATGGGGAAATTGTGTGTTCCATAAGTGTTATAGACTGTCAAATACCTTCACACATCTTCTCTTCCTGGTAATGACTAAAGCAGAGGGAGTCTCTATATCTATGGCTTCTAGATTTTTTTTGGGGGGGGGGTCGGTTGTGGGGCTTGAACTCTGGGCCTGAGCGCTGTCCCTCAGCTCTTCAGCTCAAGGCTAGTGCTCTACCACTTGAGCTACAGCACCACTTCCGGTTTTCTGGTGGTTTATTGGAGATAAGAGTTTCACGGCCGGGCGCTGCTGGCTCAGGCCTGTAATCCTAGCTACTCAGGAGGCTGAGATCTGAGGATCGCGGTTCAAAGCCAGCCCGGGCAGGAGAGACCGTGAGACTCCTATCTCCAATAAACCACCAGAAAACCGGAAGTGGAGCTGTAGCTCAAGTGGTAGAGCGCTCGCCCTGAGCTGAAGAGCTAAAGGACAGAGCCCAGACCCAGAGTTCAAGCCCCACGACCGACAAAAAAAAAAAAAAAAAAGAGTTTCACGGACTTTCCTGCCCGGGTTGGCTTTGAACTGTGATCCTCAGATCTCAGCTTCCTGAGCAGCTAGGATTACAGGCCTGAGCCACAGGCGCCCAGCTTGCTTCTAGATTTTTCTAAGTTAAAGTGGAATCATATGAAAGACTGAAGTAGAAAGGTCCACATGTGCCTCCATTACTTTCTTTATTTTGTAATACTGTTATGAAACCATCAGTGAGTTTCTTCTGTTTTGTGAATTCTCCAGCATTGTGGCTGGAACCATCATTTACAGAGCCATTTCTCTTAGAATGACTTCTAACCTGTTTGCTTGCAAAACTACTTAACTGGCATGCCAAGAACCAAGCCCCTTCAAGACCTGCTTTTAGTCAGGCAGCAATTGCATTAGATTGATTTGTCTCTCTGAATTCTGTAGTTGCTTGTCTGACTCTGCCTCTGAAAATGAACAATTCCACTGGGACCCACATCTAACTTGCTACAGCTCAAGGAAGTGGGTTATCAGAGAAATAAGTGTGGTTGCAACTAGAGTTGATGTATAAGCTTTAGTCAATCATCCAATTACCAAGAAAAGTTGCTGAATGTATGGAAAATACGAGAGGGCCATTTATGGCTAGGAGGTTCAGGGAATGCTTTGTGGAACTGAATTTTGAGACCTATGGGTGGCATTGTGTAAAGATGGGCAGAAAGAAATGCTAGGTAGAGTTGGAGACAAAGTATGATCAGCCCTCGGTCCTTTTTGCAAACACATGGAGTTCTGGGAAATAGGCTTGTTTCAGTCTCCAATGAAAAAGGTTAAGTGTATGAAGGATTTTTTAAAAATGCGTTCAATCTCACCTTAACTATTATCTCTGTACTTTAAAGCTGATTTACTCAGGAATATATTCCATACAAAATTGGTAATTGATCATCAGCGTCTGAATATAGGTTGTAGTTAAGTGAAAAAAATTTTGGATGTTTCTAAGTACATAGTGGTCCAGAAATGATTTCTGTGCATAGACAGTGTGGGAACTTTATTGGTCTGACATCTAATAGATTTGCTGAGAATCTGAGCAAATTCATTTAAATACTCCCAGTACCAACTTCCTTAAAAAAACACACAAAGATATGTATGTATATATGTACACACACACACACATATTTGTCAGTGGTGGGATGTTGGGTGCTGGACGTGGGTGCTGTCCCTTAGCTCTTCAGCTCAGGGCAAGTGATATACCATTTGACCCCCAGCGCCACTTCTGGTTTTCTGGTGGGGAAATGGAGATAAGAGTCTCATTGACTTTCCTGCCCCTGCTGGCTTAGAATGGCAATCCTCAGATCTCAGCATCCTGAGTAGCTAGAATTACAGGCATGAGCCACCAGTGCTCGGCTTAAGATAAGAACATTTAATTCTCTCATAGTACTAAGATATACTGAACGATGGAACCTTTTGAATATCGAACCCCAAACACCCTTCTGTATAAAGATTCAATGTAAAGAAAATGATTGAGATATTAAGAATAAATTTTCTAGCTGAGTTCAATCTTGAGTCCAATGTGCTTCACTCTATTTTGTTAATTTTCATACTCAGTGCCTATTTGGTTTCCACTGCTGATAGGAAAAAAGAAGTCAATGCCCCCATGGGCTTGAAGAAAATAATAGTTAATTATGTGATCAAGTAAAAAGAGCTATGAGTTAGAATTTCTACATGTGAGACTACACTCTGGTACAAACAAGGCAAGAGATTCGTTAGAGGTGTCAATCTATCTGACGCTCAGGATATATATTTTTCTTTACTTTTTAATTTATAAAGAGTTCCTAATAGTCATTAAAGTGATTTTAAAATTTTTATATGAAGCAGCACATTGAGTACAAAACATGAACCTAGTTACAAAGTAGTGAAAACCTATTTTAATAATGATATCTCCTTAATTTCCCCACCTGCAATTTAATCATGCTGTTAATTCCTCAAGATGGAGACTTCAGTTGTTCCTCTTCTCTAGTGTTCTGTGCAGGGCTTTCCTACAGAGGTTTCCACATTCTTCCTGCTCTACTTTCTTCTCTTAGGAAGAACAGAGCATTTTACCCGCCTCTTCGCACTTACCTGCAGCCTGATAGAAACATGGATGAAGATTTGGGGTAGCTGGTTATTAAGGAAACCACCTTGGATGACACAGATCTTTGGCAGATTTTCTTAAAACTGTAGCCTATGTATTGTGAAAGGAGAAAGAGAGCTGTATAAGAGTAGTTTTGGCCGGTGCCAGTGGATCGTGCCTGTAATCTTAGCTACTTAGGAGGCTGAGATCTGAGGATCGAGGTTCAAAGCCAACCTGGGCAGGAAAGTCCATGAGACTCTTATCTCCAATAAACCACCAGAAAAACAGAAGTGGTGCTGTGGCTCAAGTGGTAGAGGTTAGATTGAGCTTAAGAGCTGAGGGACAGTGCCCAGGCCCAGAGTTCAAGCCTCATGACAAAAAAAAAAGAGTGGATTTGATGCTTACTGAATGAGTAATATAACTGCATCCTTGAAATGCAATGGGAACAACTTGTGTATCTACCATGGGCCTCATGTACTCATGTAGAGTACATGAGTACATGTCCATGAGTACATTCAAATACATTTTCAGATGATGGAAGCACATAGGAAATAATTTCAGAGCTCATGTAAGATTTTCAAATACAAAGAACAGCATCAACAATGTCCACTTTGTTATTACTAAGTAAGGATATATTCATCCATAGGTTTGCTGGAGGAAAAAGCTTTGCCTTTTTTTTTTTTTTTTTGGGTCCGGTCGTGGGGCCTGAACTCTGGGTCTGGACGCTGTCCCTCAGCTCTTTAGCTCAAGGCTAGCGCTCTACCACTTGAGCCACACAGTGCCACTCCGGCTTTTTTCTTTTTGCTTATGTGGTGCTGAGGAATCGAACCCAGGGCCTCGAGCATGCAAGGCAAGTGCTCTACCACTGAGCCACCTTCCCAGCCCCAAGCTTTGCCTTTTTAAATGTGTATCCTGTCAAAAGTTAACAGAAATCTCTGTTTTGTTCTCACTTTCTCTCTCTCATATGTATGTGTGTGTGTGTTTGTGAAGAGTAAAGAAACACATCAAAGGAATTTAATTTGACTATCATCTATCTGCTAACATTTATCTATCTATTGATTATCTATCTGTCTTTCATCCAACCACCTTCCAATCCCTTACATACTCTTTCTACTTTAAGATCATTAGTGATTGTTTTGGATTCTGAGACTATTATTATTTCTTATCTTTAGACATTGCCCAAATTTTGTTTTATAATATACTGTGAAAATAAGAATATCAACAACATATTATTTTGCTTAAGAAACTCTTCTTAGGTATAAACTTTTGATTGGATGGTAAGGAATAGGGCTTGAGTTTAAATTGAACTGGCTACAGTTGATTTGGATATTGGCATTTATCCTGACTTATTGCTGAGATGATTTCTGATTACAGCCACTGGCTTGTCCTGCTGGGAAGGAATCAGTGAGGCTGAGAGATCTGGGCAGGACTGTTTTTGGGTCTTTAACCAGGACAGTCCTGAATTTATTTAAAGCTGCCAGGTGCCAGGACACATTTCAGTTCCTTATCTCCAACCCTAGCTGGTTTGATAAACGTAGAAAGACTTACCACCAGAAAATTCTGGAGAAAAACATGATTTCAATCAGCCCACTGCCTTTTAAACCTCTTACCGCCTTATAATTCCTCTCCTCTCCCACCTCTCCCCCTCCCACCCCCTTTTGTTTTCTCTTCCTTTCCCCCTCTCCCTCCTTCATCCTCTTCCCTTTTCTTCTTCCTCCCTTCCCTTCCCTCCTTTCCCCTCTCCTCCCTCTTTTTCCTTCCTTTCTCTCCCTTCCCTTTCCTCCCTCCCTCCCTCCCTTTCTTCCTTCCTTCCTTCCTTCTTTCATTTTCTTTCTTTCCTCTCCTGCTCTTTTCTGTTCTTTCCTCTCCTCCCTTACTCTATTTTCCTAACACTTGCTTATTCACTTCCTCCATCCTGCAAGACTCTTTCTGAAAGGCAGTAGGGAGAAGAAAGGCACCAATGGCAGAGAACACTAACTAAAACAATCAGATAGTGAATTGCTCAAGACCACGCTTCACTTTGCTTCCATAGATGCATATAAATAAACCGAAGACAACAAGGACATTTCAGGGGTGTTTGCCTGTGTCCCAGCACGTGGGAGGCTGAGGCAGAAGCATTTGAGGCCAGCCTGGAGTGCACAGTGAGACTGTCTCAAAATAAACAAGAAAGAAACATAAACCCAAAGCAACAACAACAATAAAAATCACATTTCCTCCACATGAAAACAACAAAAAATGTCGGCATAAAGGAGAGGCCATATAAATAGTGTTTATAGCTACATGCAATCCCAGCACGTGGGAAGCTAAGAGGCAGGAGGAGCCCAGAGTGATTTCATATCTACTCCACTCACCGATTCCATAGTATACATGTGTATGCTGGCCCAGGTAGATGCGAATAAGCTTTGCCTCTCATTTTTGGATATTTAAAAATGTATGATACATGGAATAACTGAATATTCTTTTGGCTGGCCACATCGATGGACTCTGGGCAGGGTGTTAAAGAGGACAATCGGATGATACTCTGATTTTGCAAATTTGGGAATTTCTCCAATCATCATCAAAGGTTTGCGGTCATTTTCTGTCTCAATCCTAGAATAAGGGGAAACTTTTCTCCCTTCTTTGTGCCTGTCATGGTTGGGCAACAAGAAGGGGAGGAGAGGTTTGGCTAAGGAAATGTCACGTGGAGCCACTGTGGGTATTGTTCCAGCTCTTCTTTCCTTAAAACTCGCCTCAGAACCCCACGTTGTAAACCTGATTTTGCTGATGAGGAAATTAGTCCAGAGTACCAAGAAGCTAGCCCAAAGCCAGACAGGAAGAAACTGAGTGAGGATGTGAAGTAGACTCTTGTCTTACTGTTGTAGGTCTGCCTGCTGTTTTGACATCATCTCTTGTGTTGCCTGGACACAAAGAGAGACACAAACTTGCAAAAAGCAGGTGTCTAGACCTAAGGCTGTTAGATAAATTATTCCCAGGATCTATTTTGTAATTTGATTGGTTGGCCTCTTCTTTCCCGGGTCCTTGGGTGGGATGTGACACTAAATGGAAAAGTCCAGTTTCAGGTTGAAACCTTACTTTCTCAAGATGCAGGAAAGAGCCACCTTCAGAGGTATTTCCCTCACTTCCTTCCTGCCCCTAGGGTAGTGTAGTACTTCTTCCACAGTGGGGATCTCAGGCATGGTTTCTGATCATGACCTTGATGCTACTACTAATTCATTTGCCTGCTAGGATTAGGCTGAGCCTCCTCTCTTGCCTCCAGGAAAACAGTTTCCTCTTTCATTTCTGCTCAGTTATTTCCTCTCTCTATCTTCCAACAGGCAATAATTGATTCAGGTATGATTTGGATTTTCAAAACAGGTTTTCTGAGCCACCTCTTCTTTTTTCTTCCTTATAAATCTGACCAGCAAATAGGAAACAAAGAAACCATCTTAAAATGCCATATGAGAAGCGTCAACTAAACCACATAGGTCTTATTTTGATCTCTATATGAAAGATCAGAGCTCATAGAATCAATGGCTCTGTTGTTTAGTAAATAATGTATTTCAGGTTTTCAGCCTCCAGAGGCTGTTGAATCTTTCTGGTGCCGGGGAACATGACTCTGCTGGCTCTTAGCTGGCATTGTCCTGTACCTTGGTGGAAAGGGCTCTGGGAAGGAAAGATGTTTTACTTTTGAGAGCTTAGATTCCATATAGCATTCCTACTTGTATTCCTGGTGCCAAGGACAACACCAGCCACATTGTAAGCACTCAATAAATGTTTGTTGAATGAGGCGTAGTTGGGGTAACCTTATTTGCTCTCTCAGAGCTTCGATTGAAGGGCCTGGCCTCAAATTTCCTCTAGTGTTCCTGCAGTGTGTGTGTGTGTGTGTGTGTGTGTGTGTGTGTGTGTTTGCTACTCAAGGTTGGTGCTCTACCATATGAGCCACAGTTCCACTTTTGGCTTTTTTGCTAGTTAAGTGGAGCTAAGAGCCTTAAGCACTTTTCTGCCAGGACTGGCTTTGAACCGTGGATGCTTAGATCTCAGTCTGTTGAGTAGCTAGGATATGTGTGAACTGCCAGTGCTTGGCGATTCTACAGTTTTGTAAAAGCTTGGCATGGGCATTTCAGTTCTCTTAGTCATTTATCTTCTTCCCTGTTTGCATGGGTTTCTGGCACCAAGAGTGTCCTATTTAACTTTCTTCTTAAATCTCTTTCTTCAAGTTTGCAAACATCTTGTGTCATGCTAATCCAGGGAAAGCTTACTTGTGGATCAGGCTGTTTGGGTTTTGTGTGCCTTTGGGTAGTCTTGTCTTAATAAGGATTGGCCCAAGTATTCTTTTGTTTTCTATCCCCTGAAAGACTCTCACTGTAACTTGTCACCTCTTCTATATATTGAACCTCTGTTTATTTGTTGACTTGAAAACAATTTAGGCACACAGCAGCACCAACATGTGATAGTGGAAAATACAAACGCAGGCCAGGGACTTGTTTATCTTGGTCAGTTAGTCACTGGCCTGACTGAATACACTGTGTTATAGCTAAAGCTCTGTAAATATAGTTAAGGCTTAGGTTTCACAGAGAGCTCTTTCTTAGTAACTATACGTAACATAATTTTTCACACACATCAACTTCTGCTGAAAACATGACTCGCCTTTCATGTCTAAGTTTTAATAACTGATTTCCAGGGCTAACTATAATAGCTGAGTCCTGATTGTTGACTAGGATGTAAAAAAAAAAAAAGGAATGATAATTGGCTTCAAGTTTTCTTCCAACATCCATCCATCGTATTCCTCAAATGACAACGTGAATAGGCTCTTACACCAGAGTAGCCTGAGTTCTTTCTCATGAATCAGGTAGGTTATATGGCATGGCTCCAGAGCTCATGGTTTCTCTTCTGTAAGTTAGAAATGCCAATTCTCTTTTCAAGTAGGATTTTTGGTAAAGATAAGAAACAAGATGTGTACAAAGGGTCTAGTGGGAAGCTGAGCTTGGCTAGAGAGAGCTATCAGCAAGTCAGGAAATAGCAGCATTTCTTCTATCATTATAATCATTTATTAAGTTGACTTTGTCCGTTTGGGGGAAGAAACAGTCACAAAACTGGGTTTTGGAAATTGATATCTTACCTTTGGTGAATCAGCTTGTCCTAGTAAACTGTTCATGGACAAACCCCACTTGGACCAAAAAGTGTGTTCTTGATTCAGCTGCAGTAACAAAAGCATAAGCTAAATCCCCTTTATGAAGCTTGTCTTTCTCAACATAGTTTTCCTTTCCCTATGAAAGAAATATATGTATTTTTTTCCTAAAGGAGAAAGGTATGTTTGGAAAAGCAAAGTGTCTAGACGTGATGATTTTTACCTACTTCTTTTCTGTTTTATCATTGATGAAATAAATGGCAATCAACCCCAAATGAAAGCATTTCTGATATTCTACAGTTTTGAAGAAAGAAGATATAACTGTAAGGAAGGTACATAATATTTGGGATATGATCTTAGTCCTTTTTGTGCTTGTAATATCTTAGCAATGCATATTTATTTGTGAGAGATTAAAAATGCTATTGTCCTTTCAAATGGGTTGTCCTGCTCTGTAGTGGTTTTTTTTTACTCAAAGTCAGTTCTGTTGAATAGCTATGAGTTGTCCCATTTTTCATAAGTAATAACTGTGTCAAGCTGTGCTAACAAAATATCCTCACATAACTGTTAATAAGCATTGTCATTTTAAGCATGAAACAGTTTAGCTAATGATTTATCTCTTATAATGCAGCACTCTGGGCAGCTGTATGAGTCAACTCTTTAGCAAGTCAAGTAATTTCTTTAACAAAATGTTAAGCACAGATGGACCATAAGCTGTCAGTTAACTATTATTGTGCGTGCATCTGTTGGCTTTCAATGCACTGTTTTATGTATCCAGTCAGTCACTTAGGCGCAGCTCCGTGAAAAGCCGAACCTACTCTGATTGGCAAATAAAATGTTCATTTGTCTCTTCTTCCTATTGTTTTGTTTGGGTAACACATGTCAGCAGCTCAATTACCCAGTTCATTAACAGGTCCCAAAGGACATGATGGCCAGCCCGATAAGAGGGCAATTGTGGCACATATGGTCAATAATGGCCTCTCTCTTGGCAATTGTAAATAGAACTCACTTGGCTCTTTGCCTTTCAGAAGAACTACTGTTTTCCTGCTCCCCTTCAGTGTCCAAATCACCATTCTTTGCCCGTGTGATTCAACTCCAGTGCGCTCGAATCTTTGCACACAGAATCTTAGACAATATCTCTCTCAGTAGTGGCCCACTAGCTCTAAACTCTCACGATGAGTGACTTTTAAGTGCTCTCTCTGTGTGTGTGTGTGTGTGTGTGTGTGTGTGTGTGTGTGTGTGTGTGTGTTGGGGGGGGGTTCTTACCGTGGAAACTATTCTTGGAAAGCTGTTAGCTGATTAATTAGTTAACTAATCACTTTCCTTAATTGAACAGCAACACATTTTCTTGAGGGCTTTAGTCTCTTTTGCTTTGAAATGCTCTACTGTGATTACCATTTTCAAAAGCAGTCCCCCCCCCCACAATGGAGCTAGAAGTTGTTTGCATGATGGGGAGGGAAAGGGGGACCTATCTTTGTTGGAAGAGCAAGATTCATGTTGTAAAAGACACAGACACACAGATAATCTCTCTGTCTGTCTCTGTCTGTCTCTGTCTCTGTCTCTCTCTCCATTACTTGCCCACAAGACAAAGGGTTTAAATCCTTGGGTGATGCTGGGTGAGCCCGTAGCCTTACATACCAGCAAGGCCTTCCTCCTCGCCGGTACCCAGGTACCACCAGGGCACGTTTTTATGAATCCCTTAAGGCAAAACTCTGCTTCTACCCGGGGATGTGAAAGAGCTCCAGCATATACCTCCTCCGCCCCCCTTAAATATCTCACCGAATCCAGCCATTAGAAATGCCAACCGGCCGGGCTGCTCTGGTGCAGGCGGCACGGAGGGGAGCGTGTGTTTGTGGCACCTGCGGTCCCTGACTCCCCTGGGGGACAGGTAGGGGCTGACGGCCCACCTCTCCATCTAGCCATGGACCGAGGCTGGGAATCCCACGGACCCCTGAAACTGAGCTCTGGCGGCCCGAGGATGCGGGGGGGGGGCGGTTCTTGGGGACCACGCAGCGCAGCCTCTCGGGGGGCATCTCGGGGTGCGGCCGCGGGGCGGGCTGGTCAGCGCTTATCTTAAACAAACACGCAGCGGTCCGCGGTGCGCGCCCTGCAAATCACCGCCGGGCCCAGCTACGTCCTCGGCCCCTCGCTTCTCCCCCTCCCGGGGCAGCCGGCACTCGGGGAGTTGTTGAGTGTCAGAGTTTATTTGTGTTATTTTGATTAGCCCCAACCTGGCAGGAGCTTATTTTCCTTCTAATGACCTCGTGCTGTGAGGCTGCAGCTTCCGAAGGAAGGCCCGGGGGTCACCGGGGAGGGGAAGCGCGTCGTCGCATTTCTCCAGTGAGAGCTGCACACTGCAGGCCCGGGACGGCCAGTAGGTAAACGGCTGGAGGAGCTTAATTAGATTTAGCAGTCTTGAAAGAAGGTTTCCTGCATAAAGTCCAGCGTGGCCTTGCCAAAGTTGCCACCCCTCCTCCTTTTGTAAAAATGCATTTGCTAGGCAATCTCTCTCTCTCTCTCTCTCTCTCTCTCTCTCTCTGTCTCTCTCAAAAATAACTCCTAACTTCAAATAACTTCCCCCCCCCCAAATCCATCCCCAAATTCTCATCCTTTCCGAATTCCACTGATTAGATTATTTAATCATTTCTCCTACTTTATCACCTAAGGGAATCACAATTGCTCAGACCCTAGGTCTGGGTTAAGAGTTCCAGAAGGATGAATTTATTTCTTTATTGCTTGATAGTTTATTGGGTTAGACAGAAGTTCTGGCCGTGTTTTTGAATGTTGTGGTCCATCTTTGGCTCATTCCTGGCGGAGGTGTGTATCTTATCTCCATGTCTGTGCAGTTTGAAAACACTAAAGACACCGTCTCTGATTACTTCTTAGCTTGTGAATTAATGTGGAAGAGAGGCCCTGCAGGTGCTGGGGGTCCTCCACTGGCTTGGATTAACCCCCACTGGGCATCTATTTCAACCCCTCCCTCCTCCCTCTCTGAAAAAAAAAAAAACCAACACCCAACCTCCCCTTTCTCATCCACTCAGGCTTTCTTTGTGTCTCCTGCACCCTGCCAGGCAGGTGTCAGAGCCCTGAATGAGGGTAAATGCCCCGTTGATGGATTCCACAGATGGACCGTGGAAATCGCTAGAATAGGCCTCAGCCACAGGCCATTTCTTGGGATCCAACAAAAGCCTCCAAATAAGTCAACAAAAATCCCAAAGATCACAAAGGGAAAATGTCATTTGTCATTTACTCTGGGTCCGTGAGGGAATATCAGTCTTGCCTCGTTCCTGACTTTCACCCGAGTAAACACGGGAGAGGTCATTCCCATCTTTCTCAGAGTAAAAAGGCTGCTTCAGATCAGAAACCAGTTCCTTGCGGCCAGGGCACCCCTTCCTCTTGAGTGGCAAAACTCACGGCGGCCTCGGGAGACAGTATGAAATGGGTGGATCCAAGTGGGTGCATCAAAATTAAAAGTAGACCTGCTGGAGACCTGGTAGAATAGTCTCAAAAACCCTCAAAAGGAAGCCAGGAGCCAGTGGCTCATGCTTGTAAAACCTAGCTACTCAGGAGGCTGAGATCTGAGGATCTTGGTTCCAAGCCAGCCCGGGCAGGAAAAGTCCCAGACTCTTATCTCCATTTAACCACACAAAGCTGGAAGTGGAGCTGTGGCTTAAGGGGTAGAATGGCTCAGGGATGGGCCCCAAACTCTGAATTCAAGCCCCAGTACCCACACAAAAACCCAAAGAAAACCCTCAAAAGGTTAGATGAAGTACAAAATGACTTCATAGAACTTTCACGAAGGGTTCATATATATATATATATATATATATATATATATATATATATATATATATGTATATATATTTAAAAAAATCAGTGATTGACAATGCATAGTAAAAACAATGATAAATCTAGCTCAGAAAGACAGAGGCAGGTAAAGATGGTTGGATTTGGTCTGGGGCTATCTTAGATGAAATGAAAGATGATGAGGAAGTTTGTCCTCCAGAGATTTCCCCCATCTCCTCCCATGTCTGCAAATCTCAGTGTATTATATCTGGGGCAAACCTAGAGTTTAAGTGGTTGTCATGTCTCAATTCTTTAATTACTCAAATGAAAAGCTGGCCCAGAAGAAAGGCAATGTGTCAAATTTATGCTTGTGAATTATTTTGTTTCTCTCTCTTTTTTTTTTTGCTTGTCTCCAATCTTTGAATTATATTTGTCTGGAAACTAATAATTACAGAATTCCATGTGACTAAATCCCTATAAAATCGAGGCAAGATTTCACATCTAACAGCTTTAACTAGGATGAAATATTTCCCGAGGCTACAGAAAAGGTCACAAGGGGCTAACAGACAAAGACGCACTCTCTAATTCTGTAATTCCTTCTTTAATTAAACTTCATGGTGAATCCGCTGGTGGTAATACTTCTGCCTTCTCCTCCCAGTTTGATTTATTTCCAAAGAAAGAGTCTATAACCCTCTGAGGGCATGACAATTGTCCTAGGCTTGCTTTCTCCTTTCTTCTTAATAGCAGCATCCGTGTCTTTAAGTTTCATCTTGAGAATTAATTTGAGATCATCTGGATACCTAAAAATGTGGCTCCTAAAAATCTAAAATTACCATAAGGTATAAAAAGATGTAGCAAAATTTCTTATAAAATATGGAATTGTGAGATTTTGATACCTAGAGACGGGTAACCTCTCCAAAATATTCCGGACAGTTTGTAGAATAAGCCCCGCATATCCCAGTATATTCTAGTTACTTGTTCTTGTATTTTCTTTAAGAACTTTACAGCTCTTGGAAGCCTTTTATTAAGTGCATTTTAACCAAAAAACCCCTCCAAAGCTTTAATATGAAGATATAAAGCAAGTAATCAATTCACCTTTTTGTGGTGCGCAGTAGGTTCCAGACTGACCTTGGATGTTAGGTTCAGTGAAGAGTTTGCGATGGGTCTTAGAGGCGAGCGCAAATGGTCAGACTGCCTGATTTGATTATTTCTAAATGCCTTTCTTTATTTTTAAGCAAGGCTTTAAACTTACAAAGCATTCTACAAATTTTCATCGAATTGAATTGGATTCCATTGGAAAATTCTTTGATGTGTCATATTGATCCAAATTTCATCGGATTCTGGGCAGTTCTGGAAAAGAAGCGGAGAAACAGTAGCAATATTGGTCACTCACTAAATGATTGGCATTTGAGTTAGTGTTTTGTTTCATTTTCAAAAAGACAGTGGTGTGTGTGTGTGTGTGTGTGTGATCTGAGGTGGCTTAGGCCTGGCCAGGTCATGACTTCCGTGGCTATGTGATTTGAGTCCTCCTGGGACCCCACTTTCCTTTTCCCGTGCTATGTGACATCGAACTAAAGTAAATGAACAAGTCAATGATAGCTTGTAGAAGTGTTTCAAAAATCAAAGTCTAAGTTTTCAAAGTCAGATAACTATGTGAATTAGAATCAGACTTGTGAATTGTTTTGCAATTCAAAACAAGACAATTTCCATTTTAGGCTGGACAGTGTATATCGATATTTATTTCCTTCCAACATCTATTCTTCATTTTCAAATTGGTGGACAATTTGTTAAGTAATAAAGCATATTTTGCTTGTGAAGGAATCTGGAGAGTATGATTGAACACTTTAAGTGTAGCTGAAAAAAAATCTCTTAATTTTAAGGCTGTATGACAGTAATAATCCAAAGAAATGATACTGACTCTAATTGCTATCTCTCAGCTGTTTATTCATTCATTTAGACTCAGTAATACTCTCATGTGAACACTGCTTACAGTTTCCAAATCATAACGCTAGGCATTTTGTACAGAAAAAATATAATTTCTTTCTATGAAGCTGTCTGAAAGTCTTGTTTTCACTTTCATGTAATATTTAAGACTTCATATCTAATTTGTTGTAGTAGCTTGAGTACAGCTGCATTTGTAAAATAGATGAAACTCCAACAAAATGGGTCTCTATGTGCTATGATGTAAGACTTAAAATTTAGATTTTTTTTTTCTTGGTTAAAAAGTGAATGACTCAAATTCAGGGAATTGGTGCAAATTAAATTCTGTATAAATAATGAATTTGCTTTTTATTGCATGATCTAAGAACTAGTAGTGTTTCCATGTTTAGAAAGAGTTTTTTTTTCTAGCTGGCAAATTAACCTTGGGTTGCTGACTTGACGTATTTTAAAGCCCACATCCTTTTGGGGTTTACAGATGGGGAGAAGTTAGAATTAACTTGTGAGGCTGTGGCTTTATATTGCCAAAAATGATCAGTTGGTTCAAATAATTTTCCAGTAGAGAAATCAGAGCAATCATGTCCTCTGAGTCTTTTGCAATGATGCTATGAAGAGGTTTCCTTAGTTAGATACAACTTTTCCATGCTTTTGGAATAAAAGTACTCTAGAAATACAAGTAGTGATTTTAGCCTACTAGAAAATTTAATTTGTGGTAGAACAGGCTGCCCTATTGAAATAAAATATTCTGAATCTTTTAATTGCTAATTTGTGGTACTTCTTTATTTTTAAAAATGCACACAGCAGAACTTGACTATCTATGAGTGTATAGTTCAGAGGAGACCACCATTGAGGAAAAACCACACATGCTCAGGACACAGAGTTCACTGATGATTTTCCCATGATGACGCCCAACTTTTCTAAAGACATGCCACTTTCAACAAATTGCAGATTTTCACTTTTATCATGTCATTAAGCATGTTCATTTTTACCTTGTTTTTAGGGCACCGTTTGCTTTTTTTGCAGGGGGGGCAGTCAGTTTCAGGAAGTTAAGCTCAATCAATCACATATCATTTGTGCACAAATAACCTGGCACTGAGAGTTCTATGTCAACTGGGCTGTTCCATGAGTGTGCTGGAATTCAGCATTTGTTTTTGAAATTTCTTTTGAAATTAAAAAAATAATTTTTGGCCAGTAATTGGTCAAAAACCACATGTAGCTAGGTGCTGGTGGCTCACTCCTGTAACCCTAGCTACTCAGGAGGCTGAGATCTGAGAATCGTGGTTCAAAGCCAACCAAGGCAGGAAAGTCCATGAGACTCTTATCTCCAATTAACCAGCAGAAAACTGGAGGTGGCACCATGACTCAAGTGGTAGAGCACTAACCTTGAGCTGAAGAGCTGAGAGACAGAACCCAGGCTCAGAGTTCAAGCCCCATGACGGACAAAACACAAAACAAAAAACCCCACATGTAACAAATCTGTGAATGTGGTGGGCTTTCTGTTCACATAATCCTCTTTGAAAAATAATATGAATAATTATTCTCTTAAAAGATGCAGTTGTAAAAATATTTGCCAAACTTAACAATTTTTAATAGCTCATTGACTCCTCCAAAGTTCATCTAAATAGAGTCTGGGACCTTTTTGAGAGCAGAATTCTCATCTTAGCTAGAAACCAATGTTAGAACACAATGGAATTTTTTATCCTGAGCTTTTATTTATTCCACATGCACTTGTTGAGCACCTACTGTATTCCAAGGGTTCTGGCAGGAAACAAGGCAAAGAAGGGCCATGAGCTCACAGAGCTTATTGGCTGCAGGATGTTGCTAGGTCTTGACCCTTAGGATTAATTCTTGCTGGTACTTGTAAATCTAACCAGTCTTTTTCTTTGGAAACCAGAGATGAATTTGATTAATTGACCTGACAGGGCATGGCGCATCATATTTACTTGGGAGAATTTAATAACCCTAGAGAGTCCCAAAGGAAACTTGGGAACTTCCACATACTGTTATCCTTATGGAATCTCAGTATGAGAATGTACCAGCAAAGACTGAAGGTATGCACAGGAAGAGTCAGTCGAACACAGTTTTTCACTTGAATTCATTTTGGAAAAAGCAGTCAGAGCAACAGAAACTGGAAGCATGGGAGGAAAACATTAAAACAAAAATTTGTTTGAACTCAAGGCCTGAGCCCTGTCCCTGAGCTTTTTTGCTAAAGGCTAGCTCTCTACCACCTGAGCCACAAATCCACTTCTGGTTTTTAGTGGCTAATTAGAAATCAGAATCTTGTGGATGTTCCTGCCAGGGCTGGCTTAAAACCATGATCCTTAGATCTTAGCTTCCTGAGTAGTTAGGATTACAGGCATGAGCCACTGATGTCTGGCTTGAAAGAAATTGTTAACTTCCTAGAAAATAAGCTTATTTCTTAGGCGGTATGTAATTTACAATTTAAATGCATACATGTCAGAAGTGAAACTTTTTTTTCCCCCAGTCCTGGGGCTTGAACTCAGGGCCTGGGGACTGTTCCTGAGCCAATTTGTGCTCAAGTCTAGTTGTCTACCACTTGAGCCACAGTGCTACTTTTGATCTCATGGACCTTTTTTGCCTGGTCTGCCTTAGAACCATGACCCTCAGATCTCAGCCTTCTGACTAGTTAGGCTTATAGGCATGAGCTTAAAAAAAAAACTTCAACTTTTTTTTTAAGCTCACTGCCTGTGAGCCTAGCTAGCTCAGGAAGGCTGAGATCTGAGGGATCATCGGTTCAAAGGCCAGACCAGGCCAAAAAAGGTCCATGAGATCAAAAGTAGCACTGTGGCTCAAGTGGTAGAGAGCTAGCCTTGAGAATGAAATTGGTCAGGGAACAGTCACCAGGCCCAGAGTTCAAGCCCCAGGACCTGACAAAAAAGAAAAAAAAGAAGAAAAAAAATTCAGTGGGAAGTATTTTAATGAACTTGGGAAATCTGACAGGGAAAAGAATGAATCCAAAGTATTTGACACCGGTTATTCTCCAAAGCATTGTACAATCTGCATCACTCATCTGGGAATGGGCTGGGAATGTGAACTCAAGGGGTGGAGCCTAGAATTCTGAGACTAAACCATCCAAGTGATTCTGATGATTCAACTGTTTGAGAACCCTTGGTGCTACAACGATCTCCATATGATTGCCTAGTTTAGCTTACATTTATCAAAGATATATTCATGTAAGTTATATTGGAAGCTTTTTACAATGTGTTAAATGGAACTTTTTCTTAGTATGCTAATATTCCTTTAAAATGTTCTTATAGTTGGGCTGGAGGTGTACCTCAAGTGGTGCTTAATTTTCAGGTATATTTTCTTTTTTTTTTTTCCATGATAAAACATTCTTTCTTTTACAACCCCAACACACACAAAAAAAACTATTTGTAGGAAAAAAATGGTTTTGTACATGGGATGAAACAATATAAATTCAAAATTTACAGATAAGGGTTAGCTCTATCACTCATCTCTTTAAAAAGTTTCTATGAATATCCAGTCAAAACCAACAGGGTATCTCTCTTGAAATGTAATCTCTATGGATTCCAAGTAGACCACAGGCTGCACACTGTCTTGGAATGTCCTCAGAAGGCTCTGTCATTAAATAGGTAACAGAGTAAAAACTTCAGAGTCCTTTCTTTCAAATGGAAGAGGGAAACACAGGAACAGAAGGAACTACTCAAACTTCGTCTTCTTTCCTTGTTTCCTTGTGGTTTGAAGTCTCCACCTCCTCCTCCTCCTCCCCTGCCTCCTCGGAAGCCTCCCTGGCCTCCAAAACTCCCCGGCCTCCAAAACCGCCCCGGCCGCCTCGGCCAAATCCGCCTTGGCCTCCTCTGCCTCGCCCTCCAAAGCCTCCTCTGCCTCCACCTCAACCCCCGAAGCCACTTTCACCCTTGGGCTTGGCCCAGTCCAAAGTAACTTTGTTAGGTATATTTTCTTTAATTTGTCACATATATTACTAATTTTCTATATTGTCTCTTCAGTTTATATGTGTACCAAATATAGGAGCTTGTAAGCATATGGATGGGTTCATCTGGAATGTGCACATTTTGGGAGGGGAGCCTATAATTTATACTGAAAATTTACATTTCTATAGTGAAGAGTTAGAAGTTGGAGCTTAAGAAATACAAATAGAGTTGAGCATGGCGGGGCACACCTGTAATCCTAGTACACTGGAGACTGAAGCAGGAAGGCCAGCCTGGGTTATGTAGTAGGACCTTGTCTCAACAAACAAAAATGAGACACAGAGAGATAGAGAGAGAGAGATAAAGGGCAGGGGGAGAGAGAAACATAATTTATTTTGACATTGTTTCTAGAACCACCTGCACTTGTCCAGATCTTACCAGCCTGGGGGAAGGAATGTGTTCCCTTGATGTTGACATAGATAATCTACAGTATGCTGGCTGATGTTTCCATTTGCTGACAGACAACCCTTTCTCTGGATTGTCTTCAGTTTCAGACTATGTTAGGAGACACTAGGATGATTTTAAACCCTGATTCCTCCTCTGGCCTCCTGTCTGACACTGAGAGTTCTTTTGCCACTCTCTGCCCCCTGCCTCAGTGCCTGTAGACATTGCTCTCTTGCCTGGCACCCGGGTGCACCTTTAAACTTGGAACTCAGCAGGCCACTAGGAACTCTGTATGGACAAAGCTTGTTTTCTGGTGGAACTCTAAAGTGTTCCCAGCAGGAGCAAGCAGAGCGCTGTGACCCTGCTTCCCATCAAATCCTGGCCTGGAAAGGTTCCTCTTAGGCCCCAAATGTTGGTAGCTTCTGTCATAGATTCTTCCTGTAAGGATTCTGACTTTGTTCTCATTAAAGCATTTTCAAATATCTGTTGGTGAGATACTATGTTTAAACATTAAAAAAAAATGTTTATAGGAGTAGTGGAATCCAGAAAGGCATAGGAATTATGTCGTTGGTGTTACTATTGCTTGAGGCTGTTGATTTTTAGCCACTAAATCAATTTTGGAATTAAAAAAATCATTTAAAAAATCACAGTTAACAGATTTCTCATTGCAAAATGCTGATTAAAAGTAAGCGGTTTGGACATGGGCCAAGTGCTGGTGGCTCACACCTGTAACTCTAGTACTTAGGAGGCTGAGATCAGAGGATTCATGGTTTAAAGCCATCTTGGGCAAGAAAGTCCACGAGACTCTTCTCTCCAATAAATTGTTCAGAAAAAGCTGGAAGTAGTACTGTGGCTCAAGTGGTAGAGCACTAGCCTTGAGCAAAATAAAGCCCAGGGACAGCTCCCAGACCCTGAATTTAAGCCCCAGGACTGGTATCCCCAAAAAGTTTGGACATGGGATTGGAGGAACAGTTAAGTGGTAAAACATCTGCTTAGCAAGTTCAAATCTCAGTTCCACCACCACCAAAAGGAAAAGAAAAGAAATGAAAAACACATAAAAGGTGTGGAAGTGTTGCCTTGCAATCCCAGCATGCAAGAGGCTGAGGCAGGAAGATAGAAAGTTCAAGCTAGCTTGGGCTACAAAGCCGTGTCTTGAAACAAATGAGCAACAGACAGACAGCTCCCCTGCAAAATAAAAAAATAAATAAATAAACTCCCCACAGGGGGGGAAAACAAAAAGAAAGGAAATTACCTGTGATTCATTTACTACACATCAACGAACTGTATTCTCGTGAAGTGCTAAGTACAGAGCCACAAAAATGGAATCAGGGTTTTATAAAGGCTTTTCCCTATTTTCTAAGAGCTCAAAAGACAGATGGTCAGAGCAGGTAATTTTGCCCTGAGCAGCAGGAGGGCAGGTAGAAGAAGAGGTTGAATACTATTTGCTAATGTCCTATGAACTGCAGGGGCTGGGAATCCAATGGTACTTCAAGTGGCTTGGTCAGATTTGCTTAGGGTTCATTATTCTATTGTGTTTCCTTTCCTCTTGTACTTTTAGCCACGGCACCCCAATCAGATGAAGGCTCTGACATCGACTCTGAACCGGATCTCCCGCTAAAGAGGAAACAGCGCCGGAGCCGGACCACCTTCACCGCAGAGCAGCTGGAAGAACTGGAGCGAGCTTTTGAGAGAACTCACTACCCTGACATCTACACGAGGGAGGAGCTGGCCCAGAGGGCCAAGCTCACAGAGGCCCGAGTGCAGGTAAGGTCTTTACATCCGTAGCCTCCTCAAGTCTATTGTGGTTTAGAGGATGTGATCACCTTACCCGTGATGCATGGAAATCCATTTTGTTCATGCTCACTCATCTGATGGTGAGCCAGGTACCATGTGGAGCCTGGGGTAGTTCAATACATTTTGGATAGTTCTTCAGTGCCAGCTACTATTTAAGGTGTTTTAGGTGAATTAACTCTTTTAATCATCCCTACAACTCTGGGCTGATACCTGTCACTGCCCCTCAGATCGCAGACAGTGAGACAGAAAGGTAGACTAGTTAAATAATTACCCAGGTCTTCACCTGCATACTGAGTATAGCCATAATTGGATCCTTCACTTTTTGGCCTTTCCATTAGGAAAATGTGCCAAGGTGCATAAGATAAAGTTCCTTCATTTAGATTTCATAGTCTGGGAGCATGCCAAGCAATTACATTATCTTATGACCATGTTCAATCATCTTTCAAATTCATGGGAACACTCTGAGGCTTGGGGAAATGGCTGCTTAGATGTAACATGTTTCTATTGAGTGAAGAATAATCTTTTCATCACCAGTGATGAACTTCTTTCTGTTAGTTTGACAAATTATAAAAGACTTAGTGTAGCCCAGTGCCAGTAGTTCATATCTGTAATTTTAGTTATTCAGGAGGCGAGATTTGAGGATCGTAGTTCCAAGCCAGCAGGGGGAGAAAAAAAACCAAGACTCTTATCTTCAATGAACTAGAGATTAGTTAACTAGAGACTCTTAACTTCAGTTAATGAGCAAAAACCCAGAAGTGGAGATCCGAAAGCCAAGCTCTGGATTCAAGCCCTAATACTGGCACACATACATCAAAAAGCTTAGGGTATCACAGAGCTATCTGAATATAATTAAAGTCAGGCCAGTGCCTTGGCAGTGAGTTGGCCTCACTTGGTGGATACTTTTACATAAACAACTCATTATCTCTCCTTTTAGAGCATCTTACAGACATAGCCTCGTCCAGCTACAGAGCCTAGGGAGAGGGGTTCCTTCATTCAGCCTCCATAGGAGCATATAGAGCTAGGAAAGTTAAAGAGTGCAGAGAAGAAGCAAAAGAGTTCTCTCCAGGGCTCCAGTCCAATGAGGGTAATGAAAGAAACACATAAATAAGTTTGGAAACAAAGCAGACACTACAAGTGCCGAGAGAGAGAGAGAGAGAGAGAGAGAGAGAGAGAGAGAGAGAGAGAGAGAGAGAGAGAGAGAGAGAGAGAGAGGGGGGGGGGGGGGGGGAGGGAGAGGGAGAGGGAGAGAGAAAGTGTCATAAGAGTGGGGAAATAGAAAAGACAAGATCTTAGAGGAAATAAGAGAGGCACGGGTCAGACGTTTATTGGACAGAGAGGATGAGAATATTAATATGAAGGAATGATACGAATGAAGGCACAGAGTTGGAAATGCCTGGGCTACCTATCTGTGAGATGATCTTCCATTTCCATTCCACATGGCGAGATCAGGTAATCTGACCATCAGTTTGGTTAGATTGGGAGGCTGGTAGGGTGGGAGATGGGATGGGATCTCGGGCTGCACACAGGCAAGCTCACACTTGTGATAGGTGTTGGGTGCCAGGGCATGAAATAGGTAGTGGCAGTAGGGTTGGCAAGAAAGAGGTGGTAATGAAAGATCTTCAGAAGACTACGTGGGTTATGTAAGCTAGAGGTGCGTAGAAGGGTGAAGGAAAAGTCACAGACACAGTGACATTCATTGGACTGATGACTAATTATTCAATCAATTAATTTCACAGGGATACACAATCTTCCTCCCTAATGCAGAGTTAGAAAGGATCTCCGTTACCTAGGAATCACAATTTACTTCGCATCCCAGTGAAATGGGTAGTCTGTATCCAGTAGTTCTATAATCTAGTCCTGTAATATTTTAAGAATGTATATAACATTGTTACAAAAGTATATATCATGTTGATTCTGTTATAATTATGTGCTTACCTGGCTTAAATGGAAAAGACTTCTACTTGTTCGTTGCTGGTGCATATCTACTATATTTTAGCATTTAGCTTCTATACTTCATGGCTGGCCAAGTCCACTTCCTATGTGTGCTCTTAAGATAGATCCACGAGCACTTCTGAATTCAGTGTGAATGAAAAAAATGAGCTTTTATTTTAAAGAGATGAGACAAGGAGGGAGACACCAAACTGAACTTTTCAGAGGTACTCTACTTTCTTTTCTGCCTTTTTCCAGAAACAAGGAGAAAGGACAGGATAAATTTCAAACCTATATTGTACAGTACCCAGCATTCCCAGGATTCTCATCTAGCTCAATGAATGTCAAAGGATAATAGTAATGGTCCATTAACTTTCAGAGGACATGGGATCAAACCAATAAAGAACAGTTCCTATTTTTCTATACAGTGCCCTCCCTTGCGAAGTAGGGCCCTCATTAATGTAACAGCTGTCTTAATGTGGCTTTAACCCGGTGACTCTTTACATTCCTATGGATTCGTTAGCTCCCTTGAGACACATCATGTCTTCCACCAGGCTATGATCTACAGCCTAACAAATTCCCTAGGACACCCAGCATATGGATCTTTTACTTCACCCAGCAGGAAAAAGAAGGGAGTAGTTAATCACTGATTAAAATGCCAGAAGAAAATCCTTTAGTTTTTAGAAGGATCTGGGAAAGCAGTAGCTAAGTCAACTCCTTTGAGTGATAACCAGAAAGTGTGAGTTAGTTTAATTTGGGGCACCTGGGAAAACTCCAGTCCAAACCTTGAAACCTCAAACCCTGTCTCGCCTTGAGGAAAATTATTTCTGCATTGTCTGGATAAGGATGAGACTAAGCTGTAATGGTTTAGGTCTTTATCATTGTTTCATAAACATTCATTTGAACAGTAGCAATATTGTATTACTCAGAGCCAAATTGGACTATCCAGTCTAAAAACGGTTGTATACCAGACTGCCCAGAAGTAATAACATTAGAAGAAAAAAAAAGGACTTTATTGCATTCATTAAAGTAGCTACTCATACACAAATAATGCCAATCATTAAAGTTTTGTGGTTAACCATTACCAGCAAATACATAGGATGTTCAAAATCTTTAGTACATGCTTCATCTCAGAATGCCATGAAAGAGGCTTGTATCGTACCATACAAGATAGAAGGGAGACAGGAAGGAAAGCTACCTGTGGAAATAGCATTTACTGAGGTGTCAAAAGAGGAGGGTGTTGATTGCAATGTGCCAAATGTGTTTTGTTGAGAAAGTCATTCAATCCTGTTGTGATGGTTTGTTTGTTGTTGTTTTTTATTGTGAAAATACCCGTACAGAGGGGTTACAATTACATGGACAAGGTAATGAGTACATTTCTTATCAAGCATTGTTGCCTCCTGTTTGTTGTTATTGTTACTTTAAAAACTATGGGGTGCATGATATCAAGTGATCTTAGCCTGGGTCCGTGGGTCTCTTGGGTGATCATGGATGGACTCCAAAAGATCTGGAACACTCAAGATTTGTAAAATTGTGTGTCTCTGTATGTGTGTCAACACAAGTGTTAAATATGGTCAGGTTCTCTGGATTTCCTTATATCTGCAAGTATCATCTCTTTTCTATTCCCAAATTAAAAACACATCATCTTTCAGTATTCTTTTGAATCAGGAATTTGAGATTATGAAACAAAAGCCCCACGATTCAGTCATCTGGCATCTCTGAATAGTTTAGAAGTTAGGTACAGAAAAATTTGAAGGCCAAGATGAAAGAGCTTAGTTGGTGTTTGCTTGTGTCTGTGGTTCTGACACCAGTGGGAATATGGCATTTCTCCCCAACTTGCTCTCTATAGAGTGGCTGAGGCTGGAGGGGTTGGGAAGAGTGAGATATGGGAAGAGAAAAGGGAAATGGGAATGCAGGAGTAGATCCAGAGTCAATTGCATTGTGTCTCAAATTTACCTACTACGGATGTACTGGGCACTGTGGCATCACACATCATCCAATCTAGTATTCATATGTCTTAAAATCTTGTGACTTCTCTTTCTAAGCGTTAGCATTACATTCCGTCCTGGTTTTTCAAACTAGAATAAATGTAGGTTAGATTGCTTTTGAGGACAACACTAAAAATGGGAACCAGCAATTGATAGATGGACACAAATTAGCCTTATGCTAGGGGGCAATTAACACTAGACCATGAAACGTAGAAGCAAATTTGACTTTAGCCTCCATTCAAGTCAACTGGCTTTTCATTACTGGAGGTGTTCTTCTTTGGCTTAGAAGGCTTTGGCTATGGATGGCAGAGTGCAAGAATCAAGCCAGGCTTTAACTCTGTGTCGTTGCAGTATCAATGTGAGGTTTTTGTTTTTCTTTTTCTTTTTGGCAGGGCCTGAGCACTGTCTTTGAGGCATTCTTTTGTTCAAAGCTCACACTCTACCATGTTGAGCCACAGAGCCACTTCTGATTTTCTAGTGGTTATTTAGAGGTAAGAGTCTCATGGACTTTCTTGCCTGGGATGGCTTTGAACTGGAATCCTCAGATCTCAGCCTCCTGAATAGCTAGGATTACAGGTGTAAGCCATCAGTGCCCAGGATGTGAGGTGTTTTTGGTTTTTGTTTTTTTTTTAACTGAATGGTTGGTGTTTATTGAAGCTTAAGTATTCTTTTAAGTGCTGTGACTTTATTGTTCTCATTTACCACGATCTTGTGAAGTAACTTTGATATTCATCATCTAATAGACTAGAAACCACAGGCCCACAGGTATTAAGCAAGTTGTTGAAAGTCACTGAATTAGTAAATTAAGGAGATTACAGTAAGGAACTGGGATTTAATTTTTGCCTGGTCTGGACAGAATCCATTTGGATAAAAAAGCATTCATGTATTTTTACAATGACAAGTATGAAGTTTCTCTCAGCTTACATTGCTGAGAGTCTGAACAAATTGATTCTTTTAGACAGGAAGAGATTATGAAAATTGTATTCTCCTTTTGCAATTTTATTGTATTTCCTAGTTATTATGATCTTTACACTAATTTAAATTTTGCATCCAATAATTATTGAGGCAATAATTTTTTTACCTTAGTAAAATTAACAGTAGCATACTCTAGAAATCCATAGACAGATCATTTTCCAAGGGGCAAGAATGTAGATTATGGACCCCACAGAGAGACATAAAAGAAGTAATAGGTCCAGGGACAGTTGAAAATGAAGCAGGCTACAATCCTCAAATGAAATGAAACCTTGATTTGAGGAGGGTTGTATATATTGTATTGTAATGCATGCAATTAGATTCAATTAATTCTTCCTTATTAGGTTACCGGCCAATGTGTTCCCTTGCCTCTCCTCACTCCCTTACACAAAGCCGAGAGTGATGTGAAATTTCAGGAGAAAATAAAATTATATTCTCTCCAGAAATGTCAAATCAAAGGCCAGTTTGTTCCTGCTGCTATTATTCTTTTTAAAGTAAGGAGCAAGTTGTAATTCTGAGACATCAATATCCTCTAAGTGCTGTAGGCGAACCTTTTAATACTACATACTCACCCATTTTAGTAGATTATGCATTGATTGTCTGTTAGGATTAGTAATTCTGTATTGATTTATGTAAGACTTTCTAGTATCAAGATTTTTTTTCCCCCCAATTAATGGTAGGATGATGACAGCATCTCAGCATCATTTAGGTATTATCTTTAGGTATTACTTATTTGCTTGTTTGTTTATTGTCACTTGTGGAGCGTGACCTCAAGGTCTGGGCTATGTCCCTGAGCTCTTTGTCTCCAGGGTAGCGCTTTATCACTTTGATCTTCTGATTATAATTAATTGGAATTAAGAGTCTCATGGACTTTCCTACCTACACTGGCTACAAACTGCAATCCTCAGATCTCAGCCTCCTGAAATTACAGGTGTGAGCCATGGGTGCCTGGCCCATTTAGGTATTTAAGATGAAGATTATTTCAAGGACAATTTTATTTTTCAACTGAAAATCCAACTTTTTTATCTGAATTTTGAAATCTAAACCAAGTTTTCAAACCTTAGAATGGTTTTTCTTTAATGCTTCTTTTCACAGGTTTTAGTGGTCTTAGGAAAGGCAGAGGATTGGCATTGGTAAGATGATTAAAAGTGAAAATCTGGTTTAATAATCAGAGACAGTCAAGCTAATCTTCACTAAGCCTGGCTTTCTCAGGAATATCCCTCTAGAGTTAATCTAGCCTAAATTTAAGCAACATTTAAATTATTTCCTTTGAGAAGGTCTTAAACCTGATGAAGGCTTATTTTTCAGTTAAGATTTGCTTCTCAACTCTCTCTTTCTCTCTTTGAGGTGCTGGTTTTTTTTCTATGCTAGGTACATACTCTACTACTGAGCTACATCCCTAGTGCCTTTTTTTTGCATTTTTTGTTAGTATAATATTATAAATATAAGAACTTTTTAATACAACTCAGTGGGTTTAATTGATGTCTTTGATATACATATATATATTATTTTGGAAAAAAAGAACACAAACTTCAAGCTCTTATCCTCAAATATTTTGATTCTACTTTTGAAACTGTTTGTTGAAAGTGATGTTTCTTCTTCTTTATTCTTTAGACAAAGACTATTTTTATTTTAAAAAACTGCCTCGTGTTGTAATTAGAACTTCGAATCAATGGTGAGTTGGAATGCCTGTGGAGACGAGGCATGGCGGGTAACTCAAGCCTGCATTACTTATCTGGGGATGGAAAAATGGCAACTGTGCTGTGATAAAAATGAAGTTTAGGTTTCTGAGTTCCTCATGGAGAGGCTCACTGGAACTGAAGATGGTAAATCTGCCTGACTGAAGTAGAATCGATCTTCCCAGCCCAGTGAGATGCTGCACACAGTTTGTCTACACAGGTGTGGGAGACTTGCCTGAGTCAGAAGTTCTTTGTTTGTCTTGAAGTTTTACAAGTATGCTTAAGTGTATGGTTGGGAATAGTACATGAGGGCATAAACATGGCCCCACATTCTCTAAGTCTTTAAGCCACTTCATACTCCAAGATCTTCTTTGAAAGTGGTTTTCTTCCTATGATGCTTCTGGGAGCCATAGTAATAAGTTCTTAGACTTAGAAAGAGAAAATACACCTGATGCAGACTTCGCTGAGTTCATGGTTCTGTTATCCCAGGAGGCAATTTATTAAATTAAGTAAAACTCGGATTCAATTATAAATCAATGTGGAAAATATTGACTTACCCTCTCTTCCTGCTAGAAGCATAGGAGTATTAACTGTTAATATTTTAGGAAGCTCAAACTACTTTTTAATCAGAAAAGACAAAACTCTTTTAAAGATAAATACTTGGCTGAGCAAATGTCGGGCAACGTATTTGCTAAACTGGGTTCCCTTTTCCAGAAGAAAGAGTTCTTACCCTTTTCTCTTTTTTAAATTATATGACTTTCAACTGACAAGTGTATCATTGTAAGCATTTTCCTATTAAGAAATAAAGTATTATTCTCCCCTTAGCCCCCCACTAATCCTGAAGGTCAAACATATGGGACCAGGCTCAACTGCATATGTGAGGGCTGGCCAAGTCTTCCTACTCTGTACTGTGACTTCCATCAGGAAAGATCCTTTGTGGAAATCATGTTCAGAATCTAAGAGGTTCTGAAGCTTTGCCTCCACTCTACAGTTTCCCCGATTCTCTACACTGCCAAACACGGACTTGTACCTCTAAGGAGCAATTATTTCCAGGTCCTGAGGCTCCTCTGTGGATGGCAGCCTCTGAGTGCAGGGCTCTACCTTAGTCTTTCTTTCCTCCAATTCCAAGGGTGATATGTCTTTACCTTGTTTCAGTGAACTTCTAATGAAAAAAAAAAGTAGATTAATAGAAATCTCTCATTTTGCCACAAACATGATGTTGGTACCTGGGAAAATTACTCCACATTTTACCCTAAGATTCCACAGATATGAGCTGGGCAAGACCATAAACCCATTCAAGGCTTAAATTATGTATTTTCAACCTTGCATTTCTTCTTCTTTTTTTTTATGTCGGGTATGGGACCTGAACTCTGGGCCTGGGCGCTGTCCCTCAGCTCTTCAGCTCAAGGCTAGCGTCCTACCACTTGAGCCACAGTGCCACTTTTGGCTTTTTTCTGCTTATGTGGTGCTGAGGAATTGAACCCAGGGCCTCATGCATGCAAGGCAAGCACTCTACCACTGAGCCATCTTCCCAGCCCCAATTTTGTACTTGTTATTGCTATGTTTTTCTCTTTCTCTTCATTGAGACACATCAAAAAACAAAAAAACCAAAAGAAAACCAAACCAAAACAAAACAAACCCCTAGGCTCTGAATTTCTGGAAGGCATTTGGTTATATTCATTTTGTTTTTTCTTCCTGAACCTCAGGGCACTGATTAAAACAGTGCCTGACTCAAAGTATTATAGGTGCTTAGCTGTTGTTGAAAGAAATAACAACTGAATTATTTAGATACAAGAATGCTTTCCTGTTTTGAAACTCTTCCTGGCATTTATTTCCATTGAGATCAATCAGTGCAATGTGTCATACTTTGAAAAGATGGCGACGGACTCCATTTATTTATCCCCGGTGCAATTGATGTGACTATCTAGAAAGTATGCCCCTAATGATTATAGACATACGGAGACAGACTGATAAGAATTTAAAACACAAGGCATGGTATATGTAATAGGCAAGGCCAAATGTAGGACATGTGTGAGACATAGGCTCATGGATTCCTAGAAGAGTAATAACGGATGGAGGAAGGGGAATAATTGGTGGTGGTCATGGGAAGTTCTTGTTGTTCCTACTTCCGTTCGACAGTCCCTCCCCATGGTCATTGTGAGGTTGGGGTGGGGGGAGGCTGCCAGGCCACCAAGGTCCATACAGCCCCTCTCCTGACCTCTGAGACCTCACTCTCCTTTCACCTCTGACATTATTCCCAAACAACAGAGAAGACCAAGGGCCCTTGCATCTATTTGCCCTGTCAGTAAGGGTCCTTTAATCTGGTTTAGCATGAAAAATTCATTAAGAATGTACTATTATTTCATCAGTGAAATCCTCAAATTTTAAATTAAATCCATAGGTCTGGTTTAGCAACCGCCGTGCAAGATGGAGGAAGCAAGCTGGGGCCAATCAACTGATGGCTTTCAACCATCTCATTCCGGGGGGATTCCCTCCCACGGCCATGCCGACCCTGCCAACATACCAGCTGTCAGAGACCTCTTACCAGCCCACATCCATTCCACAAGGTATGGAACAGAGACTCAAGGAGATTCAAGGGTAACTTCCAAGTGCTTTTTCTGGTGGCTTTTTTTGACAGTGCATTATGCTGTGTACCACGTTGACATTCATACCATTGGGAATGTCAATTATAGGACATCAGGTTGTCAGGAATGTTCCCTTTACGTGTATTTCAAACACATTGTTTGTTCGGTGACCTCTCTGCCTTCTTCTAGAAAAACCCTGTTACAATAGAATAGTTTGGTATTTTTCAAACCAAACAACTTTCCTAAATAAACATAGGACTTGCTTTAGTTCAAAGTTTGCCGCAACATTTGTCTGCCAGTTTGCAGTTAACCGAAGTTCTGTAATGGTTACTAATGACAGAAGGAAAACGGGGAAGATAAACGTGGATAAAGTCACTTTCGTTGGCATACAGAGTGGGATGGGATACTGTTAAATTGTTAAGACTATGTTATTTTTGGATTATGAAAGACAGCTTTCTGAGTACTTGAAGGTATGCTGTCTCCTGAATATTTAGGCACTTTAAAAGCACATTTGAGCTGGATGCTGCTGGCTCAGGCCTGTAATCCTAGCTACTCAGGAGGCTGAGATCTGAGGATCTGGGTTTGAAGCTAGCCCAGTCAGAAAAGAACATCTATGATGTTCTTATCTCCAATGAACTAGCCAAATGCCAGAAGTGGAGCTATGGCTCAAGTGGTAGAGTACTAGCTATAAGCACACACACACACACACACACACACACACACACACACACACAGTGAGAATACAAGGACCTAAGTTCAAGCCCCACACAGATACAGAGAGAGAGAGAGAGAGAGAGAGGGAGAGAGACAGGGAGAGAGAGAGGGAGAGAGAGACAGACAGACAGACAGATAGACAGATACAAAAGTCCATTTGATGAGAAATTTGAGATGTATAGCCATGAAATTCTCTCATAGCATTGTTAATGTGATTTCTGCACTCAAATTCTAGGTGAGAATGTCTATAGATATTCAGTATGCAAGTGCCACAGGAGTGCATGCTCTGTTTGGGATTTGCAAACGTACAGTGGCATAGATGTGTCTGTGTTTGCTGAGTGAAGTTAGACCAATACTGTATGGAATGAACATTTGATCTGACCATTAGCTACTACTGCCAACTTAGCTACTTGTGAATGCTTACCACCGGGTAGGCCTACAGAGGAACTTCATGGTTGACCATCTTCTTCATTTCAGCTGTGTCAGATCCCAGCAACACTGTTCATAGACCTCAACCGCTCCCTCCAAGCACGGCTCACCAAAGCAGTCTTCCTTCAAACCCGGACAGCAGCTCTGCCTACTGCCTTCCGAGCACCCGGCATGGATTTTCCAGCTATACAGACAGCTTTGTGCCTCCATCGGGGCCCTCCAACCCCATGAACCCCGCCATTGGCAATGGCCTTTCACCTCAGGTCAGTCCCGTGTTTCTAGACAGACGAATGCTGTATACCAGAACCAAATAGTCAATTCCCTGAGGCAGGAGTATAATGAATTGCCAAATTTAAACCATAATGTATTCTTTATACAAGCCACATGATTTCAGTTTTCTAGTTTCCTTTCTCTCTACCCTTTCCTACTGGAGGCATCAAAAGTCGTAGCTTCGACTTAAAATTCAAGTGACTTCTAATGTAATCAGGGTGACTTTATGTTTATACTTAGCTGTCTAAGCATTTGTCATGTGTCTTCTTTATCCCTAGCTCTGGGCTTTTGGTGAAGAACTTCACAAACATAGTGGATTGTTTTGGTTTTGTTATTATTATTTTTGTTTCAAAGTGATATTTGGTCAGCTTGAGAAGGTTTTCAGCAAAAGTATTTCACAAGAAAATACTGAAGCTTTGATAAACCAGAGAAGAAGCAGACAGAAAGCGACAGAGACAGAAAGGAGAAAGAGAGAGAGATGGAGAAAGAGAGAAGGAGAGAGACACACACAGAGAGCACCATCTAATGACAACAAAAGTCTGGAATAAATGAGTGATAAATGCACAAATTAGGAGAATTACTGCTCTTTGGGGATATATAAATATTTGAACATTGTAATTGTTTTTCTAATTTGCATTGGACTATGAGCTTTTCTTGGGTGATTGTATTAATAAATTGCCTTGATAATTGCATGTCAGAGAGATGGTTAAGTTTCCTACATGTGGCATCTGTCTGGGGTTGACATTATTAGCAGTTGTTTAAATACAGATTGCTTGATTTTATTAGAGAGCGGTTGGCCCAGGTGGTGAGAACAGACTCCAACTAAATTTGGAGAAATGTCACAAAGGGGTGGCAATCTATAATTGCAATCGAGAATCTCTTCAGGGCTGCAAGGGAGAGTTTTAACAGCTTTATCTTTTGCGACCTCCTTTTTTTTTTTTTTTCTTCCTTCCCTTTCCTTCCTGGTGGTTAGAAAAACAGAGAGAAACTCGGAATGACACAAATGAAAAGTGAAAAGACAATTATAGTCAATTACACACTAATCACTGACTATCACCGCTGCCTAAGCACCAAGAGGGCATTCTAATAGGCAGAAAATGAGATTTTAATGGCACAAAGGGTGGCCAAAATAACGACTCATATATCTTTGCCTTCTTGGTTTTCTTCAACTTGTGGTGTGTGTCTTTGCAGTGGAGCTTTTGGTCTCTGTGCAACAGTGATAACTCTGAGCAGCTGAAAAGTTCAAAGCCCGGGGAGTTGAAAAGAATGGATAGTAAAGGCAATGGAATAAACATTTCCGCCTCAAGGCAAAAGTTCATAAATCCCTCCCCCTCTTTTTTTTGGTAACAGTAAATGTAATTAAGTTTCATAGATTCCTATAGCACATCCAGGGATTAGAAGAAAATAGAGGTGGCTTGAAGCTCAGCTGCATCATGGAGACAATAGGGCATTTCCTGCAGGACTTTAATACCTTTAATTTCTAAGTGCTGTCATTTGTGTATGTGATGTCGCATGACAACCAGAGACTTCCATTCATGGGCTCATCTTTCAAATCCTCAGATTTGTCATATATAAGCTTCTTCCAATGTTGAGAATAATATTGGAAGAGTTTTTTCCTGCAACTTTTAGCATGAGTAGATTGGGTCAACAGAAAAGTTTCTCTAAGTCTCTGTCTCTCCTCTGTCTCTCTGTCTCTCTCTGTCTCTGTGTGGCAAGAACTGGAGCTTGAACTCAGGGTCTGAGCTTGGTCCCTTAGCCTTTTCTGTTCAAGGATAATGTCCTATCACTGGAACCATAGCTCCTTCCCAGGGTGGCTTGAAACCTTCATCTTTAGATCTTAGCATCCTGAGAAGCTAGGATTACAGGCGTGAACCACTGTACTCAGCTTCAGAAAAGCTTTTTATGGACATGATTCAGTTGACAGTTTCTTTTTTTTTTTTTTTTTAAATTTTATTTTATTTTATTTGAGAACATACTGTACAGAGGGGTTACAATTACATGGGCAGGATAATGCATACATTTCTTACCAAGCATTGCAGCCTCCTCCTTTGTTTACCCTTCACCTCCCTTCCCAGCCTCCCCCCTCCCTCCCACCCAATCAGTTGACAGTTTCTTTAAAAAAGTTTTTTATTATAAAAGTGATATACAGAGAAGTTGCAGTTACAGGTCAGGTATTGAGTACATTTCTTTTTGAACAGTGTCACCTCTTCCCTTATTTTCCCAGTTTTTTTCCCACTCCCCCAAGACCCAAAGAAAATAGGTCGCATGGTTTCTCTCATTGTAATAATTAGAATGTGCCTGTAAATCTACAAGTAAAGTCAATGGATAGTAAAAGACAAAAAAATATCCTTGAAGATGATAAATTAAATAAGACTCTAAATATTCCCTGGTTGGCAGTTTTAATAGAATTGAACTTCTACCCTAGCTGCTACTGGAAGATACACTATAACATTACATTGGCATTTCTTAGAACCCTATTTTATTTCATCAGAATGCAACCATCACAAGCCTGTGTTTGATAAGTAAAATTGCTAACCTCTAGCATGTAATGACACATGTATTTTGCCATTTAAGTGTTACATAAGTGGAACTGCTAGAACTTGATCTTCCAGCTATTAATCCTTAATTTTGAGAAGATTGGCAGTGATTTCAGAGTTGATGAAAGGGTGGGAATCATTCCAATATCAAGCAATGGAAAATTCCACAGGCAATTTTTCCTGATTTTTTTATACTGTGTATTATATTCATCAATTCCTTATGTAAAGGTAATAAACCTTGCAAATGCCCAGGATATTCTGTGTTTCTACTACATATTTGCACCTTAAACCACCCTACAAGATTTCCTGTTCTCTTTACTTCTTACTGCATTCCCAACAAGTTGCAAAAGAAGTGAAAAATACTCTGCAGTTTCTCCTTATTTCCTCAGGCAAATTCACATGGAGTGAATCCACATTTGCCAGACATATTTTCAAAATAATGGAGTCCGAAACTGGAATAGAACTTACATGTCTATAGCTTTTGGAATTTATCACTTCCCAGGAATTCTTCTATTTAGACAAGAGGTGCCTACACTGGTTTTGGTTGTCTGCCTGTACTAAAAAATAGTAAAGAAATGTAAAGAATGAAATGTAAAGAAATCTTTGAAGCCAAGAGCCCAGGTCTAGCAACCTATCTTATCTGTTAGTTAAGAAGAAACTAATGGGAGAGTACTGGCCCTTAGTTACTGCTTGTCATGGAAGAGTACTTATTACCATATTGGATCATATGCTAACAATAGAACTGAGATTGGGATTGACATTTCCCCTCTTCCTGCCCACCTGTTCCTCTACCTCCTCACCTCTCTCTGGTCATCTGGGCACACGATTCAGAGGATGTCCATGGTAACTGGAACCTGATGCTGGCTGTAGGCCTGATAGAGATGGAAGGGGGTCTGGCACCTAGAATTCATGCTTATGCCTCCAATCTACACCAGGAATAGAAGCAGAGACAGAGAGTGTTAGTCACATTAAAGAAATATGTTAGTAGAGATTAATTTATTATACTTGTGAGCCCAAGCTAGCCTATATTCTTCCTTTTTTCTTTTTTCTTTTTTTTTGGTTAGTTGTGGGATTTGGACTCTGGACTTGAGCACGGTCCCTGAGCTCTTCAGCTCAAGGCTAAGCACTCTACGCTTGAACCATAGCGCCACTTCCGGTTTTCGGGGGATTAATTGGAGATAGGAGTCTCATAGACTTTCTTGCCCAGGCTGGCTTTGAACTGTGATCCTCAGATCTCAGTCTCCTGAGTAGCTAGGATTACAGGCATGAGGTACCAGCACCTGGCTTAGCCTATATTCTTTCTGTTAGCCTAGTTCTTATTAATCTTTTAACTTTTCCCAGGGATAAAAGCATGGCAAACTTATTGTGTAGTCAAGGTGAGACTTTATCACTGGGAAACCACTATTCATATTTCTGTACCATGCCTTTGAGCTCTTTTTGAGTTTTAAGACTTTAGAAAGAATTATTTTTCTTTATTATTATCTTTAAGTAGTTGTACAAAGGAGTCACCCTTTAACAAATATAGTTTATGAATACAACGTATCTTGATCAGTGTCATCCCTTTCAACATACCCCCTCATTCCTTCCTGACCCCCCCATTCTTCTTAATTTTGTAGAATATACATTGTATTCTTGACTGCATTTTCCCCTTCTTTTCTTTATTTGTATATCCTTTTTTGAGATGGTAGTGTGCATAATTTGCAACTAGTCTATTCTCTGCCTTTATAACTCCTCTTAGGCTTTTCTCTACCTATTAATTTAAACTAAAGTGAACATAAAGGTTTTTGAATTATAACAGTCATTTCATTGTCACTTCAATCAATGACCCCCGCAGTAGAAGCTCTTCCACAAGTTAAAAATACTTCCAACATTTTATTTGACATTTTTACTAGTATTGAAATTGATGTACTGTTGACTCTTCCAACTTGGAGATCATGAGCTGAAACATGTGTGAAGCATTGTAAAATGGGGTTCCTAGGATTTTTTGTTGTTGTTGTTAAGCAATTAATAGATACCTTAAAGACAAGCAAATAATTTTTCACATGCCTGGGTACTTTTTGTGTGTGCTCCATCAAGCAAAGATTCTCTTAAAGCTTAGAATCACAGTTGTTTGCCCAAAGCATTGCTTTTTAGATAGCCACTGTTTTTTACTTCCTGAAGGTCTTTGCTTCGTGGGGGAGGGGCAAGTATGAAACACTGACTTAGGGACAGCATGACTGGTCTGATGTTCAGATAGCGTAGTGGTGGACGAACATGTATTTGGCACCGTCTTAATCTCAGAGCTCTAAAAACAGTCTTTTAGGAACGATGGTCATATTCTCCCTCCAGTTGTTGAAAGGGATGGTGTATCACTAACTGCTGGCAATGGTTCCTGGTTCTCAGGGTGCAGCAACCCTATCTGGGGGAAGATCTCCATTGTACTTAGAGGAAAATGAAGATGAAGACAGCATGATTGTCTCCAGGACAGTGAGCTCCTAGCAGGGTTAAGAAACAAATCTTTCTCTCTTCTAGTTGTTACTTCCAGTTGTCACCTCCAAACACAAATCACATATTCACTTGCTGTTTCTCTGCCAGAGGAAGTATAATATTGTACAAAGTTTCCTCCAGCTTCTGACGCTGATTTTTAATCTTTCTCATGGGCACAGTCAAATGACTTCCCAAATGGAGGGCTTGGCTGTATATTCTGTCGAAGATGGGGTCTGTCAGAGGTCTAGAGAGGGGATTCCCAGTGATGGACGAGGAGGAAATAAGCAAAGCCCTTCAGTATTTTCTACCTTCTCTGTATTGCTGTGTGGTTGGCATAACCCTTCTCGGTTTATGGAAGAATAAAACATCCTGGAAAAACCTACTCAGTCATGTGCGAGTTTTCCCTGGTCGTAGCAGCCTTCTTTTGAAATGGGTTCTGTTGGTGGAGGGAAATACTTGGAGAAACAGAGACCATTTATTTCCACCCCCATCCCCTCCATCACTGGACATCTCCAGCAGTTCTCTGCATGTGCAGGAGGAACAAGGAAGGCTGATTTGGGAGATGGAGTGCAAGGAAATCCTACCACATGGATAAGATGTGAGACTCATTAACATTTGGCCCATGTTCTTCTAATTAACTTTCCTTTGCAAGAAATACTACCCCCACTCCTTTCCCCAACCCCCAAAACACACAGAACTAAGCCCCCCCCCCCAACAAGGCCAATTAAACAAACAAACTTTTATCATTTTACACTTTACCTCCAGCCTCCCTACTTGTACCAGTTCCATCCATAGTTCTTTGGTGACAGCCTCTAATGATTTCTCGAGTGAACTGTAGTATCAGTGGAGTTAGTTGTAGAGTTTCTGGAGAGCTTTCCTATTGTTCTGTAGTTTATAAAAATGGCCCAACTTGGCTGCATTTAGGGTTCATCAACCATTGCAAATGATTCTTCAAATGTTTTGGGTTTGGTAAAACCTAAAACACATTTTTGCCAAGCACTTTTCCTCCTTAATTTTTCAAACTGTGTATTTTAGGGAAAATTTGATCCATATGGTTTTGATTCATTTACTCTTATATCATTGACATTTTTTTCCTACAGAGCCATTTGATATCCAAGAAGCTTTCTGAGCCCTTCCTACATCCATTTTAAGCCTTTTCCTTCTTAAAAGGAGGAAGTCTTGTTTGCAACCTCAGAGGCCGTAAATTTTGAGTCTCTCTCAATTCAGCAATACTTAAAAATACATTTGGTATAAATCTAGAATATTATGAACACATTTTATGTTTTGAGCAGATGGGCAGAATTTCGTTTCTGGTTTATGAGTGAAACCAATGTCAAAATAAGAAAATAGGCTTAAATTACAAAAAAAGTTTTGTTTTCGAGAACGTTTAACTGTTATTAATAAATCCCCTTGGCAAGAACTAGGCGCAGAGGCCTCGTTTCAAATTTTGTCCAGGTCTCGGGTAAGATGTAATTGAATAACCAGTACACCTGTCTTGTTTCATGGATCATCTACTGAGGAAAGACAAAAAAAAAAACCTCCTCATAAAGATTTGTGTACCAGGCTTGAAAATGCTTGAATGTTTGCTTGCCACTCAGCTGCACCTTAGGAACAAAGAAAAGGTCTGCAGATCTCATCAAGTTTATTGACCATTTGTCTAAGTCTGGTTGAGTTATCCTGACTTCGTGGTAGTGTGAAGATACCAGCTTTAAGACAGAGCCTGAAAGCACAGACAGATTTAAAAGAACAAGAAGTTGCCGTCAGTGGTATGAGACACCAAACTCTACTCCTGTCCTTACTCGCATTTTACAAAAGAACATCTTTCTTTAAAACTCAGCCACCCATCCAGTCTCTGTTAAAGAATAATATTAAAATTGAGATTATTAGTGTGTAATGTATGTAAATTGCATATTTGGTGTCAGCTACGCCTGTTAGGCTGCTTCTCCATTTCATGCATATATGTATTAGACTATCCTGGTTCCATTGCAAATTAGATTTCAATTGCACAGCACAGTTTCTTTTGACAAACATTTGTTAATCCTGAAACTTATTAGGGAGAAGCATTTAAGTGTTAATATGTGTACACAAAACTCAAGACTGCTTTTGATTTTGCTTGTCATCTATTTTTTTTTCTTTTTGGACCACAACGGTAACTATGATTTCGAATTCTTTAGCCATAAGGCAAGACCAGAGTAAATGTCTTTCACTGACGATGTATAGAAAGGGCTGACTATGAATTACCTTATTATGTGGATAGGAGATTGTCATTAAAAGTAGACTGTTAAAAGTGGCCACAGTGGGTGTTTTCCTATTTCATTGTTTCAGTGAAAGTCTTTTTTCACCATGCATGGAAATTCCTCACCTTCCTTTTATGCAACTGCTACAGGTAAAAGCAGAAAGATTTACCCAGTGGTCCAGCCAGCTTCCGTTTCTAGAAAGCAATTTTTCTGGACATTTTGGGTGCATACATCTAGGAACTAGTTGACGTTGGTCTTGCCGATCAGCTATTCATTTTGTCCATTTGACAGATAGGTTATAAATCCTGTGCGCTCAGTCTACCAGTATCATTTGCAAAGAAGCAAACAAGCATGTGGCCTGCCACCAACTCCTCTGTCCCAATGGAGGCACTGCCTTTCTTTTACACTTCCCAGACATTCATCTGAGGAAGGCAGAGAAGCAATTGTGATTAAGGAGATTTGTTGGGTGCCAAACACAGCTGAGATGGAGAGACATTCTGCACAAAAGTGGCAGTTTCTCAAGAGCTGGAGCATCTTTCTGTTTCTTTTCTGAAGCCGCTCATGTTTTGAGGGCTTGAGAAGTCTCATGCTCATGACAGTTTAAGGATGTTTGTGATCACCAGTGAGCCCATTTTGTCTACACCAGAAGAACCCTGGGTGACTTCCATCTTTCCAGTCTGCCTTACTATGTTTTTGGGATGTTTGTTTTGTGTTGAAAGCATTGCTGCGGAGCCATTTGTTGACTCCATTCAGCCTGTAATTGACCTGGTGTCTATGGTTTTGCTCTGCAGCTGTGGTTTCTAGCCTTAAAAAATATGAGGAGAGCCCTGGTTTTTGTCAGCCCGAGCTATAGCCTCAGTTGGTTAGATGTGGACAATGCCAGAGTAGCAACAATTTGGCTCCAGTCTCCTTTGTACAGAAAGGGAGAAAGAAGAGTAGCCAGTGACTGAGTCTTACATTATACCACAGGAGTGAGCCACAAGAAAAACTTTCCCGCTGGGTTAATATTTTGTGTGTCTGCCCAGTTGATATAAACAGAAATTCTCTCAGCTCTGTTCTTCTGTGCATTTGACACATCAATTCCAGAAACTGCATCGTGTTTAGGCCCATTTGAATTCCTCTAGCCATTGAGGAGAAAAAAAAATGAGTGTGATTGCTTAGTTTATAAGTAGGTTACTAAAATAAGAAGTTTATCTTTGTAGTCAGCAATGTACAGAGAAGCCATGCTAGATATTCATGCAAGCCCAGTGGTCTGAATCGATCCTTTATATGTGGTTGGAATGCAATGTAAAGCTTTTAATTTATTACCGCATTTGCAAAATGGCAATATCTAGAGAAATCTGAATACTTGCATATTTATTCAATTAGGGACTGAATGTGTGCTTTGTACTGCAGACACAGAAGACTTGATTCAGTCATTCGTTGTGTACTAGTTTTCGTTATTTTTCCCTCCTTGTACTATCTTTCTGCAGAACAGTCTGGGTTTCATCAGAGGTGTATATTTTTCAAAGCCTAGTATAATATTTAAAAATGACTCCTGATGTGTAGGCTGGAGTTTTTGCGATGGGCGATTGCATTGTTGCTAGGATCATGAAAGAGGTGCAAACCTGAAGACCCTTGGAAAGAGTGCATTTTCTTAAAAAAAATGTAGCTTTGTTTTCAGTTCACCCATAAAATCACACATACATACGCGTATATGGGACACAGTGTGACATTGTCTAATGATCAAATCAGAATAATCCTTATATACACCTCTTTAGACATAATATCATTTCTTTGAACTGGGGACACTCGAAATCTTCTCTGTTAGCTGTTTTGAAATGCTTACTGAATCATTGCCAACCATAGTTATTCTGTTGTGCTTGGAGCATTCTAAGTTTTTCCTCAGATCCAGTTGTGCCTCTGTATCCATGAGCCATTCTCTTTCCATCCATTCTTCCCCTACACCTTTCCCAGCTTCTCAAAACACTGGTCTGTTCTCTACTTTTTAAAAGATCTACTTTTGAGTTTCCACAGGTAAGTGAAAACATGTGTTGTCTTTCTGGCCTGACTTATTTCACTGAACAGAAGGGGCTGTACATTCTGTAGAATCACAGGGTTGCATTTCTATATTGAGAAGAATATTTCTTGATCTTGTGTAGCCAGCCAATCCTCAGGGCTGAACTAATGAAGGAGCAAAGCATTATTTTAGGAAATAACATTTCTTTTCTTCTCCCCAAATGCAGAGGCAGCTAACATGATAAAAAAAAATCTAGTTAAATGATCACATCTTTGTCTGAGATTCTTAGATGCTCCCCATGGAGCCAATCCCCGTTTGTGTGACTATAAAACCAACACTTCCTTAACTCCCTTAGTCAGATTTTCTTGTTTTAGCCTCTGTAAATGCCACATAATGTATGAATTTATAGATGGTTAAAATATACTCTACATTGTATCATGCTATAATCTTCCCATTCCTGTCACCTTTGATAATGAACTTCTAGAGGAATGAAACTGTGTCACATTCATCTTCTAACACTCAGAAGCCAAAACAAAACTTTGGGTTTCTTCCCCAAAGAAGGCTCCTTGGAACACTGGTTTGGTGAAGAACTGTTGTATATGAAAGCTTTTGTTCAAATCTCAATTCACATACCTTTATCTTCCAGTGTCCCAGACAGCAGTAGTCTCCTAAACCCTTTGCCAAGTCCTGTAGTATAGGAAACATGCTTAGCTTCATTTGACTCAGAGTTCTCCAATTCACATCCCGTGTGAAATACCAAAATCATCAGGTCTTGAGAAACATTTCCTAGAAAATGTTGAATGATAGAAAACTTGAAGATTTGACTCATGAACTGTCTGTTTCTGAAATGGCTTACTGCTGTCCAGCTGAGTATTTCTTTTTAGTCAATGTCAGACGCCATCTTTTATCTCAGTACACCAATAGACAGCCCTGGGGTCTGGGGAAAGTCTTAGATAACACATATGAAGATGAAGGAAAAAGTTTGAATTCCTACCCACTGCAATGTGGGTGTATGTAACTTATTAATCTAAAGATAGACTTACGGTCAAAATAATAGATTCCAAGCTACTCATTGGGTGTAGGGTGAGCTTTTGAAGGTAGCTCAGCTTCTAATTCACTTTCTTGCTAAACTTGTAAAATTTTTTAAAGGAAAGACCCTATAGAGCTAAAGTGAGGAACATAATACTAAAAAAAAAGTGTGTGTCTGTGTATGTGTGTGTGTTTGTGTACTCTCGCGCGCGTACTTGTGTTTTAAATAAGTAATACTGTCATTGCAAGGGACCTTTTATTATTGGGCTTACAGCTATCAGGGAATAGCTTTGTCTCTGACAAAGCAAATGTAGAGGCTGAGTGACTTCACAGGAAGGGCAGTGCCATCATGGATTGGAAGATTTTCACAAATTCTACTAAGTCAGTTTGAAGAACTAAGGCCTCTGATTGATGTCCTCTCCAAATGCAGTCGTTTTAACATGCTTGGATAAGATACACCCTAGACATTTAGTGCATTAAAATCATCGTTGAGTAATTGTGATGACAATAACATGTAAGCCTAGTAGAGAACAAGCAAGCGTCAACTCTTCTTCATTCCAGGTGCTTGAAGTGCAGAGGGGAGACCGTTGATGTATTAGTTTCCTTTTCTTCTCTTCTCTTTTCTTTTCTTTTCTAGTTACTTTTATTATTTACTTCTTGTAGTATTTGGGTTTGAACTCAGAGGCTTACAGATACTCTACCACTGAGCCATACCTCCAGTCGTGATTTTCCCTGGTTATTTTTAAGATGGGGGTATTGTTTCTTGCCCAGATGCCTGCCCAGAACGTGATATGCCTATTTTCTAGGATTCTTTTAGTTGCTGCGAGGACAGGAGCACATCATGGAGTCTAATTTCTCTCTGTGGACATGGAGTCTTGCAGACTTTTCTAGAACTCTAATTCTGCCATTCCCAGCTTCCCACATAGCTTAGGATGGCAGGCATGAGCTACTATGCTCAGCCAGCATAGGTTAAGAAGGAGTGTGGGGAGGGTGTCCTCATGAACTTTCCTGCCTAGGCTGACTTTGCACTATAATCCTCCCATTCTTAGCCTCTCAAACAGAGTGGGAAGATTACAGGCATGAGCCATCAGCAACTTGTTTATTCTTAGTTTGATACATCAAAATATAATGTTTACATAAACGTAATAAAATAGATCATTTATATTTCCGTAGATACTATCTAAATGGAAAGGATGATACTTAACCTCTGGGGCAAGGGAGTCTGACACCAAAGATGTTTTCTCTCACCAATGGAGGATAAAGATAGCTGAAATAACACTGAATGGCTCTGGAAAACAGCAGACAATTTGAGTAATTCTGAATTAACAATTGGGGAAAATTCTTATTTCTTCTTTTTCCCTCTCTTTGTCCCTCCTTTCTCTCCCTCCTTCCTTCCTTTTCTTTTTCTCCTCCCTCCCGCTTTCTCTCCTTTCCTCCCTCCCTCTTCTCTTTCCTCCCTACTCTCCCTCCCTTTCTCCTTTCTTTGTATCTGATTGACTCTTGCTGTGTCAGGCTGCTCCAGACTTCATCATTCTCCTGCTTCAACCTTCTAAGTGCTGGCATTACAGTCATGCACTACTATACATGGTTTGGGGCATATTCTTTTAATTGCTTTATTATAGAGATTTTATTTTGTTCAGCTCTGCAGTAATAGGCTACATTTCTGTAGGATGAAGGACTAGGTACCTTCACAGTGGGCCTGGATGTAGGCACACTGCATCCGGTGGCCTGTGCTACAGCACTGGTAAGTGTTTGGATGGAAACAAGAACAGAGTATCACCCTTGGTTCAGGGTTCCTGGAGTTAGGTACATAGAAGAATTAAAGAAGTCAGGATTTTGGCTCATGTACATAGAAGCTTCTGGGTCCTGGAAGATAGTTTTTACAATTGCAGAATTGTTATAAGTTCCATGCATCTTAAAGCATGCTTGCTATACTTTACCCAAAATCTAGGGACACAGACCAGCAAGCATTTCCAAGCATTTCTTAGACTTTTGCAAGACTGTCCTCGGCTTTCCATAGTTAATAGAAATGTTTTGCCGGACATCTTACCAACAGCACTCTCCAAATGTGTCACTTGGTCTTTTCTTTATCTTAAGGATTCATTTTCTTTCACATGAAATGAAGGGTAGGAAGGTATCTTTTTTCTTTCTTAAAATGATATCCTGGCATTTGGTAGATGGACTTTTGTTATGTTGACTTGGGGCAACCATGAAATATTTGCATATATCATCCATGGTCCAGAAGAAAGAAAAAAACATACCGCACAGAACTGCGTAGCCACTTTCCACCTTGAATTGGTCAGTTCCATTTTCTCTTTGAATATCGGCCCTCCATGTGGATAAAGTGTTGAGTGGAGGGAAACATTTTAAGAGGAAGGGAATGAAATATTGTAGCTCAACACCTTCTGCCTGGGAGGGCAGTGCTGATCATTTCTTGCTAATGGGAATTTTCCAGCTATATCAGTTACTCCTAAGTGGCAGATGGAGACTCAGAGAATTCAGCAAGGTAGGTCAGTCCTGTGTTTTACTTATGAGCAATCAGAGAAGAATTTAAAAATAGCATCTTACAGTATTGTGGGAGCCAGGCATGCATGACTCATGTCTGTAATCCTAGTTACTCAGGAGGCCGAGATCTGAGGATTTTAGTTGGAAGCCAGACTGGGTAATAAAGTCCGTGAGACTCTTTTTTTTTTTTTTTGTCGGTCGTGGGGCCTGAACTCTGGGCCTGGGTGCTGTCCCTCAGCTCTTCAGCTCAAGACTAGTGCTCTACCACTTGAGCCACAGCGCCACTTCCGGCTTTTTTCTTTTTGCTTATGTGATGCTGAGGAATTGAACCCAGGGCCTCATGCATGCAAGGCAAGCACTCTACCACTGAGCCACCTTCCCAGCCCCCCGTGAGACTCTTATCTTCAATTAACTACCAGAAAACTACAAGTGGAGCTGTGGCTCAAAGTAAGTGTCAGTAGGGTGTCAGCCTTGAGTGGACAAATTTCAGAGATAGCACCTAGTCCCTGAATTCAAGCCCCAGGACTGGCGTGCATGCACACACACACACACACACACACACACACACACGCGCGCGCGCACACACACACGCACACACACGCACACACACGCACACATACACACGCACACACACACGCACACACACACGCACACACACACGCACACGCACACGCACACGCACACGCACACACGCACGCACACACACACGCACGCACACACACACGCACGCACACACACACATGCACACACACACGCGCGCGCACACACACACGCACACACACGCGCACACACACACACACACGCACACACACACGCACACACACACACACACACACACACACACACACACGACAAAATATTGCAGGATGCCCAAGCAGAGTGCTTTTTCCCTTTCTATATTTAAAATTCCAAGTTACACATGATCATTGGATATTTACAGACCTATTGTGAAGTAGTTGTTCGGTGAAGCCAAGCTCTACACACTTGATCTTCCACAGTCGTGTTCTCAGGGTTTCGAAGTTTCCTATGAGTGTGAGAAATGAGAAGAGTTAACAGCAGCTAATGTCATTCCTTCCAGAGAGAGTTTGAGAGGCTGTGCATTAAGTGATGAATGAGGGTATCTGACCCACATCTGTTTTACATTAGAAGGGAACATTGCCCTGACATCCTCAGGAACATTTGTCAAGAGTCCCTGGACAGAGCTTCTGCAAATTACATGCTGCAAATGTGTCAGGGTCAGATAAGAGGATATCATTAACTCCCTAAGTTTACTCAGGGCTCTCTCAGTCCACCATAATATCCTATGGGCCAACTATATTTCCTTGAGCCATTTCGCTAGATTTTTCATTCATACATACCTCTTGTGCTGCACATGTTCCTTCCTCGTAAATCATATTAATTGTAGACATCGTCACAAAGCATATGAAATGCAGGCATGCGTAAATGAATTAAAACATATGAGCATTTCATTATACCCATAGTGGGTCTAACATAGTTAACTACTTACTGTATACTGGCATGCTTTTTCAGTTAGGTGGAATGAGCTTTTGTGTTAATGGGCTGGATTTTATTGATAATCAGTCGACACAATGTGATTCTTCATCATTGTCTAGAAGTGAACTACACATAAATCTATGCATACATAGTATGCACACACCTTTCATGAGTGCAAATTATTTGCCCCGATAAATAATGATTCTTCACTCATCAATCCTGAAAGAATATTGCTTGGCTGGGGATATAGCTCAGTGGTATATAGTGCTCACCTAGCATGCATAAGACCCTGAGGCTGATTCTCAGCATTGAAAGACAAAATGAAAACGAGAGTATATTGCTGTCAATGTAATAACTAATTCTATTAAGAAATAGGTATTTCTGAGCTGATAAAATGGATGATCACTCTCTGATCACAGGCTGGAGATGAGAGTTCAGCTAAGACAGTCTGTAGTGCATTCTACAAATAAAGTTTGCAAATTTGAGCACCTGTCTAGCACTTGTACTCTTTCATTGTGCGTTAATTAAATAGAACTACTTGGAAAACCTGAGGTATGGATTAAAATGGAAAAATAAGGACAGTTCAGCTGGGCCTTTTACAAGCTCCATTTTCTTCTGTGGTTTAGGTAAAGGTCAGCCCTGCCCTTGCCCCTCCCCCTCAGAACGGGTGAGAAGGTCAGCAAGCTGACCGAAGGGGAAACGTTTGCCTTCAGGCAACTTCCCTCCTATAGCTTTCAAACAGACACAACCAAAAAATCTAATTATTTAGATGCTAATCAACTGCAGGATAATTCCTAAGGCATTTAACTCAGGAGGGGTTTTCACTCAGTACTTCTGCTGCTAGCTAACTCTTGGCTTTCCAGGCTCTGGGATCCAGCCACTGAGCTTTAACTGTGATCCAACCCAGTGATGTCCAATAACACTTGATAAAGACTTGAATTTTCTTTGATTTGGTTCTGAAATAAATTATATGTAAATAAAAGATCCATACTAGAGTTTTGGAGAGGAGGGTAGAAGCCTTTATATTATTCAAAACTGTAATTTACAATGGTTTTTTTCTTTTAAAGAAAGTAAATGTGTTATTAAATGCCAAATTAGAAGAGCCTGTGATTACTTAAGACCAAGAAAGAAAAATAAAGTCATGAACCAGGATTTTTCCTAAGGCAAAAAGAAGCGTCTGTATGTTCACCCTAATTTGCTAAGTCATTTTAGATTTCTGATAAGCTCAGAGCACTTTCAACTGACAGACGACCACGCTATAACATTTGTGCCAAGACAAATATTTTCCAGACACATCGTTTTAAATGTAAATCTTAATTTGGTCCATAGTTTTTTATCTTTTATATTTAATCTTACAATAGGAAAATTAATTCAAGAGAAATACTACATGAAGCAATTGTAAAGAGTTAGTTTTTCTTGAACCATATAATCTTCCAATCAAGATATAAACAACCTATTTGGAATTCTGAAACTTGAGAATGAGTTTAAAGAGGTCTTCCGAAAATGTCTCTAATAATGCAGACGATGGAAGAATGGCAGAAAAAAAGTAGGAACACAAGAACTCAGGGTCCTCAGTTTGTTTAGAGGTCACTAGTAACGTGCTTTAGAAGTGATACTTGTACAACTAAGAGTTTATTCATAACTGAAAATAAAAACAAAGAACCAATGAGTCCGTACCCCACCTATCTTTTCCAGTAACACGGAATAGAGACCTTTATTTAAAGAAAACTCCTAATTAAAAAAAAAAATCAAGAGAGTTAACTGAACATTTTACCTGCGCTGTTTTTCTCTGTTCTGTCTCCTGGATTTTTACCTGGTATTTCATAAACAACTGAGTAGCAGGATTGAATAGCCTTGAATTTGTTTCTTTTCCTTTGAAATTGTTAGTGAAAACCAGGCAAACCTGCTGTTCTCTTTTACCCCAAATTAAACAAATAACCAACCAACCAACCAACCAAACAAACAAAAGGCTAGCCCTGTAGTAGAAATGGTTTACTCATGGCTCCAGAGGGGGTAAATACCACCTTATCACAAACTAAGATTTTACTTAAGGCTTTGCACAATAAATTGCTATAGGGAAAGAAACAGTATTCTTAGAAAGAGAGTAGCACTGGATGTCAATCCATGATTGCTTGGCAGAAAGTTGAAGTTCATTTACCAACATCTTGCACACAAAAAGAAGTTCCCCTAGCTTCCCTCGAACCACATGAAACACAAAACAGCTCTTAAAGAAGCATACATAAGAGTGTAATGGGACCCTTCCATAGAGATTTGAGGTTTGAATTATGTTAGGGGAAATAATGCCTTTTCTATTGATATACTTACTCCCTCTCAACACAGATATCCTTCTTAATTGTTAAGTGACAGCTTATTAAAGTGGCATATATATGCATATATAAAATGTCATTTTTCTCAGTGTTATTTATAAAGTCAAAGTTTAGATAAAATTTAGGGAAATAATAGTATTTCATTCCCTATCTTTATACAATTTCTTTCCTTCTTTCTTTTTTTTTGAAACAAAGCTTCTCCTTCCCTCCCTCTCTCCCTCCCCCCCTTTCTCTCTCTCTCTCTCTCTCTCTCTCTCTCACATCCAGGCACATCTTTGTGCCTCTGCACCCTCAGTGTTGGATTACAGTTGTGTGCCACCTTAACCTGACTGTGATTTCATATATAAGATGTGGCTATCACAGAAGAATTAAGCATTTATAGGAAATTGCCTGTATTTTGGACTCTATTGGAGAGTCAGAAGGAGAAAAGATAATTGATCTTATATTCTCTTTTTCTCTTCCCATTAGCCACTGCTGTGTTCCTTTGTGATGCTAAGGGCTTTCTCTCTCTCTCTCTGTCTCTGTCTCTCTGTCTCTCTGTCTCTTTTCTTGTCAGTCATGAGGCTTGAACTCAAGGCCAGGGCACTGTCCCTGAAGTTTTCTGAGCCCACAGCCCCAGTTCCAGTTTTCTGGTGGTTAATTGGTGAAAAGAGTGTCATGGACTTTCCTGCTCCAGCTGACTTCGAACTGAGATCCTCAGATCTCAACCTCTTGAACCTGAAGCACCCAGCTTCAGGTCTTTTACTATAGTAGAAACCTTTATCTGGGTCTTATAGGAATCCACCCTGGAGCTTTTGAAGAACTCCTTGCATTTCTTTGGACCATGGTCCTGCAGACAGCGCTGTTATCCCCATTCTCCAAATGATACATTCCAAGATCTTAGAGTTAATGCTGTCCTCAAAATTTTTCCAGTGTAGCTACTGCAAAAGCCAACTACATGAACAATACCATTAGTTGATATTTTGCATATAGGAAGGAGTTGTTTTTCTTCTTTCAAGCTCCTTATGTCCCTGACACTGCTGTCTTCAAAGTTATGCAATAAGAAATGTATGGCAGCGGATTTCAACAACTTTATCATAAAAATGTACATATATTTTTCATGGGAGAGCGTGGATGCTTTGAATAAAATCCTGCTCCAGGTTCTTTACCTGTAACTATAGGTAGAGTATTCATCTCTGCCTTAAATTGGCATGCCAAAATAACTTAAGTAACTCAAGTGTTCGTGAAGGATACTATTAATTTAAAATATAGTGTTGTTTGAACTAGTATCCCTGGATATTTTCTTTTCCTGGACTAATTTCTTTTCTTTGGTGTTTGTGTTTTAATTAGCATGGCTTAGTTATGGTAACAGATTTGCCCTTTCATTAAAAAAAATCACATTTTTCTTATCATTATGCTTAGTAAATCAGTATATCAATTGAACTTTATAAATTTTCAGAGTTATATTATCTGTATAAACTCCAAGAAAGGCACACAAGAAACATTTACATAATAGCAGAATATGTAGGTAATAATTTAAGAGTATCTGTGGTTGTATTCAACTTTTTTTTTTTTTTTTTTTTTTTGGTTGGTTGTGGGGCCTGAACTCTGGACAAAGCTTTTAAATAAAGAAACAATCCTCAGGCTTAGATCTGAGGATCATGGTTCAAAGCTAGTTGGGGGCGATCAGCCATGAGACTCTTATCCCCAACTAAATAGCAAAATGCTGGAAGTGGAGGTGTGGCTCAAATGGTAGAACACCAGTCATGAGTAAAAAAGCTGAGTAAGACCATAGGCCCAGAGTTCAAGCCCCTCCACCCCACATACATGCACACACAAATTAAACAAGAAACAAGATATTAAGTTTCTCTACATAATATTGGAGGGTCCTATGAGAGTCTGTGTTCCAGTGACTTTCTGTCTTTCTGTAGCTGTACATCCTATTGATTTTTATTGTATAACATTTACTTTTCTGCAATCCTCAGTATAACAAAACTATATTTTCTACTGCTGATTATTTTATAGCATATAAATAATCTTTGGAGGAATAATAAATAGATAAATATAAATAATCTTTGGAGAATAATCTCAAGAAAACTTAAGGTCTCTGGAATATCTTCCAAAATGTAAACAACTGTGGTTCCTCAGCCACCCCTGCCCACCTTCCTGGGAGTTACACACAGGAAATGGAGGGCAGGGGAGTGGAGTGGATGATCATGCACTGAAAGTGGTGAACAGATTCTCCCTCCCCCCCTTCTCTTTCTGTCTCTGTTTGGTCTCTTGGGGTTCACTGAAGATGGATCAGTTTAAAGCCTCAGTTCAAGAAGAGTGCTGTAAGATTATGCAAACCTTTCCCAAAGGAAGCTATAGGATCCTTGTTTTCTACTCTGAGTTGGAGTGCTTTCTGGGAGGCAAGGCCAGCCCCAGACCCCCATCTTGCTGGAGCCTTTAGATCCAGGATTCTGTTGCTTGAACTGTCTGTGAGTGAGAGCGGCTTGCCAGGGGGGACCAGCGCGTGTCAGGGATGCTTTCTTTCCATTTCTGCAGCTCTGTGACGGACATTTGCAATGGCGGGGTTCTCTGCATTTTCGCCTCCTTAGTTGTCTGTGTGTTTTCTGGGAGCGCTTCACTCAGCAGTAGATTTCCCCTGTGATTGCTTTTGAGAGAGAAAAAAAATCCCTTCCTGTCTTGTATGACTATTTTTCCAGCTTGCAAAATTAATGATGCACTTATTCCTTCAGTAAGCCTGAGTTGTGAACCATTTTGCCTGACTTTCTAAGAAGTTGTTCTGGGAAGTTGCATTTTGCTTTTGTTTGTAAGTTATCTTACTCCCCAGGGTCACTTACAAAATCCAACATTTTAAAGAACATGTTTCCGGGCTGGGATGTAGCTCAGTGGCAAAGCGCTTGCCTAGCAAGTGCAATGTCCTGGGTTTGATCCCCAGTACCAAAAAAGAAAAAACAAACAAAAAAAAATACAGTTAAAGAACATGTTTCCATTTCAGGCTTGGTTTTCTTTTAGAGTTCAAGCATGTGAAATGTAGATTAGAGGAGAAAGGAGTGGGTAGGTAGTAGAATCGAGAAAGGGAGACAGTTAGATGGTACAGGAACATCAACACTTATTTGTTCAGCCCAGCATTGCTCCTCAGGCTGTGTTCCCAGGGCTTAGAGGCCCCAGAAGTCAAAAGCAGATGACACATGGCAGGAGGGAGGAGGGAGATGCAGGGGAACACCAGAGAGGGAGAAATGATTTTTAGGATGGTCAAGACAAGCAGAAGCAATTTCTTGAGAAGAAACACTGAAAAATACATAGAAGTCTTGAAAAAAATCACAAAACCTTGATTTGGATTCATTTAATACCTATGTTTTTATTCATCTGTATATTTGTTGGTACTAGCAGCGGAACCTGGGGCTTTGTGCATTCCACACAACTGCTCCACTATTGAATTGCTCCCTGCTCCTAATTTTTTAAACAATGTCTAGTAAATGTCTATTTAAAATCACATGTGATCGCTGAGATGGTAACTCATTGATAGAGTGTTTACCTGATAAAGCAATGGGTCAATACTCAGCACTGCACAAAGAAAAAAATAAAAGGGAGGGGAATCCCATGTGAAGCTTCCAGATATAATTATATTAGAGATTTTTTTTCTATCTGAATGAACATAACTCCTTCCTCTCTCCATTACTTCTTTCCTTTTCTTTGAAATTCCAGAGTGATTTTAATCGCTGAAGTCTTAGTTTAATCTCTCCCTCTGTCTCTTCTTCCTCTCCTTCCTTCTTTTACTTTCCCTTGGCTTTCCCTCCCTTCTTCCTTTTTCTGAGCCTGTAATCGGATGCCATCATTACACCTGATGCACTAACACAACCCCTTTGAATGGAGGGCTCTGCCTTTGGAATCGCTCTCTAATGGATTTTCAAAGAAACTTGTTAAAAAAGAATGGGCTTTTGGGTGATTCTTTCAGTTATGTAGTATATCCATCTGTGTCTCCTCGTATTTGAACTTCTTCCTCTCTGCCTGCTTGTTTTAGGTAATGGGACTGCTGACCAACCATGGCGGGGTACCTCATCAGCCTCAGACTGATTACGCACTCTCGCCTCTCACCGGGGGCCTGGAACCTACCACCACCGTGTCGGCCAGCTGCAGTCAGAGACTAGATCATATGAAGAGCTTGGACAGTCTGCCTACATCTCAGTCCTATTGTCCACCCACCTATAGCACCACAGGCTACAGTATGGACCCAGTCACGGGCTACCAATATGGGCAGTATGGACAAAGTAAGCCTTGGACTTTCTAAAGGGTAATCACTCCTGGAAGAGAAAAGAGAGAAATTCACCTCTTGCTTAAGAAAGGGGAGCAGGAGGCCTGATTTAGCTTTATATCCCAGCGTCAATTTTGTGGTAAAGCCAGCAGATTATTCGAGCCAGGGTTCCCTTGTATAATTATTTTCTTAACTGATATCCATAACATCTTGCAGTTATTAATTGTTGAGACGTAAACCCTGATCGCCAGTAGGTAAAACATGAGGGCTGGCCAAAATGAATTCACCCCTGGCATTAGAAACACATGTTCTTAATGAGGTCAGCCCAAGAATCATACGGGGTGTAATCCCAGGGACACAGACTTGTGTCAAACTTGTCTCAGGAATAAAAATATTAGTCTCAATGCTTTGATACGGCGGTATTAAATATGACATTGTCAGCCTGTAGCTGATATTGCCCCTTACTGTGAATTGTCCCAGCATGACCTAAAGAGCTGTGTGTGTTTCCTTCCAGGTGCCTTTCATTATCTCAAGCCAGATATTGCATAAGTGAACTGTCCATTGGAGCTAAAACTAGCCCCGTTTCCGGTCTCCACAGCCTAGACATGAAGAGTCTTCTCAGAAAATAAAAATTAAAAAAATAAAATTCACCCTTTAGGGAAGGTGGAGACAAAGAAAAAAAATGATTGATTTTCCTTTCTCCAGTAGTTGAGTTTCAGGTTCTTTTGAACAAGTTGGACAAAAGCCGTGGAGAAGAGGAAGAGCTGGAGCAATAAGAAACAGTTGCAGCATTTTTAGGCAAAGGCTTTTAACCTTGACGACATTATCAAAATCTCCCAACTCTTGATTGCTGATTATTGAGGAGCTGAAACATTCCATTTGTGTGTATGCGCTATGTGTGTAGCTGTGATTTACCTGGACTGGGTTGAGCAAGCAGAATGTTCTAAAATGTAGTAGAATACTCTATACAGTCTATCATGTTGGAGGTCCCAGGTTGACACTTGTGTAACTTAAAAATCTGCTCCTATCATGAAGCAGGAATGGAGGAACCCTTGACTTTTACACACTGGAAATTGATAGAAAAAGAAATGCCATCATCATTTTTATTTTTGTTTTGTAGGAAGCTAGACTAGATGTAAAGGACCTCCCAAATAAATTATTTGTTATTGTATCCTCATTTGTAATCTAGTTGTCAATAAATATCCTGGACGCATCTTACCTATAGGATGTGGGATAACAGGAAGACAAGGTTGTTTTCTTTCAGGACGTGGGGAAGAGGTGTATGGTGTTTTCCCAATTCACATTTCATTTGGGAGCTGACCTGGGTGGGGGGGGGGGGGATGGGGAGGGGTGGGGAAGGGCATTTAGGGAAGAAATAACACATGTTCAACAATTATCTGCTTTTCAGCGTGCAATACTGTGTACCTCACAGGAGCTTTGGCAATGGCCAAGGTCATAGAAACTAAATCAGAACTATATTTTTGCAGGTGCTTTATTTTTGCAGCCCATAATTCATTGTGATAGAATGCAGCGATGTGTGCTATTTGCTGGACAACCAATGCCTGGCTTGCTCCTTGTTTTTTTTTTAATTAGTGATTATATCAGAGAACGATGTTTGTTGTTTTTCTTAAATGATTACGTTTACATTCTTCTCTTTGCTACGAAAGGCAGGATGAGAGCAGAAATGTCCACATGGCTCTCGTGTACTTTTAAATTATACAATGACATCCTCTTTTAAACGACGATAGGAACTGAGGTTTACATACGTTTGCGTGGTGACATTCTAGAATGTCAATAAATCTGTTTTTCTTTTTTTTTATATGTTAAAGAGGAGCAAGAAAGTGGAAGGCAGTGTTATTTATTTCTTTCTATTCTTGGAACCATGAATGAGGTAGACCCAGGTACATTCCTTTTAGAGTTGACAACTAAAAGATAGTGAGCTAGGGAACTAGACATAGTGTGGAATTTAGGTCAGACATTGGACCGGGTGATGGAATGAGATGTTAGTATCTTTGTGTTGCGGCTTCAACCAACAACAACATGTTGTAAAAATGTCTTTCGTGTAAAAAGTGCAGTAAATATTTACTATTTATAATGAATAAACATTATGAAAACTTGCCCAACACTGCTTTTTTTGGGGAAACTGGTGGACAGAGTATAAACAAAACCCTTGGACATGGAGCACTTAACAAAGGCTATACTTCAGTCCTCTTGGAAATGAAAAATATGACAGGAACAAATGAGGCTATACACCCACAATGGTCTTCTTTTGAAGTTGCTTCGTCAAATGCATTTGATGAGTTGAAGTTTATATTTTCATGGATGTGGAATCTAGGAAAGACCCGCTGGTCTTTTGTCTTCTTTTCTCCTTTCCCTCCTGGCTGTCAAATCCCTTCAATGTCACTTGCAAGTATGTTTTTCCCCAGTGTCTCAGGCTTCCTTTTTACCCCCCCCCCCCCAAGAGTCCTCTGCACTGCACATTTCATTTCAAGCTCTCATATTTCATTTCTTTCATTTTAGCAGATCACTTTAGTTTTCATAAGAAACATTACTGCCTATTTTACTCATTTGGCCTTATCTACCTTTACATCTGTCTCCTCTCCCTGCCTTCAGCCTCCACTTTTCCTTAATGAAAGTCCCAGTAGATGAGGGTTGAAAACTACCTTGCAGGGTATGTGAAACAGTGGAGCAAAGTCACTGTCCCAATAAAATCTGAGAATTGTTATTACAGGGGAAACAATCATACTACCTTTTGAAAGTGCTGACGTGCATTACACCTTCCAACATCTCATGTTCTGGGTCATTAGCATGTCCCTTTTACAGATGAGGAAACTGAGACACAAGGAGCTTATGGGAAAGCACCAGTTTGCAGAGCTGGGATTTGAGTGAATCTGGATATTCTGATTTCAGAACCTAGGTGCTTAAACGCATGCTGATGTGGATGAACATTATTGTGAATGTTCACATTACATGTTTAGTTCCATCACTGCTATCTATGTACGGCTATTTAAATTCAAAGTAATCAAAAAGGAAAAAAAATGAGAAAACTAGTCCTTCAGTTGCACTAGTCACATTTGGAGGGTGCTATAGCCATATGTGTTCAGAAGCCAGAGCATTGCTGTAGAACATTCTGGAACAACGTTGCAGAGTGTTTTACTGGTCAACTGGCTTGAGCTTATCTGTTTAAAATCACAAGGACTTATAATGCAGTAGTTAACACTTCCCAAATTGTAATCATGCCTTGCCTTTTCTAGCTCATGCCTATACCCTTTTAGTCAATTATATGGCTCTTTTTCTGACAATTATATATTCTAAAAACAATGAGAGGAGAAAGAAATATTTTGTTATTTTAATTAGCCCTGTAAGATAGGGATTGTTAGCTCCAGTTCATGGGTGAGGGACTGGGACCCACAGTTGCTAAAGCCCATACAGAGTAGAAATAAAGAAAGCAGGAATAGACTACTATCAGCCTCATGGCAGAAGCTGTCTTGTTTTACCTTTCCAAATGCTGCTTGAAATGTCTACTCTATTACATCAGCCTTCCCGGGTGCCAGACTCATGTTGGAAACAGACATTTAGAAAACAATTATTCACTCTAGAGAAATGCTGCCAGGATTGTGATTCACAACAGAAGCTGATCTTCCAGGACAACTTTTCTTCCTGCCTGCTTATGTATGGGTCATCTCTATGCTACACTGTTTTTTTTTTTTTTTGGTCGGTCGTGCGGCTTGAACTTTTGGGCCTGGGCCCTGTCCCTCAGCTCTTCAGCTCAAGGCTAGCACTCTACCACTTGAGCTACAGCGCCATTTCTGGTTTTCTGGTGGTTTATTGGAGATAAGAGTTTCACGGACTTTTCTGCCTGGGCTGGCTTTGAACCATGATCCTCACATCTCAGCCTCCTGAATAGCTGGGATTACAGGTGTGAGCCATCGGCGCCTGACTATGCTTCACTTTTTAATGCCCATTTCTAAGTTGTTGCCCTTTTGGTACTTCTCATGACCTAAGTCTCTGTAGATCTTTCTCCTTCAGACCTTTTTAAGTCCACTTCCAAGAAAACAAGGATCTGAATTCCATCCCTCCCTTCTACCACTTGTCACCCCAGTTGAAGCCCTAATCTGATCCCTTGGGACAAGCCACCTCCAGGACTGCAAACCTTGAGTATCAACAGAGCTTGTTCTGCTTATTGTCAGGGTCTCCTCCCTACAGTTGTTTACATGCATTGGAAACTCAAAAATAATAAAAGCAGAAAATCAGAATCCACGATCATTATCTTGTTCTCCGACAAGCCTACTTCTATGTAGCAATTTTTCTTGGAATAAATACGGTATTTCACATCTGTGAGAGAAACAAACAAATGTATACTTTATGGTTTTCATTAGACCAATCTGGACATGAAATCTCACACACACACTTGGATATTTGAGGAAGATTAGAAAGGATCTTGATCACTGTTGGCTTATAGCACTGGGATAATGGGCAAGATCACTGGCTCAGGGCTGTGAATTTAGAAGGTCTTAAACTGAAAGAGGTGATAAATTAGTCAATGACTTTTGTGTAAACACGATATGCAGAGACTGTCCTTGCATTGCATCACTAAGAGCTATAATTAGCTCCAGGAGCCAGAATCAAGGTCTCCACAGTAAGAAATCTATTCTGGGTATAAAGACTTGGGCTTCAGTTATTCTGAGTGAATGATTGCTTGTTGCTTCATCATGTGTGGTGAGGGAGGGCTGATGTCAAAGATGGAGAAGAACCAGTGGCAAGTGACAGTCTTTAAGACCAGCCTTGGCCTTAGACGAGTGCTCTCATGGACCTGAAATTTAGATGATACATGACAGAGTGATGGCGTTGAAGCTGTTGGCATTTTTGTAGATCCCGACAACCTCCACCTTCAGTAACTTGAGTATTGCATCCTAAGAGGCCAGTGCTCTCAAGTACGGGCTACTTGAGCTCTCAAAACCTACCTGTTGAATAAACAAACTAATATAAATAAATGAAGACCAACTCCCAGGTTATTCTTACACAAGCTTCTGAGTAGGGGATATTTGGGTCATGTAGGACTAAAGACATACAGATGGTCACGAGGTTGGACTAGTGAAAAGACAGGAGACAGAAGGCCTCACAAGTCTCCCCAAAGCCTGATTCCTCATGGCTGGGAGGGTCTTGAGTGGTCATCTATTGGATTCACCACTGGGAGGATCAGAATCAGAGGAGAAAGACTAACCAGATGATTTATTGTTTAGAAAAGTGGATCTGGACCCTGATTGTATAGCCATTTGTAAAAATTGAGACAGACAGAGCCAGGGAGAGGAAGAGAGAGAGAAAGAGACAGAGACAGAGAGATAGGGAAAGGGGGAGAGAAAGAGAGAGGGAGGAGAGAGAGAGAGAGAGTCTAATTCCTGAGTTCATCTAAGAACGACTAGACTCAGAAACTAGAGACAGAAACAGAGAGGGAGAGACAGCGAGAGAGCGAGAGCGAGCGAGCGAGAGAGAAAGAGAGAGAGAGAGAGAGAGAGAGCGAGAGCGAGAGCGAGAAAGAGAGAGAGAGAATGAGTCTAATTCCTGAGTTCATACAAGAACTACTAGACTCAGAAACTACAGAGATGGGGGCAGGGATGGTTAAGCTTCTCTTTGTGGGGGGGCCACCCCTGGCTAGGTAAGCTTTCTGGGGTTTGAAGTAGCTGTCAGGGTTATTTCTCCAGAACAGACTTGAGGTAGAGACCAAGCCATGTCTTCCCACAAAATTCTACTGTCATCTCTAAAGCCAGAGAGCAGGACACAGAAAGACAGCGATTCTGCCCACCGAGTGGAGGGTGCAACCTTAGAGACCCGAGCCATGCCAATTTGTACGGCCCTGTGTTCATTCCATCTCTTCCCTAACTAGAGGCCCACACAACGTTTCTCCAGCAGAGACCAGTACTTCACCTTTCCCCCAGGAAGTGCAGTGACACCTAAGTGCCTTTCCATCCTCCTTCCCTGCTTCCCCCATTCCATGCAGACAAACACTGACATAGCTCATGAGCCTGTGGAACGAGTCCCAGAAGGACTGGTTCTTTCCCCTACTTGTAGAGTGAGGGAGACAGGTAATATTTGTTCACTAATTAATTGATGAATATATTGGATACATACTAAACTCCTGATGTGTGCATTAAAGTAGAGCTCTCATGATATATAGGACACATCATGTATGGTGAAATATTCCTAGGGCAGAGGAATGAACTTGATCAATCAATAAAGAGTTGGGAAACAAAATGTAAGCAAACGTGAGTATGGAGACCCAAGGAAAGGCATGATGCCACCCAGCCCTGGAATATTTTTCAAAGAAAAAGATCCCAAGGCTGAATCTCTAATGATACACAGAATTGCACCAAGCTGATGGAGTGGCTAAGGGCATGCTAGTTCCAGTTTTAATATGATGCCAGCTGTTGTGAGTCAGACAAAAGAAGTCAGGAAGTCAGACCAGGGTTGGGCCTCCCACAGTTTTAAACAAGTCAAGTCCAGAGCCTGGAGCATTCTGGGAATCCTTGGACTCAGAGGAACTTAGATGAGGCAAAATGGTGCAATTCTTTATTTAAAAAAATAGATTGAGAGAACTCCAATCTCAAGGTTCAGTTAAGAAGCTAGCAGAAGCATATTTATCTGCTATTTCTGTCACCTTCCTAAGTTGACCCCAATAGCTAGGCAGAGGGTCATGCCAAAAAATGCGTAGTGAATTTTCATTGGCGGAGGGCTGGAAGTGGCTTCATGCTTGTGTCTTCAGACGATGCAATGCCCTGCATGGTGTCACCCATTCCCTCTGTGCAAACACTCGCCTGGCCTCTTGGTTGTATAGAGTGCAAATATCCTACTCTTAGACACAGAACATGCTCATGTAAATGGACATAGAGATGATGGGAAGCGAGGCAGCTCCAGACAAGGATGCTGAAGGCTGTCTTTGTAAGTAGAATGCATTGTTTACAGAGTATATTTACTTAGAGGAAATCAATCATTTCTTTATGGGCTTGGAAGAGTGGAGACCTGTTTATTTAGAAAGTAAATGGGAAATGCAGAAACAGGCTCAAAGCCTGTGAGTCACAGTTTACTTTCAGGTAATTGTGGCTTGTATCACAGTAAAAATAGAGGCTCCTAGTAAAAATAGAGGCTACAATTGAATTGGACATTAATATGAAGAGGTTATTTACCAATGTGAGGAGTGGAGGGGCATCACAAGGGTTCATTGAGCAGCCTGCACAGGGAGTGTGTGTGTGTGTGTGCACGTGTGTACTGCAGGTGGCTCTAGCAATGATCTCAGATGGAAAGATGCAGACATTTAGAGGATCCTCAGAAGGAGGGATCCAAATATTCAAATATCTCATGAATATGCAAATATCCCATCTCCCATTGGCTGAATAAAGTTAGAAAGCAGAGAGCGCAAGTGTCAAGCATGTGGTCCATACAACAGCAACACTCCATACAGGAGAACAGTGTAAAAGAAGGGTAGAGGAGGCGTCCATACTTAGATTTAAGGTTTCTGTTCTGTTCTGAAATCTGCCATGGTTTAAACATTTGAGTTTCCCGCAGTCCCAAGTTCTTTTGTTTCTGACTTCCTTTTGGCAACTGTCAATCTGTAATCAATGAAGGAAATAAAATTGTTTACTATTTATGCAGCATCATGAATAATTCTTTATACCTTAAACATAATATGCTTTTGTCTTTAGCTATAAAGGACTTCAATGTTAAATTCTATAATTATGTATTTTTGTCTTTACAGCTTCCTGATAATGTGACATGAATGACTCCTCAAAATTATGAAAGTTACAAAGGCGTTTAGGACATCAGTTAATCCATCACACCTCTTTTATGTTTTAACAAGAGGGAGACAACAAAACCTATCATAATTCCTATACATATGAAGCTCTAGCCTATGGATTAAATTACAATTTATAAGACTACTTTTTTGCAGTACTGAGATTTGAACTCAAGGACTTATGCTTACTACTTGAGCCACACCTCCAGCTCTGCTTTTTGCTGGTTAATTGGAATTGGAATCTCATAGGCTTGTCTGCCTGGGCTGGCTTAGAACTGAGATCCTCCAGATCTCAATCTCCTAAGAAGCTAGGATTATAAGTGTAAGCTGCCAGTGTCTAATAAGGTGCTTGTCTAAAGCTAAATGTCACTCTATCAGCAATGAAAAAGGGATTTGCTAAGAAAACTATGGTCTACAAATGATTAAGGGGATAAACATGAGCCTATTTAGTAAAATCAGGTTTCCAAAATGACAACCACTTATGAATGAACAGAATTAATTATATTTCAGATGAGCATGTATTTTCAGAAAGGACTTTCCAAATACTTAGTTGGTAATTTACATTACTATATATTTGAAAAAAGATAAGACATTTTTGCTTACAAAAGTCTATAAATTCAATTTTATTTTAATTAGAAAATGTGACAGTAATCCATCTTTGTTGAAAGTTTGACAAATTAATTGTTCCACTGATGTGAGACGTGCTCTCAGTTTTCATTTTCTCTTTTGGTCATTAGCCACATATACCCGTGGGGTTTCATGCCCATTTGTATATATTAATTTTGTTTTTAAAAACAAAGTTTTTAAGAAATGCTTTTCTCAAATGCTATACAAGGGACTTATACCTCATGTGGCAGCTATAAGTTTTAATTAGTTTGATGATTCATGGTTGAGTAAATGAGAGGGCTTTTATGTATTTTACTTTCCCATTTTCTCAGAATATAGGTATATTCATTCTTCCTCCAGCATGCAAAAAGGAAATAGCAATAACTTCGTAAATACTTTTTATTATTTTTAATGCAAGAATATATATTTATTTTGTTATATGTTGTTTGGCTTTTTTTCTCTTCTTATTTCTTTTTCTTCTTTGTCCAGACAAATTTAATATTGGAAGGTAAGAGATAGCTTGAGACTTGATTGTATCACAATGTGTTCATATGTATTTCCATAATGGTGGACTTCTTCTTTAATTGCCAAACACAAAAGAGTTTGAGGAGCCTTGTCATGCATCTGTGATGGTTTGTGTCATACCTTCCAATTTCACAACGTGTTCACATAAATTATGTGAGAAAGGAAGCTCTTTTACAATATGGTAAGCAGCATAAAAGTCAGATGATTGCCTAACTTTCCACACTCCGCTAGAAATGGTCAAGTTTGGAATACAATTTGGGGTTTATGCTTTTCAGATAGGCAACTTTGTCACGACACAATGCTTGCTTCAGTTAGAATAAGTTGGTCATCCTAAATACATGCTTAATATTATTTAAGCTGATGAGAGAACTTTGCTTTCTAACTTAAAAATTATTTTATTTTTTATGATTTATTTAGTGACTTTTTAAATGTGGTACCAAAGAATCAAACCCAGGGCCTCATGCATGTTAGCAAGCATTCTACCACTAAGCCACAATCCCAGTCCTTCTTTCTATGTTTAAGAGATTAAGGATCTTTATTTATTTTTTAATTTATATAATACAGACCCAGTTCTAAGACAGTGCTCACTGGCTATGGTTGCTTGGTCTTTATGGTATTGGCAGCCTAAGGTCAACTGTGTAAGAGTTGATCAGGGGTTAGGGGTAGAGATAAGCAATAATGATAGGAGAGAGGGATGTTGAGGTCACATTGGAATCCTGTTGGTAAGTACCACATTCATTGTTCATATGGCAAAATGGCGGTGGAGATGGTCTGATGGAGACACTAGGAGAAGGTAACCACTTGCCCCTTACAGCAAGTCATCCCTTAGCCTGTCCACTGTTTTCCAGGTTCACAGACAGATTCTGGCTCTGTAAATGGCATCTTCTTGGCATTTCAATATTAGTTGATTTCTAACTAAGCATAAACAGTAAGACTTCATGATAGACTGTACATGAATGGCTCTTTCTTTACTACAAGGAGTAATATTAAATGTTGGTTGGACACAAAAGGAAGGACTCTGAAACCAAGACCCCTTTGGAGTTTGGAAAAGAAGACATTGATCTGGACATGAAAGGCAGAAAAACACATCCCCAGCCAGGTTGGATTAGAGGTACGTATGTCATGAAAAACATGATATCCATTGGGAACTGCCTTTGGGTAAGCTTGTAGGTGAACAGAGAAGAATAAGCTTGGAGAGAAAGCCAGGCCAGGAAGTCTGAGCCTTGCACTAGATTACATTGACCATTCAGATTTCACTGTGAAGGTGTAGGGATCTTCCCAAAGCCCCCAAGTGGAAAACTGCCAACAGATTAGTGATTTAGGAAATTCACCTGTAGTTATAATGCCATTTTTGAGCTACTACAAAGAATGATTTCCCCAGGATTGTTAACGGGATTTATGTACAATCTAGAAATCTGGACAGCAGTTCAGTGGTGTAGTAATACAATCTGAAACTTGGGTTGTTGGATATCCTTCCTGTAATCCCTTGTGGTGTATTGTTAGTGGGGGAGATAAACTCTTTCTAGTTCCTTCAGTTCCTTGTTGGCTCCAATGGTGCCCTCATGTGTGCTTGTCCTGGGGCTTGAACTCAAGGCCTGAGTGCTGTCCCTGAACTTTTTTGCTCAAAGTTAGCATTCTACTATTTGAGCTACAGCTCCACTTCTGCCTGTTTTGGTGCTTAAATGGAGATAAGAGTCTCTTGGACTTTCCTGCCAGGGGCTGGCTTTGAACCGAAATCCACAGATTTTAGCCTCCTAGGTAGCTAGGATTACAGGCATAACCCACCAGTCACCTGGCTTTTGTTTTTGTTTTTAGTTTTCCATCCTTTCCCTCTTAATCTTTTGTAATTAACAAAGACAACAAACACACAGTAAGATCCAAAGATGTTGAGTTAGAATTGTGCATCCGATCCACAGGACATTAGTTGCTTTTACGTGGAATCTAAAATCACACTGTCAATGATCATCCTGGAGAGCAGAGGCAATGGGATGCACTGAAGGCAGGATATCTATCTAGTCAGGATGCGGTTGCAATAGTCTAAGCAGATATGAAAGGAGCTCATATAAATGTCTCAGAGCAGAGGGAAAGCATTTGGGAAGTATTTAGAGGTATAGTGAGGATAGATCTTGTTGAGAAATTGGTTGTGTAATTTCCAGAATTCCCAGTTGGGTGATGAATATGTTGTTGATTCTCTTCCCCATGGTAGGAAATATAAGAGGAGGAGATATGGAGATGTATTAACTATTTTAAAAACATATTAATTGCTAATATAAAGGTGATGTACAGAGGGGATAGAGTCAGTCAGGTAAAGAGTACATTTCTTTCTGGACTTTGATTTGACATGACTTCCTGCGAATGAAACCACTCAGGAATTCCCTAGAGGGAACTGTCTGCTAGGTGTATGAAAACATAAGGCTGAATGAAGTTAGGAAGTATCTCTGACCAGAGATATTTGATTGGGGTCGTAGATAGCTAGGGAAACAAGGTCTGTATTGATTTTTTTCATAAGATGGGAGAGATTTAACCATATCCTTTGAGGAAGGGAAATAGATTGATAGCATGGTGATTGTGATGATTTAAATTGCTAAACATAGATTTAATTTCTGGCTTCTGAAGCACATGTAGGGAACGATAGTTTTCTATAAATAAAGAAATGAGCAGAGCTAGAATTTATGCCAAGTGTTAGAATGGAAAACAAAACAAAACAGGGTGAAAAGGGAGAATAATGGGACATGTAAAGATTGACTGGTCAGGGAAATGATCTCTGGGAAGTGAAGAGAGAGATTGTCTTGACAGAAGGAAGAACCTGTTTTGCCTATTTGAGGTACTGGAGTTAAGTGCTTATATCTAGAGTGCCAGAAGCTGCCTGGGACTTGGTTATACTGGGCCTCCTTGTAGCCAGACTAAGTGAATTACATTTGGTTCTGTATGTAATGGGAAGTTGGCTTACAGCTTCTAAGGACAGGAAGAATAGACATTAGCTAGTTTCCATCTGTCATGTAGGATAGAGGAAGTACTGAAGCCAGGCAAGATGGAAAATCTTGTGTGTGTGTGTGTGTGTGTGTGTGTATCTGTGCATACTGGTCATGGAGCTTGAACTGGGGCCCGAACACCATCCTTGACCTTATTTGTTCAAGGCTAGTCCTCTACCACTTGAGCCACAGCTCCACTACCAAAAATCTTAAAAGGTAGGACAGATAAGACATGAGCTGTGGGTAATATTGGAAGGACTACTGGCTTTAGAATCAAGCAGGTATGTGTTTGGCTCCTGATTTGTTCTATTATTAATTCACCTAAGCCCCATAGTCATCAGTAGCTTCTCTGAACTATCACCTCCACATCAAGTGTATCAAATGTTTTTAGGTTATAGGATAGTAAGATTAACTAGGCTAATTTTATGTGGCTTTGAACAATTCTAGCACACAGTGAGCTTCCAAAAATTGTCAAACTCTTTCTTTCACAACTGGATATACAAAGGTAATGAGTATGATACTGTGTGTGCCATCCCATTCTCTTTCCTTTTATGTGGTACTGGGATTTGAACTCAGAGCCTTGCATTTGCTAGGCAGTCTGCCACTTGAGGCACATAGCCCTTTAATAATTTCAAGCCAGTCTGGCCTGTGATCATTCTACTTACGTTTCCCGTGTAGAAAAAAAATGATAGGTGCATACCACTGCACCCAATTTTATATTGGTTGAAGTGGAGCCTCTCAATTTTTTTTTTACCTAGGCTGGCTTTAAACCACACTTCTGATCTTAGCTTCCCAAGTAGTTAGGATTGCAGGCTTGAGCCACCACACTGGGTTAACACTGTGTTCCATAATGAAGAGGAATATACGGCATAGAAGTCAAAGTACTGGTGGCAAGAAAGCAGAAAAAAGATGTTTATTCCTGTTGGGAGTATGTGATAGTTATTGATATCTGTTGGTATTTACAAAGCAAAAAAGTCTGCTTTTACTGTGAAAATAATAATAGACCATTAAAGAAAACAAGATAATATAAAAAAATAAAGAAATGGGAGAAAATTGAAAGATTCACAACCAAAATGCAGCTGCTGATAACGTTGTGATTTTCTTTGCCTCTTTGCCCTGAGAATAACAATATCTGATTTTAAGGAAAAGTCATGTGAGACTGTTATGTCCCAGGGTTTTCTTTTCAATGATAAAGAGTTAAAAATGGACTCCATGTGACAGCTAGTAGCTGGGAGATGTTCAGGCATTACTCAGGGTTGACAGAGAGTCTGTACATGCACAGTGTCGTATAAAACCCCATTGTCTGGGTGACTAGGATTACCCCACAGGAAATCCGCATCTGCTCACAAACATCTTCCGTCTTTGGAAGCCCAGTATATATTATCCACTTACTCAGACTGTGTCATGAAATAGGAAAATACTCCAGGAAAAGACACATCCCACTTGACCTTTGCAGAATGATTTAATAAAGTTAGCTTGACACAAAACTATGAGAGAGTAATTGCTGATAAAAGCACAATTGTGGCTCCCTTCCTTCAGATCCTCTTCTCTGGAAACACTTCACAGACTCCATCAACTCTTTAATGTTTTTGTAATTGGGGGCACTTTGTCCCCCAGGCCATATTACCAAGCATTGGAGTTTGGGTTCCATTAGAATAGAGATTCTGAATTCCCTCGTTTTTCATTCCCTTTCAGCACTCATCTTGATATCTTTGTCTGTATAATTAGGCAAATGTGTTTCCAATTGCTTTTACGTGTGTACACATTTCACCCCTTTTACGACTATCTTGATGGATGTTTTATGGGATACATTTTCAGTTGGTGGCCTCCGCCACTTCGAGAGGTGCCAACTTCTGCTTCTGTATCCACTTAGCCTCTATCGGTTCCATCTGCAGGTGTAACTGAATATGGGCCTCCACTTTCTCCAGGAAGCCCAGGCCTCCTGGGTTTTCTAACTGAAGACTCTATATTACTCCACTACTCTACCCGCTGTTACTTATTTATTTTATGGTATTATTCTGATTTAAAATGAAATATAGACTTACTGGCAAGTTTGGAGACTACAGAAAGGTTTAAAGAACCTGTGGTTTCTAGAACTATCATTGTAGTTACAACCATCTGCTGAAGTGATTTCTTTCCAGAGGCCTCTCTGACCACCCAGGCCTGTCATCTGGGTTCTCTTGATGATATTGAGGCCCGGTGTGCATGGGTGCATACATCCTTACCTGCTATCTTCTGGTTCATTCATGTGTCTGTGTTAATTGTGAGAGGAGGATCTTATCTGTCTTATTTAATGATACTTCATCTACGCCCATAACTCTTCCATGGTCCTGAGTCAACATTTGTTTTATGAATGAATGTGATTTAGGCTGGCCTGGACTATGATTCTCCTATGAATTCTTCTCGCTATAGTTAGGTGATAGGTGTACATTACCATGCCCAGCTATTGGTTAAGATAGGGGCTTATGAAGTTTCTGCCCAGGCTGGCCTTGAACTGAGATCTTCCTGATCCCAGCCTGTGAGAAGCTAGGATTACAGGTGTGAGCTTAGTTCTCTCTCATCAACTTTTCTATTCCTACTTAAAAATCCAAAGTTTAAAGAAGAAAAAAAAAACATGGAAAGCTGTTGATTTTATAATCTTAAATTATTGAGGTATACAACTATGTGTAGAGACATGGACCTAACTATACAAAATGAAACCATCATCAAAACCACACAAAAAAATAACCATAGAAAAAGATGTGATGACTAACTGGGTTCTTTGGTTCCTGTAGAGTTATATATACCTTTTGGATTATAAAGTACTACAAAGAGTGAAAACATGGCCGAACAGGATTTCTGGGGGTTATAGCATTAGTTATAACCTGGGGATTTTCTCTATCAATTGCTTTTCACTTCTTACTAGAAAGCCAGAGGAGAGGCAAGTATTCAAAAGATCAAATATCATTTGTCCTACTTTCATTAATCACATCTTTACTGCCTTTCCCACACGCTGCATCAGAACTGGCTTCAGTATTTGTGAAGAACATAGCTTTTGCTGTGTATGCAGAATGTTCTTTGATATTTTCTATGTTTTCCTATTCATTATTTTCTGATCCGTTCTATTTTGTCCTACCTTATCTGATCCTATCCTAATCTATTCATTTCACTAAAACAATTATGTCATGTCCTCTGTAGTAATTTCTTGACCCATTAAATGGGACCAACATTCACAGTTTGAAGTTAAAAAAAAAAAACTTTCTTTCTTGTAACTTTACTAGGTAGCTATGGAGACAATGATGTCACACAGATTTGTATCTCTTCCCAAGTGACATACTTCTGTTTGTACTTCACTAGTCAAAGCAAGCTGGATGGCTTGTCTTTCTAGCTTCTAAGGGTCATTTGCCTTCTCCATGGGAATATCTGCATGGCATCTCAAATTTAATGTATCTTAAGGAGAATTCTTTATTATCTCTTATCACTTAGCTTCAGCCTCCTGAGTAGCTAGGATTACAGGCGTGAGCCACCAGCGCCCGGCTTCACTTAGCTTTTAAATAAGTATTCCTCACCCAAGTATACAGCTTTACCTTCCATTTAGCCAATCATGTCCTTAAACTGGGTCATTCTTTTTTTTTTTTTTGTCAGTTGTGGGGCTTGAACTCTGGGCCAGGGTGCTGTCCCTGAGCTCTTCAGCTCAAGGCTAGTGCTCTGCCACTGGAGCCACTGCGCCACTTCCCGTTTTCTGAGTGGTTTACTGGAAATAAGAGTCTCCCGGACTTTCTTGCCCAGGCTGGCTTTGAATGGCAATCCTCAGATCTCAGCCTCCTGAGTAGCTAGGATTACAGGCGTGGGCCACGGGCGTCTGGCTTGGGTCATTCTTCTTAATTGTGGTATTGGGAATTGAACCCAGAGACATACGTACACCAGGAAAGCACGTACCACCAAGCTCCATTGCTAGGCCTCCTTGCTGGATCATTCTGGACTCTTGTATTACTATACTGCGCACTCAAATGATCAGCACGTTTGCATTGCTTTGCCTTAAAAAAAATCGGTCTCAGATTCCATTACTTTCCATTGTTTCTGCTGCTGATAGTCTCAGTCTCTATCAATTCTCCAAATGGGGGAATTGCTTTTTGTCTTACCACCCTACCTTTGCCTGCTTCCTGCCCTGCAGTCAGAGTGATTCTTCCAAATAGAAGTCCAATCTTATGAAAGCACTTATTTCCCACAACCTTTTCTCATGCTTAGAATAAAATTTAGTGTTTTTCAAACCGTTCTGTGATCTGTATGTGTACATACCCTATGTGTATGTGTGCCTAACTGCGCATGTGCTTGTTCATGATGCAGGAATGTTTCAGGAAAAACAATTGAAAACATGATTTCACCTAATCTGGACCCTGGGTCTGTCTCTTGCCAGCACCTTTGATTGCCATTTTTATCCAGCTGTAATCATTCTGGCTTCTTTGCTGCTTCTTAACACTTCAGATACCCTCTATAACCTCAGGCCTTTGTGTCCCGAGTGTATCGTTCCTGAAACATTTATCCCCTGAATGCTCTGTAACTTGTTTTCCCCTCTGCTTGGAAATCTTCACCCCTTTCCTCTTTGTTATTGTCAGAGACCCTCAAACTTGGTTCAAAAAAATGAAATTCTACAACAAAAGGTTGAACAGAATAAAGGATAAAAGGAAAAAAGTCGTGCACTGTCTTCTTATGATCCCGTATTGCAGAAAAGCAGATTTTGTACTACTTGCCGACACACTCCCAAGAGGCATGTGAACAAAAAAATCGAGAGTCTGCATATTCCTTGTAGTTTGCATATTCCACTTTTTCCTTGTGCTCAAACAAACACATCCTGACTGAAATAATTACATATATGGAGGGTTTTCTTAACACTTTACTGTTTTCATTTTTCACAGAGCAACCGATCACATACATCCTTGTTACACAAAAAATGCAAAGGATGGAGCTGCTATAGCACAATACCATTTCTTGATGGATGGGTAAGAACAAATGGCAGCAAACTTTTGGTATATACTTCCTTGAATACTGGTACTTTTATATCCATATGAAAGATTCCCAGAAGTGGAATTTCTGTGGAACACAACTTTATGTTCACTGAATTTCCCACTGTCTTTTGTAACCTATCATCATCCTTCCTCTTGCTTCCGGCCATCTTGGCTCCCGCCCCCAACCGACTCCACGAAGTGCAAAGGGGATGGGGCAGCAGGAGGTGAAGTAGCTATTGTGACTCCTGACCTAGGTTGTTTGTTTATAGTGACCCAGCCTCCGGAGCACACAGCTTCTTCTTTTTGACTGCCGACAAAGAGGGCAATGAATACAAAATCCATGCGCTTTTCCTAGATTGAATTTGGTGCTACTTTTCCTTTAAGAGGAATTCAAATAAAATGAAGAGCACCTGGGATTCAGTAAAAAATTTCACACTGTTTATAAAAGGGGAGGGGCAAAAATAAAACGCAACTAAATGCTACTCAGAGTCCCATAGAATTGCACAGCTGGAGTCTGCCTCCGAACCTGGGTGAGGAGCATGCTAAGTATTTATTGGAGTGCTAAAGTGCCAGACCACAATTTGTATGAAAAAAAAATAGAATTTAAATATACAGGTAGACGTCATTTAGTTTTAATGCAATATAACTTAAACTTCCTCCTCTTATCACAAGGGCTCAATAGTGATGTGCATATGAGCATGTAAAATGATGTTTATCGAAATGAACTCCAAGAAATGGAAACAAGAGGTTGTTTTTATTGCACTGTTTGTGCTTCTTTGGTTTTTCTTTTTTCCTTGGTTTATTCCCTTTTGTTGCTGTTTTTGATTTCTGGACCCTTTGTCTTGAATATAAGTTTATCTGATTTGGGGAAAGGAAGAGGAATCACGGAAATGGTGGGACAATGGGTGAACCAATTCAGCAACGAGCCAGGTCAGCACTAGACACTGCACTGGAAATGGACTATACAACTTGGGGGGAGGGGAGTTGGGAGTGGAAAAACTGGGAGAAAATGAGGGAAGGTCTGACACTGTTCAAAAAGAAATGTACTCATTACCTGACTTATGTAACTATAACCTCTCTGTACATCACCTTTACAATAAATTTTAAAAATGTTCTTTTTCTTCTTTATTCTCATTCTCTTTCATGATTTGAGTATTTTTTTTTCTTCCTGCTTTACCTTTTGGTGTTTCTAAGTTAGTTGATTTTCTTACTTTTTCAAGCAACAAATGTTGGTCAATTAAAAAGATCTTTGGTTAAAACAAAACAACAACGACAAAGAGTGTAATTTTAAAGTTCCTGGAGTAAAGGCAACAACAATAAAACTGAAGAAGAGAAAATATACAGATCAAGAACAACAAAAAAATGTGGGTTTGGATGCAGTGACTGGCCTAGCTACCTAGCCTGCCATGAGGCTTTGGATTTTATTCCCAGTAAAATACACAAGCGCACACACACACACACACACACACACACACACACACACACACACACACACTCACAGGAAAAAAAAAACAGAGGGGGGAAAAAGAAACCAAAGAAAATAAGCAACACACATATTTAATATCTATATATACTCCATTTTAATATATGCAAAATTAATTTTCCGGGTTCATAAATACATGCACATACATACATATAAATGCATGTACACACACGTATATAGAAACACTTTCTATACTTAAAGGCAATTTAAATATTAATTTAAAACATCAAAATGTTATAAGAAGAAGCAAAAAGAAGTCAGATATACAAGACCAGGAATAGCTGACTGAGGGTCGGCTACCTGGCTCTATCCTATCAGAGCTCTAAATTCAGAACTGATTTAATAAAGTTGAAGAAATAAAAGGGAATCCATGACTTCATTATTGTTGACTACATTCTTCTAGCCTGAAGTCTTTTTTTTTTTCTTGAGAACATGAAGAATTTGATTCTAGAAAGTGGTGGTGGGGGGTGTTGTACCAAACGTTCAACTACAGTGCTATCGCTTCTATTCTGATCTTGCTCAAGTTCATCAGGGAAAATGAACCTTGGCAGCTTATTCAGTGACTTAAATCTTGATATTTTTTCTGGCTTAATTCATAACATAACTGTAAGCTATTGCTCTGTGTTTATATTTCCCATCCATTTCTCACATTTCCAAAGCATGCTGATATGTGATCCGGGCAGTTTAGCTACCATAATTGGCATTTTTTCTTGGGCCAAAAGGAAACAAACTCCTTAGCCACCATACTTTTTTAATTTCTGAAAAACAACAAGTAACATGGTTAATCCCCTTTTTGATCTTTTTTTCCCCTTTTGAATTCTCCTTATATTCTCTCCCTCTTTTAATCTTTTACTCTCTTTTTAATCTTCCCATTTGCTCCACCCCTTTTATTTGACTTCTCATTATGTATTGCTTTAAAAAGAATTGGTCTAGTCTAGTGAAATAAGTCTTGAGAGTCTGTTCAAAGATCCATTATCCACATTTACAGGCTGCCTTACTTCTTTCAAAGAATTTCATTGCAGTATTTGCCAACATGCTCCAACAGCCTATCTTTCCTGTGTTCATAGAATAGAAAGTTTGCCCATGTATAACACTTGATTAAAATTGTTTCTTACTATGAGAAGCAAAAAGAAAAGTCTTCATCTTCTGTATGTTATAAATAGGATAGAAAAATTATACTAATGATTTTGGGAAATAGGCGATGGGTTTAACAAACCACTTAGCTTTCTCAATCAACAGCACACAATACATTTTTAAAAAAAATTCTTTGCTAGTGAACTTTGGTGACAGGAGGGGGGGGGGGCGGTGACAAGACAGGGTAGTCCAGCTGTAGCACCGCTGTAGAATTGAATCCTTAATATTCTCATTTGGAAGAGTTTGAAACTCTCCAAACTTCACCATAGGCAGGTGGTGCTTATGCATATGAGAGAATTTTGAACAGTAGCTAACAATTTGGAAAGAAAGCAAAGTTAGAGAAGTTGTAAGTATTAAAAATACATAGATCTTTTGTATAGCTTGAAAAAGTCATTTAGAATGAGTTGCCTATTCTCTTATAAGTCACATTGCCAAAACATACTTGTAAGATGTTTGGTGGCTGGTCTACTATTACACCTTTCTCTTTCATCTCTCTTTTTACTACAAACCCTTAATGACAAATGCAGGCTGGTCAGTGATACTGATATACCTCACTCTTAGCATGTGAATTAGTCATCAGACCATTGGTTCAGGGGTCAGGCTTAGAGAAACAGTGCCAAGCGAGCAAGATGCAGGTCGCCAGAGGTGTTCTCTACTTCAAAGGCCACAATGACTCAGATCACAGGCAGGAACAGCTGGGATTGTCATTGGCCCAAAGATGGAGCATGTGTGTGTGTGTGTGTGTGCGTGTGTGTGTGTGTGTGTGTGTGTGTGTGTGTGTTGAGTGTGTTTGTAGCTGTGATTGGGTTTCACTACTTTGTAAGAAAACAATTTATTTTAGAATGGTTGTGATGGTAAAACACAAAAGGAAGTGAGCATCCCACAGGACCTCAGGTGTTTAATCTCAAGCAAGGGAGAAACTCCCTAGAGAAAGAAGAGAGGAAGAAGGAGAGGGAAAGAAGAAATAAAAATAGAGGAGAAGAGAAGAAGGGAGAGGAAGAGGAGGAGGAGGAGGAAGTGGGAAAAAAGAAAATCTGATATTTTCCCCTATGCTGTCAATTTGTGTGGGACAGTGAAGAATTTTATCTTCTACAAAATGTATGAAAGGATTTCATTTCATTGGGAGTGAAGCTAGAATATAATCTCATCTATTTGGGAATTGAAATTAGCCAATTTTGAGTCTTTTCCGAACATTTTTTTTTTTTTTTTGGGTCCGGTCGTGGGGCCTGAACTCTGGGCCTGGGCACTGTCTCTCAGCTCTTCAGCTCAAGGCTAGTGCTCTACCACTTGAGCCACAGCGCCACTTCTGGCTTTTTTCTTTTTGCTTTTGTGGTGCTGAGGAATTGAACCCAGGGCCTCATGCATGCAAGGCAAGCGCTCTACCACTGAGCCACCTTCTCAGCCCCTCTTTTCCGAACATTTAAGAATATATCTTTTCTGCCTTTTTCCAAGGGCAAACATATGAAATAAGAGTTAATTCAGTTTTTTTTTTTAAAAAGTAATGTATACGAAGCCAATCTGTCTTTTTAAACTTCATTTTTGTTGTCTTGAATAAACATAATAAGAAGTCAAGCCTGCATGTTACCCTGACATTGAAACCCATTTTAATTAAAGTCGCAGTGGGCATTTGAAGTTTTATTCATTTTGCAAGATCTTTCAGTCTCGGTTTTCCAGTTGACTTTTCATCTTAGGGTACTTAAGGTTGGAGTGCAAACCCTTGTTCTAACCTAGCAGTTAAGATAGAGTTAGCAGCAAAGATAACCACCTTGGATGGTCCCAAGATGAAGTTACCACCTTCATTTTCAAGTAAAGTTGCAGTACGAATCAAGAAAACTGTATCTCTCAGTGCTTTTAAACTATTGGGTAAGAAAAAAAGTACTGCAGAAGAGCGAAAAGCCCAAATCGAAACCATATGACAATGCCTATTTCTTCCTTGCCTTTGTCATGTTGTTTTACTCTCTCCTGGCATTAACTGTCTTCTTGGGTTATAGTTGCTCCAAGAAAGACATTTCAAAGGAAGGTCTTTACCAGGAGTTCAATGAGAACAAGCTCTGGCACAAATATATGACCTGTCCACATAGGAGAAATATCACTTTGAAGACAAAAGTGAAAAAAATCCTAGTAGAAGGGACACGGAGACGGTAGACACTGTATGTGGCCAAGTCCAGTTTGATAAGACAAAATGATTGTCTAAATACAGGTGATAGCTGAAGGAGAAGAAACAAAGGTCAACTCAAGAAAAAAAAAGAATTGATTTACTTGCAAAAGGGCTTTTAAGAAATTGGCCTAGTTTATAAAGACATTTGATTTTATAAGTTGGAGAAAGACTGAATTAGCATCCACATACCACGGAAGTATCAGGGAGCACCAGGATATTTCCTTTGGATTATGGTGCTTTCAAATTACAGGTAGAAAAAGAAGAGAAACAGCTTGAATCAAGAGTGTGAATAATTTGAAGGAATTTGTCACTTACGATTTTTATCTGGACACAAAGACCAGGAATGTTTGCTTTAACTGGGAATTAACTCAATGCCTATCTATGCTGTAGCCAAATACACTTGAACCTTCCTTACCAAGTAATGTCACTGGATATGGAAAGGTATCAATTCCCTCTTTGCCCCACTTCTCCCCCAAATTGAATTCATGTGTAATGGGAAAATTATTAGCACAGCATCTGCAGAACATAATTATAAGGCTGCTTTATTTCCTTTGACTGGAAAGCTGGGACTTGAAGGCTAAAACTTTTCTGTTCTGTGATTTGGAAACACCCATGAATCTCCTAATGCAAGTGTTTCTCTCATTTTCATTGGTGGCCATTTAATTACACAACTATCTCCATGAATAGTAGATTAAACTGATGTAAAAGCCTAGTACATTTTATGTGTATTTATTCAAAATGTAGCTGATTATTTAACCCTTTTTTTGTTCAGTTAGTACAGTGGAGTGAATGTCTTTTATCAATTGAAAACTTGTATGTGGAAATGCTAAGTCTCAAGGTGATGGTTTTATTTTTCTATTTTTATTTTTTATTGTGAGAATACCATACAGAGGAGTTACAATTACATGGGCAAGATAACGAGTACATTTCTTATCAAGCATTGTTGCCTCCTCTTTGTTTCCCCTTCCCATCCCTTCCCATACTCCCCCCACCTCCCCTCACCCGATCCTCCCCCACCAAAGTTGTAAAGTTTGTTTTCGACATAACAACTTGTACATCTCATTGTTGCAATGGGTCCACCTGTATCCCTAGTTAAATGATTTGTTTTTGCAAAAGGTGGGGTCTCTGAGAAGTATTTAGACAATGAGAGAAGACTCTCAAAGGAGGATTGGGGACCATATAGAGGAGACTTTGGGGAGAGAATCTCCTCCCTTCTACAGAGTAAAGACATGTGTCTATCAATCAAACAGTAAGTCTTCATAGTCTTGATCTTGGACTTCCTGCTCTGTAATTATTTCTTGTTAATAAGCCACCTAGCTTGTGGCATTTCACTACAGCAGACAGAACGGAATAAGATGATTTCTTTGAGATTATAGAACAATTTAGAGAATGTTTGTTGCTGTTTTGAGTACCAGAATTTTTGTGGTACTCTTGAAGAAGTTATAAAGTAACATTATTTGTACTAACAGATATTATACTGCCAAACTTACGAATTAATATCGATGACTCCTCCATGTATGACCTAGCCTCAGTGGTTACTACAGGACCAACACTCTTTGAGAAGTCATGATTGGAATGTGCAAAACAGACAACACAATTGCTCCTGGGCAGCTGACAATCTAGTGAGGGAGTCAGAGAGAAAAGAATTGACAAGCTGAGTCATAAAAGGTAAGAAGGAAAGGCAAGCAAGACAATGGTCAGGGTAGACAGTGCTATTCTAGTGGGGAGTCTTAGTTAGACATTGATGGGGTGTGAATAGATTTGAATATTAAGGATTTAGCTATGAGATGACCTGGGGCAAGAAGATTCCAGGCAAAGAGGTCAGAAAATGTGAAGGCTACACAAAAGGATGTAGAAGATTCATACAGCTGGAGGGAGAGGAAAGAGGATGATGGGATGTGAGTTTGGAAGAACTGGAAAAGTCCTGATCATGCAAGACCTTCTTGGCCAACCAGAACATTGGATTGGAATGTAAGCAATAAAGGAAGGCACTGGAACATCTTGATTTTTGTTGGTAAGAGATTTCTCTGGCAGTTGTATAAAGAATCATCTCTAAGGAGACAGGATGGTGCCTGAAACCCAGGGCTGCTCCCAGGGCTATGCAAGCTGGGATTTGTCAGACAGGATTGTGCCAAGCCAGGCATCTGTGCATTGGTTCTGCACATGATTGGTCCCACAAACTTTCATTTCTGATGATTTATAGTATGAACTTGAGCTGTACCTAATCAACTACATTAATGAGAAGTGTCATTACTTTTAGTGCATGAAATCATTCCTCCTTTATCACAATAAATTATGGGTTAGATCTTTGGCCTAGTATAATTTTAATATTCATTTTTTTTGGATAGGAAGACTTCATTGAAGAAAGAAAGAAAATGCACGCAAAGACTTACAGTGTGATAGATAAATAGCTAAATACTAACTTGGGGAAAAGTCCCTAATAAGTGTAGTAAAGCCACATGATTACAAAAAACAAGTGTTTCAAAATTCAGGTAGCCACATGTACAGAGGGACAGCTATGTCTTAAGATTGCAACATTTTGATTTTACTAGCTCACATCAGTGTCCTGGGAAACAGAAATACTGAAAGGTGTTATGAAATGTTTCTTGCATGGTTTCTTGCAGGGCTTTATGTCTTGCTCATCAAGTTTTAGAGAAAGCTCGCTGTGACCTAGGAGAATGCCCAATGAATGACAAGACTTGCTCAACATGGACTTCTGTGTTGTCCAGAAATTCACCTGATGCCTTCTAGGGACTGAGGTGAGGAGGAGGAGACAGAAGTGACAGAAGATGACAGATGTCCTGCTTGAGGGAACAGAGTGTGACCTTGTAAGCAATTAGTAAACCCTTGAAGTTATAAAAGATGCCTGCTAGACTTGACATTCTACCAAATTGATAGTTTGCTAGGAAGACACATACAAGAAAAGGTGAATGCTAGCACATGTCCCATCTTCTGTGACTTCTTAACTTTTCATTTCCATCTGTCAGAAGACCTAAAGCATCTCTAGCCAATAATGCAGCAATAGAGGAGCCACGCCCACTGAGGAACTATTTACCTGTGCGGTTGGATTACTACCGGGAGCCCTCTCCCTTTTCACCTTTTACTTTCCCAATAGAACTCTGCTATTATTCACATGTTTTGTCAGTCCTGAGCTAATATCTTGGGGAGATGGGACTACTACCCCAGCTCCAGGGATTCATGTCATCCATCCAAGGAGAACTGAATTCTTCTAAATGATTTTTTTTAATGGGCATATGATTTACTATGGTTTGAACTCTTGTTGAAATTTAGTGGCTATTATGGAGGTATTGGGAGGCAGAGCTATTCACATCATTAAGAGGGACGTGTGTGTGTGTGTGTGTGTGTGTGTGTGTGTGTGTGTGTGTGTGTGTGTGCATGTGTGTGCCAGTCATGGGGCTTGAACTCAGGGCCTGGGCACTGTCCCTGAGCTCTACTGCTTTGAGCACCACTTCCAGCATTTTTGAGTGCTTACTAGGAGATAAGAGTCTCGTGGGGACTTTTCTGCCCAGGCTGGCTTTGAACCACAATCCTCAGATCTCAGCCTCCTGAGTAGCAAGGATTACAGGTGTGAGCCACCAGTGCCTGGCTGACCACTGTGTTTTTTCATGGCCCAGGCTGGTTCTCTGGGGGCTGAGTTCTTACCCTCTTGGGACTGGATTCGTTCCAGTGGGAGGAAGGAAATCCATCCTCCTGCTGTGTCTTCTCCTGTGTGCCGACTCCACTTCTGCATCCTAACATGAATCAAAGCCCAGTCAGAGATGCAGACACCAAGCTCTTGTACTTCCCAATATTCAGAGCCAAAATAAACCTCTTTCCTTTTTCTATAGGCACTCAGGAATTCTGTTAGCGGGACACAAAATAGATCATAGACATGGCTCATTGAGGGGTCGTCTATGAATTGGTTCCTGGGCAAAGGCTTCGCTAAAATAAGAGACAGACACTTAAATCTGTTTTTCTTCCTGACACTATTCTGTGATGGTAATTGGTGTAGATTTGGCCATGTGTATCAGCTTCATCTGTTTGGTGAGGGCAGAAGTAAGGAAAGGAAGGACGAGAGGTTCCTCTTGACATCACTAGTCTGTTGAATCGCTTGACTAATCCTCACGCAAGCGGTGGAACTTCCTTTGTGCTTAAGCCAGTTTGCCTGAGTTTGGTTCTATCGTGAAGATCTCATTTCCATGGTACCAAAGATGTTTTGACCCAGCCTTCTTCTCAAGCTGACATGGTTGTTTGGGAAATAGCACATCTCTACATTACACATCCACATTACTTTCTTTTACCTCAATTACCCAAAATGAGTAGAGCTTCTCATTACGGATAGTGCTAGTGTTGGCCACCATTGTTTTTAAAACTTGCTCCTACCAGGATTATAATCTTGGGAATTGGAAGAGAGCTGTCTCATTTTTTCCTGCTCACTTATTGTCCATGGAAACTCCCTGCCTCCTTCTCCATTGAAACTCCCATCTGTGAGCTCTGCAGGGCTGACTTAGGAGGACATATTGGATATTGTTATATTGTTAGACTCTCTAGCAGTTAATTTAAGAGGTGGGACCACGGTTTTAGCTAGAACAATGATATCTCTCTTGGAAATTGTTCTTTAAGCTTTAAAATAATACAAAACAAAGGCACAGCTTAATAACTTATCATAAATAAGGCCAACATCTCTATAATCACTTTTCCTTCCAGATTAAGGAATTCACCTTTGCTCATAAACTCTAAAGCCCTGCCATGTATCCCATCTCGATACTGCTTGGATTTTTATATTTCTTACTTTCTTGGGCTTATTCTTTCTTTTAGCACTAGATTGTGCATGCCTCGATGCTGTGGTTTTCCCTTGCCAATTTAATCCAGCAATTTGGCAGATAAGAAGTTTAGGAGGATCGTGATTCAAGGTCAACCGTAGAAAAAAGTTAGTAAGACCCCCCCCCCTCAAAAAATAAGCAGGGTGAGGTGGTATGTGCTTGTAGTCCCAGCCATGCAGGTAGTTGAGATAGGAGGGTCACAGTCTGAGGCTAGCCCTGGCAAAAGGTGTGCAATCCCATCTGAAGACTAAAGCACACATACAAAAATGAAGAACACAGTTTGTACGGCAGACAGCTTGCCTTGCAAGCATCAGGCCCGGAGTTCAAGTCACAGTACTGTCAAAATCTTGCACCCCAGATGTATCTTCCAGTGAACAGGTTGCTCCGTCTAGCTCTCCAGTTCCCACCCAGAACTGAGACATTCACCAGTCAGAGGTCCAATGAGGGACACTCCTAGAGTGGCTCCTATCAGCCTAGCCTTCTGCGGGTACTCTCTCCACACCCATGACCAAACAGAATCTAGCAAGGCGATGCCATTTCCCTGACTCTGGGATACGGAGGATTGTGTCTCATCAGCAGTCAGCAAACGTGCTATGGAGACTCCCCCTGCTGGCTTGAAGAAGTCGGCCATGTTGGGAAGTCTGTGTAGCAAGGAATTATGGGGACTGCTAAACCATTGATTCCACTTCCTGGGGAAAGCCTGCTTCTGCCATTGACTGATGTCACACCTGATTGCTGTGGTCTTCTTTAACCGGCTAAATAAGTGAGTACCATATTGGACCCACTGCATCTTTGTTAAAACTAACTGATGGTTCATCTGCCAGTCTACCCAGATTTTCTCTAAGGTCTTTGTGTGTGTGTGTGTGTGTGTGGTCGGGGATCCTGGGGTTTGGACTGAGGGCCTTGAGCTTGCTAGACTGATAAGGTGATACTGCTGGACTAGGCCTTCAGGCCTGTTTTTCACTGTTTGGTTTTAGGATGGGGTCTTACTTCCCACTCAGGCATTGCCAGTGCTGTGGTCTGTCTATTTTAGGCTTCCAGTCATCACTGGAGCAGAGGCATGTAGCACTGGATCCAGCTCTGCCTCCACAGAGCTTGTGTTTATGTGTTGTTGTTTTTTTTTTGGCTAGACTGGCCTAGGACCATAGTCCTCCAAATCTCAGTTTCCCATGTAATTTAGGATGACAGGTGTTCACCACTGTACCCAACTCAGAGTTGAAAAAAGGCCTTGTAAGCTTTCCTGCTCAGGCTGGCCTTGAACCATAATCCTCTCATTTTCAGCCTCTCAATGTAGCCATCAGCTCCTGGAGCTTGCCTCTCTAGCTTTCTTAAGATGTGGTCCTGCGGTGGGTTCCCCAACGAAAGTTCTGCACATAATCCCAGTCTCCACGGATGTTTTCAGGGAGTGCCTCCAACCCTAGCTTTTGTTGCACTCAGTCTTTTGAGGAACTGAGGCTGGTGTGTAGAGTTTGCTCTCATCTGCATTCTGCTGATTGTGATCTCTTCGCATGATTGTCTGTCAATCTTTCCCACAAAGTAGCAGCTGGACACAAGGGATAGATTAAACTCTTGTTCTGTCTCATTAAAGAGATGATAGGAGGTATTTCATATGTCAGAGGGCCTATATGTGCATTTTGCTTTTTTGATGTTGCTTACAGTTTATACTCAGTGTTGACTGTAGGACTTCACTGGGAAAAGCGGTTCTATTCATTTTATTAGTTTGTTTTCACTTATTAACTGGAATAATTTTATGAAGACACACTGGACCTCATCCATATGAGAGTGTAAGTAATGTAGTCATATAGAAAATGCAAGATAAATATGTGACTTGCCTCTTTTTGGAGGGGCTTGAACTCAAGGCTTTGTGCTCTTGCTTAGACTTTTCTGCTCAAGGCTAGTGCTCTAGCACTTGAGTTACAGCTCCACTTCTGGCTCTTTGCTGGTTAAGTGGAGATAAAAGTCTCTTGGACTTTCTTGTCCAGGCTGGCTTTGAACTGTGAGCCCTGGATCTCATTCTCTTGAGTTGCTAGAATGGATGACATGTATGAGCTACTAGTTCCCAACATGACTTTCCTTTTATGTAGTCAGTTATTTGAGATAATACATTAGATTCATGTCCTCCACTGATGACCACATATCAATTTCTCAGATTATAATATCATGGATTTGAACATATTTGATAGATTTGAATGCACTGCAGTTCCTCTCGTTGGTGGAGTTCTAGTTGCTTCATCCTAGTGGAGAGGAAGCCTCTGAAGCTGTTGCTAAGTACTGATGGCCCCCTCACTCCCTGGGGGTGAGTCCATTTTCGTCTCAGGCTGGGAAGAGTATTTTTCTAAAAATTCCTGGTATCTTTCCGTGTGAAATGGTCTTTAAAGTCCATAATTTGAGGGGCTGGGTAGGTGGCTCAGTGGTAGAATGCATGCCTTGCATGCATGAGGCCCTAGGTTCAATTCCTCAGTACCACATAAACAGAAAAAGCTGGAAGTGGCGCTGTGGCTCAAGTAGTAGAGTGCTAGCCTTGAGCTGAAGAGCTGAGGGACAGCACTCAGTCCCTGAGTTCAGGCCCCACAACTGACAAAAAAAAAGTCCATAATTTGAGTGCTGGGCACATTTTTTGTTTTTAATCTTGGGTTAGGTTATTGTCTCTAGGCCTTTTAAGAGACCAGAACTACAAGAGAAGAAAAAGCAAGAAAAATAAAACAGAAGTATTTGCTTTTTGATATAAACATAAATATTTGTACATTTGTAAATATGTACATATATAAATACACATAATATAAATACAAGTATCTTTATATGCATTACATATATATGTATATGCATATATTGTGAATTCCTAGTGAAACTTTCTTCTCAAGTTTTTGCTTATCCTGTTTTCAATTTCTCCTCTTCATCCTCTCCTCTTCCTCCTCTCTCCTCCTCTTCTTCTTCCTCTTCCTCCTCTTCCTCCTCCTCTTCCTACTTTCTCCTCCTCCTTTCTCCTCTTCCTTTTCCCCTTCTCGCTTCCTCCTCCTCCTCTTTCTCCTCCTCCTCCTTCTCCTCCTCCTTCTTGTTTTTCTCCTCCTCCTTATCTTCCTCTTCCTACTTTCTCCTTTTCCTCTTCTTTCTCCTCCTCTTCTCCCTCCTCCTCCTCCTTCTCTTCCTCCTCCTCCTCTTCGTCCTCTTTCTCCTTCTTCTTCCCTTCCTTCTTCTTTCCTTTCTTCCTCCTTCTCTTCTGATGCTAGAATGGAACCCAAGGCCTACCTAATGTGAGACAAGCATTCTATTACTGAGTCACACCCCAGCCCCTATATTAATTCTTCATTTCCTTTTTTTTATTCATTAAGAGTTTTATTTCATGTTGGGTGCCAGTGGTAGCTCATGCCTGTAACCCTAGCTACTCAGGAGGCTGAGATCAGGAGGACTAAGGATTTAAGCTAGGGTTGAAGCCAACTAAAGCAGAAAAGTCTGTGAGACTCCATTTCCAAAGATAGCCACCAAAATGCTGGACTTGGTATATGGCTTAAGTGGTAGAGTACCAGCCATGAGCAAACAAAACCCAGTTAGCATTAGACCCCTGAGTTCAAGTCCTGGTAATGGTGAATACACCACACACACACACACACACACACACACACACACACACACACACACACACACACACAGCCACAAAACAAAACAAAAAACAAGAATTCTTATTTTTCAAGGATATTTTTAGAATCCCATAACTATTCATTTGCTTTTTTCCACATTACTCATGCAATGATCTCATAATAGTAACAGAACTTGTGCCAGCTCTGATTGCTGAAACAGTTACTGCTATTACTGTTTGCTCTGTGCTGCCCTTACTTTCCTGTGCCTTCCCTGGCTGCTCGTCTCCATTTGCAGATCCCAGGGGCACTTCCATGTTGGCCTTCCTCCCTCTTTCTCTCCTTAGTCTGCTTCTCTAAGTTAGTACATGCTTGGTGTTCACAGCAATCCTTAGCTTGGGTCTCTGGTCATTTTGATTGTCTCAAGCTTGTTTCTAGAAGGTTCCTTCAGAAGGGCTCATGAGAAGAATGTGTTCTCCATTGTTGGTTATGGTTTATACTATAAAATCCTTGGCACACATTTTTTTTTTTTGGGGTCCGGTTGTAGGCCTGAACTCTGGGCTAGCGCTCTACCACTTGAGCCACAGCGCCACTTCCGGCTTTTTTCTTTTTGCTTATGTGGTGCTGAGGAATCGAACCCAGGGCCTCAGGCATGCAAGGCAAGCGCTCTACCACTGAGCCACCTTCCCAGCCCCCTCATTTTTTTTTTTCTGTAGGAACATTAAATGTGTCGGCTCATTTCCTTCTCCCATAAATGTTACTCTTAAAAACTCTGAAGACAGCCTTACTTTCTCTTCTCTTACTAGTCATGTGATTTTTCTGCCCAAATCCTCTTGCCAAATCTTTGTCTTTAAATCCCAGAGGAGATAGGATATATAGAATATAAAATAATACAGAATAAATTATAGTGTTGGTTGTTCTGGTTTGATATTTTCATGCTTCTGAAAATTACCCAGTTTTCATTTCAGGAATGTTGTCTAGAATTATAGTATTAAAATGGTTTTTTCATCCCTGTATTTTAATTTTCTTCTTGGGAGGATTTTCTGATCTTTCAGTTGGATTTCTTTGCCTGAGTTCAATATTTGTTCAGTTGTTCATATTTCAAATATTCAATGCTCAGATTTGAGAAACTTTTCTTGCTTTTTATTTCTCTTAAAGCTGTCCCTTAGCTTTTTTACTGAAGGCTAGCATTCTACCACTTTGAGCCACAGCACCACTTGATGGTTTTCTGGTGGTTAATTGGATATAAGGGTCATGAACTTTCCTGCCTGGGCTGGCTTTGAACTATGATCCTTAGATCTCAGCCTCCTGAGTAGCTAGGATTACAGGCGTGAGCCACAGGTGCCTGATGTGTTCTCTCTCTCTCTCTCTATGTATGTATATATATAGATCTATCTATCTATATATATAGATAGATAGATCTATATATATATACATATAGCTATATACATATCGATATACGCATATAGATATATATGTACAGATATATATAATAAAAGTCTTTGTGTTTATATGCCCCAGCTCATTGCTATCATTATAACAAAATGCATTGTGGGAATGGACATGCACAGTTGGAAAACTGTTATCTAATCACCATTTGCCACTCAAAACTGTCCATCAAGATGGGATCTTCCTTTCTTTTCTTTTTTTTTTTTGGTCCAGTCGTGGGGCCTGAACTCTGGGCCTGGGCGCTGTCCCTCAACTCTTCAGCTCAAGGCTAGCATTCTACCAATTGAGCCACAGCACCACTTGAGGCTTTTTTCTTGTTGCTTATGTGGTGCTGAGGAATTGAACCCAGGGCCTCATGCATGCAAGGCATGCGCTCTACCACTGAGCCACCTTCCCAGCCCTAGATTCTTTTTTTTTTTTTTTTTTGGGTCTGGTCGTGGGGCCTGAACTCTGGGCCTGGGCGCTGTCCCTCAACTCTTCAGCTCAACGTTAGCGCTCTACCACTTGAGCCACAGCGCCACTCCCAGCTTTTTTCTTTTTGCTTATGGGGTGCTGAGGAATCGAACCCAGGGCCTCAGGCATGCAAGGCAAGCGCTCTACCACTGAGCCACCTTCCCAGCCCAAGATGGGATCTTCCTGTGGGACTCTCCAACAACCTTCCCCTCCACTCTTAGCAGACTTCAATTGTTCCAGACATCATCTTCCGGAACTTGGAGCTCTCTTGCTTAGGTTCCTCCTGTGCCATTTCTTCAATTCAATACACCTGTGCTTCTCTCATGACTTGTGTATATCTTGCTCAATTCTTTATTTCATTAAGTTTGAGATGCCAAGAACCTGGGATGCCACTTCCTTGAGACCACCTTCCAGCAACAACCACCCCCAGCATTCTGTGTGAGAGATTTTCCTTGGCATAGGAGGGGTATTGGGTGGCTTGTGGAAGGAAAGCTCCGAGGCTCTGTGCTGAGGTACTGGTGCTCTTGATTCTTCCTTTTTAAGGAAGAATTTCCTTGGATTCCACAAGATCTGGACCTGCGATCACCTCCTTACTTCCATTAGCTTGAACCAGGTGGGTGGGTGTTAGTCCTGTGGAATGAAGCACACACACAGTAACACTTTCCTCATCCCATGCTGTGTCCTCTACAGCTGCCTTGACCAGTGCAATTCCCGCCATGGGAAGGGCAGGAGGAACAGGCTTCAGTTCTTCTGTCTAGTTGAAATGGCCCTGAGCAGACTTGCAATTGGAACAGATGACTTTGTGTGTGGGAACTCTCCTGACTTTTACCTGTTTTTTTTGTTTTGTATTTGGTCATCATCCCTGTGCTGCCTGGCTATGGGTCCTTTGCACTCTGAGCCTGAGATAAGATTTATTTTATTTTAGGTTTGAACTCTTGACCAGCAAGCATGCTCCTGCTTGAGTCACCTCTCCAGTGCTGAGATAAGAGTTCTTGAGCAAGAGAGTAGATGAGACAATGCGCCTCCAGTAGCAATTGAGCAGGAGAGAGAACAAGGTAGAAGCTAGGTACAAAGTGAGTCACTGGCATGCATGACAGCAGGAATTGCGTCACCTTGAAGGAAGGGCAAGCGTTCTGTATGAGGAGCAGTAAGGAAGCAGTTCTGAACAGCGCCTTGCCTTTGGACGCACATCATGTTCGGAAGGATAGCTTTGATCTCTGAGTGGTTTGTACCCACATCAAGGTGGAAAGGAAAGGACCAGTAAGAATCTGGGTATTACACCAAGTGACACTTCTAATCAAGTGTTTTCCAGCCCTTAGTATATATACATTCCAAATGTGTATCACACACACGTAGAGGTATGTCTGTATGTGTATATACACATGTCTAATTGCAAACCATATCCCTCTTGCATTTGTACACTTGCATGCTTGCACATATATGTCCTTTCCTTGTACTCCTTCGCTCATCACACCATCGGTCCATTTGCATGCACAAGGGTGGGGTATGGATGTGTAGTCAGGTCCAGGCTTGGGGAAAGGATGAGGCAGAGGACTGAACATTGGGAATAGGAGATGTGGACTCCTGTGATCTCAGAGGAAGATGCTCCTGAAGCCAAATCCTTTCTCAAGAAGGGCTGGTGAGGTGAAGAGTTTCCTTAAGAAGGTGGAGCAGGCCTGTCCTGGTACTGGTGGGGCTGGAAGCTATGGAGGTAGGAAGTGGCATTTGTATTTGGGGTCATTTGAAAGTCAAGTGCTCTTTAATTGCAATTACTTTTGGGGAAATTTGTGATATCACATACATTGAGATTTAAAATTTAGACTTTTGGGTTTGTTGTGGTGGTACAGGGTGAGTGCAGAGGTAGTATGAGCAGCTGAGTGACGGATAGATTACTATCTTGAAGTCAAGTTCATCTTTAAGATATATAGTTCTTCTGGGCACCAGTGACGCATGCCTATAATCCTAGCTACTCAGGAGGCTGAGATCTGGAGGATCAGTTTGAAGCCAGCCTGAGCAGGACAGTCTGTGAGACTTGTATCTCCAATTAATCACCAAGAAGCCAGAAGGAGAGCTGTGGCTCAAGTGATAGCCTTAAGCAAAAAAGCTCAGAGGCAGCACCCAGGTCCTGAGTTCAAGCCCCAGGACCAGCACACAGACAGACAGACAGACAGACAGATAGACAGACAGACAGACAGCACACACACACACACACACACACACACACACACACACACACACACACACACACATACACACACACACAATGTGCAATTCTGTGATTTCTCTTTTTTTTTTTTCTTGACAAAAATCTGCTTCCAGAAAGGAAAGACCAGTTTATCAGAACTAAGTTAATAGTATCTCAGGAAAAGTGCTATGAAATACCTCTTGACAGCTTATGCTCTTAGTTCAAATATATGTTTAAAATATTATGGCACGGCAAATCTTACGTACTTACCTTTCTTGAAGACATACACTGTTGTATGCACAAGATAGCCTACGCTTTCCAAAAGGTTTTATTATTGAATGTATTAGTAAGTTATTTCTGACTTGCTATGTATGGAATTTGAAATCTTCCATCCAAAAAAAGGGTGGGGGAGGAAAAACAGGCCAAGGCACTGCTTCTTCCATTTTTTTCCTGCTTTTTCCCCCCTCTTTTTTTAAAAAAAGTCAAAACCTCTTTGTTTGCTTCCCCAGAATGGGCCCTGCAGGCAGACAGTGGAGGGTAATTTTAGAAGTAAAAGAAGCCAAAATTGGGTAGGTCACAACCTATAGCATCTCTAAGTGAAGTGCTTCTATTTTGAGAGGGTATGTTTGCCCTGGTCCCTAATTATCTGTGGATCCAATAGGGGTGTCATCCAGGCCCACATTCCTCCTGTGTTTCTGAGGATGAACACACACAAGCGAACCCTGAAATAGTCGTCCAGTGCTGACAGCTCATGCCTATAATCCTCGTGACTGAGCGGCTGAAGTCTGAGGATAGCTCTTTGAAGCCAGCCTAGGTAGAAAAGTCTGGGAGGCTCTTATCGCCAATTAACCAGCAAAAAACTGGAAGTAGAACTGTTGTTCAAGGGGTATAGTGACAGTGACAGCCATGAGTGAAAAAGCCAAGCGCGCACACACACACACACACACACACACACACACACATACAGAGAGACTTGAAGTAACTGTCTTTCTTTGTCTGAATTCCTAGTTTTCTCCTCTTTGGGGATACTTGGGCTTTCTGCTGAACATTGCTGTAAATTTCTGGTTCATTTTGGTGATGATGTTGTTTTGTTTTGTTTTCCTGAGGACCCAAATCCTGACTTTTGAATTTCAAGAGAAAATCTTATTTATATCATATGGCAGGCCAGGTGCCAGTGGCTCATGCCCGTAATCTTAGCTATTCAGGAGACTGAGATCTGAGGGTCCCAGTTCAAAGCCAGCTTGGGCAGGAAACTCCATGAGACTCTTTATCTCCAATAAACCACTCAGAAAACCGGAACTGGTACTGTGGTTCAAGTGGTAGAGTGCTTCAGCCTTGAGCTGAAGAGCTGAGGGACAGGGTCCAAGCCTAGGGTTCAAGCCCCATAACCAACAAAAACAAAAAGAAATCACAAGGCACCTGACAAAGGCATGGTTTCTGTAATTTCTCCTCCCTGTAGGCTTCCTCCGGAGTTTTAATTTTTCTATTACTGAAAAAATGGCTTTATTCTCTAATAAGAAATCAGCTCTTATTTTCTTCCATTGACTTTTAACGCTTGAGTCTAGTTGAAATGAAAAGTTGTCATCATTTAAGAGATGTCAAGAGCCCAAAATGTCTTAATCTAGCATGAAAATGAGCTAGAGTGTTGTACTGTTATGAGGCTCTAGGGAAAAGGTGACTTTTTAAACAAATTATGAAATGCTATAAATTAGAAGATGGTCGCTGGCAAAAACTCCACATTGGTTCCTGGAAGCTAACTTTAGTCATGTGATAGGAGGTAAGTTCTTCCCAAAGAATAGATCCATTTAAACAACCAGAGAACCCTGTTTCCCACGCCCAGAAATGACTAGGCGATGTTTCTGATCACATGCCTTTATAAATATATTTCACGGCTAAGTGTGTGGGACTGGATTTGGGTGGATACAGTTTTCTTAGCTGAAAACTGCCAAGGCATAGAAGTTGTTTTCTCCTGTGGTTTAAGAAGTGTTCTGAGATACAGTGTCCTCTCCTTTTGCAAAGCAAATCTGCTCATAAGGGAAGAGTCTGGTAGTGAGTTCATCCTCACCAGCTGTGGAGAACAGAAAGTCACAAGCCACATACCCTAAGACAGGAAAGTTCTTCTTTTCCTTCTATAAAGGGTAAGAGAGTAAACATTTTAAGTTTCTCAGGCTATGAGGCAAAATTGAGTCTATTATGTAGGTATTTATGTACGTAGTAAGAGCAATAATTGTACACAGTGTTTTGAGAAGAGTGGAATTTCTTTGGGAAGTGGATAATGTTTCTCCTAATTGGGGTTCAAAGTTAGCATTCCTCCTCATCAAATCAATTGTAAGTGTTCATCTGTAAAAAACATTCTCAGCTGGTGAACCAGACCAAAAAAATAGGCAATAGGTTGGATTTGTTAAAAGGACCCAACCTGGGAAGCATGCTGCCTGAAAAGATTAGAACAAATGTTGGGGATATCTATCTATCTATCTATCTATCTATCTATCTATCTATCTATCTATCTATCTATCTATCTATCTCTATATATACCTTTTTTTTTCTTTTGGCAGGGGTGAGAGGAGGAAGGGGTGCTAGACCTAAGGCTTGAATTCAGGGCCTGGGCACACTGTCTCTTAGTATTTTGTTTAAGGCTGGTGCTTGAGCCACACCTCCATTTTACACCTTTTACTCATTAATTGGACATAAGAGTCTCCAGGACTTTCCTATCTGGGCCAGCTTCAAGCCACAGTCCTCAGATCTCAGTCTTCTGAGTACCTAGGATTACAGGTATGAGTCTCGGTGCCTGGCTTTTCTCTATTTTCTTAAGGAGCAAGGATCCCTCTATGTATACTCCCAGCTTAAAGTCTAGGTCATTGAATTTTCCAAGGTCGTCATTTTCCAGACCCCATTCTGAGAGGTATGGCCTTGGTTGTAGATGACATTTCGTGTTTGTTCACATGACCACATGCCAGGGGCTGGGATGGTACAATGGTGAGGGAGCCCGGCTCTAGCATCTGCTGGCCTTTGAGCAGAGACTGACCATTATCGGGCTGATAAGAGGCGGCTCTGGGAGTTAAACGCAGGCAGTCTCTTCTGCAGTCCCCATGTGCGGCATTTTGCGTCTGTCAATCTTAGAAGAATAATGCTTGCCTAAGAACACAGAAGAAGGATGTGTTGAAACTTGGCTTTGAATTTTAGGAGCCTGGCTCCAGACCTTTTTAATTCACTGCTTTCACTCCATAGTCACCCTTTTTCTGGAATGTCTGGGGCTGATCTGTTGTCAGTCGGGAAAGAGTTGGTTACCAGGTAAAGGATGTCGGCAGGATGGCACACAGAGATGATGGAATCCTGTTTCTAGACAGAAAGGTCACGTAGGATGTGTTGTTTTGTGCCTGAGCCATAGTCTTGTGGGTTTTTGTTTTTGTTTTGTTTTTGTTCTGGAGGCTCAAACTCAGGGCCTGAGCACTGTCTTTGATGATTTTTTTTTTCTCTCAAGGCTAGCATTCTACCATTTGAGCCATAGTCCCATTTCTGGCCTTTTACTAGTGAGTTGGAGATAAGAGCCTCAAGGACATTCCTGTCTGGGTTGACTTTGTACTTTGAGCCTCCGATCTCAGCCTCCTGAGTAGTGAAGGATTACAGGCGTGAGCCTCTTGCTGTCTGGCTGAACATTAGATTTTTAGAGGCTGAGTTGAGCTTTTTTTTTTTCTTTTTCTTTTTCTGACTGATCTTGGATAAATCTTATAACCTTTCTAATTCTCAATTTCCTTTTCTATAAAAATGGAACTCATAAAATTTTCCCTGAAAGGGATTTAAAGAGAAAGTGTTTAAGACATCCTTATCTTTTCTGATGCTTAGTTTTCTGCATCCTCTTGGCTGGACTTGACCATACCTGGGACTTTAATCTTGGAGGATGTTCCATTGGTTTACAGTCTTCCTGTCTCCCCTGCAGGGCAGGCTGGAGAACTCTAACTGCACCAGGGTTACTAGGTGATGTTAGTTGTGGATGTCCTAAGACCTACAGATATATCTTGGTGTTACAAATGGTTGAAACACGTCTACATTTTATTTTCATATGGTTTACACATTTCAGATCTACAAAATAAAAGCTCCTACCTTTGGATCTCATTGTAATTGCAAAATGGATTGGCAAACAATTTTTTCTTGAGCAGTACTGCTGTGGTAAAACGGCAGATATGGTTCCAACATCCTTGTAAGGCCTGGCTGATGTGCTGATTAAAGGAAAATGGCATGGTGAATTGAAAGATATTTTAACTACTATATCTAATTACAAAGAAGAACATGTTACTTACCAAAAGTTGAATGCATTCTATAATAAAAAACAAGAGCAATTAACAATCAAACAAGCAACTGCTTTCTTGACAGGCAGATGACACAACACAGGACTAAGAAAATGCAGAAAGCCTTCGTTTGACGAGGAAAGCTGAGATGGTCCTTCGAATTGTAAGGTAAGATCCAAAGAGCATATGACTTTGTGGTTATAAGTCCAGGGAGAGACTCAGGAAGCAGAATTGCTATGCTTGGGTTTATGTTATTGAAGCCAAGTCCTGTTTATCTTTAAAATGGATTAAAAAAAAACAAGTATTTACAAGTGTTTCAAGAATTTTTGGTATAAAAGATATTCTACCCCTCCTTATAATTTTACATAGAGGTAGACTAGTTTTTATCAAATGCATGTTTAAATATGCACATTTCTTTGCTGATATTACCCTCTGTTATTTTTTATATTCAGAATTTCATAGTCTTGCCTTTTGACTATCCCACAGGGATTTGTGTGGCTAAAGAAATTAATATCCATAAAATACCATGAACTTGAAGGAGAAAAAGTCCTAGAAAAGTGAGAATTTTCCCAATGACTCTAGTTCCTTCCTGGATCAGGCAGAGACATGCAATGTCTTCTTCGTGTTCAGGCCATGTACTGCTAATTCTCCAGCAATCATTCTTCCCAGTGATCTGAGACTAAGTTAATGGGCTTCTCTTGTTGACCCGTGGAATGGATCTGTCTATGCTGCAGTCTCTGGGAACAGGGAGTAAATATGATTTTTTCTTTTGTGACTAATAGGTCCTGGTTTATAAATCACATCCTGTGTAAGAATTATCTGATGTGCTAGTTAAAATTGGTAATTTTAAGTTTTCACGTTTTCTGAGATCTTTTTAAATCAATCAGAATGTGCTATTAAATTTTTATTTATTTGTGTGTTGTGTGTGCTAGTCCTAGGGCTTGAACTCAAGCCTTGGGTGTGGCCCCTGAGCTTTTTTGTTCAAGGCTGGTGCTCCAACACTTGAGTCACATCATTACTTCTGGCCTTTTGGTGGTTAATTAGAGATAAAAGTCTTAGGGACTTTCTTGTTCATGCTGGCTTTGGATTGTAGTCCTGAGCCTCTGCTAGTATGTGAGCCATCCAGTTAACTTTTTGTATTTTTACCAAATGCCTTAAAAACACTGATACTCTCTCATGTAGATGACTTTAAAATATAGGTAATTTTTTTCAGGTTTGAGTGCATTGATCTAACTTTTTATAGTGGCATACAATTTTTTCTTGTACAAGTCACATATCAGTGAAAACATTTCTAACTTATCTTGCCCAATGATGGAAATTTCTAACTTGAATTATTGTTTGAAATCCATATCATGTTTCAATTATTGTTAAGTTTTTTCCTTTCCTTTGAAGGATAGATGGGTAGAGGTATATAGAGTCTTGTTAGAATGGAAAGCTATTAGTCAACATAGAAAGTGTTGACAAATTTGGAATACTCAGGTCACAGTAAAAGAAAAACATGTAATCTCTTTTTAAGTTGAAAAACTTCTGAAATTACTTGATTAAGGGCCAAATAAGGAATGATTCCCCACTTTGGTTGTATGCTTTTCATTGTTACTTTCATCTGGTGACAAAGTATATATGAAGTCCAGATAAAGTATAGCTGGAAGCTGAGCACCAGTGGCTCATACCTGTAATCCTAGCTACTCAGGAGGATGAGATATGAGAGTCCTGGTTTGAAGCCAGCTCAGGCAGAAAAGTCCATGAGACTCTTGCCTCCAATTACCTAGCAAAAATCTTGAAAAGAAGCTTTAGCTCAAGTGGTAATGAGCTAATCTTGAGTAGAAAAGCTCAGGGACAGTACCTAGACCCAGAGTTGAAGACCTAGTACCAGCATGCACGTGTGCATGTGCACGTATGTGTACAGACACACACGCATACACACACACAAAGTACAGCTGGGTAACTGAGGCTCACTTCTGTATTTTAACTATTCAGGAGACTGAGACCTGGAGGATCTCAGTTCAAAGCCAGCCTAGGCAGGAAAATCTATGAAATTTCATCTCCAATTATTCAGCAAGATGCTGGACTGGAGGTATGACTTCTTTCAAGAGCAAGCCAAGTCAAAGTTCAAACCCAGTTCTATAAGGAAGAAGCAGCAATATATATATATATATGTATATATATATATATATATATATACATATATATATATATATTTAAATTAGCACTTTAATGGCATCCCGAGAAGCCCTGTGCTTCTGCCTTTCAATTGTTTTGTTATACTAGGTCTGGAACAAGTTCCAAGTATAAGGCTATCTCTGTAATCTCAGCCTGGAATTGGTTGTTTGTGCCAAATAAAGATTTTCTTTTTGTCTTTGATTATTATGCAAGAGACCACCAAAGTAACTTCAGACCATTTTCCATTATATTTCCATTACAAGTTTTTCATGACCTTACAAATCACTGAAGGAAGGAGAGGTTGACACTGTTCAAAAGAAATGAACTCATTATCTGACTTAGTAACTGTAACCCTTCTGTATATCGATGAACACTGAAGGAAAGTCTTCAACCCCTGTTCATCACAATAACAGAAACCTCCCAGTAAATAATATTTGAGATATTGTATTATAGGGTGCATCATACTTTTGGGGGGAGGTCATTGATTAGGAGCATCGATAAAAACAAATATTTTGAAAAGTTCTGCTAATCTTGTCCCCTTGTCAGATTGGATTGCATTGTTGCTGTGCTTACTGATGGTCGTGACCTCCAAGGGCTTATTGAGGAGAAATCTCTACTTCAGCGTTGGTATTATTTTTTGGCACATGTTTTCATTGCCACAGTCTTCTCAGTTCACTTATCCAATTGTTCCTGGGTTCAGTTAATAACAGGTAATGCAATGTCTAGTCTGAATTTCCCAATATTCTGTGCATGAATATAGGAAGAAGAGGAGAGAAGGGGCTGCCAATCCCACTGTGTCATGGACTTCTCCTCTCTCAGGTAAACCTGGGTACCAAACCACACTTTGTGCAGCCAAGCTGAGGCTCCGGCATCATTCTATACATTAAGTAATAGTAAAGCATGACTGATCCTTTCTACTATTGTATGTCCACCCCAGTAATCAACTGTGAGCATCTCCTAAGGGTATCAACATCTAGAGATGTTGAGGATGACTGGGCACAGTGCTCACAGTGCAGGATAGACAGATGCTAGGTATCTAATCCTGATCATTTGAGTCCATTCTTTGGACTGAGAGGCCATGCTGAGACAGTTGGCATGAAATATCCTATACTCCTATACTGCCACAAACTGTGGTGTCCTCTGTATATGTGTGTATGTGTGTGTGTGTGTGTGTGTGTGTGTGTGTGTGTGTGTGTGCAAGTGTGCACTCCTGTCATCCCAATCATTCTGGTAAAGGAAAAATCATGTTTTACACTTGTAATATCCTTGAAGATTTATTATGTATTACCTAAATTAGAAAATTCATCCTGCTGGGAATCAGTGGCTCACAGGTGTAATCCTAGCTACTCTTAAAGCTGAGACCTGTGGATCACCGATTAAAGCCATCTCAGGCATAAAGTCTGGAGACTCTATCTCCATTTAACCAGCAAAATTCTGGACTGGAGATGTGGCTCAAGTGTTAAATTGCCAGCCCTGAACAGAAAACTAAACAAACTTAACAACAACAACAACAAAAACCTGAACAAGCTAGAATATATGGCACCGAGTCCAAGTTCTAGTCATGGCACAGACACAAAAATCATCCTAGGAATTTATATTACTATTTCTATGATTTGAATACAACATGTAATAAACACGGACAAAATGCCTTCATCCTGATGACAGTCTTTAATGTCCTTTATCTTTATATCAAATTGTAGGACGGTATGTTACACAAAAGCATGACCACATGGATTGTCTGCAACCTTATTCCACAGCTTCAAGATGAGTTTCTAATGGGCCTGTATTAAATATGGGATGAGTACAAGAAGGAATAAGCTATTCATAAGTTGTGCATTGATCTTTAATCACTTTACATTATTTTCACTACCCTTGTGTTTCCTCTATTGATTTATTCATGTCATATTTCATGCATGTTTGTAAGCTGCTTTCTTTTTCTTTTTTTATTGTAAAGGTGAGTACAGAAGGGTTGCATGTCAGTGTCACCTCTTTGCTGTCTTTCTCCCAGGTTTTCCCTCTCGTAAGCTACTTTGAAACAAACACTAGCAAAATGACATATATTATTACACTGCCTTTTCTGAGTGCTTATGAGCTATTGAGTTTGGCTAAGTCCATCACAGACATTCTCCCACTTAATTTTCACTGCTGTTGGCTTTACTACTTTCACTTTTCCGCAAGAAGGAAGCACAGAGAAGCTAAGTAACTTGCTCAAAGTAACACTAGCATTTTCTTTCTACTTTTAAAGTGTTTTGCAAGTCCACTTTTTCTAACAACATAAGTCTTTTTGCTTATTTGTTGTTTAGCGATTTCCTTAGGATTTTTCCTGCACTTGGGATGTATCACCTGTGTTATGTCTTAAGTAGACTAGAATAATTTGTTGTGATTTTTTTCAATTGTAATTCTGTGAAAACAAGTCATTTTTCTTTTCTTAGGAAGCATTTCAAACTTCATCTTGGCGTATCATTACTATCTTCATTGTGTGGGAAAGTAAAACTTCATCTTGAATTTACCATCTGAATCAGTTGAGATTCTGTCTGCTTGGTAAGAAGCAATTACAAAGATGGAAAAAGAAGTTTTAGAAGGACAGTAAGTATTATTTTATTACAGATTTCTGTATTAGAAAAGGTTTCGTTAGATGTTCCAAATCTAAGTAGCATATTTTTCATTCTGAGTATGAGCTTTTATTAATAGGATCAGTATTTTGATCATGAGACCAGAGTCTCATGAAAAATATTTCCTCTGAAGTCTACTCTTTATCCCAACTCTCCTCCATAGAAACAATCCAGTTCTTTTTTTAAAATGAAAAAAGAAAGGACCTTACCTCCTCAAAATGTGAACTCATCAGTAAGCTTTAAGAGTGTGGCTGTGGAACTTACTCATCCAGAGAATTTCATGGTAATAACCACAGCCACATTCCAGATAAATTAAGTGTGCAGGAATTACTGCAGCCGGGGAGCCGCTTGCTCTGGCTCTCCCTGCACCTTCTATTATTGCTGTGTGTCATTAGCATATCAGATGTCACAATCTTCCTTAATCCAGGGTGAGACCCTCCCCTAACCCAGGCACAGGTGACTACAAGCAAACCCTGCCTTTTGTTTTTAGAAGGAACTCTAAACCATAAAACAGTCTCATCACCATAACCACTCTAGTAGATTCTGTAAGGTTTAAAAATGAAAATTCCTTTTCCAACATTGTATTTGTGTTTGAAATGATGAAGGAGATAGAGAAAAATGGTATCATTAATGTAACTGGTATCATTCATATATAGCAGAAACAAATCATCTGACTATCTTTACTTTCTGACACTGTACGTGTTTAAGGTACTTATACATTGAGGTCAAATATGAGTCTTTGAAAAAGACATAATGCTGTTTAGTTGTAGTTGGGAAACTATGCGAATAAAAACAAATCTTACTGGACCTACTGTTTCAAGGATGTGTTGCCTGAGTAATTTGCTGGAGGCTAAAATCACTCATTTATTACAAAGACTGAAGCATTGGTTTGAAACAGTACTCTGTCTTTCTGTTATGATTCATGTGACTTATCATATGAAAATGAAAAATATAGTGGTGAGTTCTATGAGGAAACCTTCATTTTCTAAATTATTCTTAAGAACAAACAAACAAACAAAAAAACGTGTTTTTAAGTGGCCAGAGGGGGCAAATGGACATACACAATTTGGTTAAATTCTGACTTGGAATTCTCTGGGACTTAGCAATCAGACCAAGGTTCTGACCAAAAATGTGATGGCTAGATTATGGGTTCCTATAGGTTTCCTGGTCATGGTCAATTTCTTGTTTTTCTTTCTTCGATGGGTACACATGGCCAGAGGGTTTGTAATGGGAAGATTTTAAGAACTTTATAAATTTAAAACACTCTACACGTACAACAAATTCCTTTTGAATATGTCATCTTAAAGCTCTTTTTTTCCCTCCACAAAAATCACATAAAATCAAGCAGGACAATAGCCATCTCTTTTTAATTTTCTCCCTTACATTTAATTTTACTGGTCTTTACTTGACTATTCAGAAACATCATGAAGGGAATAAATGGAAATCTGAGTTTAAATAGACACCAGGTCATCTTTTGATGTTATTTCTTTGAAATGAAATGTACCTTACATTTCAGAGCAAACAAACATAACTTAAGGAAATAATGCAAATGGATATGCTTGGCAAAAATAGGTTTTCCATGTATGTTTTAAAAGGTGTTTGTATGATATGAATTAAAATGCTCTGTGTATAAAAAGTCTAACTCTTCAAAGAGCATGCATCTGATCTTTGAGAGCTGAGTTCATTGAGGTTAAATTGGGCACAAGGAGTTCAAGGTAGAAAAGAAAGAAAGAAAGGGGGAGATTATACCTCTTCTTAAAGCAGGAAGAAGCTTATTTCCAGGGTAGAAACTCTTGAAACCCATAACATATGTTCCAGATTCAAGACTTGGTGAGTTCACGTATCCTATGCGGACACTTCTGCTATACAGACTTGGGACTAGTTTCCTTGCAGTTATTGAATGGGCATAAAGTGCCCAGAGGATATGTGAGAGGGACATTTTAAACATGAATTTAAAAATTCTGCCTGGCGATGCAGCTGAGTAATAGAGTGCTTGTATCGTAAATACAAAGCCCTGGGTTTGATTTCCAGCCTGTAGGATCCTCCCTGCAATGGCCCTGCCCCCCAGCAGACACACACAAAGAATTCTGTTTAACACTACTAATCACCTTTTACACCAAGAAACACAGAGCACTGATGAATATTTGCCACACCAGAAGCAAAGCATTCACGAATAGAAGATAAAGATTGATTGCTCATGCCTTGGGCTCTTCAGCAGCCTGGAAAATGGATTCTTCAGCAAGGGCTCACATTGCTACATACATGAGACAAGACACATGGCATTGCTGGGTGCAGGTGGCTCAGGCTTATAATCCTAGTGACTCAGGAGGCTGAGATCTCAGGATCGTGGCTTAAAGCCATGGGAGACATTGAGACTCTTATCTCTAATTTAACAACCAAAAGCTGGAAGTGAATTGTGGTTCAAGTGTGTGTGTGTTTGTGTGTGTGTGTGTGTGTGTGTGTGTTTGCCAGCACTGGGGCTTGAAATCAGAACCTCACACAAACTCAAAACAAGACAAAATAACAGCAACAAAAAACTCCAAAAGACCTCACATAACATTATGAAGAACATCAGCAGCATTGAAATGTAATATTGATAATAACTGGGCCTTTATTAATGCAGTGGAAAGCAAGAACTAGCAAGAAGCTTGCTAAAACTGTCATTTTGAAGTAGAAAAAGCATAAACAACACACTGACATACCTGCACAATTACAATGTGGTATGAAAGTATTTGCAGTTTCTTTTGGTGGCAATGCCATAGAAACTGCTAATAATAATTCTGTGGTTTGCTGAAGGAAATGCTTTATTTCAAATGAAGTTAGTGAAACTGAACATGCAATTTCTTCTTATGCCACATCACAGACTTGATTGTGGTCTATTGAAGAACCCCTAGAGAGCAGAAAACCTTGATAGAAATAAAAATGTCAGGTCCTGGCCACTCCCTTACTGTTCCACATGCTTGACGTTGGTCAAAATTTTGCCTAATAATATTTTTTACATTTTAGCAAATAGCACATGGGTGCTATTTCAAGACAGTTTTAGCAAACCAGCAATAGAAGCAAAAGCAATTGGCAAATGACTCACTTGACTTGAGATTATTTCTTTAAAAGTGCAAGAAAAAAGAACACATCTTTCTTGTCAAAGACCCAGACCTGGTTTTGCTTCATTTGTGTTATCATTTTTCACTTTTTCTGTACAAGCATCTGATCAAATAAGTTATAGTCTCTGAAGAAGATAACATATGTTACATGTTGGGTTTATTTTTTCATTTAGAGAATGCCCAGCATACTAGAAACTTGGTATTTGTAGATTGATAAAACTGACAAGCCATAAAATACAATTGTGTACATAGCATCATTCGAAAAAATCTCTCCTGGGCAGTGGGAAGTTATATGGCTTTTTACCTTATTCACCCTTTCACTCTTCTGAGAGATGCAGATGTGAAGCAGATGCTACTTAGAATGGGTACAGATGACTTAGTCCATAGAAAAGTGAATTGTATGAAGCCTTACCATTGTTGTTTGAATGGGTTATATTTTGTGGCCATCTTTTTGTTAGAAAGCACTTTCTCAAAGTGAGAAGGATTTGTAATCTCTTAGCTTTCAGGAAGTCTCAGTGCTAGGATGGGAGGCAAGAATTTTGCCCTGAAGGGCTCTGTCTGAGGGATGGGAAAAGAGAAGAAGCCATTGATTTTCCTCAGATCATCTCCCCCCCCCCCCGCCCCCCCCCCCACCTCCCCCAGCCTCAACTAGAAGGGTGGGAACAAATGAACTTCAACATCTCATGTGACTTAGTCATCCTTTTTGAAAAAAAAAAAAAAAAAGATACTGCTGCAGAGCTTTATCATGTGGTATGTCTGGGCTCTGGAGTCAGGCACAATGGGTTTGAAGCCCAGCCCCAGTACTTCTAAATTTGAACTTGGCTAATAGTTTTCAGGCTTTAAGCTCTCTTCTGAAAAAAGGGCAATGCTATCTGAACTTACGATGAAAATTAAGTAAAACAATGAAAGAAAATCATCAGTTTAGTCCTTTAGTAAGAATGTTCTCAGGTGACAGAGAAAATCATGTTAAATGAGATAGGCCAAGTTCTAAAAGAAAAATATTGCGTTAGCTGGGGGCCGATGGCTCATGCCTATAATGCTAGCTACTCAGAAGGCTGAGATCTGTGGATTGCGGTTTGAAGCTAGCCGAGGCAGCAAGGTCTGCAAGACTCCAATCTCCAATAAACTACTCAGAAAAGTCAGGAAGTGGCAGTGTGGTGCAAGTGGTAGAGTGATAACCTTGAGCACAAAGAAGCTCAAGGACAGTGCCCAGGCCCTGAGTTCAAGCCCCAGGACAGGTTAAAAAAAACCCCAAAACCAAAAAACAAAATCCAAGAAAAATATTGGATGTTTTCACTCATATGTGGCAGTTAGACCTAAAAGATAACAAGTAGTAATAATATGCTATGATTTTTAAGAAGGGGACTACTTTTGGCTGTTGTTTTGTTTTAGTTTTCAGTACCAGTACTGGGGCTTGAACTCAAGGCCTGGCCATTCAAGGCTAGCTCTCTACCACGTGAGCTACAGCTCTACTTTTGGCTTTTTGGTAGCTAGCTGGGATTAAGAGTTCTACAGATTTTCCTGCCCAGGCTGGCTTCAAACCATGATCTTTCAGTTCTCAGACTCCTGAGTAGATAGGATGACAGGCATGAGCCACCAGTACCTGGCCAAAAGGGAGGCAGTTTCAGGAGTAAGGGAGGAAAGGGGAAATAAAGGGTAGTGTATGAATAGTCTAGAAGTATATTACATATATTTATGAAATAGCATAACAAAACCCACTAAAAACCCTTAAAGAGAGGGAGGAGATTGGGAGGAAGTTAAGAGTAATATCGATGGAGTAAATTTGGCCAAAGAATAGTATATATCAAATATACTTTGGTCAAAGTATAGTATATACATGTTGTAAATAGCACAGTGAAGCCCATTTGTACAATGAATTTATGCAAATAAAGATAGATAACAGAACTACTCAGATAATAGCAGAGTTTTTGTGCCATGTGATGGCAGGTTTGTGTGTAGGAATTACTTTAAAGTTCAATAATGAAGTATAACAATTGCTTTTCCTTTTCAGTGGTAGGCATCAAACTCAGGGTCTTGTGCATGCTAGGCCAGTGCTGGACCCTTGAGCTACATCTCTAGCCCTTGTTATTGTTAATAATTTTTTTGAGATGAGTTTTTCTACATAGTTCAGTACAGCTTTAAACTTAAGGTCTTCCTGCCTGTGTGTACCAGGCGCCACCATGCTTGGACAGGATTTTTCTCTTTCATTTTTTTCTGCTTAGAATTCTTCATTATCTTTACTTCTCAGGTTGGCCCAAAATATTCCAGAAGCTTCAAACATAATGTCTTTATGCAATAATCCCCACAGCAAGTTTTCTCTTGCATTTCATTGGTCAAGATGTACCATGTACCACATATCCATTTCACAGACCAATCGCTGACAAGGTGTGGATCACCATGGTTCCCATAAATTAATCAGGTATCAGCTTTTGAGCTAAGCAGAGTCATCCTTCCTCATTACTGAGAAGAATGTAGGTTCTGTTCATAAAGAAAAAGTGCAGGGATGGATGTTTGGAGACCACCAACAGCATCTGCCATGTTACCTTCACATGCTACATTGAAACTGAGGAAAATTTAAGACCATGGTACAATGGTTACAGCACGATTCTCTCAGTTCTTTACTGTGTGTGATCTTGGAAAAGTCATCCAGCCTCTGAAACCTCAGTTTCTTCATCTGCAAAATCGAGATAAGTAATTATGTCACAGGAGATAATGGTTGGACAGCAGTGGTGTATGCTTATAATTCTGACTACTTCGTAGGAGGAGGTTGGAAGGATTATGGTTCAGGGCCAGCCTGGAGCAAAAGTCTATGGGAATTCCATCTTACCCAATAGGGTGAATAAGTGGCCTATGCCTCTCCTCCCAAGCCACATGGCAGGCTGGAATCAGGAGCATCTAAGTTCTAACCTATCCCAGGCAAAAAAAAGTTTAACCCCATCTCAACAGAAGAAGCTTGCTTTGGTGGCATGCGACTATTATTCCAGCAACACAGGGAGCATAAAAAAGGAGATGTTGGTCCAGGCAAAAATTAAGACCCTATCTTCAAAACAACCACAGCAAAAAAGGATGAGAGTGTGGTTCCAGGTTTATAGCACTTGCCTAGCAAGCACAAAGCCATGAGTTCAAACCCCAGTACTACCAAAAAGTAATAAGATGATATATGTGAAGAACACTCACAAATTTTTCTTTGAACTTTTACACAGACATATGAGTTCTTATGAAGAATGAAATCATTCAACTTTTCCATTTCAAAGTTGACAACTGAACAAACCAGCTCTCTTGTGGTTTCTCATGTGATCTTAAAAACACTTGTATAATTGTGTCCTACAATGAACATAAAATGTTAGAGCTTAACAATTTGATGGAAAATGAAAATGTGGCATCTCTATCCATGTGTAGAAACAACGTTGTAAGTGGCCAGAGACTCCATGCTTTCCTGAAATCTTTAAATATATATATACACGAATAGACACACTACATAACTATACAGCCATACATGCAGGGCACAGCTACACAGATAGCAGAAGAAATACAAGCTTTCTATTCCAATAGCATACATTGTGTCATAATTAAGAATAATTTTTGAGATGTACAAGTCGTTATGTTGAAAACAAACTTTACAACTTTGATGCGGGGGGCAGGGGAGGGGGAGGATGGGAAGGGATGGGAAGGGGAAACAAAGGAAGAGGCTACAATGCTTGATAAGAAATGTACTCATTATATTGCCCATGTAATTGTAACCCCTCTGTGCAGTATTTTCACAATAAAAAAGAAAGACAGAATAATTTTTGATCTTGTAGTGATCATTCTCTCTTATATTCTCCTTTATACTAATCATGATTCACTCCATGAGCATTTTTGCATGTCTGCTAGGTACCATCCTAGACAGAAGTCTGTCTCTTCAGGAAGACTTTTAAATATAGGACTCTTCCCAAAAATTTTAACAGTCATTTGGAATTTATGTTAGTGTCATTGCTTCTGCCAATTCCATGTTTTCTTATGGTTTATATTTTTAATTTTTGCCTCAAAGATTTCTCAGTTGATGACACAAACTTTGAGTTTTCCAATAGGCTTCATTTTTGTCTCATGATCATCATTCTGAACTTTACATTTTATCATGATACTTGCAAATTTAAAAGTATTTATTAGGGGCTGGGAAGGTGGCTCAGTGGTACAGTGCTTGCCTTGTATGCATGAGGCCCTGGGTTTGATTCCTCAGCACCACATAAGCAGAAAAAAAGCCAGAAGAGGTGCTGTGGTTCAAGTGGTAGAGCGCTAGCCTTGAGCTGAAGAGCTGAGGGACAGCGCCCAGGCCCAGAGTTCAGCCCTCATGACCAAAAACATTAAAAAAAAAAAAGTATTAAGTAATATTCAAAGCTAGCCCAGGCAGGAAAGTCTGCAAGACTCTCTTATATCCAATTAACCAGCAAGACTCTAGAAATGAAGCTGTGGCTCAGATGTTAGAGCACCAACCTTGAGTGAAAAACAAAACACAAACAAAACTCAGAATCAGTGCCGAGGCTCTGAGTTCAAGTTCCCGTGCTGGCACACATGCACATACACGTTTGCACGTGGGAATACACACAAATACACAAATAATGACTGGAAACTTTCCAAATGTGACAAAAGCTATAAAACTCATAGATACAAAAGAACAACAAATTCCAAGCACAAGAAACATGAAGAAAAATAACATCAACATACATCACAACCAAATAGCTTAAAACCACTGAAGAACATATTTCTTTCCCTCCTTTCCTCTTTTTCTTACTCTTCCGTTTTACACACACACATACTCTCTCTCACACACACACATACCTATGCATGCATGCACATTTTAATCTGGGTGAAAGTCCTCTTGTCCCCAGCATTTGGTTTGATTAAAACTAAGCATTTGCTTTGTGTAACTACAGAAGGACAATTTTTTTTATTTTAAAAGTTAATTCATCTGGTTTGGCAATAGCTTATTCCCTTAACCATAAGAACTTAAACTCAGGAAGAAACAGCTGTTTCCATGTTTGTGCCTGGGAACCAGGCCCCCAGCAAATGTTCTGCATGCATATACCGCGCCTTTAAGCTCTTGATGATTATCTCCAGCAATTAAGATGCTGTGACAGCTGGTGTCTGCTTGATTGGACCTCTCATGAAGCTCTGAGTGTTAAGAAGTAAGAGGAAAATGATCAGCCCCTCTCATCAACAAAGAATTCTTCTTTGGGTCAGAGACCCCCCCCTGCCCCCCCCTCCCCCCCCCCCCCCCCCGGCCCGGTAGGAGTAAGAAAGGCATTTCTCACTGTGGATGGTATAGGGTAGCACTGTAGAACCATGGAATGGATCCTAGATCCTACTAGCCTGTCTCCTTCCTTACAAGTAAAAGGAATTCAGAAGCCCCCGGGGGGGTGGGGGTGGTGAGGAGTATTTGATTGAACTAATTTCCTTATTCTAGGTTAGGTTCTATACCTGTTAGATTTGACTTGGATTGCTAAATTAGAGATCATTGCCTTCTAGACATTATGATTTAATGAAATTTTAATTTGGCAAGATAAATTGACCATCTCCTTATTGCTTACAATGGTGTTTGTTCCAAATGTTCCTTGCCGGATTCCCACTGCAGTCAGTGTTGGATCTTTATCATCTGAAGGCCAACACCTCCATCTTTAAGTCTTCCTTTAAATTCCCAAATTTCTGTTCTCTTCTACTCCTCTACATTTTTCTATCTCTATACGTTTGCAATATGTTTCCATAAGGTTCAAATAGCAACACAAATTTCTTTAAAAAATTTTTTTGGTGGTACTGAGGATGGGCATGTGCTACTATTCTAGTCACGTGTTAGTGTCTCTCTCTCTCTCTCTCTCTCTCTCTGCCCGGGCCAGCCTAAACTGTGATCCTCCTACTTATAATTCCTTTGGTAGTTGGAACAACAGGCCTGTGTTGCCCTGTTCCGCTTTTTCTGTTGTGATGGAGTCTCACAGATGTTTTCCCCAGGTGGGCCTGTGTTATGCTCCTTCTGATCTTAGCCTCCTGAGTCATTAGGATTACAGTTAGCAGAGATTTCTTATAATATGGAAATACCATCATTCTTACCACTGAACACACACATACATGCTTTTCTTGGTTTTGTTTTGTTTGTATGGGGCCTGTCTCTCAGCTCAGTAGTTAAATCATCAGCTTCTAAAGAAAGGTAAGATTATAAACCAAGAAAGAATCTACAGTGTCTACATCCAGGTCTAATGGCATAAAAGTTAAGGAAGATTGAGTTGAGATGTATACAAAATATAAAATCACTGTGATTCTGTTACTTTGATTCCTTAATTCCATAGTTACCATTTATATGTATCTCATCCAAAGATAGGAGGATTTCTGTCACACGAGAAATGTTAATTTGTTTTCTATACCTTTACACTCCTACTGGAACTTTAAAAAAATCAACACTTATTCATTGAAGTATGTTTGAATGTATTACATTTTTAAGAGTTCAAAAATCATTGCGACTATGTTTATATGAGGGAAAGCTAATTAGGGAAGTAAACTTTTTATGTAAAGGTGAAGGTGACATTTTTCAAGGTTAGGAACTCTCTACATTTGCTTATAAGACAGCTCCTCTACAAACACTAAACTTTCTTCCAAAGTAATCCTTTTTCCTTTAAGTTCACTTGCATATACCTGGTAAGCCCACCTAAGTGGCTAGGTACCCCACTAGCAAATGTAATAGGTACCTTCTCAGTGGGTTTTTCTCTGCTTGGTACTTCTACCATCTTGGATTTAGACCATTTGCCTTCGGTTTGCATGTATGCATAAGTGTGTCTGCTTGTGAATATATAGTGGGAGTAGGATTTATATGTTCTAGGTAGAGTACTCCCAAATGAGAAATGATTCATCTAGTGCTTTATTCAGTCATTGTCCACCTTGCTGCTACCCAGTTCTTTGAAGGGAAAAAAGGTTGCAAAACCTATCCTACTAAAATGAAATACCACAAAATAACCTGGAAAAGAATACTTTCCATAGGTCCATCTCCATCATCTAGAAGTGACTTAGGAAATATGAAATGTATCAATTACAAATGGACCAACTAAATAATTTTGCACTGGATAGGCTTTGATGAGCCCACATTTATTCATTCATCTATTTTGTAGTTTATCCATTCATTCAAGCACTGAAAAGTGTCTCTTCAGAGTGGTTGAGGCGCTGTGTTCAGTGCATGGGATTATGTCTCATTTCTAGCACTGCTGCCTTGAGCAGTGATATTTATAATCCAGACCTCACTGCCAGTCTCTGAATTCTTTCAAGTAATGGACTGATATAAAAATGAATTACCTTGATTTATGAGTACATCCTTTGATAACTACTGTTCTCCCAAGGTTCCACTGTTGTTATAGCTAATTAATTATCATGATCTTTAAAACTTTTACATTTCCCAAAGATATGTTTTAGACAATTACTCTCTTCATTGAGAAAACATAGGATGCATTTTATCAGATTCTATTGGCATCAAAGCATAGAAAGCACACCAGGGGCCTGCCACCCACCTCAATAGAACTCTGTGGTATACTCTCCATCCACATGATCTCCTATTTCCAAATCAGCTCTACTTCCTACTTTCTTCTGCTCTTGGCATCTATCATTCTCTCAGTTACCTGAAACAATGTCTCCAAGTCAGGCCATATCCTTCCTTTCCACGGCTTTCTACCAGTCAATCTGGACCAACCACTGTCAGTTTCTTCCCATATTACCTCCAGTATTAATAAACATCCTTTAACGAGTCCTCGTAGTCAATGAATTCTGCAAACCTTTATGGAGTACTTAGTATATGACTTGCAGAATAATCATGCTACTGAAGTTTTAAGATGATGATGACCAGGTTATTGTCCTTGAGGAAGGTAGATACTCTTTAAAGAGATATGTTCAGGAGAGAAGGGCAGGAGTGTTCAGAGTGCTGGACAAATCCAAGTCAACTCTCATTTTTACCAAGTTTCGACAGCATTTACACAATTAAATACAAACTTCTTACTACCTCAGCATTGGAATGCTTCAACAATATGGAATCAATCTTAACTTTCCAAGTTAACCTACCACTTTTCCTGGAAATATGGTACCCAAGCTTCAGCCAAACTTTCCCTGGGTGATTCCTGAAATAGCCTTCAAGTGTTCTGTTGTCAGCTCTCCTGCAAATCTCAGTTCCCTGTATTTTGGGATAAAATGCCATTCACCCATCAACCTTGGAATGCTGCCTCCTCTCCTGTCTACCTGACAAGATCTGCCACTTGTTTTTTCCTTTAAATTCACAGTTCCAACATTTTGTACCTTTTCCCTTTCATGTCACTTTCAAGTTATAAGTATATGGGGTTGTAGGTAAATGAGCCAGAGATAAATTATTTACCTTAATTGGCTAGATGCTCAAAAATGGTTGTGATAAGAAAGTTTGTTTTTTGGTTTTTTTTTTTTTTTGCCTGTTGTGGAGCCTGAACTCTGGGCCTGGGTGCTGTCCCTCAGCTCTTCAGCTCAAGGCTAGCACTCTACCACTTGAGCCACAGCGCCACTTGCGGCTTTTTCTGCATATGTGGTACTGAGGAATCGAACCCAGGGCCTCATGCATGCAAGGCAAGCACTCTACCACTGAGCCACCTTCCCAGCCCCGATAAGAAAGTTTTTTATGTGAAAAGGACAGTGAAAGAGCATGCCACCAATCTACCAGAGCCTAAATTTACAACAGCTCAGAATCTCTGTATATTTACCAACAAAATGAGAAGAACAATTTTCACCCTATTTATCTTTTCATATGGGCACAAATAACTTACTATATCTGGGGTTGGAAATGTTCTGCAAATGTAGAGAATCACAGACCTCTGAGATCCGATGTTGACTGTAGTACTGAAGAAAGACTAACAAAATCAACACCAGGAAATGAGTCTATCAAGAGAGGGTGGGACCAAGGAGCGAGGGGTAGATAAGTGAAGATTGAAATGGAGGGGGAGAACACAGTCAAAAACTCATCATATAGATCACAAAATGAAGAAAAGTAAGGGAAAGGGTGGGTTGAAAGAGGGGCATGAGAATATTGCAGGGGATGATATTGGTCAAGATGCATTTATTCATAAACTGCTTCGTTATATACTACCTCCTTTGCCAACTACTTAAAGATTGCAAAAAGAAGTACTAAAGGACACCTTAAAAAACTAATTAATAAGGATTCTTGGAGCAGCTGGAAAAATGTTTTGTATATATTTACTCTTTTAAATGTTTAGGTTCATAATTTCAAACCTTTGGCTATGTGTTGTTGTAATATAGATCTTACATGTTTTTAACAAATGTATTTCCATCCAAGGACATCAGCAACCAACTCTGGATTTCTGAGTTTTCTGTGTCAAGTTCTTTCTAAAGTTCCAAGTCGGTTCATTTTCTTCTTCTAAAAGAACACAAATTCTACTCTGTCCATGAGTATAGTACTCCTTCCAACAGCAAGGGGCTCATGAATTGATTTTTCAGTCTTCTAACATTGGGCATCAGCATTATAACCAGATTTCATCTACAATTTCTTTTTTAATAGGAAAGTCTTTAGAGCTAAGCATTTATTTATTTGCTTGTTCTGAGTTTGCCTTTCACCCCATTTCCATACCACCAGGAAGCTTTCTCTTTCATCTCACCTAGCCATGATTGCTTAGCTGTAGTTAAGAAGAAAATACATTAGGGAATTCAGAGACAAGGCAGCTGGTAAGTAATGAGTAACTGCTGTGGGCATCATGCTAGACCATTTTGCATACATAATCACACACAATTTTCACAACCACCCCACAGAGTGGGGGCTCTCATCCCTACTTTATTGTTGGGAAATTTGAGGCTCTGAGGATTAGGTCAGGTCTTGATTCAAATCTTGGTTTGGCCTTTGATGACTCTAAAATTAAGATTCTTATTTTCGGGGATCCAGTGCCACCTGGACTGGAATTCTGGAGGTATGTCTTGAAGGGCTATGTAAACTTCAGGCTTCAATAGGTTTGTGGGTGGTCATGATGGGATTTCCTACTTTTATATCCTTGCAAGTCCTTAGTGCAGCCCTCTTAGACACCAAGGTCTCAATGCATTAATGATCAACATTGAATAAAAGATGCACTGAGGAAGTGTTTCATTCTTAGAAATTTTACTCCCAGTACATCAAGCAGTCTGCCTGCATTGCTTTCTTCCTTGATCAATTTTGAAAACTACTTTTATGATTTATATTGTGTGTGTTGGCACTGGCATTGGAACTCAGGATCTGGACACACACTCTTAGCTTTTTTGCTCAAGGCTGGCACTCTACCTTCTGAGCCACAGCTCTACTTGAAGCTTTTTTGCTGGCTATTTGGAGATAAGAATCTCCTGCTTGGACTTTGCTTCCTGAGATGTCTTCAAACTACGATCCTCAAATCTCAGCCTCCTGAGTATCTAGGAGGAAGCACCCATGGCAGGCTTTTAAATAATTTGCTCGCAAACATTTCTTTAATGAGTTATCCATTGCGAGGGAAATGCTTGTAATCATGTATTCAGAAATATCTTAGATAATCAATGATATGCAAGTTCTCTTTGTTATTTTTGGCTATTGCCGGGCACAAAATGCTTAAAATGACAATGGAAACAGCAAGCACAATAGCAAGGAAGCCTCCCTCAGCACCTTACAGGCAGCTGTTCTTTTAGTACCGTGTTCCTCAACAGTGGTACTATCTGCCTCTTGGACAGATGCTTGCTTTCTTTAGGAGAGGGGGATTCTGTCCAGCACACTGGAGAATTGGTTAGCAGCACCTCTGGTTTCTTTATATGGAGAGAGACACTGACCTTTTCCCCCAAAACATCACCCAAGGTCCCCTATAGTTATATAATGACCAGGAGAAGGAAAAGAATAGACATCTCTATCTCTGCAATAAAATTCATGTTTATCATTAAAGGCATGTTTTCATGAAGCCTGACCATGTTAAGTATTGAAGAATGGGCTTCATTCAATTAACATTTAAAAGCCTTCTTTCTCTTGCCTTAATGAGAGATTGACTGGCTTGCAAATTAAGTAATGTTGGAATAACCTAGTCCTTAAAAGAAGAAAGCAAGGCATTTTTTGGTTCTTCTCACTCTCTATCAGGACTGTAATTTTCCTAAGTCAGTCTCATCCTCCTGAGTTAATTTGACTTTTTAAAGTGAATTTTCACACACACACACACACACACACACACACACACCATTTGAAGGCATTTTTGACTTGACATGACAATGTATGTTAGCAAACTGAATGGTTAATTACCCCAAAGCGAGAAATAGCCTACCAAAGTCTAAAGCTAGGATGCAAAAAAATTAGGTATCTGAATTTTGACTAAGCTTTCAGATTTATTTTTCTGTCATAATTTAGGCAAACCCTTCATTTTCTGCTGAAGTCTGCTGTCTGAAAGTGTAAGACTGATAATGTCTACGAGAGCATTAATCCTGTTTCTTTCCAAAGGAGCTGTTCTGAATGTTTATGTGTCTTGATCATAAGACTGTCTTTATAATTAGAGGATTATTCAATTATACTGCATTTCTCATTCTGCAAACATTCAACTAACTTTAAATAAAAGTCACATATCTTTGGGTAATAGTTTAGCCCTAGGGCAAGACTACTGAATTTAATCTGTACAAGTCCTTTGGGGTCATTTTTACTTTCCTGTCAAAAGAGTGAAAACAAAAAGATACAGCAAGTTGAAACATTGGGGCTAAGGAAAAGAGTTCATATCTACATGCACGCATTTATTTATTTACTTATTAAGTGTTGCTTTATTGTGGACTGGATACAGGTCTAGGTTAACAGTACCCAACAGAAACAGAAATACAAGAATAGAATACATGGAAATGGAGGTGTGACTCAAGTGGTAGAGTGCCAGACTGTAATAAAAAAGATAAAAGGCACTGTTCAGGTCTTGAGTCCAGGCCCTTGTACTAGCACCAAAATAAATACAATGAAATAAAGTAAAATAAAAATTAAATGGAATATTCCACTAAAGAGGAATTTCTTCACAAAAATTAAAATTAAGTTATGATAAAAAAGACAATAGAATATAAGCCACATGGATAAATTTATATATTCTAGTTAGCCATGTTAAAAATAAAACAAAGAGGCACAAATTAATTTAAATCATATTTAACCTGGTAAAAAGATTATGATCTCTACAAGTACTCAACACCAGAATTATTCAAAAGATATATTCCACTTCGTTTCCATTTTAAAGATTACAGCATATTGTAAAAGCTTCATTCAGCATATCCCAATGCAAAATAGCCACGATCCAAGCATGTAGCACAACTGTGTGTGGGTTACAGTTTGGGAAACCTTTTCCAGGCATCAAGGATGTAGAAATGCTCTAAACAGATACCCAATGAATGATGGTCCACACTTCCTTTAAGACTCTGAGGTGTGTCATCTGGGTCTCAGGGAAGCTATAAAGTTCCCCTTGTCAATTTCATTCCTCCTTTTTCCTCCTGTCTTCTCCCCGACTATGCATGTTTTTACTTGATGGAGCTTCCCTTTCCTAGCTGAGTGCCTGAGCTTGGGCACTGACTAATACTTACCTACTTGCTGGCAAGGCTCAGGCTGCAAGGGCACAAGTACACCCACATGATTATGCCATTCCAGAGAAACTAAGATACTTGGACCACACCAAGATACTTGGGATGTAACACAAGGGAAAAAGAGGCCTTGATAAATATTCTTCTTCTTTCCACTGAGACTCACGTTAAACTCCTGAAACAGCCACGCTGGAATAGTGTCCAAGAAGTTCATTCTTTTACCAAACACCATGAAGATCAGATCTCTTACAGGGAGACTGTCAACATTTAGGAGAGAGCTTTTTGAGCACTCCTGGCATTCACTAATTTTAACTTGTGGGTTTCTCTGTTCACATTTTAGGTTGGGTTATGGAGTCAGAGAGAGGACCTGAGCTGACAGCACAGCTGACAACAAGGAAGAGCCCTGATGTGTGTTTCCTTTGGAGTGGATGGCATCGATGGCTCTGTTCTTCACAGGGTAGATTTTCATAGCAGCTTTCCTCTCTGGCATGCCTGTTTCCAATTAGGAGCAGGATTCCTTCCAAGCCTTAGGGAGGTGCCAGGGTTCTGAAGGATCTTCATGTTGGTCCCTCAAGTTGTTTACACTGCCTAGCTACCAGCTTACAGTATTTTCAGGGCTGCAGAAAAGAGTCATTGCTTGGTGCACATTCCTGGCAATGAGAAACAGAGCTCTCTTTGTAAATGTTTCAAGAACGGATCACTTCCAGGTAGAGAGGATGTGTATGTCATATATACACACACCAGGAGGTTATGTTCACACCAAGATGATCTCCGATGGTCCATTTCCCTTTCTATTAGTGTGTTTACCAGGCACAAGGGGGAAATTCACATGTCTATCCACAGATGCATGTTCTCATCCAAAGCTTCTCAAACTAGGAGGGAGACTGAGGCATATGCCCGCGCAATACATTCTGTTTTGTCACCGGTTTATTTTATTCTGTATTTAGAAGTTAATCCGTTTTGTCTTTTTTTATAGATATATAGAATTCTTTCACATGATAAGCTTTCCTTCATCATTCATTTATTGATGAGTACTTAGTTTCTTTCCCTTCCCCTTTTATGTCATGATAACAATGCTATAATATGCCTAAGTATCCTGGCACATATACGTTTTATGACATTAAATTATGATAGCTTTAAGGTAGGCTCCAGTGGCTCATGTCTGTAATCCTAGTTACTTAGGAGGCTGAAATGGAGAAACATGGTTTGAAGCCAACCAAGGTAAGAGAGTCCACAAGACTCTTATTTCCAGTAAAACATCAAAGAATCTGGAAGTAGACTTGTGGAACACCAGCCTTGAGCAAAAAAAACAACTCAGGGACAGTGCCCAGGTTCCAAGTTCAAGCCCCAGTGTACACACACACACACACACACACACACACACACACACACACACACACACGTTATTATAGTTTCAAGAACACATTTTTATAAACTAATGACACATGGAATTCCTAATCAGCCTTCTCAATCAAAATGACATCATCAGTACGACTGCACTGAATAGATATTACACTGGTCCAAAGCACAGGCATACAGTTATTTCATTAGCCTGCTCCACATTATTTGAGAGACATACTTGACATGTCTCAAGACCCTTTGAAATGCTGAAAATAGTTCTCAGACTTTCTCCCCTTCCCCATTCCACCCTGTTAACACCAGTCAGTACCTTTGAGATTATGAATGTTCTGACCTCTTTATTTCTGTTCACACAGAGATGAAGTGAACAGCTAAGCTTGTACTTTTGATTCCCAAAATTTTAAACCAAAATCATAAATAACTTGACCGACTTCTACTGGATTTGTCTAAAGTGCCTGAATTAATTGGCCTCTTCAATAAAATGGGTCAGATCTTGGAAAAAATTGTTTATGTGGGTTGTGAATACTTACTATATTCAGGCTTCAACTTCCAAATGCACTATTGATTACACAGTTTTTAATTACTAGTTTCATATAGTTAAGCATAAGATAACCTAGTGATTTTATCTTTCAGGATGCTTATGGAAGTGCTTTTTAAATTATAATTTTATTGGAATCTCTTAGTAATGCTTCTATAGTAAAAAAAAAAAACATCTATTTGAGTTGTACAGATTTGAGCTTGAATTCACTCTACATCACAATTAGTTGTTTGATTTTGAGAAAGTTACTCAATATCTTTGGATACCAAGTTACATACATGTAAAAAGTGGATACTAATATCTAATGACAGCAATTATCTGATTAAATCACACAAATTAAAAGCATCTAGTTTACCACTTAATCTATTAGAGGCCTAATATTCTTTTAAGCTATCATTATGAATAGATAGAATGTATTTATAGTTTTAAAAATATACCTGAAATCAGATGCTTCCATTGGCATAATAAGAAATCTTGCTCTGTTTTCAGTGGCTGGGGCATTATATCCAGTGGCTACTACTAGAGTCATTTTATCCTTTGGAAAACTGAAGCTTTGAGGAAAGTAGTAAGCTCTCACAGCGACACAGAGTCAACCTGGAACTGGAGCTGCCACACCGAGGTGCTTATTTGAGCATTTCCTAGGCTAACACTCTACCACTTGAGACATACCACCAGCCATTTTTGTTGATTATTTGGAGACAGAAACTCATAGGTTTTTCTGCATAGGCAGGCTTTGAACCTTAGTCTTGTAGGTCTCAGTTTGCCTAATGTTTTGTATTTTAAAACTTCTCTTTGCCTTTAATATTTCTTCACCATTTCTTCTTTTGAAAAGTGTATTATTTCTCATATGCTCTTGGCCTATGCCTGCATTCCTAGCCATTCAAAAGACTGAGATCTGAAGATGGTGGTTCAAAGCCAGCCTTGGCAGAAAGGGCCATGAGATTCTTATTTCTAACTAAACTTCAAAAAGGCGGAAGTGAGCTGTGGCTCAGGTGGTATAGCATTAGCCTTGAGTGAAAAGGCTAAGGGACAGTGCCCTGGCTCTGAGTTCAAATCCCACTACTGGCATAAAAGGGGAAAAAGTATTATTGACTTTTGTAATGAATATAATTTCTTTTAAATAAGTTATGCCTCTTTTAGTGTTTGTTTGACTAAACATTGTTTTGGAAGGTTCAACCATAGTGTACACTTTGTAGTTTTTCATGTTTCATGTTAAAAAATACATGTACCATTTTATACGTAGGGATGCAAATGTAGCAGTTAATAGCTACCATATCTGCTTATAAGTTTTAGTAAAGAGGGATATTGACTGAGTTATTTTGAGACTGGATTATTATTCAGCCAGGAGACGAATTTACTTGAAGAAGCTACCTGAGGTCCAAGTGATGTGGAGGAAACATATGTCTTAAAGGTTACAAAGATCAGACCCACAAAAATGGTAGTCGGCACAGTCCTAAGGATTCAGTGTTAAATATCTCTTCTGAAAAGAAGCAAAATCCTCAGGCAGTGAAGCCATTGAACTAGGATCAGGGGCATTAGGGTGTACAGCTAATTGGAAAATGACTGGGAATGGATAAACCTCAGAAATTCTAATATTCAGGGATGTTCATGTGAGACTTAAAAAATACTTTTAATCAAATGGACGCAAATCCTTTGGGTTAAACCCTCTTTTCTCTCTCTCTCTCTCTCTCTCAATTACTAGTTCTCTTTCCTCTCAAACCAACCAGAATTCATATTATTTGCTTGGCCTCGATCAGGATATCCTTTCTCATGTCTGAAAGCGATGGTCTTTGTTGATATTTCGCTTTGAAGTCCGTGCAGGGTTGCAGTACATGACGGCTCTTACGATAATAACCCTACATCAGAGCCAGAAGAATTCCAAGAGCTAAAGTTTGTTCCAGGAAGAAACTTTGGGTTTGTGGTTTTAACCTTCATTTTTCTATATTCTGTATTTATCTATAACTTGTTCTTTTTACAAGGTAGAGACTGTACACTCAATGTTTATATTTCTAAGTGTCTGAACACGAGGCTTCTTCCTAATTCCATTCTATTGATTCGGATCGTGGGACTGTAGACAATGTTTCCTTAAGAAATGTGATTCCTTAAGAAATTGATTGCTGGTGGTTCAAAATTCAAAGTTGGTTCTGTGCTAGATGCAAACCTGGACTTTTGAACAAAGATGAGGATTATTATAACATTATTATTATAGCATTTTGATTATAAATATATTCTAGAATTTTGCCTGTCTTTAGATATTCTATATTTCTAGAAATGGATAGTGCTACATATATTCTTTTTTTTTGGTGTCAGGATGGTGGAGAAACTAAAATATCATTATTTGAAGATAGCAGACAGTCAGGTGAAAGGATTTCTGTGTCCAGCTGACTCACATTGAGAATAATAGGATGTAGGTTGGAACAATGCAGCTATACAAAAGTATCAGATTTCAAGAAAGTGAATTTTGGGGAATTAAGAAATCTGGTAAATAAAGTGCTATGGGAGGAAGTATAAAATTCACCAGCATGAAAGCAGCTGTAGAATCTAAGACACCATAATTAGAGCTCAAAGAACCGCCGTTCTTCTGAAGAAGAAGAATGTAGGTCTTAAGAAAAGAAGCTATGTGCACCATACCAGAGAATGTGGGGCGAAGGCTCAGCGTGGACTGAGAGAAGGAACAGAGTCATTCCTGAACAATTGTCCTGGTTTGTTCTTCAGAATGGCAGGGGAGGTAGGAATAAAGACAGGGAATGATCTGAAGCCCTTGCCAAATAAATGGTCAGAAACTATGCACCCTGATAATTTTTATTCAATGGTGGTGGCTGTGGGAGAGGTGGGAAGGCAATTTATATCCAAGAAAACAAAGGGGGGGGGTAAAAGGAAACAAGAAAGACATGCTTAAGAGAATTAAAGCCAGAAATAGCTGAAGTGATTGATTTTAGACAACCAGTTTAGTTCCTTAAAGAGGGAAGTAGAGAGACAACTGGGAAGAATTAGGTCGTAGTTTAATGAGGAACTTTCTCGATTTGGTTAGATCAATGATTCAAGAGGCTGTGAAGAGGAAGATTTGGAGAAAAGTTCACAAAAACTACCTAGGCCCAAAGAAGTAGATGCTCTGGATCTGGAAGAGACTTAAGAAGAACGGGGCAGTTTAGAGAAACGCATTTGGAAAGAGACAGAAGTCTGGCCCACCTCCCCTTTTTCATAGTTGCCTCTATCCCGTATTGGAAAATCTCATCTGCAGACACATTTTCTCCCAGGAGCCTTCTCCCCTTCCTGTGCAGATAGAGGGAGACAGGTGATGCAAGCTTGGCCAATTAGTCCCTGTCTCTGGGGACTTGGACTTTTAAGGAGTCATTATCAGATTGGTGGTATGGATCAGATAGACTGTGCTCAAGACTTTTCAGTTGCTGAGCCTTTAGATTTCTTTGTTTCAATTTTATTCATTTCGACATTGAATCTTTTGGACTTTAGATGATTTGGGCATTTTTTTTAATGAGCCACTGGGGCTCCAACACAGGCACTTGGCAAGCGAGGCAAGCGCTCTGCCACTCAGTGATAGGTTTGTATGTTTTCATGTGTTTTTTTTTTTAAATTTAATTTTTTTTGTGAACATACTGTACAGAGGGGTTACAATTACATGGGCAGGATAATGCGTACATTTCTTATCAAGCATTGCAGCCTCCTCCTTTGTTTACCCTTCACATCCCTTCCCAGCCTCCCCCCCCCATCCTCTCCCCCCAATCCTCACTCTTCCCCCTCCCCCCCCAACATTGTAAAGCTCATTTTTGACATGACAACTTGTACTTCTCATTGTTGCAACAGGTCCACCTGTATCCTTAAACGACTTGTTTTTCCCCATCTCCTCCACAAGTTATACTGACATCAAATATAGTGAAAACAGGGGTTATACTGTGGGGGAGGGACATACAAAGCAACAAAGAAATAATCTTATAAATGCGTTAGAAACAAATGCATGAAAGAAAAAACATTAAAATACATATCTAAGGGTTCATTTTCCTAACATCACATTATCTGACCTTTTCCGCTTGACTCATACATATACTAGATATTGCAAATAAGGGAAACCATGGGACCTATGTTTCTTTGGGCCTGGCTTACTTCACTTAATATGATTTTTTTAAAAAATTTAATTTAATTTTATTTGTGAACATACTGTACAGAGGAGTTACAGTTACATGGGCAGGATAATGCGTACATTTCTTACCAAGCATTGCAGCCTCCTCCTTTGTTTACCCTTCACATCCCTTCCCAGCCTCCCCCCTCCCCCCCTAATCCCAATCCTTCTCCTTCCCCCCCATCCCCCCCTTCCCCCCCCCCCCCCCCGCACTAACGTTGTAAAGCTTGTTTTGGACATGACAACTTGTACTTCTCATTGTTGCAACAGGTCCACCTGTATCCTTAAACAACTGGTTTTTCCCCATCTCCTCCACAAGTTATACTGACATCAAATATAGTGAAAGCAGGGCTTATACTGTGGGGGAGGGACATACAAAGCAACAAAGAGATAATCTTATAAATGTGTTAGAAACACATGCATGAAAGAAAAAAAACATTAAAATACACATCTAAGGGTTCATTTTCCTGACATCACATTATCTGACCTTTTCCGCTTGACTCATACATATACTAGATATTGCAAATAAGGGAAACCATGGCACCTATGTTTCTTTGGGCCTGGCTTACTTCACTTAATATGATTTTTTTCCAAGTTTTTCCATTTCCTAACAAATGGGGCAATGCCATTCTTTCTGATGGAGGCATAGAATTCCATTATGTATATATACCACATTTTCTTGATCCATTCATCTACTGAGGGGCATCTGGGTTGGTTCCCTATCTTAGCTATGGTAAATAATGCTGCAATAAACATAGTTGTGCTGGTAGCTTTAGTGTGGTCTTGTTTGTAAACATTTGGGTAAATGCCCAAAAGTGGGATTGCTGGTTCAGAGGGGAGCTCTATGTGAAGTCTTTTGAGGAACCTCCATACTGCTTTCCAAAGTGGTTGAACATGAAAACATTACAGGATGGAATAGGAGAAACCCTAGGTCTCCTTGACTCAGGCTGAAATTTTCTGAATAGAGACCCGGAAACACAACAAATCAAAGAAAGGTTGGACAAATGGGATTGCATAAAGTTGCAGAGCTTCTGCACGGCAAATGACATAGCTAGCAAGATCAATAGAAAGCCCACAGATTGGGAGAAGATCTTTACTAGCCATACAATGGACAAGGGTCTCATATCTAAAATATACTTGGAACTCAAAAAATTAAATCCCCCAACAACAAATCCTCAAAGAAACAACTGCCCAATAAATAAGTGGGCTAAAGACTTGAAGAGAAACTTCTCTGAAGAAGAAAGAAGGATGGCCAATAGACACATGAAGAAATGCTCAACCTCCCTAGCCATAAAAGAAATGCAAATCAAAACAACATTGAGATACCACCTCACTCCAGTTAGAATGGCAAAAATCAAGAACTCTAACAACAACAGGTGCTGGAGGGGATGTGGACAGAAGGGAACCTTACTTCACTGTTGGTGGGAGTGTAAACTTGTTCAACCACTTTGGAAAGAAGTATGGAGGTTCCTCAAAAGACTTCACATAGAGCTCCCCTATAACCCAGCAATCCCACTTTTGGGCATTTACCCAAATGTTTACAAACAAGACCACACTAAAGCTACCAGCACAACTATGTTTATTGCAGCATTATTTACCATAGCTAAGATAGGGAACCAACCCAGATGCCCTTCAGTACATGAATGGATCAAGAAAATGTGGTGTATATACACAATGGAATTCTATGCCTCCATCAGAAAGAATGACATTGCCCCATTTGTTAGGAAATGGAAAAACTTGGAAAAAATTATATTAAGTGAAGTAAGCCAGGCCCAAAGAAACGTAGGTCCCATGGTTTCCCTTATTTGCAATATCTAGCATATGTAAGAGTCAAGCGGAAAAAGTCACATAATGTGATGTTAGGAAAATGAATCCTTAGATAGGTATTTTAATGTTTTTTTTTCTTTCATGCATGTGTTTCTAACGTATTTATAACTTTATTTCTTTGTTGCTTTGTTTGTCCCTCCCCCACAGTATAACCCCCGCTTTCAATATATTTTATGTCAGTATAACTTATGGAGAAAAACTTATGGGGAAAAACAAGTCATTTAAGGATTCAGGTGGACCTGTTGCAACAATGAGAAGTACAAATTGTCATGTCAAAAAGGAGCTTTACAATGTCGGGGGGGGGATGGGGGGGAGGATTGGGTGGGGGGGGGAGGCTGGGAAGGGAGGTGAAGGGTAAACAAAGGAGGAGACTGCAATGCTTGGTAAGAAATGTATGCATTATCCTGCCCATGTAATTGTAACCCCTCTGTACAGTATGTTCTCAAATAAAATAAAATTAAAAAAAAATAAAAGGAAACCCCAATTGATGGAACTCTGACATGGCATTCACATGTTCTATGTAACACTTTTCTTCATATAACACAGGAGCCAATAATTGTTTAATGTCTACCAAAAACAAAAAACAAAAAAAACAAAAAAAACAAAGTGGTTGAACAAGTTTACATTCCCACCAACAATGCAGTAGGATTCCCTTCTGTCCACATCCCCTCCAGCATCTGTTGTTATTAGAGTTCTTGATTTTTGCTGTTCTAACTGGAGTGAGGTGATATCTCAATGTTGTTTTGATTTGCATTTCTTTTATGGCTAGGGAGGTTGAGCATTTCTTCATGTGTCTATTGGCCATCCTTCTTTCTTCTTCAGAGAAGTTTCTCTTCAAGTCTTTAGCCCACTTATTTATTGGGCAGTTGTTTCTTTGAGGATTTGTTGTTGGGGGATTTAATTTTTTGAGTTCCAAGTATATTTTAGATATGAGACCCTTGTCTGTTGTATGGCTAGTGAAGATCTTCTCCCAATCTGCAGGCTTTCTATTGATCTTGCTAGCTATGTCCTTTGCCATACAGAAGCTCTGCAACTTCATGCAATCCCATTTGTCCAACCTTTCTTTGATTTGTTGTGTTTCCGGGTCTCTATTCAGAAAATTTCGGCCTGAGCCAAGGAGACCTAGGGTTTCTCCTATTCCATCCTGTAATGTTTTCAGAGTGTCTGCTTTGACTTCGAGGTCTTTGATCCATTTGGAGTTGATTCTGGTGCAGGGTGATATATAAGGATCTAGCTTTAGTTTTCTACAAGTAGTTAACCAATTTTGCCAGCAACATTTACTGAAGAGGCTGTCTTCCTTCCATTCTATTGTTTTAGCTCCCTTATCGAAGATTAGATGGCTATAGGTCTGTAGGTTCATTTCTGGGTTTTCAATTCTATTCCATTGGTCCTGAGGTCTGTTGTTATGCCAATACCAGGCTGTTTTGATTACTATGGCTTTATAGTAGAGTTTGAAATTTGGTATTGATATTCCTCCAGCATTCCTTCCATTGAGGAGCGTTTTTGCTATTCGGGGTCTTTTATTGTTCCATATGAATTTTTGGATTGCCTCTTCTATTTCCTTGAAGAATGTGGTTGGAATTTTGTTTTCATGTTTTTTGTGCCCATCCTAGGGCAGAGCTGAAATGTAGCAAGCAAAGCTATGACAGGGGTCATCTGATGGAGATATGAACAATTCACTGATTCCCCTATTGGTTATTGTTAAGGAGTCTTAAGTTAGGAGCTGAGAGCTCAGGCCTATAATTCTAGCTACTCAGGAGGCTGACATCTGAGAATCACAGTTCAAAGCCAGCTAGGGCAGAAAAGTCCATGAGACTCTTAACTCTAATTAAGTAAATCCAGAAGTGCTCAAGTGGTAGAGTAACAACCTTGAGGAAAAAGAGGCTTAGGGACAGCATCCAGCCCCAGGACATTCTCTCTCTCTCTCTCTCTCTCTCTCTCTCTCACACACACACACACACACACACACACATACACACACACACACATACACACAACTGGAGTGCAATACCACTCTATACCCAATGGGACAGCTAAAAGAAAAGATATCAAGTGTGGGTAAGGATATGGATCACATGGAATTCTCAATGCCCATATATTGCTGGCAAACAAATACTTGTTTGGTCACCTTGAAAAACCGTTCACAGAAATACAAGCTAGAATATGGCCCTGGTATCCTGCAACTCTGACATAAACCCACAAAACCATGTTAACAGGCTTACCCAAAGACATATCCCAAAATTTTTCATAGTAGCAAAAACAAAATAAAACAAAACAAATGGAGAGTAATGCCCATCTAAGATGGAATAAGTACATATAATGCATTCAATAATACATACATAAAAATACATACAATGAGGCAATACATAAAATGGTATCATGAGACAATTTACTGCAATGAGAATTAATGAACTACAACTACCTGAAAGAGATGGATGAATCCCACAGTTGAAAAATAAAATGAATATGCAATGTAAAGAGCTCTGTGTATAAAGGCCATAATGGATACAAACAATTGACGGTGTGCAAAAACAAATGTATAATGATAAGGACCTGTTGTGATATTATCTGAGGATATAGAATATTTTCTCTGCTAAAAATCTGTGTTCTATTCATCCCTCTGTTTCACCAACTTCTGGAAACACCTTGATCTTCTTAATGCCTCCAGAGTTTGGATTTTTCTAGAATGTCACATAGATGAAGTTATAGACGACATAGCCCTTTCAGATGGAGTTGTATCACTTAGTACTATGCATTAAAGTTTTCCCCTAATTTATAATATAAAATAGCCTTATTGATTAAAAAAAAAAGCAAGAAGAGGCACAGTCCCATGCATAGAGTCTTTCTTTTCTTCACCAGCTCGCCAAAAAAAAAAAAAAAAGAATTTAGTTGAGCATGGTGGTTCACACCTGTAATTTCAGCTACTTGGGAGACAGAGATCAGTAAGCCTGTAGTTCAGGGCCAGCCTATCCAAAAAGTTACCAAGGCAGAGATTGGAGGGGGAAATTGAGAGAAAGTGAAGGAAGGGATGACATTGTCCAAAAAGAAATACACTTTACCTCATTTATGAGGTAAAGAAAAAGTTTCCTCCCTGTATTTTTCATGACTTGAGGTGTTGTTTCTTTTCAATGTTGAACAATGTTTCATTGTCTCAATATTGACTCATTTGCCTACTGAGGGACATCTTGATCACTTCCAGGTCTTCGAAATCATGAATTTAACTGCTGTGAGCATGTACCAGCAGGCTTTTATGTGGAAATACATTCTAACTCATTGGATAAATGCTGAGCAGGAGCGATTGTTAGATCATTTAGGGTAAAAGTGTATAGTTTTTTAAAAAAACTATTGTCCTTAAGTTTTGTACAAAAGGATTTCAATTCAGCACGTCAATTTGTGATTATAAGGCCTCTCTATCTCTTTCACCATTCTCTCCATCTCCCCCAATCCCACCCATGCCCTTAGTTTACCTAGTTCTATTTTCACACATGTACATTGAATTTTTTAAAATTTTTTAAATTTTTGTTATTTACCTAGTATTTTATTTAAAAAAATTTTTTATTGTGAAAATACCGTACAAAGGGGTTACAATTACATGGGCAAAGTAATGAGTACATTTCTATCAAGCATGGTTGCTTCCTCCTTTGTTTCCCCTTCCCATCCCTTCCCAAATATTATGACTCAATTTCCCCTCTCTCTCTCTTATTTGTCTGCCTCCTTCCCCCTGACCTCAGCCCTTCCTTCTGGCAACCCATATTCTAGCTTTTTGGTTTTCATTGTCAAACCATAAATTAGTTAGTTGGTGTGTCAAAGGAATTTCACCGTTGAAATCCTTCCCTGCATATATCAAACTTCAATTCATACATATATATTTGTAATTAGATCTAACTTTCACATATGAGAGAAAACATGCATCCTTTGTCTTTGTGAGCCTGGCTTACTTGTAATTTTTTCCACTGCCATCCATTTCCTTGAAAATAACGTATCATTCTTCTTGATGGATGATTAAAATAGCTCTCTCTTTCTCTTTCTCTCCATACATATATACATGCATACATACATGTGTGTGCATGTGTATGTATGTGTGTGTATCTATCTGTCTGTCTGTCTGTCTGTCTATCGAAACATTTCCTTGATCCACTTGTCTGTTGAAGGGCATCTGTCTGGGGTGTTTTCATAACTATGACTATTATCCTGACTTGGAATCTTCTGGATAAATGCCCATGAATAATATTGCTGAATCCTGGTGCAACCACTGTCAAAGACAGTTTGGAGATTCCTCAGTTGTATGTAGTTTTAAAAGGAACTGCTAAGCCACTTCTAAAATGGCTGTATCATGTTGCATCCCTACCAGCAATGAATGAGAATTTCATGTCTTTAGCACTTGGTGTTGTAGATGTTGAGGATTTTTCCTATTCTAATGGACCTGCAGTGATATCATACTGTTGTTCCTATTAGCATTTTACTCAATGACATGAGATTTGGAGAGTCTTTTCATATGCTTGCTAAGCATTTGTATCTGTTCTCTGATTTAAACAAATATATCAAGATCTGTGGCTTATTTTTATTTAAATTTAAATTTTATTATTAAGGTGATATACATAGGGGTTAGTTATATAAGTAAGGTAGTGAGTACATTTCTTGATGAACTTGTTACCCCCTCCCTCATTTTTTTCCCATTTTCCCTCCCTTTTATCCCCCCCCACAAATTGTACAAATAATTTTGTAGCTTATTTATAAATTGGATTATTTTCTTACTGTTTAGACAGTAAAAAAGTTCTGCATGTATGTATATATTTCTACATCTATCTGTCTACCTATTTTTCCTATCTATCTATCATCTATCTATCTATCTATCTATCTATCTATCTATCTATCTATCTATCTATCTATCTATCTATCTAGTTAGCTATCTAGCTACATTATGGACAGATCACAAGAGAAGGCAAGTAGGAGAGTGAGAGATTTTCCTTGGGCCGTTACTTCAGCTGGCGTTGACTTTATCCTGGTGTATTAGGAATAAGCTGCATTATTTCATTTGTTCTTGTCTTTCCTACTTCCTTCTTGAGTTGCTTTTTTTATGCAACATAACGTATTGCCAATGTAATAGGGAAAATGTTTCATGCAATATGTTGACATGGATCTTTTGTTAATATTAATCCCTTGTTTTTCCCTTTTCTGTACTTGCCTGGCTTTTTCAGACATGCTCATTTATTTGCCTTGAGGGAGGTTTAAGAATTCTTCTGAGGAATGCAAAGTCAAAGATAAAAATTGGATATTATTTTAGCAGGTCACAAAACTTTGAAACTCCAACTTCGTCTAGAGAGAAAGGATTTTCTAAATTCTTTTAAGTCTCACTAGCATACCAGGATTATCCTGGAGAACTGGAATGGGTCACAGGCATACTCCTCAAGATTTTTTTTCCATGGCTCAGGACAGACTCCCTTTTTCTGTTTCTGCTTGGGACATTTGGGCCTGAATGCTACTTCTCTGTATGAGGAAAGGAAGACGGAGGTTACTCTCAAAGCTCAACTCTCTTCATTGAGGATTAGAGTAGAAGGAAGACCGTGGTAGAGAAAGTAGGTTTGATTTCATGGGTCCCAGCTAATGACAACCTCTTCCTTCATGAGGACTAAACTTTGAGGAAGATGGCTTTTGAAAACCTTGGGAGTAATGGGTTTAGCAACACTCTTTAATAGATCCAAAGGGACAGGCCCAAGACCATGTGGCAAAGGAAATGCAGAAGTGCTGAATGGCCAGAGGATGGCCAGACCCAGACATCAGCCAAGGGTGGACCACACCTTTGGGAGGTCAGAAGCTTGGTTGTTACGAGTTGTCTACATAGCCTATAGCACCAGCTGCATTTCAGCAGCTGTGACTCTAGGATAGAACTTAGATAACCATTCTGCAACAATTCTCTCAGAGGAGTCTCTAGAAATGGATCAGAGAGCAGGGCACAGTGTCTTACATCCATCACACTAGCTTTTCAAATGGATGAAATCAAGATGATTGCAGCTTGAGGATAGCCCAGGCGAAAGAACTTCATGAGACCCCCTTCTCATCCAAGAACTGGGCAAGATAGCGCATACCTGTCATCTTAGCTATACAGGAGGCTGAGATAAAGAGGATCACAGTTCCAGGCCAGTTCTGGCTCGAATAACAAGCTTGTGACATTCTATCTCAATGGAAGGAGCCAGACATGGTGGCTTGTGACGGTTAACCTAGCTTTGGCAAGAAGCATAAATAGGAGGATCATAGTTCAAGTACTGCCCCAGGCCAAAACAAGACCCTATCTCAAAATAACCAGTGCAGAAAAGGGTTACAGCCATAGCTCAGTGATGGAGTACCTGCCTAGCAAGCAGGAGGCTTGAGCTGAAACTCCAGTACTGGCAAAACAACAACAACAACCACCACCACCACCACAAGAAATGCCACCATGCAAACGACATATCCGAAGGAGACTGGAGAGTAGGTTACCTGAAGGGAATATCTTAAAGACCAACTCAGACCAATTTGGTTGGATGGAATTAAAAGAAAAAACTTGTAACTAACCACTTAACACATGAGAATTCATTGACCAAGTCAGAGAAAAAGGGGAATAATACTTTTATACATCTGCTGTACTGGGAGCTGCTTAAATCCATTATCATTTCAGTCCACAAAAATCTCTTTCCATGAAACTATTTTTTTCCAGAAGTTAACTGTTTGGGGAAGGGAATGACAGCTTCCTGAAACAAAAAGCTTCCTTGGAAATGGGATTTAAGTTAGGACATCCCCATCTTTTTTTTTTTTCTTCCGAAACTGGAAGGATGGAAGAGTCTACCAAAATTCTTCAAGTCCATTTCTTTTTGTGTCCAGAGGAAGCAATCGAGTCAGCTTTTGTCTCACAGGATTTACATGCAAAGCCGGATGTGGGCACTGGAATTCCAGATTTCTCCAGCCATGTGTGTTTGCCCTACCCCATTGCATCTGCTTTCTAGCTTGAGTTATTTTTTTTCCACATCCTGGATACCGAGTCTTGAGGCTGTGGACTTCGTTATAATTTCTCTTGGCATTATTTCCTAGAATGGGAAGTATGCTAACTGTGCATTTGAAATTAACTAGCCACTGGGATCTGTTGACAATGTGGACCCAAAATAGCCTTGTGCAATGAAATTAATGCTGTGTAAAATCTTCAGTCCTTTAAGGAATGTTTCCTTACAAACTCTTTGGAAAACAATCCTCCTCAAAAAAAAGTCGAATTCAGTCATCACCATTCCAGTTTGGAGTTTTTTTTTTTAAATTAATGTTTTGATAGGGCATCTATCAACTGTTATTATTTTCTCATACCAGTGAGTGGGAAATTAGCAAAGCCTATGGCTGAAAATAATATATACCATGATACAAATCTACATGTTCATGAAAATTCACATAGCAACTATACAGAGTGTTGTATATGGAGGTTTGTTAACTGCGGCGAACGCCTTCTCGGCCAGCGAGGAAGAACGACCACCACACCAGGAGTCTTCTCAGATCACACTTTATTGGAGAGCCTTTTAGTTGAAGGGAGAGCTTGAGCGCAAGAGAGCGAGCAAGGAAATACAGCCGCTTATATAGGGTTTGGAACACGGGTCGCTTCAGGATTGGCTGTCCGCCTTCTACCGTCACCAGGTGCCACGGGATTGGCTCAGGATTTACAATGATGGCGCATGCGCACAGCTGGGGACTCGCAGCCCCGCCAAGCACTTGCCTAATATGGAGTTGTTTACTTCTAGGCTGAAAGGAAGTGGGCGCCATCTTGTAATGGCGTTTGTCCCGGCTCCCTGCAGTTAACCTCATCCACACACCAAGGAGTCTTCATTTATTTGTATAGATCAAAAAAGAATCTTCTCTAAAATAAAAACATAAGCTGGGTTGGGCACTGGTGGCTTACTCCTGGCATCCTAGTTACTCAGGGTGCTAAGATCTGAGGTCTAAGGTTTTTTTTTTTTTTTGTCGGTCACGGGGCTTGAACTCTGGGCCTGAGAGCTGTCCCTCAACTCTTCAGCTCAAGGCTAGTGCTCTACCACTTGAGCCACAGCACTACTTCCGGCCTTCTGGTGGTTTATTGGAGATAAGAGTTTCACAGACTTTCCTGTCTGGGCTGGCTTTGAACTGCAATCCTCAGATCTCAGCCTCCTGAGTGGCTAGGATTACAGGCGTGAGCCACTGGCACCCAGGAGGACTAAAGTTTGAAGCCAGCCTTGGCAGGAAAATCCTTGAGACTTTTATCTCGAGTTAACCAAAAAGCCGAAGTAGAGCTGTGGATCTTGGTAGAGTACTAATTTTGAGCCCAAAGCTCAGTGACAGTGCCTATGCCCTGAATTCAAGCCCAAAGATCAGCACCAAAACCAAACCAAAACAAATACATAAGGGAAAGCCAAAGGTGGGATTGTGAGGTAAGAAAAATGAGATAAGCTAGAAACCATTGAATGAAAAGTTCAGGAGAGGCGGAGGAGGGAAGGAATAGTAGGGGAAAAATGAAGGAGGGGGTAACAATGCTTGATAGGAAATGTACTCATTACCTTACTCATGTCACTGTAACCCCTCTGTACAGTATCTTTACAATAAAAGAATATAAAAAGAAGTGAGTAAGGAAAATAGCTCATCTTCACAGAAAGACTTTTGTTCATGAAATAGTTTCTCAGGGTTATGTGCCTTTAGACTTAGCTTTTGTAATCTAGAACATCAAAATAACTTCTAGGAAAGGTCACATCTAGTGACAGACAGGCCATTCTCAAGATTCTGTGCCTGTGTACTGGATTATCTGTCATGTCCAAGATGACAGAAAATACTGTCACCTTCCTCCTGCTCACCATAACTCCAGTGCTAGCATTTTTAGAGCCTGGGGTTAGTGGTGACACTTCTATATGTGAACTTCATAGCATATAAAGAATTGGCCACAATGGATATGAGCCTCATGAGAAGACAATGTACAAACTACAGTGGCTTCCTTTTAGAAGAAGTGGTTTCTAGAAGTATTTTCTCTCTAATAGAAATGCTTTCTCTCTGGAAGAAGGGCAACAATGTGGGGGATATTTTTAGTCAATATTCTACCCTTCCTGGGCTCATGGAATAATAAAACTCAAATAGGAAAGCCAAGGGATGCCTTCCTTTCTCCCAGTCTTGACAAATAAAAAGGAAAATGCAGTGGGTTGAGTGGAAAGAGCCTTGGCATGCTCCTAACTGCATGCTCTTGGTCTATCTTTTCTGAATAAGAAATGTGTGTGAATACATGCATATATAACATATGTGTTATTATGTCTATGTATATACCCACATTTCTCTCTACACTTGCTCTTTGTTTCTACAAGTGAGCTCATAGAGTATATATATTTTTTTCTCTCTCTCTATTTTATTTTCGGGTAGTATGGATTCAACCTGGAGCTTTGTGCCCAGTAAGCACTGCTTACCACTAAGTTACATCTCTAGGGAGAAATACATGTCTCTTGTGCTTTGCTTTTTTCCTCTTTAGTTTTAGGAGCTTATTCTTAAACCGCTTGTACAAATCTAGCTTCTCTCTTTAGTAGCTGCTCTGTATTCTGCTTTATGGAAGAATCATAATTTTTTGGTTGTAAATTTTTTTCTAGATTTTTTTGTACATGTATCTATGAGCTTTGAAGATGTTATTTATTGCACTTATTGAGTCAAACGATCAAATGTTTATTTTCTTTTATTTACAGTTTCATTTTGTCCATACTGGGTTTTAACTCAGAGCTTCAAACTTGCTAGGCTGGTATACTATCACACTTGAGACATGCTTCCAGCCAAGCTTTTTTGCTGGTGATTTTGGACTGTAGTGAACTTTGTTTTGCCTGGGATGGCCTCAAACTGTAGTTTTTCAGTTCTCAGCTTCCTGAGTAGCTTGGATTATAGGCATGAGCTACTGGTGCCTAGTAGTTAGTTATATTGTATTTTTATTTTTATTTTTTGCTAGTCCTGGGCTTGACCCTCACGAGGGACTGGGCTCTGTCCCCAAGCCTCTCTGTGTTCAAGGCTAGCACTCTACCACTTGAGCCAAAGCTCCATTTCCAGCTTTTTCTGAGTAGGTTTTTATATTTTTTTATTGTAAAAATACTGTACAGAGGGGTTACAATTACATGAGTAAGGTAATGAGTACATAGCCTATTGTGCCTTGTTAGCTCCTCCTTCATTTTTCCCCTTACCGTCCCTTGCCTCCCATCCTCCACAACTCTTTCCTCCTCCACCAAGTTGTAAAGTGCTGAGAAAAGAGTCTCCTGGCCATTCTTGCCTGGACTGGCTTTGAACCATGATCTTCAGATTTCAGTCACCCAGGAAGCACTTCTTTATCCTTCTCTGAAAACTTAAGCAGAGTTTACACAATTAATCTTACTATTGGAAAAACCACATACTTGTTCTCTTTCAAGACCAGACCTGTGTGCCAGGTGTGGTGGTCCATGCCTGTAATCCTAGCACTTGGGAGGCTGAGGCAGAAGCATCATGAGTTCTTGGCCAGTATGGGTTAAGCATATAAAGCAATAAATAATACATATGCATATAAACATGTACATTAATATATACAAACATATAAATAGATAACACATTTTATATACATATATGCATAAATACAAACAATTAGATAAACCTAAACCTTAGGGCTGGAAAGGAGGCTTGCCTCACATGTCTGAGGCCCTGGGTTCGATTCCTCAGCACCACATAAACAGAAAAAGCTGGAAGTGGCGCTGTGGCTCACAAGTGGTAGAGCGCTAGCCTTGAACTGAAGATCTGAGGGACAGCGCCAAGGTCCAGAGTTCAAGCCCCATGACTGACAAAAAACAACAACAACAACAAAACCTTTAAAAAGAAGACTCATATGGCACACGTTACTATGCAAGCACATGTTTCTTGAGGAAAGGGAGCTTTCTCTTTCCTTGTAATCCTTGTGCGTCCCCTGGGCTGGTCCAGCACCTGAGGGATGCTGACACGATGATTTCCATGGCGGCCATGTGAATCAAAACAATTTACATTGTTTCAGGCAGTGACTTTGGGTTGTCCCCGGCCCATTCCTGAAGGACTGAAGTCGTGGTTACATCCAAGGCCATCTGGGCTGGGTAGTAGGTTGTCACCTGCTCTCATATACTCTCCCCTAACTGTTTGGGTGCCTTCTTCCTCTTCCATGTCTAGTTCTAACTTTTAGAGAAGCTCTTGCTCTTTCCCAACCTCCAGTGGTGTCTGTGATCTTGTATGCGATCCTTGGGTCATTTTTCTTCCCTTTGAGTTAGCAGAATACCTCCCCCAAAGTAGGACTGATTTGCCATAGGTTGCTTTACCCATATGACTTTAGGATGTACACAGGGGACATGATGATCATCTCCAGAGGTGGCAGGAGGCAGGAAGTTGGAAGTGTGGGGTGGGACGGGGGAGTGGGGCGGGGTGGGGGGAGGGGTTGGTTAACTCCCAAACCTTAAATGTTCCATGAAGTCTGTTGCTGAGACCATTGCTATTTTTAAGTGTGTGCCCTGCATATGGATCTTCCTTTACTGTCATCCTTGTTCTTTAGCTAAAGACATGCAATTCCACTGGGCCCAGGTAAGCACCTTATTCATAGTGGATGGGGCCAACTGATTTGTGAGAGTAAATTTCCTCTTCCAACTATGGTCAAAGGCACTTCCAGAATGAGCATACTGATTTGGTTGATAAAGGAAGCAGGCTGCAATACCGTGTGTATATATTAGAAGTGGCAGTCTTGACCAATCAAGCCAACAATGAGCAGGAGATACTGAGTTCAAGTTGCCATCCACAAAAAATATTATCAGACAAATGGAATAAATAGTTTATTTTTTATTGAAAATGCAATTGGAGACAACACATCCAGTTACATGAAAGCAAAGTTGTTTAATTTTGGATTTAACAAATGGAATTGTGGATCAAGGATCAGACCTTTTTATTGAGTGCAGAGTGCGTTCATTTTTCCAGAAAAGAGAAGTCGATTCCGAAGAGATGAGGTGAAGTGTTTGATGTCTCTCAGCTGTTAATAAAGTTTAGCCTAGAACTTGGGTCACCTGGTTTTCACACTGCTGCTCTTTCTGTTTCAAGCTCTCCGATTTCACCTCTGATAAGAGAAGACAGTGCTCAAAGAGTTATGAGCCACTCTATAATGTTCAGCTACTCGCTGTAGCCCGCAGGGAAGGTTCTGAACAATATATTTTCATCATATTCTCCTAACATTTTTCTTTCTTCTATCTCCCACTGCTTCTCTTCCCAATTTTCTCCTTTATTCTTCTTTGCATGTACATGTTCTCCGCACCCCCTCCCCCATGGAGCTAAATTCTGCATTCTGCAGCAAACCTAAAAAGTGTCTGGCTCATTTTACTTAGTGTGATGATCTCTTGTACAATCCATCTTCTAGCAAATGACATTATTTCATTATTTTTTACAGCTGAATAATGCATCATGATGTATAGAGCATATTTGCTTTAACCATTCCTCTGTTGATTGGCTTTTGGTCTGATTCCATAGTTCGGCTATTGTGAATAGTACTACAATAAACATGGATAGCTCTCCTTATGTGTGCTGAGTTATTTTCTTTTGAGTCTTTTCCTAGGAGTGAATCTTGGGGATATGCACGACAAAATTCTTCCTTAAACTGCAAAACACACTCTCCAATTAACCTTTATTTATTTTTTTTTTTTGGTGGTCATGGGACTTGAATTTAGGGCCCAGGCTCTGTCCCTGAGCTCTTTTGCTCAGGGCTAACATTACACCACTTGGAGCCACAGCTCCACTTTTGGTTCTTTCCGATAGTTAACTGGAGATAAGAATCTCCCAGCCTTTCCTGCCTGAGCTGGTTTTGAGCCTTGATCCTCAGATCTCAGCCTCCTGAGTAGCTAGGATAATAGGCATGATCCACCAGTACCCAAGCCTCCTATGGACCTTTAATAAAACATTTCAAGTTAATTGTTCTCAATATATTTGAAAAAGAAAAAGAATAGTTATTTGTCTGCCGTTCAACTGAAGTGAGAAACTCTTTGGAGTAAGCTTAAGTGTCTCTTATTTGTATTTTCAGGTTTTCCTGTTATGAGTAAAGACCAAAAAAGGAGAAAGGAAAAAAAAAGAACCCAGACAACAATTTCATTACCTTGAATACTTCGTTCCCCTTTCCCAGAGCAGAGCTCATTCACAAAGAGGAAAGTTTCCCTGCGCTCCCAGGACCTCGCAGAGCCTCCCTGTGAAGGGGAGACACTGCTGGGTAAAGGAGTGCACCAGCTGGGTCAGGACAGTGAATACCTCATCCACATCTTGGTAGGAGAAAAGTAGCTTAGCGAGAAGTTTAAGAAGGTCAGTTTTCATGCTCACCAAACGGCTGGGGAATCACAGACCACAGACACGCATTTAGGAATGCCAAAATTCAATAGCCGAAGATATGTGGAGCTATTATTTTTCTTGGCTGAGACTGATAATTTTCTTCTTTTCCCCCCTAAATTAGGGTTTTAAAATGTTGTTGCTACCACTTATTTCTCTTGGCATGTTCCATGACTGAGTTTCTTTGTTCCCACTGCCTCTTCAGTGGACCCTCTTCAGCTCCTTCTCCTGAGTAAATACTCCAGCCTTTCTGGGGCTTGTGAGGCGGCTTAACACTCTTTTAGTTAAACTTCCTCCCCCACCAAAAAAAATGACTATGGGGTCTTGTCAAACATGTTCTTCGTTGATGTGAGCTCCTTCTTTACTTTCCGAAATGAAAACTATTTGGTTTTTGTTGTTGTTGTTTGTTTTTAAATTGCTCTTCTGTGGACACGTGTCTTTTCCCTGTCTGTACCTCGGTATCTCAAGCTGGACTTGTGTTCCAATTTCACACTCTGTCCTTTGAAAGCCAACCAAGGGCTTTGCCAAACGCTGCAGACCCCGGCGCTCTGTGTGGGGTATGTCTCTGCTGAGTTGTATTCTATTTGGTGTGCTTTTTGTTGTTGTGGGAAACAAACAAATAAACAAATGAAAACAAAGACAGACCAAGAGCTTTCGCCTTAGTTTTCATTTTCAACCTACTGCTTTCTATTTGAAAATATCGTATTTCTTTTCTTTTTTTTTTTTATGATGATGATGATGTCCCATACCACCTCAAATCCACTTGGCTAGAAAGAATTACTTCTTCCTCTAAGTTTCTCTGCTCAGCAGTTGCTTCCTACTCCATAGCTGTCAAATCCAATTTGGGGAAAGGAAGAACAGACCTGGAAGACCCAGAGCACTCCCCATGTGCATGCGGATACCTGGGTTTTTCTAGGTCAATGTCAAATACACAGAAACCGAAAGAAAAGGCTGGGGATCATGGGTGTACATTAGGCTGGATCACTCCATCATCCGCCCACCGACGAAGCCGTAAGATCAGAAACAGAGTGGCTGCCTTCTGTCCACAGAAGTGCTTTGCTTTCTTCCCGAAGCTCTTTGAATCTTGAAAGCTAGAGCCTGTTTCTTTGTTCTGTAGTTTGAGGATTGTGGCTATGTAAACATGAAGCAGGGAATCTGATTTGCAGCAGAAGAGTGAACTTGTTTCCTAATGGCTGGGCAGCTCTGACTACCTGGGAGGTGGGAGAAGACCAGAGCACTGCCCACCCAGGCAGCACATCTCTCTCTCTCTCCACCTGGAAGATAGCTGAGGGTCTTAGGTTACCAGCACTTAGATCTCTCCATATGTCTCTGCTACGCTTTTCTGAAACTTAACCCAGGATGCTAAATTGGGTTTATATGTTCTTCGATTAAACCGGGCTGGCTGTATCATCTGTTCTCCTCAAGACACTTGATGGATGGTGAGGATAATAAAAAAAAAAGTTAATAAAAAATAAAATACATTAAAAAAAATCTTGATGGATGGGGTGGCGGATCATGCCCAGAGTTGCTGTATGTTCTTCAATCTTCTTTTTTCAATTCCAACTTTTAAAATAGCTTACAAATGGCTTAGAGTCATTAATGTTGTTTTCCTTTTAAAAAGTTCCATTGCATACTAATGAGCAGTTTAATGCTAACAGAAGCTACATTTCCATGCAGGCTAAAGTTTGCCATATGCTCAACTCCTGTTTCACACAGGCACTAAGTCTGCAGAATGCAGAGTTGCCACAAATATCCAAGTGAAGAATTAGGTCCCATGTACAAGTATGTGAGGGAAGAATTTGTCTCATGCATATACTCTTGGAAAAAATTTTCCCATCGTTTTGTTTTCTCTAAGGTATTGAATGGGCCAATACTTGTCCTCATGTTTCAAACATTTCAGCCTCCTTGAAACATTCTGATTGCCTCTTGCATCGAGTAGAATTGCACAATAGTATGTTCCAAATGATATCTTTTTCACTGGCTTCATGTAATTCCAGAATAAATCCTCTGCTTCATCCACTCTGCCCTTATGTATTATGGCTTCTATTTTTACTTTTCTTCTTCCTCTGTTTTTCCTTCTACCATTTCACCCAACATGTTTCAAATTTGCGGGGTTGTTTATATTTGAGACAATCATATTTGAAACCAACAATACTTACTTTATTTAAAAAATATTTGTCTTGATACAATTCCCAACTTTGGGACCTGGCACATCAAACTCAATAGAAAGACTGCAAGCTTTCTTGGAAAGATGGGAGCGGGTCATGATGTAACCAGCAGAGCTCACGTGTTGACTCCACCCTGGTGGAGTTATTTCCTCTGCTTGATTATCTTCTAAACCTGACAGTAACAGAAACATTAGTGTAATCGGTAGGAGTGAAAGTTAAATCTTTTTATGCATATGAGATTTGAATCAGAACATTGATCTTCTGGTTCTTTACTTCATTCAGTCACTGGACATCTAGGTACCTGAGCTATGGCAGGAAGACGTGTGTGTGTGTGTGTTTAATTTTAAACACTACCAAGTGTTTATTGGTAAGTTAATATCTAGATTGTACCTCTATTGGGTAGGAAACCTCTCATGGAGCTAAGTATCATCTTACGGACAACGTACAATCCGACACCAAGTTTTCTTTGGTGCAACTTGACTTTCTGGGAGAACTCCAGTTTTGTGATTCTATTTTAAGCTGGGGCTCTACTGCAATGTTCCCGAAATCTCATTCCTTCCTGACATTCAGACAGAATTTCCATCCATTAGTTCCAGCCTCCTGCTTCTTTCTGCCTAGCCCATCTGCTCAGGATCGGTCCTCTTCACTTTGGTTGACCAGTCTTCTCTCGACATTCCTTCTAAACTCTTGGTCTTGAACCTTGATTCTTGAAATGGTGTGTGTGTGGGGGGGGGGGGGGGTGTCCATCTTGTTCACTTACCACTTCTGTAGTTTTGAGCAGTTTCATGGCTGGTATTTACTACCAGTAGCTAGCTTCACCTGCTCTAACTCAGAAGCCTCATCTCTGGGACAGACCCCCTTTTTCTCCTTCCCTCTTTCTGGCTTGATTTCTAATAACTTTCTAGTCAATTAGAGTTATTATTGCTGATCTTTACTTGAGTTACCCTAAGGCAGATCTGAGACAAGTGTGGGGAACATAAATAAATAAGGGAGATGATCTCAGGAAGAAAAGAGGGTGCATGAGAAGGGAGTCAGGGAAGAAAAGATGTTAATGACTATGATCGATGCAATGTCTTGGGGACTCTCTAAGAGGCTGTGGTGGAAATACCTCAGAATTTTAACCTAGTAATAGGGTTTTAAAGTTGATTCAACTGTCCTTAATGGTAATGCTTTTACTCTTCCTTCTTTCCTTCCTTCCTTCCTTCCTTCCTTCCTTCCTTCCTTCCTTCCTTCCTTCCTTCCTTCCTTCCTTCCTTCCTTCCTTCCTCCATTCCTTCCTTCTTCTTTCTTTCCTTCCTCTTCTTTATTTCTTCTTTTTTTGAGAGAGCCTCATTATGTAGTCCAGGCTGGTCTCAAACTCATGATCCTCTTTCATTCTTCACTCCTTCAGGGTGCTGTATTAAAAGGTACAAGGCCTGAGGTTTACTTTTTTTTTTTGTGAATCCAGGTCTTAAACTGAGGGGCCTGGGCTCTGTCTCTGAGCCTCTCTGTGCTCAAGGCTAGCACTCTACCACTTGAGCCACAGTGAAACCATGGGACCTATGTTTCTTTGCACCTGGCTTACTTCACTTAATATAATTTTTTCTAAGTCTTTCAATTTCCTAACAAATGGGACAATGTCATTCTTTCTGATGGACGCATAGAATTCCATTGTGTATATATACCACATTTTCTTGATCCATTCATCTACTGAGGGGCATCTGGGTTGGTTCCATATCTTAGCTATGGTAAATAATGCTGTGATAAACATAGTTGTGCTGGTAGCTTTCATATGATCTTGTTTGTGATCATTTGGGTAAATGTCCAAAAGTGGGATTGCTGGGTTATAGGGGAGCTCTATGTGGAGTCTTTCCAAAGTGGTTGAACAAGTTTACACTCCTACCAACAATACAGTAGGGTTCCCTTCTGGCCACATCCCCTCCAGCATCTGTTGTTATTAGAGTTCTTGATTATAGCCATTCTAACTGGGGTGAGGTGCTATCTCAATGTTGTTTTGATTTGCATTTCTTTTATGGCTAGGGAGGTTGGGCATTTCTTCATGTGTCTATTGGCCATTCTTCTTTCCTCTTCAGAGAAGTTTCTCTTTAAATCTTTAGCCCACTTATTTATTGGGCAGTTGTTTCTTTGAGGATTTGTTGTTGGGGGATTCAATTTTTGGAGTTCCAGGTGTATTTTAGATATGAGACCCTTATCCATTGTATGGCTAGTGAAGATCTTCTCCCAATCCGTGGGCTTTCTATTGATCTTGCTAGCTATGTCTTTGCCATGCAGAAGCTCTGCAACTTCATGCAATTCCATTTGTCCAACCTTTCTTTGATTTGTTGTGTTTCTGGGTCTCTATTAAGAAAATTTTGGCCTGTGCCAAGGGGACCTAGGGTTTCTCCTATTCTGTCCTGTAATGTGTCTGCTTTGACTTCGAGGTCTTTGATCCATTTGGAGTTGATTGTGGTGCAGGGTGATATAGAAGGATCTAACTTTAGTTTTCTACAAGTGATTAACCAATTTTGCCATTTACTGAAGAGGCTGTCTCTTCCATTCTATTTTTTTTTTTTTAGCTCCCTTATTGAAGATTAGGTGGCTATAGGTCTGTGGTTTCATTTCTGGGTTTTCAATTCTATTCCATTGGTCCTAAGCCACAGTGCCACTTCTGGCTTTTTCTGAATCATTTATTGTAGATAAGAGTTTCACATACTTTCCTGCCCAGGCTAGCTTTGAACTATGATCCTCAGATTTCAGTCTCCTGAGTAGCTAGGATTACAGGCATGAGCCACCGGCATCTGGTTTGGGGTTTACTCTTAATTAGGAGTTGACTCTGTACACATACAGCCTGCCTGTGCACTTGTCTTAGGTCCTAGACAGCAAGACACAAGTGTAGAGGTAAGAGGCTATCAGCATGTTTAAGAAGTGTGTACCATGCTTAAGTGACTCCAGGTAGGCTGTTTCAGGTGTGGTCCTAGAAGCGTTCACTACATTAATTTTCCAAGCGTTAGGAGTTAGGACATAGTCCTGGCAGAGAATGTATTTCCTGGGGACATAATCTTTCTGATTGCCTTTTCCCAACAGGCTGTGCTGGAACTCACTGAAAGAATGTTAAGTACCCTTTTCCACCATAGGAGTGGACAGAGAAAGTATAGAGGAGAAAACCAGAGTTTGGAAAAGGGATTACAAAATATGTTTTTTGTTTGTTTGTTTGTTTTTTTGGGTCCGGTTGTGGGGCCTGAACTCTGGGCCTGGGCGCTGTCCCTCAGCTCTTCAGCTCAAGGCTAGTGCTCTACCACTTGAGTCTCAGTGCCACTTCCAGCTTTTTTTTCTTTTTGCTTATGTGGTGCTGAGGACTCCAACCCAGGGCCTCACGCATGCAAGGCAAGCGCTCTACCACTGAGCCACCTTCCCAGCCCACAAAATATGTATTGTGAGCTGTAGCTTGCCAACGTCCAAAATTATTTTGTAATTTGTCTCTAGGACCATTGTCTGTAGAAGTTTTACACATGTGTTGAGTGGCCCACATTTTAGTGAATGATAGGCCACATCTTCTCTGTGACTGCTCCTCTGAAGTCACATATATTTCAACTGGCTTGAAGGAAACATTTTGCTTGTATCTTGAGTACAAACTACCCAGACACTGGATCTGACATTCCACTGAGCTCCACTCCTGTGAGCATGGCAGAGTGGAACAAAGACCCAGATCAACTCTGTTTCTAATTCTGAGTTGAGGGAAGTATGGGAAATCTAAATGAAACTCATAGATGCATAGTTTATTTGTAGATAGGGTTGTATAAGAGGTTTGTAATGAGTTGTATATGCTTAATTTGAATGCTTGGTAAATTTTGGTTATACGCTTATGCATATGGCATGTGCATTAAACCAATGTAAGGATTGCCTTTGCTTATAAAGTCTCCGTTTAAGAACTCTGGCAAGGCAGGCCGAGCTACACATCTGGTTGTTTCTTTGTTCCCAGGCGGTGACTAATTTTGATCAGATCTACTTGCACCTCCTGCCTTCCAAGTAGAGAGAAGATAGATTCCAGAATTAAAATGCCAGCGTTGATATTTATATAGAGAAATGTGAAATTCTTTGATAGGTCGGAGAATCTTAGCATGCTGTACTGGAAATGAACTTGAAAGAAATTAAAAAAATGGTAGTTTATGAAGGGACAATGATTTGCCTCAGGCTGTGGAGATAACGGCTTTTCTTTCACTTGGATATAATTTTGGTGCTCCACTTGCTTTGTTGATAGCAGACTATCCCAATTTTGATTAATGCTAGTGTCTGGCATCATGTAAAGTTAAGACCCTTTTATGGATCCCTTTCAACACAGTAGAAGATATTGCAGCCATAAATTTCCTCAACTGCAGCAGCTGCTATGCAAGACAGTAGTAAAAATTCTAACATTAATCTCTCCTCCCTTTTTTGCTGAAGATTTTTAGTACTTTATGAACTTTAAACTGCCCTTTATAAATTGAAGTGGGGCCATAGGGCAGTAGCTTTCCCTAGAAAGCAGCCAGCGACAAGAAGAGCCTTGGTGGATACGCATTAAGGAAAAACACTGGAAGAAAAACGAAGAGTAAGGTTGTTAACTTAGGAAAAGGGTATTTATAAGAACCTTTCTATTCTAGCCAGGCAAAGCAGTGAAAGAATGATCGGGTTGGCAACTGGCAGAAGGAAACAGGAGGCTAAAAGTCACAGTAAACACTCTTTCTTTGTTTCTCTCCAAAGAGTGCCAACACATTTTTAATTCTCAACAGATACATTATACCTAGAGCTAAATAAGGTACAGATTTATCTTTCTGGGAATAAGTATGTATTAACTCTGCCACAGTTTGGAGAAGGATTGAATCATTTATTCCATGGTCAGTAATAAACAAAAACACACAAAGAGGAAATTATTCCCTGCATACACCATAGACCTTGCACTGTCTGGTTTTGTTTAATAACTATCAGTGTTTATAACTATCAATGTTTTCTGACTTCTTGTCAGAAGAGATCACTGCATTGTAGTTCGAACTTATCCAAACAAATGGAATGCCTTTCTTTGATGCAATGGGAAGGATTTTTTTTTTTAGCAATGAATTCTTTCAGGGTTTATGGGCCTCACGTTTTCCTTTGTACCATTCTAAAAGCTGAACAAAATATTTAAAAATACAACATGCTAATCACAAACACCACATCCCATAAAATAAGCAGGGAAACAAAAGGACCTCACAGTAGGAAACCAAAATGATATCGAGGACTCTACTTCAATAGGGGAGATTAAAATATATTTAGAGCTGTAACTGATGATTTAATCTAATTCTTCATTAAAATCCATGGAATAGTGAAGAGGTGAAGACACCTGCCACCAGGAAACTGAAATTTCAGAAAATGATACTTGCCCTTGATGGAAATTGGAGGTAATTGAATTGCAATTACTGAGCAAAATTTGTTAAGTGACATTTTAATAAACTCTGCTGAGGTAAATACCATATTATTGCAAATATAATTTCTGATTCTCCCTGCTTGAAGCAGATGAATGACAAAATTAAATGTGGATCCCCTAAACATCTAAACAACGGTCTTAGTCTGTGTTTGATCTGTAACTCTTAAGTCAGAAACCCATGAACCTGTGGCCATTTAGATGACTGGAAATGTGGAGAGGAGAGACATCCATCAGCCCTTTGAGGATAGGGGACAAATAGAGCAAAAAGTTGAAAAGCAGGAGGAGAATTTTGTGCTTGTCTTGCATAAAAACTTTTTTTTTTTTTTTTTTTTTTTTGTCGGTCGTGGGGCTGAACTCTGGTCCTGGGCGCTGTCCCTCAGCTTTTCAGCTCAAGGCGACACCCTACCATTTGAGCCACAGTGCCACTTCTGGCTTTATTTTTCTGCTTATGCGGTGCTGAGGAATTGAACACAGGGCCTCATGCATGCGAGGCAAACACTCTACCACTGAGCCACCTTCCCAGCCCCATCAAAACATGTTTTAATGCAGTGTTGAATGTAAATGTTAGCTCATAACTGCTAAAATGAAAAGACAGACAAAAAGATAAAATCGAACTTCGTCATGCAGCTCAGAGAATATTTTTGTATTTTTTATTGTAAAAATACTATACAGAGGGGTTACATTTACATGAGCAAGGTAATGAGCCATTTCCTATCAAGCATTATTACCTCCTCCTTTTTTTTCCCCCTACCATCCCTTCCCTCCCACCACCAGCCTAAATTGTAAAGTTCATTTTTCAACACAGTGTTTTGTACTTCTCATTGTTACAATGGGTCACCTGTATCCCCATTTAAGCATTTTGTTTTTTCCCTTCCTCTCCCCAAATTAGAAAAGTGTATATACAAGATGCAGGGCACCGGCATCAAATACAGTGAAAACAAAGAAATAAACAGAGAATATTTTTTAAAGTATAGTTTTGTTATCCTTAAGTACTGCAACAAATCAGTTTGTAAGTACAATGCTCTTATGGATGTGACCCCCTTCATTTTCTCCCACCCCTCCTGACCCATCCCATCCCCTCAATGTTCTTAGTTTCAGGGGATATACATTGAATATTATGACTGTGTTCTAAGAGAACATTTAATGGCTGCCAGTCTTCAATTGTAAGGAAACATAGCTGAAAGAGGAAGGTTGCGTTTGTTTAGAAATGACACCAGGCAACACTTTTGAAGCTGAAAACTGAGAAAAAAAATTGATGGAGGAGTGGGAAGTGGGTAAAGGAGTATAAGTGCTTTCCATCTGGAACAAGTTAACTTGGTGACACAGAAAACACCTAACATGTCTGAGTAAGCACAGAAACCAGGTCAGGCTTTATGTACTTAAGAATAAAATGGTCTTTCTGACTCTAGAACTCTATCAAACAGCAGTCACTTCTTCATGGCTTGGCTAAAAGCAAATGGATTGCTGCTTGGCTGCTCTAACAAAGTAACTCAAGCTGGGGATGTAAGCAAGAGAAAACTATTTTCTCATAGTTTCAGGGGCTCCGTCTGCTATCAGTGTGTGAGTAGCATTGAGAGCTTCGGAGTTCTGTCTCCTCAGATTCTAGATGGCTGTGTTCTTCCTATACATGACCTTCACTTTGCATTTGTCCTCGTTTTCTCTTTCTATGAGAACACCACTCAGAGCAGAGCAGATCTGACCGAATCAGCTCATTCTAGCTGAATTCTCTCTCCATATACAGCCACACTTTCTGGTTCTAGGTGTTAGGAATTGAACAAATGAATGTTTAAGGGAGATATAGTTCATCCCATTACTGATGCTTTTTGAGACATTTGGAAGTTAAACAGAGGCCGATAATACTCTGAAATGTCTTAGTTGCTTGAATAATAGTATGTTGTGTGGCGGCCATAGTGAGAAAGAGAAGTAAGAAAAGTAAAGAAGCTCTTTAATTAATTACATAAAAGTACCTCTAGAAGGACAGTCATTATGACCTTGTGTCCTGGTTTTTCTCTGTTACACAGCCTTGTGGTTGGTGGTTGTGGAAGAAGCATGGTAGAACTATTATAGACTCCCACAACAGCCTCTATGGTGTATGAATGGGATGAGTCATTACTATCATGGAAGCCAAGTTGAGAGTACCATGTCATGAGTACCATGATTTGAAAATATATTTTCATTTCCTGATTGTAAAGTTCAAAGAAGGGAAGTCAGCCTGCACTCCAGCTCATTTCCAATGCTGGCTGGTGTAGCTGGCAGCCCAGCCATCAGCCTATGAGTAATTCTGCTTAGATGGTCCTTTATTAGCTATGGCAAACACATCTTGGGAGAATAGTCTATTGTATGGTTTTTGCCCAACTAGTTAACTTCACTAATTGTTCTACTATATTGTTTACACTAACCATATTACCTGTGGTTTGACCCAAAAGAGAACTTTACATTCAAATCTACAGCTTGCACCTGATGCTGTTTTAAGTTCCCTATTGATGGGTACTTTCAAGGCCTCATGTTTGTGAGGCAAGTGTTCTACCACTTGAGTCATGCTGTTAGTCTTTTGCTAGAGTTTGTTTTTCGGGCAGGGTTTTGTGCTTTTGCTTGGAGTGACCTCAAGCAGTGATCCTCTTGCCTCTTGAATAGCTGGGATTGTAGGTCTGTGGCCACTGTGACCAACACTTAGTGGATACTTTTAGGATGTTATAGTTTTCCTACTCATCATCTCACTTCTTAAAATCAAACAGAATGTCTGCACCCTCATGTTTATTCAAACATCATTCATAAGAGCCAAGAAATGGAAACAATTTAAGGGTCTGACAGCTAATGTATGTGAAGACAATGTAGTACTTGTCCATCTTGGAATATTATTTGGCTATAGAAAGGATGAAAGCTAATCATTTGGAACATAAGAAATGGAGCTGGAGATCATTATATTAAGTGAAATAAGCCAGGTTCAGAAAGATAATAATACTTCATGATCTCACTTATCAGTAAAGCGGATTTCATAGAAGTTGAGAACAGACTGGCGGTTACTAGAAGTTGGTGAGGAGAAAGGGCTAATTAAGTAAATTCTTCTGAAATGCTTTACCACAGTGGGCTGATGATACATACTAGCAATGGTAATTCGTGCTTCAAAAGCTAGAAAAAGGAGTTTGAATGTTTTCACCATGAAGACAGAACAAATGTTTGAGGAGATAGGTATATTTAAATTGCCTTAAACACTACTCAGTGTGTAAATGTATTGAAATATAATATTACCCCTAGATTTGGACAGTTTTCTTTGTTTTTATGGATTAGTTTACAAAATTTAAATAGAAGGAAAAAAAAGCCCATCTAATCATATCTCTGATCCTGGGCTAGTTGCTTCCCATGTTGTCGGGACTTCATGAAACAATTCTAGGGGCTTATTTTAGGATTTGTGATAAGAGTGTCTTTTTTTTTTTTTTTTTTTTTAAATTTTATTTTATTTTATTTGAGAACATACTGTACAGAGGGGTTACAATTACATGGGCAGGATAATGCATACATTTCTTACCAAGCATTGCAGCCTCCTCCTTTGTTTACCCTTCACCTCCCTTCCCAGCCTCCCCCCTCCCTCCCACCCAATCATACCCCCCCCACCCCCCCCCACCGACATTGTAAAGCTGGTTTTGACATGACATTTTGTACTTCTCATTGTTGCAACAGGTCCACCTGAATCCTTAAACGACTTGTTTGTCCCCATCTCCTCCACATGTTATACTGACATCAAATATAGTGAAAACGGGGGTTACACTGTGGGGGAGGGACATACAAAGCAACACAGAAATAATCTTATAAATGCATTAGAAACACATGCATGAAAGAAACAAAAACATTAAAATACATATTTGAGGTTTCGTTTTCCTAACATCACATTATCTGACTTTTTCCGCTTGACTCATACCTATACTAGATATTGCAAATAAGGGAAACCATGGGACCTGTGTTTCTTTGGGCCTGGCTTACTTCACTTAATATAATTTTTTCCAAGCCTTTCCATTTCCTAACAAATGGGGAAATGTCATTCTTTCTGATGGAGGCATAGAATTCCATTGTGTATATATACCACATCTTCTTGATCCATTCATCTACTGAGGGGCATCTGGGTTGGTTCCATATCTTAGCTATGGTAAATAATGCTGCAATAAACATAGTTGTGCTGGTAGCTTTAGTGTGGCCTTGTTTGTGATCATTTGGGTAAATGCCCAAAAGTGGGATTGCTGGGTCATTGGGGAGCTCTATGTGGAGTCTTTTGAGGAACCTCCATACTGCTTTCCAAAGTGGTTGAACAAGTTTACATTCCCACCAACAATGAAGTAAGGTTCCTTTCTGTCCACATCCCCTCCAGCATCTGTTGTTGTTGGAGTTCTTGATTTTTGCTGTTCTAACTGGAGTGAGGTGATATCTCAATGTTGTTTTGATTTGCATTTCTTTTATGGCTAGGGATGTTGAACATTTCTTCATGTGTCTATTGGCCATCCTTCTTTCTTCTTCAGAGAAGCTTCTCTTTAAGTCTTTCGCCCACTTACTTATTGGGCAGTTGTTTCTTTGAGGATTTGTTGTTGGGTGGTTTAATTTTTTGAGTTCCAAGTATATTTTAGATATGAGACCCTTGTCCGTTGTATGGCTAGTAAAGATCTTCTCCCAGTCCGTGGGCTTTCTATTGATCTTGCTAGCTATGTCATTTGCCCTGCAGAAGCTCTGCAACCTTATACAATCCCATTTGTCCAGCCTTTCTTTGATTTGTTGTGTTTCCGGGTCTCTATTCAGAAAATTTCGGCCTGAGCCAAGGAGACCCAGGGTTTCGATAAGAGTGTCTTTTAGGCATGTGAACCCCTAAGTCTTTTAATTCAATACTTCTCCCATTGATGAAGATTAGCATTCTATAGTCAGGGGAAATGTTAAGGTCATTGAATCTAAATATGTTTGACTTTTCCTATGTAACTTGAACTTGGATAGTTCTTCCCAGTGTGTAGGATTTAGGCTTGGTGAAATGCATTCCCATTCCTTGTTCTGGAGCATGTAGCATCTATATGGGTGGGATGGGAAATTTTGTAGATGAAGACATTTTCCCAGAAGTTAAATCACTTGTCCAATAAAATAGACCTATCTACTGAAGATGCCAGGTTTGGGTTTATTGTTGTTTATATTCCCTTGTATTCTCAGAGAACCACGTCAGTCCTGTAAGCTGACTTGTTGTGCAACAGAGCATTTTTTCTTTGGAAAATCACAGTAATTTAGCATAGTATGTTTAAGAAGACTTAACCTTGTGTTTCCCACAACACAGGGAAAATGATCACTATAAGTCTCGTATCTTCTTTTTCTAAACTTTCAAAATCATTTCCTTATTTATTTTTCAAGGCACCAGCATAAGAATGATACAATGATACTTTGAAGGTTCCAATAATGCTCTTTGTATTTTCCTTATATAGGTCTATTTTTTCATAGTTGATATGGCTGGGAAGAAAGAATCACATTCAAAAGAAAATAAAACTAACTAATACTTTTTGAAAGGGTTAAGAAGCCCCTGGAAGAAACAACATAAGTAGAAAAGATGACTGGATAGGAGTAATTGCTCCTTAAAAGTTATAGGATATAAGTGGGCTTCAGCAGCTCATGCCTGTAATCCTAGCTACTCAGGAGGCTGAGATCTGAGGATTGTGGTTTGATGCCAGCCCTGGCAGAAGTCTGTGAAATTCTTATCTCTAAGAAACGATGAAAAAACCAAAAACCAAAAAAACAAAAAACCAGAGATGGAACTGTGGCTCAAGTGGTAGAACACTAGCCTTGAGCAAAATATGTTCAGGGGTAGCATGTAAATTTAAGCCCCATAACTAGTAAAATAAATAAATAAAGGATGTGTAAAATTTGTCAAAATTATGCTGCTAAAATCCACTCAAGATATCATGTCCTTACTCTATTCTTTTCTCAGTTTTTTTGGGGGGGGTACCTGTTTTACCTAAGATTCCTGTCCTTTATTTGGCTGTGTACTCAGAACTTCCCTTGTGGCATTGAACATTCCACCTGATGGGACCCGCCCACAGAACGTGAATTGGAGGTGAGGAGGCAGACATTAGAGCCCTGACTCATTTCTTCCCATCTCTCAACAATGCTTCCGGTTGGTTTCTGTTCCAGTTCCTATTTCTTCATAACAAACCCTCTGTGTTAATCAGCTTTCTATTACTAGCAAATACCTGAGAAAGAAGAAAGCTTTACTTGGGACGTTCTAGACCATCCTTGCTCTGTCACTTTGGGTCTGTGCTAGCCTATCATAGTGAAGGTGTGTGGCAGAGACAAACCACTCCTCTCTGGGCCAGGAAGTGAAAAGAGAATAAGAGATAGTGGTCTCACAATTACTTTCGTTGGCATGCCTCAGATAACCTGAATACCTCCCACTGGGGCCTGCCCCTTAAAGTCCTCTAACTCTAAATTAGAGTGTCAAGCTGTGGATCAGGCCTTTGTATGGACATTTGTGTGTGTGTGTGTGTGTGTGTGTGTGTGTGTGTGTGTGTGTGTGTGTGTGTGGTGGGTGTGTACTCCTCATTAAATTACAGCAGCACCTGAACTTTCCACTGTGTTCCTGGTAGTCTATGAGTCAGGAGTATGCATGCAACAGGCCCAGCAAGGTTAGCTTTTCTTTGCTACCCAAAATCTGTGACCTCAAATAGATTGACTTCAAAGAGACTTGAAATCCGGGACAGGACCGAGGGCTGAAAAGACATAGGAAGGTTGACAGAAGTGGTTGTCTATCATTGGCAGGCACTGTCAGATAGAATAGTTACCTGTACCTGTTCCTGCACAGGGCTGCTTGGGATTCCTTACAGCATGAGGGCTGGGTCCAGTAAGCTAGCATCCTTAAATAACAGATAAAGCTGCTTGGATTAAGGTCACACAGTGTCACTTCTGCCACTTCCTAGATTCAAGAGGAAAAAGTGCAGCTCTTTGGGATGAGAGTCACTTTTTTGGGGGGGGGGTCATCTTTGCAAAAATATAACCAGCAATGATTTTATTGTTCAGCCTGATTCTGTACATAGGGTAGCAAGGATGGTCAGCAGGAATTCCAGGCATAAATTCCAGTCCTTGCTGGCTAGGCACTCCTAGAATGAGGAATCTCTTCCAGGCTGGTTTTTTGACTATTGAATAGTTTCATTGACCCCCACTTTATCATCTCAACCAGCTTCTGGACTACCAGGAAGTCTGTGTGTTCCTCAGGGATAGCACTCTTTTGACCACCTAACAGTTGTTGATTGGCCGTCTTATCTTTCCCCCTAGATTCTAAGCCTTGTACATTCACTGCCACATCCTCTTTGAAAGTATCACCCAAGTTCCAGATCAGTAGATCTGAACTCATGGTCTCTGGGCCAGCAGGGAGTAGCATTGCCTGGGAACTTATTAGACAGGCAGATTTTCAGTCTCCTTTGCCAGTCCTTCTGAGTCAAATATTCTGGGGATAAGTCTCATCACGCTGCGTTTTAGCAATCCTACTGGTGATTCTAAAGCCAGCGGAAGCTGGAGAAACACTATTGTAAATGCTTAGAAGTGTCCATCAGCACAATGCATCTTCCACCTGGCATGTTCTGTGGGTCCTCTGGCTGCTCGTTTGGACTGCACGTGCTTTGAACATTCGCTTAATTGACAGCGAAGACTTTGCCAGGGCAGATAGTGGTCCCTGAACCAACTGGAAAGAAATGATGAGACGCTTCTCTAGCCAGTGATAAACAGAGCAGAGTTTCCCTGGAGGGTCTGCTGGGGAAGGAGCAAGGGAGAGCCAGCTTCTGGTTGGTTACCAATAGGAACAGCAATTGCCTTTGAGTCCAAGCTACCAGCAACCACCAGGATGCTGGAAGTGATGGAAGAAGGGCTGTTTCTCCTCACATTTACATTTTCTTTTCAACATGTTGACATGAAGGCAGTATGGCAGAAACAGATAACTTATTCCAAATTGCTTAAGATGTTTGCCCCGGTGTAGGCCAGCTGCTGTGCCTGCACTTGAGTAGAGATATATGGAGACAAAAGCACATATGGCCAAATGATCTCCTCAGTTACACATGTACACGTACTAATGACTTCAATGGGAGTTGCCCATAACAACGAAGGCTAAGATTTGGCCCATATAATTGAAATTGAACTAAAGCCCAATTTGTAATACGTTAGTGGAAAACCAGTGGTGATTATAAGACTAGTGCGTGATTAAAGCTTCACCTTCAAAATCGGCTGCCCAGACACACACACACACACACACACCACACACACACACACACACACACACCACACACACACACACACACACACACACACACACACTTTAAAAAATCATTAAGTTATATAGTTTTTTTCTCAACTTGTAGTAAAGAATGAATTGTTAAAACTTCCAGCCTAAGAAAAGAATTAAAGTATTGAGGGAAATTGGATATTCAGGGCGGCTGTTTTCCATTACTCTACAGCTAATGAAAAAAAAGTGAGACTTCAAATAGGATTCTCCTTTTATTGTTTCTTTTCCCCCAAAAGAGCCTTCATCACATCTTCTCAAACCATATCTGTAATACTTTTTCTTGAAGTTGATGTAACCCTGGGAAATAATATTCTCTGACTTTTCAAATTTATAATTTTCCATGATTACTTTATAGAGAGAGGAAGGGTGGATTCATGCAGTCATAATATTCAGTGCACATATGTTAAGAAAGGGACCTAGGTAGATTGAGAGGAGGGGTGGGGTTGGAACGGATCAGGGAGAACGATGAAAGGGGTGACACTGATTGAGATGCATTCTACTCACATATCGACAAGTTGAATTGAAGCCCCTTTGTACAACTAGTTAGGGATAATGAAATAAGACAATTAAAAAACCTTTATTCTTATTCCCTATTGTGTAACAAACTGCCCCCACACTGAGCAACTTCAAGCAGTTGTGCGCTTTGCTCATGGTGTATCTCCAACAGGCATTAGCTGGGGCAGCAAGGGGCAGCAAGGCCCGCTTCCGGTTTCCCCTCACTCACTGAGGCCCATGCTCAAGTCCTGGGCTCCCTGCAGCCTGACATTTTCAGGGGAGAAACCTTGCTTCCCTACGTGTTTTCCAAAAGACAGGAAGTGGACACTGCCAGGTGAGTTAATGCTTCATCTGAAGCTGGAACAAATTGCTCCCATCACATCTATTGGATACATGATTCAGAGGATTCTAGGCAGGGAAGAAGATTCTGCACATGCTGTGGCCAGCGAGTTCTGGTAAAAGCACACACATGGGACATGAAAGGCATTTGTGGTTACCAGCTATAGAAAACACTGTCTGTACATCCCTCACACCCAGATGAGCTTTACTTATTCTTACTTAAGAAGCCATGACATCATTTTGTGTCCAGATTAGAATTCCATTTTCTGCCTCCCCGCCCCACGCATGCGTAAATAGAATGTCATTTTTTTTTTTTTATGGTTAACAAAGGCAGAAACCATTTCTGATACAAAGAGAAAATGGAGCCTTCATCTTGGAGTGTCCCGATGTTATGGATATAAGGTCTCTGGGGAGGTGTAGCAACCTGTTACTTCTTTGCCTTAGCATCACCTAAAGCTACATTATCATAGCCTCCATCAAAAATGATATTAGTGGGGCTGGGAAGGTGGCTCAGTGGTAGAGCGCTTAGCCTTGCATGCATGAGGCCCTGGGTTCGATTCCTCAGCACCACATAAGCAGAAAACGCTGGAAGTGGCACTGAGGCTCAAGTGGTAGAGCACTAGCCTTGAGCTGAAGAGCTGAGGGACAATGTCCAGACCCTGAGTACAGTCAACAACAAAAAAAAACAAACAAACCAAAAAACAAAATTAATATTAGTGATACATAAAGCAAAAATTTCCAAACTCTTGTCCATGGACCTAGTTAATAAATGACAATGAAAATGTAGGCACAGGAGCATTAAGTGATTTGTTTCAGTTAGTGACAAAGCTGAAACATCAGTTAATGTCCTGACAACCCTGTTGGGCCTCTTCATTATTCCTCTTAGCTTCTGTCTAGATACAAGAGAAAACAGGTGAGTTTTAGCTGTGTGTAATCAATTCCAGTCATCTGACAATGTTCCAAAAGACCCCCTCTCTCCTTCACATCTGGTAGAACACAGGCTCGTTCCACTAATGCGCTTCTTTTCCATTACCAGCAGGTTTGCAAAGACTAATCTTGACCATAATGTCAAACCTAGACATTTATTTGTAAGGTAGCATTGAGGAGACATTCTTCTCTTTTAGATCCTCTTTTTGTGTTGTTTAATTTTTTTTTGCCAGTTCCTTAAATCTTTAGAAAAAAATCCTTAGTTGTACAAAGGGATTCTAATTCAACTTGTAATTTATGAATACAATGTACCTTGATCAATCATAACTCTTTCTTTTGTTCTTTTTTCTTTTTAAGCTCATTGTGCCATTGTAAAAAAAAATGATGAGCTTTGAACAGAATTCTCTAGTTGTCTCTTCTTCTTGCAGGCTTCTTTGATTTATTCTTTCAACCAGTGTTTATTTCCATGTATGCAGTAGTATGCCCCAGGGACTAGGAATACATCAAGGAAGATAGGGTAGGTCATTTCTGTGCTCAGGAAATTACAATTTCATGAGATGAGTGTGATGCTGAGGATAACAAATATGGAGATGGGTAGAAGATAGAAAGTCAGGTTGTGTTGTATGTTAGGAAGAAAAAAATAGGACAAGGTTAAGAGGAGAAGAATAAAGACAGAATAGAGAAAGTTACTTCAGTAGTGTGTCTCAGATGAGAAGGAGATCGTCACATGACTAGCTTTGAGAAAAAATTTTAAAGCAGGTGTAGGAGAGGCTCAAGAGCCCATATGGGCTCTGTGTGCCCAGCAAGGCTGACTGTCATGAATGAACTGGAGAATTGAGGAAGCTGAGGTGACCGAGGTTAGACCTTTCTCCAGAGCTATGGTGGGAAGTAAAGCATTATAAAAAAGCAATAACTCCACCAAGGAGTTTTCATGCAGATGGGAAGCATAATCACAAAACAAGGACATGATGCTAGGATTAAGTGTGGAATGTCTGTCTGTTTACAGGGATTTTTCTTGCCCCTCCTCAAGAAAATAAAAGTAGGGAGGAAATTAGTAGATGGCTTTGAAGTCTTCTTGAAGATATACATCATGGATACACATAGGTATAATTGCGTATGTTTCTAAGTTGGGTGGTCTTCAATGTACATGTGTGAAAATGGAACCAGGTAACTTGAAGAGATGGATGGGGCTGAGATTGATGGGGAGAAAGACTGATGGAACGAATGATATTGGTCAAGATGCATGTTACTCATAGATTGACAGTTGAATTGGAACCCTTTTGCACAACTACTTAAAGATAACAAAGAATAAAAATAATAAAAAGTAAGGAAAGCATTGTGGCTCATCCCTGAAATCCTACCTATTCAGAAGGCAGGAAAGTCTGTGAAACTCTTATCGCTACTTAATTACCAAAAGAAGCTGTCAATGGCACTGTGGCTCAGAGCATTAGCTTTGAGCACAAATGCTCAGGGACAGCGCCCAAGCCCTGAGTTCAAACCCAGAATGAGCACACACACACACGCACAAACCCAAGCCAGTTTTTAACATGCCTGCTATAAGGATTTCAGTTAATAGGGATGAGAATTTAAGTGTACAGTCTTACTAGATCCCAGCTCAATTATTTGTATAGTTTTAAAGTTTAGCCTGATTTATGACCTATCTGAAATGGAATAGTTTTAAGAGTCTATCATAATGACATTGTCAAATGCTATGTAAATTCTACTGGGGATATTAGATTAGAACTGTACTTTCAAAGAATGATCCATTTCAATGTGTGCGCACACACACACACTCACGCATGCTTGCGTACACACACACACACACACACACACACACACACACACACATGCACATACAATGGAATTCACATGAGATTCTATATCCTCCAGCATAGAATGGTCCCAGATTCATGCAAGGAGATCTTAAACAAAATCTATGCATATTTATGGAATGCAAAACTGAGACTTGGCATGCTGCCCCCAAATGTTGCTTCTGAAAATGTCAATAAAGTCCACCTGTTCCAGCTTCCCCCAGACCCTCTGTAGATGCAAGGCAAGCTGTGGAGTCCTGATGCTTCTTCTTTTCACATGTGAGTTCCAGAAACTGATCTCAATACCTTGGATCCACTACCAGAGAAAACAAGACAGTTCAAAGCAAGGTTATCAGGAAAAGAAGAAAAAATGAATTAAGAAGCCAGTTAACATGAATGAATGAATGAAGAAGCTCTGCTTCCCTTTACAGCTTTTTCTAATTAACATGTTTATTAGTGTGTATTAATTATATAAAGGAGCTCATTATCATACAAGCAGATGATGAAGCACATTTAGTTATATTCCTTCCTTCCTTTTTCCTTCCTTCCTTCCTTCCTTTCTTCCTTCCTTCCTTCCTTCCTTCCTTCCTTCCTTCCTTCCTTCCTTCCTTTTCTTTCTTTCTCTCTCTCTCTCTCTCTCTCTTTCTTTCTTTCTTTCCCTCCCTGCCTCCCTGCCTCCTTGCCTCCATACCTCCCTCTCTCCCTCCCTCCCTTTCTCCCTCCCTCCCTCCCTTCCTTCCTCCCTCCCTTCCTTCCTTCCTTCCTTCCTTCCTCTTTCTCTCTTTTTCTCTTTCTTTCTTTCTGTTTTTTCTTAATGTGCTGATCCATTGTCCCTGAGCTTTTTTGCTCAAGGCTAGCCCTCTACCATGTGAGCCACAGTGCCCCTTTGGCTTTTTCTGAATCATTTATTGGAGATAGGAATCCCATTGACGTTCTTGCTTGGACTGGCTTCAAACTACAATCCTCAGATCTCAGCCCTCTGAGTAGCTCAAATTATAGGAGTAATTACAGGAGTAAGCCATCAGTGCCCGGCTCATAGGCTCACATATCTCTTTCTTACTCCTTACATTTTTTTTTTGTTTTTGCAGTTTTTTAGTGGGTTTTATCTTTCTGTTTTCTTATGTCTTCAGCTGCTTTGTACAAGGCAGCTGGGAAAGGACAGTGTGGGATCTTGGCCCTGGGCTCTGTGGATGGGACATTTATCTTACCAGGCTGATTGGTAAGTACTTGGGCTTTCCCCACTCAGATTCTCTTCTGGAGTCCTGAAGCAGATAGTAGGAAGGCAGCAAGCACCAGGAGTGAAGAAAGCCACATCTTCAGACTTTGTGTCCTTCTGAGACTATGGCTTCTGGACTTTCCAAACCTCGTGATTCTATACTTTTTATGCCCAGATTCTTTTCAAGTAATTGTTTCTGTAAGTGGCTTAAAGGAAAAATAAATAGGGCTGGGAATGTGGCTTAGTGGTAGAGTGCCTTCCTACCATGCATGAAGCCCTGGGTTGGAGTCCTCAGTACAACATAAACAGAAAAGGCCAGAAGTAGAGCTGTAGCTCAAGTGGTAAAGCACTAGCCTTGAGCAAAAAGCTCAGGGACAGTGCCCAGGCCTTGAGTTCAAGCCTCAGCACTGGAAAAACAAAAGAGGACACGTAAATAAAACATGATTAAGGTATTTGGTTTTGGCAGGCACCCCACATTTCAATCATTTAATATGGCATCCTTTTGAATCAGAAACTCAAATTATTGCTTCATTCTTCTCCCTCCCCAGCTCTAAAGCCTTAGAGAAGTTTGGAAGTGCAGAAAAAAACATGCAGATCTGCGCATGCCTCCTGGATGGCCTGTTTCCTCAGTGCTCAGTGGAAGAGGGGGTTGGTTACTTTTCTCATTTCTTTCAAATTGGGGCCACATGGCCCTCTGACAGAGTTCCTGTCACAGGGAAATGGGATTTTAATCAATGGAAGTCAACTGTCTTGGAGACTGTTCTATTCTCTTAGCAAAACCAAACTCAGCTTTGCTTAGTGTCTGAGTTTCCATGAGGCCATCATTGTGGAATGAGCCAGGGGAAAGATGGATCATTACCCCAGCATGCCAGTGCTCCCGACCCAGAGCCGTTTCTTTCTCCTAGCCTCCAGCTGCTGCTAATGACTGGCACTTTCTCAGCCATCTACATTTGTATTTTTATATATATTGTGTGCGTTTGTGTATCAGGAAGAGACAGAGAGAGAGAGAGAGAGAGAGAGAGAGAGAGAACATCAACATTAACATCCTATAAGCCATCTCTGCTGTCCAAGTTCATGATTCTCTTTAAGACAGAGATTGAGTTAAATATTCAGGTGGGAGATGACTTGTTTTATAGAAAACATAGAGGAATTTTCTGTCAGCATCATTGTCATTATCTTCTTCCTCCTCCTCCTTTTCTGCTTCTCTCCCCTCCGCCATTTTGTATTATAGTCTTTTGAGTTCTTTTGCTGTTTCTGTGATTCTGTTTTTGTCTTAACTTCTCGAAGTCAGAACACTGCCGGCATTAGCAACACGTTGGTTGCATTGAGATGTTAAATCTGTGATGTTTTGAGCCTGTTTTCCAGAGCTTCATGTGTCTAGGATGTGGGAATTATGGGTTGCTCCCTATTACCCTTTCACGCGGATTTCACTGCCTTTTCACATCAAATTCTAGGAGGAATTTGATGGGTTAGTTTGGGAGAAAAAACATAATATGGCCACTGTTTTCTTCTTCCTTCTCCTCCACCCTTCTCCTCATCTTCTTCTCTTCCTTTCCCCTGTACCTTCCCTCTATTCTCTCCTCCTCCTCCTCCTCCTTCCTCCTCCTTGTCTTTGTCTTCCTCCTTCTCGTTTGCTTTTTCCCCTTTTCATTTTCCATATCTCCTTATCTTCTTAGCCAATCGTCTGGCTTACTGCTGGCAGGGAGGCTCTCTTCCATTTACCCAACTGCAGTAATCAGACAAATGAAGTGCCTAATAAATTCAAACAAAGTATTCACCCATTCAGGCTTCATTTTAGAACCATAGCTTCCCAATTGCCTTTGTTTTTTCCTCCTTTTCTTCTACCTTCACCAAGCTGTAAATCTGATACTCTGATCTCTTAGTGTCTGATTCCTGCCTATTTCTCTTGAAGTGATCATTTTTCCCTTTAAATTCTAGAGAGGTATATTTGGTACTATCTTTTAAGTCTAGAGACGTATGGTGTTTTCTGCCCCTAACCTTTTCACTTTTAGGATTGTTTTATGAGACTGAAGTGGAGAAAGTCTTTGTAAAGAGAGACTAGGTCTGCCTTCAGAACTAATTTAGGCAAATGCCAGTGACCCTGGGGAAGTTTACTTAGCAACACAGCACTCATCAGGATGGAGTGATGTAATTAGTGATGTCACGGATGGAAAAGGTGACCCGACCTCTCTGTTCTGAAATCTCCTTGCGCATAAATGGGTATTCTTTGGGGGCTATGGTCCTCCAGCTATAGTTTCTGCTATGTACCCACCTGTGCAGCAGCAGGGATTCATCAGAATCTAATTGGCATATCATACCCACGCACATGCTGTGTGGGAAATGTAGCATAGAGAAAACAAAACTTCTAGTTTTCAAAACAAATGTAAAAAGATATTACACAGGGTGGTTCTGGGGAGTGGCAATGGGAACATAACAGTTGGACGTATGTGCTGAGTTGCAGATGTTAAAACTGGATGGGAAGTGAACTGAAGTTGGACTGGTGGCAGCAGCTCATTGAAAATGGAGTCCTTGGATGCTGGCTAATGGAGCTGGGTGTCCTCTTGTTCTCTTTCATGATGACTTGCAATTTTCTCCAACGTTTTGGTATTCATCTGTTAGAGGAAAAAAAATCTTCACAAAATATTTTAGCACTATTATGATTGTTTTTCTTGTCGGATAAGGAAGAAATGCTAATTAATGAAAGTCTCAAGAGCAGGACTTTACCTGTGAAACCTTAAGTTGTTCTGATAAGTTGGAAGCATTTGGGACAGACTAAGTATTATCAGAAATTTCACTTGTTTTTCCAAGTTTTGTTTTGTTTGTTTGTTTTGTTGGTCGTGGGTCTTGAACTCTGGGCCTGGGCACTGTCCCTCAGCTCTTCAGCTCAAGGATAGTGTTCTACCACTTCAACTACAGCACCACTTCCGGTTTTCCGGTGGCTTATTAGAGATCAAAATCTCATGGATATTCCTTTGAACCATTAATCCTCAGATCTCAGCTTCCTGAGTGTTAGGATTATGGATATGAGTCACCGGCACCCAGCTTCCAAGTATATTTTTATGTTCTTAAAATTATGAAGATCTAGAAGAAAAAAAAGAGTTTGCAAAAGTTCTGTGTTTTCTTCTAAGTAGATGCATAGCTGCAGATAGAACGTTTTCTTTTCTTTTGTACTCCTGGAAAACCTTTCAACCACTGGAAAGCAAAGGGGAGACTGAACTATGTGGGTATAGGATACCTTCACTAGTTGTGTAGGTGAAGAGGGCTTGGTTTAGGCAATTTCTGATAGTAGATCTTCAGATGAATGCTTTTTTTTTTGTTGTTGAGGATTGGATTTTTTTGTCCTCCTACCCAATACCTCCCTGACTGCTGGCCAGGATATTTTTTCCTGTGCACCTGGGATAAGACTCAAGGAAGTAGTTGTTTTTGGATTTCTTGGAAAATTCATAACAACCCAATTTTAAAACATGGATGCTGGAGCGCTGCCTGATTGTGAAATGTTTTTAAGGTGTTATGATATGCATAGCAAGGCCCACAGTCTAGACACAGAAATAAATAAAAAGTTCAGAGTTGGACTGTGCATAGGTAGAAACCAAATATTTGAAAAACAGCAATAAAATTGAAAGTTAATTGGCTGTGTGGGGAATTGTGTCTTGGACTGTCTTATTCTGAATTGGCAAAAAAAAAAAAAAAAAAAAAAAGTAGCAGATTTAGGAGAAAGATTGGGCCAATGAATTTATCCTGGCATTTCTTTCGCAGATTTCTTTTTAGTCCGCTTAAAAGCATGCAAATTTGACAAGAGAAAGAGTCCTGTACACCTGGGGAAGGGGTGTTCTTCAAGGAAGCTTTGGAGGAGGCATGTGGATGGAATGGAAGAGTCCACTTGTAGTGAAATTCGTTAAATTAAACATGGACAAGCTCAACCTGATGGAGGCCATTGATGATATGAGCTCCTCCAATACCTTCCTCAACTCTCCCCCATTGTAGAAGTGCGTTTGGTTTAAGTAGGATTGATCCCCAGCCATAGATTATGGGGTGGATCCTACAGGGCCTGATCCCAGCGTAGTTCTGCCCTGGCTGAGCATGTGACCGGTAGGGTGAGATATGGGTTCCTTTGTTTCAAAGTGTGTTCAAAGTTCAAAGTTCAAAGTGTGTTCCCTGGTAGATTGATGTGTGGTTTGCACACGCGAGGCCTGAAATTGTTAGTCACCCTGTTCCCCATGGGGGAGGAAGCCAGTTTATATTTAATCTAACTACAACTAATCAAAGCATACTATATTCTTGGCCACTGGAGTTAGTTCACAAACTGGACACATGGTCCATTAAAAGACAAAACGGATGACTTGTTGTATAGGATATAAGTGCTCACCTCATTGGAGTATTATGATCACACACACACACACACACACACACACACAATCATGTTTAGTATGTAATAATGGAACGCAGCAGGGTAATGCTCATGTCCAATCCTATCACTTGAGAGGCTGAAGTAAGAGAATTTCAAGTTCCAGGCCAGCTCCAAGGCTGGACATATAGTGTCCACTTTGCTACAATGGACAAAGGTGACCTGAGGACAGAGTCATCTCATTGGAGGATTCAGAGTCGAGGCTAATTGCAAAAACAAAAAATAGAGCTTAAACCTAGATCAAACTTTTCCTGAAGGTTTTCTCTTCCCTCGACTTTTGAGTTTTGTAGGCAGTATTTTCTTTTACAAACAAATGAATCCATTGAATTGGAAGCATGAGTCAATTGAAATGAATTTAAATCAACAATATTCCCTAAAGAACAGCCATGTGCTATCCTGTTGTATGCCGTCATACCTACAGAAATGCATATTAATTTTTTAGAAATGTCCTAAAAAGAACATTGACGTGTAAAGGACAGGGAACAATAAAACATGCAAATTTAAATCTACACCTTCACTATGTAGGTCAAATGTCACAGTCACTTAGTTTCAACTGATTTACTGGAGAAAACACAAAAGCATATAATAAGAATCAGATGTACTACAAGTTGCATATAACTAATTGGATTCAAGAAAATCTTGGAGACGTTTCTGCTTTTTTTTTGAACAATCCAACAATTTAGTCAAAATAGAAACTGTCTTCTCTCAGTTCTGAGCAACAAATGAAAAAATATACAGTACAACATTAAAAAAGAGATGCATTTTCGTTCCATTGAAAGACATACACACATACCAAGAAAACTACAAACATATATACACAAACACAGAAAAAATTATACAATGACACACATACAAACAATTTACCCAAACATAAAACTAAACTGTCTCACATGCTGGACCATGAGTACTAATACACAAAGAAACCATAGCTGCCCAATCTCAATGGTTATAGCTTGCTCTAAAGTGACAACACACATAATTGAAATACATAGAGGTTGTAACATTTATGATAAATAATTTAGTATTTGCTTGCTTGCTTATTTTCTTTTAAGAAAAAGAAATCAAAAGACAAAACTAGTATTCAACTGTCCCAGGACCAAATAAAATCCTAATGTAAAATTAAGAGAATTAAGAAGTGTCATGAGCTTCATTTTGTTGTGTTTTGTTTTGTTTTAGTCTAAGTCTGCAAGGTAAAACAAAACAGGAAGAGGAAAAAAGCAAAGGGCAGGGTTCAAAGCAATGAAGATGAAGGAGAGGAAAAGAGAACTAGGGTCATGTTATTTATCACATCAACAACAGACAAAAGAAAGGATCAGATAGGAATGTATAGGCTGTATTTCTAGAATCTTCATTACCATGATAATCACCATCAAATCTGTCAGGTTAGCTAGATCATACTCACATCCAAGAGCCACTTGAGTTGGTAAAATCTGAAATTGTAATAAAAATTTTGAATCTTATTTTTTTAATCACAAGAATAAAGCAAAAAAACTGTTCTAATGATGATAATTGTAAACCTCTTTTGTCTACAACCCCTTCTAAGAAGGAAAAATATGCCCAGCCTACAAAGCTTGCTCAATTGGCTCTCATGTTGTATACCTTGTTTGTCTAGGCCCTGTGTGCATAGATTATTAAACAAGATATGGGCAATGGACTCCAGCACTGCAAAGCCATAGGCTGTCCAGCAAATGTAGCATGACCTGGCTCTCAAAGACAAACTGGACCAATCAGATTTTCCATCTCTGCAAGTGAAATTAAGAAAGACAAAAGAATGCCAGTTGGCCATAAAACAGAAACAGCAAAGTTGCCTCGAGGTGAATTTGGGGCATCCTATGCCAAAGCTATGTGCAGCCAGGAGTAATAGAGACACAGATATTTGGAGGAGGGACAGAGGGAAGCCTTCTAGGGAGAGTACAGAGTGCTCTAGACATCATTAGTCACACCCATGGCAGAACACAGAGCCACCAACTGGCTCCCTGAAGAGGCTGAGATCCCCTAGTTCTTTCTGAGGTGGGATCTATTACAGCACCTGTCATGTGGGAGAATGGATCCATTGGGGTGCAAGTGAATCCTTGCAATCAGCTCCATGGTTCTAGGGATAACGAGGATGTATGTCTCTCCTGCAACCAAAAGGAGTTGGCTGAAATATCCCATTCGTTGGGTGTTTGTACCTTCAAGCCTAAGGTTACATCTAAGAACTCACTGAGGAGATTGCTAGAAATAAAATTTTCTGGAGGAGAACTGAAGATTCTGATGTGATATATACAGCCCCAGCATCTTGTGACTCTATTGGGATCTATTGTCTTGGTTCATGTTGTTCCTATGGAAGAAATCCAGAAAGTCTGTGTTGCTCAGCCTTTTCAGCCTCAGGATCCTTTTGATTCTTCAAAATCATTAGTATGTGTATATCTGTGTGTGTGTGTGTGTGTGTGTGTGTGTGTGTGTGTGTGTATCTGTGCTTTTTTTAAAAAACTGTGCTTGTATCTATGCTTATTTAAAAATCACATCAGGAATCAAATTTATGAAAAATAGAAATATTTGAAAAATTCATTAAAATAATAAATTACATGTTTGAGTAACTTTGTGACTGCTGTAAAAAAAAGTATCACAAACAGAGTGGCTTCAGTAGCACAGATTTGTTACCTCATACTTTTAGAGGTTTTCTGTCTACAATGAAAGTCAACAGTGTGATTGCTGAAGGCTGGAAGGAAAAATCTGTCTCAGGCCTCTCTCCCCGCTTCTAGTGAGCCGAATGGCATTGTCCCTGTGCCTAACGGTGAGTCTGAATTCTTTCTTTTTATAAGGACACCAGCCATAGTAGATTACAATCCATTCTAATGATTATACCTAAATCTGATCATCTGTACAGACTATTTGCTGAACAAGGTCAAGTTCACAAGTACTTTTCAGACTAAGTCAAGTTCATAGGTAGTTTCCAAAGAAGGTCAAGTTCACAGATACTAGTGGTTGGAGTTTCAATATCTTTTTGAGTTAATAACACATGCTAATGCAGGTAACATGTTTTTGTGTGTGAAAAGAATCATACTTTTCAAAATAAGAAATTTAGGGAGAACATAATTTTTTTACGTTTTTATAAATCTCTTTTACATTTGTCTTAATAGAAGCCAGCTAGTTCAGTTTCCAATTTGCTGGGGTAAATTGTTTGGATGAAGTATATGGAGAAAATATGGTCATTTTAACTAGTTATTCTAATGGCCTTTTCAGCTGCTTGTAGAGTTTTTTAATGTTAATCTTAAATTTAGTAAGCAGTAGTTTCTTAAAAGTTATTGTTAAGCCAGGTGCTGGTGGCTCACGCCTGTAATCCTAGCTATTCAGGAGGCTGAGATCTGAGGATTGCGGTTCAAAGCCAGCCTGGGCAGGAATAGTCTGTGATACTTGATCTCTGATAAACCACCAGAAAACCAGAAGTGATGCTGTGGCTCAAGTGGTAGAGTGCCCAGCTTGAGCTGAAGAGCTCAAGTGTCCAGGCCCAGAGTTCAATCCCCATGACTGACAAAAAAAAAAAAAAAAAAAGAACAAAAAGAAAAAGCTTTTGTTGAGTGGAATTTGAAATCATGTAAAAAAAAATCTCTTTATTGCCTTAAAATCCATCAGTATGTCTTGCAATTTGAAGAATTACTTTGTACATGCACAATTTTGTAACGTCATGCATTATTTATTTCAAAACTAAAAGTTCTCATATTCTCCCAGTAGTTTCAATGTTTTCAGTCTTACATTAATATTTTTGATCCACTTTGAGTTGATGTTAGGCAAAAGATGGGAGTCTAGTTTTCCTCTTCTGCATGTGGATGTGTAATTTTCCCAGCACCCTTTGTTGAAAAGGCTGTGTTTTCTCCAAAATATGTTCCGGGCTCCTTTAGTCAAAACTAGGATGTAGCTGTGTGGACTCATTTCAGAGACTTTTGTTACATTGGTCTTAGTGTTTATCTTTGTGCCACTACCATGCTGTTTTTGTTGCTATGAGTCTGTAGTACAGTTTGAGGTCCAGTATTGAGAAATTTCCAGTATTGCTTTTTAAGTGCAAAATTGCTTTGGCTATGTGAGATCTCTGTTTGGGCTCTCAGATGAATTTTTGGGTTCGTTTTCTAATTCTACGAACAATAGCGTTGCGAATTGCATTGACTCTGTAGATTCCTATGAAACAGGTCCTTTCTGAAGCATAACTGGATAGTGGGAATAGGGGTGATGCAGAGGGGGAAGGAGAGCTAATAGGGTCAAAATATCTTATGTGCAGATATGAAAATGGAGCCATGAATTTTGTTGAGGTTGTTCTGGGAAGGAAGAAAGAGTGATGGTGAGGAGGTGAGTCTGATCTAGGTGTATAGTTAAGTATATCTAGACATGTCAAAGTGAAAACCCTTTGGGCAACTAACAGATGTGAATAACAACAAGGATATAAAAGTAAAATATTGATTCCTTGAGGTATGCACACTTTCCAAAGCTGTAATAGAAAACTTCACAGCATGCTTATGAAAGAATTCAAAGAAAAAAAAGACACCTAAAGTCTTAGTATAGATATGAAAATATTTTTTACTGTATAGTCCCCCTGGAAGGGTCTCAGGGACTCCTGATAGAACCTCTAGACAACAATTTGGGTACTTCTATTATAGTCCACCTTGGCTTGAGGAAATCCTTCAAGTTCTGCCTTCAATGCTACCTTCTCCTGGTGCTTGCACACAGGTAGAATTGTTCCTTCCTTCTGTGATTCTCTTTGTGTCTTCAGTTTATAGTACTGGCTCCTAGGAGCTTCAGGAACTAGATCTTTTTCACATTTTTACCATCCTAGGTGAAAAATCACAGAACTTTATGACAAAATCTGATTTAAACTGGGCTGAATTCATCATGTTTTTTCTTAAAATAATTCTTGAGCTCAAGGAGACTTAGCTGTCACTGTTGTTATTTTAAATGTTTACCATATCACAAGTTTTCCCCATCAGTTAATAAAAGTCTCACTTTCTATTCCATGAAAGTAAATATCATTTGCAAAAAGTGAGTAGTCTCCTATGAAGCCTCCTATGCTTTTTTGCAATTCTGTAGCCATACATTTAAGTTTTCTGAGTGCTGCTCCCTCTCCTCCTGGCACACTCGCCTTGTCCTTTACAGTAATTTTACTTACTCTCTATCGTGCTCAGATGGTTTGGGTTTACAATTTTGAAAGGAAACCTCTCAAAGATTTCTGATGGTTCAGAGAGGACAATCTGTTTCTCACTTTCATTGTAGAGCCTGTAAGGACAAGCATTGTGTACTCTCTGGCTCATGTCTACATGAGTGTAAAACAAGCGCAGCCTCTTGGGTGAGGTTCTCTTGCTCAGACGCCATTATTTTCCAGAGTTATAAATCCAACTCCAGTGCAGATGAAGTAGGAAATTCATGAGGAATGGTGGCTAATAGGAGGATCCCAGAACTGAAGGAATTGCAGATCCGCAAGCCTTAGGCATAGAGGAACTAGGCCTGCTCCAGGAGCATCACATACTTGGACTTGGACCAGAGTGCATTGGAATCCTCTCATCTTTGCTTCTCTCTGTAGACCAGATTTCTCAAAAAAGCAGGAATGGTGGCTGCTGCCTGCAGCTCTTGGGACCATAATTTATCAACACTGCCACCTACAAAGAAGAGCTTCTTCTTCCAGCAGTGGCTGAATTATCTAAGAACAGTCAGAGGAACTTATTTGACATTATCTGCCAACTTGCTGGACATGACCAGGAAGGTGAAGAACTGGCCCAGACTGGATCACAGGTGCATCTTATGAGGACTCATGAAAGAAGATGGCTGAAGACCTTTGATCCCACTGACAGGGCTGGGGAGCAAGGTGATAGGTAGAGGCAGGTCCTTCCAAGATATCAAGTGGTATTTTCAGAAAAGAGGGTGTGTGTGTAGGGGTGTCCTACACAGTCTAATGGTTAATGTCTGTTCCAATAACTGTGTGCTGTCTCTTTACAAACTTCTATGTGAAGACATTTGAGAATGGCATGTTAGCCAGCCATGGCCAATTTAATCATGTTGTATGCTTTGGAGAAGTGACACCAATTAGTGTCAGTAGCTGAATGAACTTAGTTATTTAATAATTGCATTTTAATATTTCAGGTTACATGCTTTCCTAGTATTGCAAATCGGCTCTTCATAAGGAACTGTTTTGTTATTATTTGCCTATGGCGGATGATATGATGAAATTACACGGTGCCACTGGATTTTACACAGAACTGGCATCTACATTAGTTCCTAGCAGTCTCCCCAGGATTTGTCTGGACCTGTCATTCAATGTGATCTTCTGAGGGCAGCTATTGACCCGAAAAGGCCTTTATAATGCTTGGATGAAGTGACCCAGAGCCACCAGACACTCGGATGACTCACCCCTTTAAATTTAACCGGCAATGGCTAGCATAGTGAGTACTGGTTGAACGAGAGCTACAAAACAAACCTGAGTTCTAACTGCTTCACACAACATAATCCAGTGTCATGTGAATGCTATTTTTATTGACCCTCACTTGGTTATGTTTCTTTATTATCTCTGAATGTTTGTGATCACCAATCAGTTGTTGACAACCTTGTTTAATAGCATTGTACTCAGAATGCTCTGTACATTCATGTTTTCATTCTAATGAATCGGCTCTAGCCAAGATCACCAGTGTTGATCTTAGGATACATGTCAAAATACCTTTTTCTTAGGCTTTGTTGTACATTAACTATTTCCTCTATTCATCTGTCATACCCTGCCTTTTTTTTTTTTCTTTCATAGCCCTTAGTACAGTTTATAATTTTGTAGTGTGTATTTGGTTAATGTTTTTGCTAGCTGTAACTTCATGAGTATAGTATCTTCGCCTATAGTTGGACGTGATGGCCTTTATTCAACATAGAGTTGATATATTCAGAATACCCCCACACACCTCTTCTCCACTATATATATATGTATCTATCTATCTATATATATATACATGTATGTGTATATATATATATATATACATCTATATATGTTCAATTGAAGAGTAAAGTAGGGAGAATACTTTTGTGTGTGTACTGGTTCTGAGGTTTGACCTTGGGCTTAGATACTATACCTTAGCTTTTCTGCTCAAGACTAGCACTCTACCACTCGAGACACAGCTCACAACCAGCTTTTTCTTTTTCTTTTTTCCTGGTTAGTTAGAGATAAGAATTTTATGGATTTCCCTGACCTGGGCTGGCTCTCAACTATGATCATTAGATCTCAGTCTCCTATGTAGCTAGGATTACAGAGCCAAGGCATTTCAATTTTTAAATGAACTAAATCTTTAAAAATGAATTAATTTATTTTTATAAAGCTTATTTCTTAAAAAAAAAATCAGATTCTGGGTCTGGGAAGGTGGCTCAGTGGTAGAGTGCTTGCCTTGCATGCATGAGGCCCTGGGTTCGATTCCTCAGCACCACATAAGCAAAACGAAAAAAAAGCCGGAAGTGGTGCTGTGGCTCAAGTGTTAGAGCAGTAGCCTTGAGCTGAAGAGCTGAGGGACAGCACCCAGGCCCAGAGTTCAGGCCCCATGACTGGACGCCCCCCCCCCAAAAAATTCAGATTCTTCCAGGAAATAAAATCTACCTCACGAGCAACACGTGATTGTCAGTACAGAGGAGTGGCAGATGGCAAAGGGAAATGGCAGGCAGCCCAAATCCAAAGCCAAGAGAGGTTTTGATCTTTTAAATGCTCTCCCTGAATGGCCTGTGCCCCGTGAAGCTCTTGAACATGGCCTGCAAATGTGACGCATGCATGTTTGAATTCACAGACCAAGAGGCATCTGCTTTCTCACTGTGAGCACTCGCAGGTGGGTAGTGAGGGCTAAAGGCTTCTCTCTTCCAGTGGCCTTTGACTCCTCCCTCTGCAGACAGAGACTGACCCACAGGAGCCAGGACAGTGGATTCGCCAAGGGCTGGCACACATGGCCTACCCTTATCCACTGGGCAAACTCATTTGTGTTGAAATCGTCCTCCATTCTCTGAACGCTAGCATGTGTTTGGCAGTTAAATTCAGATCTGTGTCTTCAAGGAAGCAGTAAAATAAATCTGTGTTTCCTTCCCCACACTTCATCGACATCAAAGTGTATACGGAGTCTCATGGGTATGTTGCATTTTGCCCTTTGGCTCTGGTTCCCTAGTGGACACTAATTAACAATGTATCATGGGCATCCCTGTTTGTTTCACGTCACTTAGGACTTTACTTCCTTCCTTGTGAAGGATTTTTCAAAGATAGACGAGGTTGATGTCTTTCTAGGTCTAACAATCCAGGGAGAGAAACAAATATCACGATTTGCATTTGAGAAATCAGATCTCCTAGACAATAGAGTATTACTGGAGGAAACAGAAATTCATTCATGCATATGTTCTTCACCCCTACCTAGTTCTCCAGTATAGCAGATGCCAGCATGCACCCTGGGGGCCAAACATTAATCCTAGCTTTGCCACTTCCTTGATGTTGATCAGGTTACTTAACTTCTCTGAGCCTTATCATCTGAGATATAATGAGGAACCATGACATTTGTACCTAACTCACAGGATTATTGGAAAGATTATGTGTTAAAATCTATAAGATGCTAAAACATGTAATATCTGCTCAATAAATAGCAGATACTATTTCCCCAGAAGCTACTTCATGCTAGGAACATGACAGAACATTGAAGGTTTAATGATGGGACAACTATTTATGATTTATTTTCTCTCTCTCTCTCTCTCTCTCTCTCTCTCTCTCTCTGTAATATATGATAGTACGAGAACTTGAACTTAGGGCCTTGTGTTCTCACTTAACTCTTTTGCTTAAGGCTGATATTCCCTACTACTTGATCCGCATCCCCACTTCTGGCTTTTTGCTAGTTAATTGAAGATCAAAGACTCACAGACTTTTCTGCCCAGGCTGGCTCTAAACTGTGATCCTCAGATCTCAGTCTCCTGAGTAGCTTGGATTACAGGCATGAGCTGTGGGTGCCTGGGAAAATCAGTGATTCTTAAACCTATTTGAGTCACACGGGAGTCTTGTAAAATTCCTTCTTGTGTCAGCCTATTGCAACTGGGGCTGGGCACCCAAAATAAATGGTGCTCCTCTGGCTACTGGGATTGCTATGGATTGCTACTTCTTTGACTCAAGAGTCTGTGTCTTCTGCCAGCATTCATTAGGTTAAGGCATGTTGACCTGGAGCTTGTCAGGGGATAAAATCTCCCATGCTTCTTAGCTCTTGACACAGCCCCCACTCCCCCACCCCCATCTAACCATGAGTTTCTTGAAGTTGCCACTACAAATGTGTAGTTTGCCAAACACAGAATGTAGACATTTCTACCTAAACAATTTAGTTTTATCAAAGGAGTATTAGCAAGGAGAAAAGGGGTCAGGGCTGGGGAACTGTTGGGGACAAATGTGGAGCTATGAGGAATTAAGAGACAAATGTAGAATAACATTCAGGAATCTTGTTTTGACCACTATATAAGTGAGTATACTGGAAAGAAACATTTGTCTTTTAGGAAAATGGCAGAAAGAGAACCAAGTGGATGTTAGATAATGTCAGCAAATGTTTAATGGTTTATATGGAGATATGATAATGCTTTTATGCTTATGTTTTTAAAAAAAGTCTTTAGTGGTTGGGGACAAAACTAAAATAATTAAAAGCTAAATGATCTTGGTCAGATATTTTGTTAAAAATCAGCCAGACTTGTACTCTGTCTACAGATAAGTGGAAGTTTCACATAGGCAAAATAAGAATGAAAAATGATAAATAAGACTGGGTCATGTACTTTATGGATTTCAGAATATCCTAGGGACACAGACACATAAAAATACTTGTAGTGTAATGGGACAAGAATTAAGAGATTTAAAAAATGTTTCTTGCAGACTATGTACCTTGAGAGAGCATCTATGTTGGATTTAATTTCTTAATTCAGATACCACGATCTGTTATGTGGTTTAACTGACGGTCTACTTTATAGTTAGTCCAATTGATTGTGTTTCCAACGGAGGAACAGTTAACATCATAAATTCCTTCCCAGTACTTTGTCAGTAGGTAGTGGAATTCATACGGGACAAATAGAAGTTTCTTTCTGCAGAAATGGAGCATATATTCATCATGGCCACCCATCCATCCATCCACCATATCCATCCATCCATCCATCCATCCATTCATCCACCCATCTATCTATCCATCTAGCCATACATATTTGTTTAATTGGGCCAAAAACTAGAGATGTAACACTAAATTCTCACTCTTAAGAATGTCAAAACTTAAAGGGAGACCCTGTCAACAAATGGACATTGCAAATTTGCACAGGAACTGTGATAAAAGTAGACCTGGATAAAGGATGGAAGAGACAATATATTAATCCACAGAACTAGATAAACATAAAAAGAATTCATTCTGGAGGTGATCCTTGAGATATTTTTAAATATATAATTATTTATGGCATATTTTATAATTGTATAATTCATCCATTTAAAGGGTATAATTTGAAGTTTTTTAGTGAACGTATAAGCTGTATAACTCTCACTAGTTTAAGATCATTTCTCTTTAGCTGGATTTTGGAAAATGTAAATGTTTATTAGAGAGAACTGGGAGAAGAAAGATACCCAGGAAAAGAAGAAAGCAATATATAGTATATATAGCGTTAACTGATACTAACAGAATTACAAACAATTATAATAATAATCATTCCATCAATATCAATTATTAATCAATACTATGTTAATATGAATAGAATTATGATTAATATTAATGTTACTAATTGATATCACTATATTAATAAAAATATACATGTTGGTTAATATTAATATTATTTAATTTATATGATTAATTAATATTAATAGAATTATTGCCATTAATATTATTTAGTGGTATTGAAGTTGGACTCAGTGCCTTGTACTTGATAAATAGGTACTCTATCACTTGAGCCATACCTCCTACCTTTTTTGTGCTTTAGATATTTTGATAGGGATTCATGTTCTTGCTTTGGCCTGGTTCTGTGATCTGCCTACTTATATATCTCACTGCCTGAAATTATAGATGTAAACTAGCATGTTCAATTTATTTTTTGAAATGAGGTCTCACTGACTTTGCCTCGACTGGTTTCACATCACAGTTCTGCCAGGCACTAGAGGCTCAGGCCTGTAATCCTAGCTACTCAGGAGGCTGAAATGAGAATTGCTGTTTGAAGCCAGCCTGGCAGGAAAATCCAAAAGACTCTTATCTCCAAATAACTACTTAGAAAAAAGCCATGAGGAACTGTGGCTCAAATGTAGAGTGCTAGCCTTGAGCAAAATAAAGCTCAGGTACAGTGGCCAGGCACTGAGTTCAAGTCCCAGGACTGGCACAAAGAATAATAAATGAATAAATCAAACCACAGTCCTCCAAATCTCTGCCTCCTGGGCACCTGGATTATAGGTATGAACCATCATACCTGCTGGCTTCGTGTTATGGATTATTTAATTCTCTCCCCATAGCAACACAATGGTGTAGGTAGTAGGATTATCATTCTGGTCCTCCATATGAAATAAAAAAATATATTGCCTTACATCACATCAGTAAGAAGTGATGATATGAAACTAGGATGAAGATCCAGGTGGTCCAAATGCTTAACATTTGCTTTCCTGGTTGGAGTCTAAAGTAAGAGTGATTTCAAGGAGTTTGAATGATTGGAGTCCAAAGTGACTGGCAGCAGCGGACCTGCTGAGATGGTGTCCCGGCTTCTGTCTGGGGTGACTTGATACACAGTGGAGGAAGAGAAAGAAGAAAGGAGCAGGTTTTGAGGCTGAGATTTCTGAAGGTCATTTAGGTGGAGATGTCCAGGAGGAGTTTGGAGCAAGACCCCGGTGGCTCCACCTGTAATAGTGGATACATGGAAAGCTGAGTATCAGGATCCTATCAGGATTCTAAGTCAAGCTTGGGTAGTAAACGTTCTCAAGACTCAACCAGTCAACAGAAAAGCTGAGTATGATAGTGTGTATCTATTGTCCTGGCTATGGCAAGAATCTTTAGTAGGAGGATGGATGTCTAGCATGGCCTAGGGCAAAAACTGAGATCTTATCTCAAACATAACCCCAGGGCTGATGGCACAAGTGCTAAAAGCCTGCTTGGGAAGTAACAGAGTCCTGAGTTCAAACTCCAATTTCAACAAAATATAGCAAACTGGGTTTGCTATAAAAATTTTACTCTCAAGTACAAGTTGTCATGTCGAAAACGAACTTTACAACTTGGGGGGGGAAGGGAGGATGGGAAGAGATGGGAAGGGTAAACAAAGGAGGAGGCTACAATGCTTGATAAGAAATGTACTCATTATCTTGCCCATGTAATTGTAACCCCTCTGTACAGTATTTTCACAATAAAAAAAATTTCACTCTCAGTGACATGAATTGGTAACTGAAGTCAAAAGTGTAGTGAGCCGGGGCTGATGGCTCACATCTGTAATGCTAGCTACTGGGGAGGCTGAGATCTGAGGTTCACAGTTCAAAGCCAGCCCAGGCAAGAAAAAATTTCAAAACTCTTATCTCCAATTAACTGCCAGAAAACTAGAAGTGGGGCTGTGGCTCAAAGTGGTAGAGCGCTGGCTTGAGCAGAAGAGCTCAGGGACAGCGCCCAGGCCCTGAGTTCAAGCCCTATCACCACCTCTCCCTCTCCCCCTGAAAAACAAGAGAGAAAGAAAAAGAAAAGTGACACTACCCAGAAAAATCTAAGGAGTGAGAAGAGAAAGCGTAGGATAGAAGTCTAGAATATGTGAATTTCTGAAAAGAGAACAAAGAGGCGACTGTGTTCAACCCCAATCCCAAATGTGGCTGTTTATAAGAAGCAATTAAGGCTGAGTGAGGTCACCAGAATGGGAAGCCCCTCATTTTGTAGGAGTGGATAGAGAGAGTAGAGAGCAAGAGAGTGAAAGAAGCAAGAGCTCCACAAAGGGAGCAGTAAATTAGATATATCCCCAGTAGGCCATAAAGCTTCGCTTATATCCACTGTATTGGACCGTTTGGAAGGTGTTGGTAACCTTTCCAGGGCATTGGATCCATTAGAGACAGAAGCCAAATTATCCTGGGCTGAGAAGAATGTGTATTAAAGAGTGGAACTGTATGCAGCTCTTTGCATTGCTCTCTCTGGGGAGTTCTTTAGAAGTTCGGATGCTCCAGCCTCACTATAGACCGACTTAGACAATATCACATTTGAGCAAGATCTCCACATTCATGCATAAATTAAAGTCTGAGAAAGCACTTGACTAGAGTCTAGGTTAGTTGTTCTAAGAAACCAGCTGGGCATGGAATACAAGAGGATTAAGAGATGGCTAGGAGAAGCAAAAGTGAATATTGTTTTAAAAAATGAAATACCTAGCCGGGCTCTGATGGCTCACCCCTGTAATGCTGACTACTCTGGAGGCTGAGATCTGAGGATCATGGTTCAAAGCCAGTCCAGTCAGCAAAGTCTGTTAGGCTCTTTTCTCCAATTAACTGGGCCCTGTGGTCCCAAGTGGTAGGTAGAGCACTAATCTTGAACAAAATAGCTCAGGGATGGTGCCTAGACCCTGACTCAAGCCCTGTGCCTGAAGGTTAAGTGCTTCCAATGAAGTATTTGATCTTACCAATAGTCAAGAAGGAAGGAATCAAGTGAAACAGAAAGACTGAGAATGAAGGGAGCAAGAAAGAATAAGCAGTGGGACATGGTTGTAACAAAGAGACCAAGAACCTATGCTCAAACAGGGAGAAATCAGCCCCATTTGAGAGTATGGACACTTCTCCCTTTGGTCTAAGTAACCGTGAATGGTCGCTATGTACACGTTAACTTTCAGTTAGAGATTAAGAGCTGATGAAACGGTGTCCAACAGTCTCATCTTATTTTTCTCTATGAAGTAGGAAACACAGCATGTGCAGAAGGAGACAGGACTGACGGAATGGGCTAGTGGTGGTGAAGATGAGGATCCATGGGGTGTGGACTGGATAAGAAAGCATGACATGGAAACAAGAAGGAACGAGTCGAAAGAGAAAGGAGGAGATCTGGAGTTCACAAGGAGAGCCCTGATATATATGTTGTTGGAGCTAAAGATACCACCAGAGGAGTAGTTCTGGACAATGCTGCTGGATTCTAGGTGGGCAGCTAATGAGTGGGAAAAGCTAACAGAGATTAAGGGTTTGGAGCAGAGGGTTTCAGGTAGACACTGAAGTCATGAGTGGAGACGAAAGATGGGGAACTACCCTGAGATTCCCCGGTTCTCAAAAAGGAGTTGTTCTGATGCCCAGGAAAAAGGGGTAGAGGCTGGAAATAAGAAAAGTAAAATCAGGGGACAGTGGGGTGCAGTGGTCTGAATGTCCCCTCCAGAGCTCATGTCTCATCTCCTAAATTTCTGTGACCTCCCAGCAGCCCAGCAAATGATGACCTCATTGGTGGTGAATCCAAAAGCCTATTCGCTTATACCCCAGCCTTTGGCACAGGGACTTACGGTAAAGTTTCGCATCAGTTACTTGTGGAGTCAGAAACTAAAGGACTTTGTTTTGTATATTAAGCAAGGCCATGAAGACTACTTTAAATTGTAAATGTATTTTACATTATTATTATATTCCTTAGCCTTCTGTATTTAGACACATGCCACACACTTCTATTCCTTATGGATGATTTCTGAACTTGGTTTAAACAAGTATGATAACATATACCTGTTAAATATCTATCTATTATCTATCTCTTGCTTATCAACATCTATCATCTATTTTGCTTACGTATCATCTGTTTATTATCTACATCTATTTATTATCTGTCTCTGCTTGTCTGTCTGTCTTAAATATTCTGGATATGATCAGGTTGAAACTGAGAACACAGATGAAATGGGAAAGAAGAGAATCATGTATATGCTATAACTAAGTTTTCCAGTATTCAAAAATTGGACTTATCTATTGTTGAAGTGCTTCTTGGTGAAATATCTTCAAGGCGATACAGCTTTATTAGGTAGGCCTTTGGTTTGTGAAAGGTAACTCGTTCACTAACCATATATAGCCATAATATTTGGTCTACTAGAGTCTTAGTCTATCGGGGCTTCTGTAAGAAGCTTTCTGTAACTGGAATGGTTTCTCACCAACAGAAATTCATTTCCCAGAGCTCCGAAGGCTGGGAAGTCCAAGCTGGCAGATTTACCATGTGATGAGCACCCACTCTCTGGCTCAGAGGTGGTGCCTTTTGGTTGGCTCCTCTCTTAGCAGCAAGGTGAACTTGAGCCCTCATCCTCATGACTCAACAACTCTCTGATGTCTCGTCCTCTAAGAACTCCACATTGGGAATTAGGTTTCAGCATATGAATTTAGAGGCCCATGAAATTCAGCCTCTCCCATTCCTATCACCACTTGCTAAATGGTGATAGGATGGTTTAAGTTCTTTTGGAAGGAAATCTCCTGTTTAGTTCTTAGGTGAAGTGAAGTGGTGTACATTTGTCTGAAATGGAATGAAGGTACAATGAGCAGTGGGAGACACAATCATTAACATCATTAATAGCTAAACGGTCAAAATGGAGTTGGTTCAAGTCTCAACTCCCTTATTCCTTCAGCCAGATATTTGCTCTTTTCAGCTTCAGTGATTTCACTTGTAAAATAAAATACAGAATATGAGATTCTACCATAAGGAGCCATTAGAACAATTCAATGAGATGATACGCTGCAAGTCTTGCTATAGCTCATGGCACTGAGAAGGGTCTGGACTTTATTAGTAACTGTAACCTCACAGAGATCTGCAAAGTGGACAGTAAGGAAAATTATATTTTCTTTTTGTTCAGCCCTTCAACAGGAAATCTGGAAGAGCGCTGAGGAAGATATGAGATACAGATATTTTGAGATACAAAGAACTTAGAAAATTACTGCAAGGGAAGGAAGAAGGGTGAATAAAATGGACGGTATTTGAAACGCTGGCGAGTGAGAGGCCCGTGTAAATCTGCGCAGCAGGGTTTGATGCTCAGGTGTGATCCAGTGGTCACTCTCGTGGCCTCAGCAGGACGCTGGCTTTCTTGGCGCTCAGTTCTGTCACAAGTAGAGTCAAGACAGTATTTCCTGTCTCATTTGTCAAGTGAAGGTGAGGATCAGATGAGAAGTATTGGGCACACAAAAGTGCAAAGGGGGATAAATATGTTGTATGAATATAGCTATATAGGAAAGACAATGATACGTTTTCAAAAACCCTACAAATTACCCACTCTCTCCATTTTTTTCCCCATTTGAGAGGGATAGCTAATGTGGAAATCAGTCAAATAACTCTGAGTTCCATTGTCCACGATAGTATTTGAGGCCAAGAACAATGAACAAGGAAGACCCTGAATGACGGTTCAATCATTAGACCCAAATTCAGTTCCTTAATCTCCTTGGCTTCTCTTCGTTCATCTACAAAGGAAATGATAAAACTCTCCACTCTTTTGCTCACGGGGTTCTTTTGAGGATCAAATATATAACAAAAGATTTAAAAAATGAATGTTTGAGACAAGTAAGCCATTGCTAATTTTATTCATTTAAACTGCAGCTATCACAGAAATGAGGTGAGTAAAACAGAGAAGCCCTGGCCTCTCCACAGGATGAAATACTAGCCATGGTGCCCAGGGGCATGGAAATAAGACAAAACAAGATGAAATAAAATAAAAAGGAAAAGAATGTACCAAAATATCACAGTGACTTATTTATGTTTTAATATGAGGATTAGGAATTAATTTATCTTCTTAAAAATTTTTGCATTTCCCAACATTGTCATAATAAGCATGAATTTCTGTATAATAACAGAAATAGTCATTAGAAAAAACCAACCAGCAACACAACGTGTGTCCAGAGTCTACAAACACGTGGTATGACGGAAGAGCTGTCCTGTCGACGTGAGTTATAAAGTCTGAATGTAAACTCCTAAAAACCAAGTCACAGGAGGAGAAGGCCTGTCCAATTCTCGGCTATCTCATGGTGTTCAAAGGAAGAGGAGATTTTTTTCCCCAAGACTTTCCATTTCCTAACAAATGGGATGATGTCATTCTTTCTGTTGAAGGCATAGAATTCATATATATATATATATATATATATATATATATATATATATGTATATATATCACATTTTCTCTTTTTTTAATTGTGAAAATACTGTGCAGAGGGGTTACAATTACATGGGCAAGATAATGAGTACATTTCTTATCAAGCATTGTAGCCTCCTCCTTTGTTTCCCCTTCCCCATCCCATCCTCCCCCCACCCCCAACCCAATCCTCATCCCTCCCCCCCCCCACAACGAAGTTGTAAAGTTCGTTTTCGACATAATGACTTGTACATCTCATTGTTGCAATGGGTCTACCTGTATCCCTATTTAAACGATTTGTTTTTCCCCTTCCCCTCCACAAATTATACCGACATGAAATACAGTGAAAGCAGGGGTTATACTGTGGGGGAGGGACATACAAAGCAACAAAGAAATCATCTTATAAATGTGTTAGAAACAATCGCATGAAAGAAAAAAAACATTTGAATATATATCTTAGGGTTCATTTCTCTAACATCACATTATCTGACCTTTTCTGCTTGTCTCAGACATATACTAGATATTACAAATAAGGGAAACCATGGGACCTATGTTTCTTTGGGCCTGGCTTACTTCACTTAATATAATTTTTTCCACGCCTTTCCATTTCCTAACAAATGGGGCAATGTCATTCTTTCTGATGGAGGCATAGAATTCCATTGTGTATATATACCACATTTTCTTGATCCATTTATCTACTGAGGGGCATCTGGGTTGGTTCCATATCTTAGCTATAGTAAATAATGCTGCAATAAACATAGTTGTGCTGGTAGCTTTAGTGTGGTCTTGTTTGTGAACATTTGGGTAAATGCCCAAAAGTGGGATTGCTGGGTCATAGGAGAACTCTATGTGAAGTCTTTTGAGGAACCTCCATACTGCTTTCCAAAGTGGTTGAATAAGTTTACACTCCCACCAACAATGCAATAAAGTTCCTTTCTGTTCACATCCCCTCCAGAATTTGTTGTTATTAGAGTTCTTGATTTTAGTCATTCTAACTGGAGTGAGGTGGTATCTCAATGTTGTTTTGATTTGCATTTCTTTTATGGCTAGGGAGGTTCAGCATTTCTTCATGTGCCTATTGGCCATCCTTCTTTCCTCTTCAGAGAAGTCTCTTTTTAAGTTTTTAGCCCACTTATTTATTGGGCAGTTGTTTCTTTGAGGATTTGTTGTTGGGGGATTAATTTTTTGAGTTCCACGTGTATTTTCGATATGAGACCCGTTGTATGTCCGTTGTATGGCTAGTGAAGATTCTCCCAATCTGCAGGCTTTCTTTTGATCTTGCTAGCTATGTCCTTTGCCATGCAGAAGCTCTGCAATTTCATGCAACCCCATTTGTCCAACCTTTCTTTGATTTGTTGTGTTTCTGGGTCTCTATTAAGAAAATTTTGGCCTGTGCCAAGGAGACCTAGGGTTTCTCCTATTCCATCCTGTAATGTTTTCAGAGTGTCTGCTTTGACTCCAAGGTCTTTGATCCATTTGGAGTTGATTCTGGTGCAGGGTATATCACATTTTCTTGATCCATTTATCTACTGAGGGGCATCTGGGTTGGTTCCATATCTTAGCTATGGTGAATAATGCTGCGATAAGCATAGCTGTGCTGGTAGCTTTAGTATGGCCTTATTTGTGATCCTTTGGGTAAATGCCCAAAAGTGGGATTGCTGGGTCATAGGGGAGCTCCATGTGGAGTATTTTGAGGAACCTCTGTACTGCTTTCCAAAGTGGTTGAACAAGTTTACACTCCCACCAACAATGCAGTAGGGTTCCCTTCTGGCCACATCCCCTCCAGCATTTGTTCTTTTTAAATTTCTTGATTATAGCCATTTCTTGATTATAGCCATTGAGAATCCCAATGTCGTTTTGAGTTGCATTTCTTTTATGGCTAGAGAAGTTGAGCATTTCTTCATGTGTTTATTGGCCATTCTTATTTCCTCTTCAGAGAAGTTTCTCTTTAAGTCTTTAGACCACTTGTTGATGGGGTAGTTGTTTCTTTGAGGATTTGTTGTTGGGGGATTTGATTTTCTGAGTTCTAAGTATATTTTAGGGGGGTCTGGTCATGGGTCCTGAACTCTGGGCCTGGGCGCTGTTCCTCAGCTCTTCAGCTCAAGGCTAGCTAGCACTCTACCACTTGAGCCACAGCGCCACTTCCGGCTTTTTTCTTTTTGCTTATGTGGTGCTGAGGAATCGAACTCAGGGCCTCAGGCATGCAAGGTAAGCGTTCTACCACTGAGCCACCTTCCCAGCCCTCTAAGTATACTTTATATATGAGACCCTTGTCCATTGTATGGCTAGTGAAGATCTCCCAATCTGTGAGCTTTCTATTGATCTTGCTAGAAGTGAAGTAAGCCAGCCCAAAGAAATATAGGTCCCATGGTATTTGCAATAACTAGTATATGTCTAGGACAAGCAGAAAAGGTCAAAAGCCATGTACATATGACGATATAGGATGATGCCAAGCAAAATGAACCCCAAGATGGGGACACAAGAGGTTTTATGTTTGTTGCTATTGTTCTTAATGTACTTGTAATGTACTGTGTGGTTTTTTTCTTTCTTTTCTATGTTTTTCCCCCATGGTATAATCCTTGTTTTCACTGTATTTGATTCCAGTGCCCTGCATCTTGTATATACATTTTTCTAATTTGGGGAGGGGAAGGGAAATAACAAAATCCTGAAATAAGAATACAGGTTGACCCATTGCAACAACGAGCTGTACAAGACACAATGTTGAAAATGAACTTTACAGCTTGGGGGAGGGTGGGGAGGGAGGAGATAGGGAAGGTAGGAGGGAAGGGATAGTAGAGGAAAAACAAAGGAGGGGGTAACAATGCTCAATAGGAAATGTACTCATTGCCTTACTCATGTAACTGTAACCCCTCTGTACAGTATCTTTACAATAAAAAACAGATATTTTTTTAAAAAAAGGAAGAGGAGAAGAAACTACATCAAATTTGCAAACAAGGGGCTGAAGCCTTGCAGAGGATTCTGGGAAAAGCCTTGGTCCCTAAGCTCTGGACAGATATGGTGACTGTTTCTGTTTCCTTCAAGGATACACAAGGAACTTTCCAGCATGTCTTGTTCCGGGTACGATCAGAACCACGTGAAGGCTTTTAAAATATCACCGGATGACATGTTACAGAGCAGCTGGCTGGCTGGAGGGGTCCCATAAATGTCACGAGGAAACACAAACCAATAGGGAAGACAGGAGACAATAATAACAATAATTCTTAGCATTCACATGGCATCTTTCATCTGAAAGGCTCAAAGTGCTTCACAGATGTTGCATCCATTAAAACGTATGCGGTAAGCATTATTCTCCCCGAATTACAGATGGGAGGGATTGTAATCCTGTCACTCAGACTAAAGCTGAAATGAACACGTAATTATCCTTGAGAGGAAATCTTTCTAATGTAGCCTTCTTCTGCTGCCATTTCCTATTGCTTCTGAGTGAGCCGGACAGGACATCTCCTTGGGCCTATAATATCTGCTTCAGGTATCCAAACACTGAAATGAGATCACCTCCCAATCTCTGTCCCAGACGAAACATATTTAGCCATCCTTCAGAAGCCTGCGCTTCCCCTTTCTCATTTCCCTACGACCTGGAGGTCGTTTGCAAGGGAAGTAACTGAAACCAGGGCCTGACACTGCTGCCCAAATCCATCAGCCACTCTACCTGAAGGAGACATAGTCTCCAGGTTACATTTGTGTTTTTGCAGCTGGCTCTTACGTCAAGATATGCTGTTTGGGTTACTTTTTTTTCTACTAAGGCAATGACTTCTCTTTATTTCTGTTGCTCCAGATCTTCCACGTTTCTTTGAGTCAGGCATTCAAACAAATTGTGATTTTTAAAAATTTATTCATTTATTGTTTTTGGTGGTGCTGGGGATTGAACTCAGAATCTTGCACCTACTAGGCAAGCACTCGACCAGTGAGCTTCGCCTCTCATCCTTAAACTTCTTTAAAAGAAAATTCTAAGCAAATGGACAGTAATATCCCACTATGCTAACATGACAATTACCATTTTTTGCATATGCTATTTTTCTTCACTCATAGTAATCTTTGAGTACCATTAAAGTATACATTTTTTATTGTTATTGTTAAGGTTGTTTGTTTTTGTGTTGTTGTTGTCTTTCTGGGAGGGCAACAGGGGGTCATAGGAATGGAGGGAGGAGGGTGAACAATGCAGTCATTATATTCAGTATATACTAAGTAAAAAATTAACTATGTAATTTATGGCAGGAATGGGAGGGGGACATGGGGGAAAATGAAGGAAGGCATAACATTAACTAAGAAGTGTTGTACTCGTTACCTGACATACGGAATTGCAACACCTTTGTATAACCCACAACAGTAACAATAAAAGGTTGGAAAAAAGTAATACTGTACATAGTTTTCATTTTGTTGTTTTTAAAATTTCATTATGTTCTTAGGATCACATGATATTGCAAGCAGTTTTTTCTTCTGGCTTCCAGGAAAGGAAGCCTGATTTTTATATAATCAGGATTCTAAATTTTTATTCTAATTTGTTCTGTCACACTGTTAGAAGGTATTAGAAGTGTCCCTCCCCCCGCCCCCATGAAAGATGTGCATTTCTGACCATCTTCCTACTTTTGTTTTGTCCTTCAGAACTTTAGACATTGTTGGGTGTCTTATTTCCAAATATTTCCTCCACTGGTGCTAATTACAGTGTCCCAATAATGCCTGTTAAAGTTAGCTGCACTAGGACTAAATTTTATTATTCTTTGAATTAGTGAAATATTTATCTTGCTTTAAAAATCCAGATTTCGTTTGTGTGTGTGTGTGTGTGTGTGTGTGTGTGTGTGTGTGTGTGTGTGTGTGTGCGCGCGCGCGCTTGCATGCGCACATGCATGTGCACACATTTGTGTGCTGGTACTGGGTTTGAGCTCAGGGCATGGATGCTGTTCCTCAGCGTTTTCACTCAAAGATGGTTCTCTACCATTTGAGTCACATCCGCACTTCCAGTTTTTTTGTTGGTTATTGACATAAGAGACTACCAGATTTGTCTACTTGAGCTGGCTTTAAACTGTGATCTTCAGATCTCAGCCTCCTGAGTAGCTAGGATTACAAGTATGAGCCACTAGCTCACAGCTTACTTTTTTACTTTTTCTTTTTCATTTTTTCAACCAGACTAAATATACTCCTTGCTTTTTGGGGGGTGGAGAGTTACATAGTAGATGAAGGATGGCAAATAAACATAAAATTTTAAAATCTTGATAAGAAAACAGCAGCCAAGATAAAACATGGACTTATAATTTCTTTCACTCTATGGTTTTGTGATGCAACTAATTTTTTAAAAAAATTCTTTTCTAAGATAAGTGAGAAGTATTATTGATAAGGCTTAAAGTTGAAGAAACAGTAAAAATATCATTGGTGCTTCGGCTAAGACAATTACTGTAATAGCAAATGATGTAGGTCCTGTGGGGTACTGGATCTCATCTTCTGCTCAGAAGAGCAGCCCTTGCCAGGTACCAGGAATTATGCCTATAATCCTAACTGCTCAGGAGGCTGAGATCTGAGGATGGCAGTTTGATGCCAGCCTGGACATTTAATTCTGTGAGGCTCTTATCTCCAATTAATCACAGAAAAAGTTGGAAGTGGTGCTGTAACTCAACTGGTAGAGTCCTAGTGTTAAGCTAAAGGACAATGCTTGGGCCAAGAGTTCAAGACCCAGCAGCACTGGCCAAAAACAAACAAACAAACAAATAAAAATGCAGCACTTCAGACATGGGCCCAAGCTTACTGAAATTCTTCAGGCATTATTGCTTTACAATTTACAATTTGAAAATGTGCATATATATGTTATGTATGTATATGGCTTTATATATGTATGATTATTTAGTCTATCTTCATAGCCTAGTATAAAAAAAAACCACTTGATCCAGTTGTTTGGCTATATGTAGGGAAGGAAAAACCACGTTCAAGTTTAAGGTGCCCTTAGAACTAAAGTGATTTTCATATGTGTCAAAGAGCCAAACTGGTTTGTACATGTAGATACCCCCTCAGATACTGTTAGTGATATAGTTAATATTTGGCTCTAACTCTGATCTCTGTGAAACTTTATGATATAACTTTATGAGATATCCTGACCAGGAACAAACCTATTTACATTCTGTGTGTGTGTGTGTGTGTGTGTGTTTGTGTCCCTTTCTCTCAACAGTGGATATATTTTTCTTTCTTTCATATCCTTTCTAAAACTGTGTTTTTCATGATCTCCATCTTTCTTTCAGCTGTCTTTGTCTCTAAACTTAAATCATGTTAAGCTCATAAACATGGCAACCAGCCCTTAGACAAACTGTGTTTCCTCCTTTGACCCTTGAAAATGTTGCCCCTTGATCATAAACGCTGAGATTTTCTTCTTCTTTGGACATGAATAATCCTCATCCCTTTTCAGCATCTGATGCAACTTAGGAGCCTAGCTGGCAGGGAGCTGATTTTCTTTTTCAAATCAAATGTAGCTCTGAAACTTTTGGAACGTTAAGTTTTCGGGATATCACGGAGTATCTCAGCAAGGCAGACTGGCTGTCTTTGTGCATTTCCCCACGGTGTCTCTCTCCCATAGCCCTCTGCCTTGATCATGTTGATGTGGGGTGAAATGAGGGAGAAGGCTGAATCAGGACATACTTGGTTTCCAACTCAAAAATTTGGACTGGATTCATTAGGAGAAATGCTGCAGATGATTGAACAATGAAACCTTTTCAAGTAGGAGATAAAGTAATGGGAGGTGGCAGGAGAGAGGCAGGAATGCAGACAGTGTAACAGCACAGGGTGACTGTGATAAGATCTTTGGGAATCTGAGACAAATCGGACTCAGGTTTGCTAAGTCCTCTACCTAGGGCCTCTTTCCCTCTCTGCCCAGGACTTAGTTCTGGCACTTTCCAGTAACTTCTGCTGAGAAACAGACGTGGTCCAGTTCCTCCTCACTTCCTTTGTCTATCTTATTCTTCAGGAGAGCTCAAGAACTGGGGCTGGCGTACCTGTTCCCGGTAGCTTTGGTTGCTGGGGAGCAAAGACTGTTTTTAGGGGGCCCTGCCCTGACTGCCTAAGAGTCACTAAGTGGCCTCTCCTACCTAAAGCTGACCTGACTGGTTCCAAACATTATATTTTCCTGGAACATCTTGTTGAACTGGAATGTCCTGGCAGCTGAGAAACCCCTGCTCACACCTGAACAAATCAGTCTGTTTTTCCTGAAATGTAGTACACGTTCGCCTCCTGGCACGTGCCAAGGCAAATGGCCGATCCAACAGTCTGGTCTAAGCCCACCATGGTAAGATCATTACAGCCATCATGGCACACTAGATTGGAGACTGCAGAGGATCAAGACATAGACTAATTGGTGGGTAGTCCAATTATGTCAGCAGGTCAGATGAAAAACCTCAGAGAAAGGAAAGCCCAGTGAACATATCCAAAAATATCTAGGAAAGGGGAGTCTACCTTCCACAAAGATGTTTTTCTAAAGATAATGTTTGAAATATAATCTTTACATGGCATAACACACACACACACACATACACACACACACACACACACACACACACACACACACACACACACACACACACACACACACACACACAGAATATCAACTGCCCGTATTCTATACCTTCTGTTGGAAACATAAGTAAACTCTTTCATGATTAAGTGTTCTGGTCCTTCTCGTCCTCCTAATCATTAAAATGTTACCATTTTTTTTCCCTTTGGGGAAAAAAAGCCATGTCAATTTACAGGGCCATCTGAGAAAAAAGAGTGTGACACACCGAATTTAAAACGAATACTTTATAAAAGCATTTAACCAGATGAACCTTTGAGAATGTTTTGCCCATGTCCAGACCCAAAGGTAATAATTTTTTCTTGGGGAGAAAACACTCAGACAAACAGGAAGCATGTAGGAAGACAGAGTAGAAATGGAAAGCTCCCCCTCTCTCTGTCTCTGTCTCTGTCTCTCTCACTCCATCTCCAGGGGTTGAGTTGGCTCTATCGTCTTTCCTCACTGTCTGTGAGACAGCTCCACATATGTTTCAAATGTGACTCAAGCACCAAGTGCATTATGGGACTGGGGCCCTGCGTTTTCTGCCTAAGAGAATCTGTCCTTTAGAGCATAGAGCAGTGCTGGATAAACTTTGGGGCTCCCCCTGTCCCCCAGAGGGTGAGTGCACAAATCATGTTTCTCTGGGCCTTGTAGTCCAGCTGGGAGTGTTAGATATGACAATCAAGGTCTTTTGGATGTCATGTGGAAATCTACAATTCTTGTTCCTCTTCAATAAGCAAACAGCCACAAGAGAACCAGGGGATGCTGCGGAGCTCATTTCATTCCTTAATATATTGTTAGTTATTTTGTAAAACTAAAGCTAAATGTATTAGCTAAACACTTAGCAAAAAAATTACTACCTTTCCAGATTTCCTTCTCTCAAAGAGACCTCAGATTTTTGCCTGGAACCAATATAGTGAGCCACAGATATTAAGCATGACCTCCTAAGCTTTTGAGTTTATTTCCTTTTTTTCCTCCTTCTTTTGGTCAAAAGGAAAATCAATCTTATTAGAAGTCTTTCTGAGATAGGGTCTCATTATGGTCTAGGCTGGCCTTGAACTTGTGCATGCAGAACTGAACTCAGAAGGCAAAGTGGATGCAAACACTAAGTCTTTCAGTAATAATGATCTCCATTCTTCCCTCTTGGTTCGAGTGATAATTATCATATAGTATGCATTGATTTGTTGTATATAATCTTACATGCAAAATGCCCACTTGCAAAAATGATGAACAGCCCTATGGTTTACACCAAGGAAATACAAGAGTAGGGCTTCAGGGCTTCTGGGAATGTATCTTTACTGTGTTTGTCCTGCTAAGATGTTACTTCAGTTGCTAATATAATAAATGTGGTTATTTCAAGAGACAGTTTTAAAACACAGTTACATTTTATTACTGCTTTAAAAACACTTTGTACAAATCCCATATCACCAAGCAGTATGTTAGTCCAATCTTTTACTAGTTCAGCCTTGTCCTGTTTATGAGCCACAACAGACAAATCAGCCCATAAACGTGATTTTGCCAAAGCAACACCGTCCATGTATGTAGCTCCTACAACAGGAAGGTATTTAACACCATCACTTTGCGTCTCTAAAAGGGATGCCAGTACCCAGATTGGCAGGCAAATATCCCACAGAGCTAGCTTCCACTGGAGACACACAGAATGTTTTAGAGAAGTTTCTCCTAATTGGTGTGAAACATCTTGAATTGCTGAAGTTCTAATGGACTTAAAGCCCCTGGAGAATCAAAGAACAAAATGACGTAATGATCTTTAAAAGATAAAATAAAAACAGAATGAAAAAAAAAAACTTTAATTCATTTCAGAAAAGAGATGTCAACTCAATGTTTGTGGATAAAGTTGCCAGATAATCTCTCTCAATTCCAAACCTTTTTTTTTTTTTGGATAGGAAGCAAGGATTTAAGGCAGGAAGAGAATATCAAACAACCAGTGCCATCTAGTGTTTGTATGAAACAAAGCTGGAGACTCTCAACAACTGGAGAGAAGCTTTCTGGCCATTAACTCACCTGCCCCATGCACAAAATAAGTTCCAGCTTTCTGAGAAGCCTGACTCACTAAGTGATAAAACTCAGGTGATGTGACAACAATTCGAGATCATTTTAATAATGAAGTCTAAACTGAGGTATGGGTTGTCAAAAAGGCACACACAGATAATAAGCCACACTTTATTGTAAGTTTTAAACCAATGGTGAAACAGGATGCAGAACTTCATCTCTCTTAGACCATTGTATTAATGAGAGTTTTCTGTAATCTCTATTCTTTTTGTTGGTCATGGGGCCTGAACTCTGGGCCTGGGTGCTGTCCCTCGGCTCTTCAGCTCAAGGCAATTACTCTACCACTTGAGCCATATCACCCACTTCCAGCATTTTCTGCTTATGTGGTGCTGAGGAATCAAACCCAGGGCCTCATGCATGAAAGTCAAGCACTCTACCACTAAGCCATCTTCCTAAGCCCTTCTGGTATCTCTAAACAATGAATAGATCTTAATGGGAGACAACAGAACCAAAAGGTCTATCTGCTGAAATAGAACATGGCAAATTCAATGCTTCAGGGACTGGGACCAACTAAGTTCTATCTTTGTTTTTATTACCTTAAACTTGAAGTTTAGCATTGCTGTCAGTGAAGAACAGAGGCTACAAACCACCATCGCTTTGCAATACCCGTGACTATGACACCAAAAGAGATCAGATAACTTTTTGAAAATCATTATATATTTTCTTCATTACCATGAAATGATAGTAGTCAACAGGCCCTGGCGTGTTTGTTATTGAATGGGAAGTATAGAAGCAAATATGTTACAATGCCATCATGCTAATTTTGAAAACATTTCAATGTTGTTCTCTTTATTTCTATTTAAGCATTATTCTGAGAGAGGAGCTGTGTGGGCTTCATTAGACTTCCAGAGAATTTTATGGTACCCAAAAGGTAACCTAAAATGCTGGTTAAAGGCAGACATGGTAACTCACACAGGTAATTTCAGCTACTGGAGAGACAGTGCAGAATGATCTTGAATTTAAGGCTAGCCCAGCAAGGGTGGTAAGACCCTGTCTCAAAATCAAAACCCAAAGCACAGGGTTGGAGATCAGGTTGGGGAGGACAGTAGCTCAAGTGGTAGTCTAGATTTCAGTTCCCAGCAATCGTGTGCCCCTCCCCCCCACCAAGACTGTTAAACCATGAAGTTGAAAAACAAACTTTAATAGTTTAGATCACAGCCTGTGGATCCATCAGCTTCTACTTTCCAGTCCTATCTCTTATATTACCTCTCTGGGCTTCGGCCCAGAGACAGACATGGGATTTAAATGCGTTGATAGAGGCAAAGTGTTCAATGGAATACCTGGTCCTTTGACTTTCCCAGGAGCACTAGCACTGGACATCACCATGCAATTCAATGATGTTTAAAAACTTCCACTCAAATAACTTGGGTAGTGACCTGCATGTGTCATTGAAACTTCTAGCAGGTCTGATGATTCCACGCCCAAATTGACTCCCAAACTTACAGTATGCTATTGGCCTAGAGGGGCCAAGGCTCAGTTGTGGGCATCATGTTTCCAAGCTTCTGCTGAGGCTGAAGTAAGAGGTGCTTTTTCCTTCTCCCTAATCACGCACACACGTATGCATCCTTGCACATATGTACTCTCGCACGCATACCCTTCACAAGTCCAGGAGCCCTTCTTATGGGGCACAGCTAACAAGTTAGCACAACCTTGCTTGCATTTCTCAGGGAGAAGCAGGGTCTTTTTCTGCAAGAGGGATGGCTCCTCACTTATTTTTTTTAAGCACTGATTTCTACCTATACTGTAGGAAGCTCCACAACTGCTTCCTGGCATTTCCCTCCACCGTCTGGGCTGTCCCCTGCTTCCTCCCAGGACTCTCTTTTTCCTTCCATCTCAGGTCTCTCATTTGGAGGTGGGTAAGCCTGCCCAGAAGGAAATCAGCCCCTGCCCTGTCCTGCTCTGCTGTCCTTCACTGCCCCCCTCCCCATGGGCCAAAGACAAATCGAGCCCCTGTAAGGTTAGCTAACCCCAAAGGTTTAGTCTTTATCACAGGCTACGAATGACAGCTCTCCAAGGTTTATGTTAAGCTTGCAAGCAGACAAAGAAAGAAGAGAAGGCATATTGTAACTATTGGAATGCTCGCTTATATTTGACTCTTAAACATAGGCAATTATCCTTTTTTGGTTTGTTTGTATTTTTCTTTCCCTTTTTCTTTCTTGAACTCAGGACTTGTGCTCTGTCTCTTACCTTTTTCACTCAAAATTAGTGCTCTACCACTTGAGTTGTAGTTCCACTTCTTGTATTTTGGTAGTTAATTGGAGATAGGAGTCTCAAAAGACTTACCTCCCTGGACTGGCTTCAAATCACAATTCTCAGATTTCAACCTCCTGAGTTGCTAGGAGTACAAGTGTGAGTCACCAGCACCCAGAAGTGATTATTTTCAAGAAGATAAATGCTTTGGCAACTTAGAGTCAGTGGATTAAGCAAAGTCAAGTAGCCTAAAATATTTATTTATTTGTTTGTTTTTAACTTTTGGCTGGACCTGGGGCTTAAACTCTAGACCTGGGCACTGTCCCTGAGCTTTTGTGCTCAAAGCTGGCACTCTACCACTTGAGACACAGCTCTACGTCCAACATTCTGTGGTTAATTGGAGATGAGAGTCTCACAGACTTTCCTACCCGGGTTCGCTTCAAACTGTGATCCTCAGATCTGAACCTGCTGAGTAGCTAGGATTACAGACATGAGCCACTGTCACCCCGCTTAGTCACTTAGAGTTTATTTCAAGTTGTTGCATCCCATTCTGCAGCTGTACAGTTCTGTATTTTACTTGGGATGGGCTAGTGGACTGCTCAGAGCTTCTGAATTATTATCACCATAACCTCAGAACCAGGTTTTTCTTAGAACATCTTGGCTGTCTTTGACAATACAACATCAGATTAGCCAATCACAAGGATCTGATTTGCATTAAATCCTATTCATATATATATCTCAACACTACAGCTGACTAGCCAATCACCAGGGTCTTTGTTATATTGGTTTCCCTTTCACAAAATTTGCATGGTCTGTATCTCAGCACATGTGGACAGATGATGAACTTCCAAAGTCTCCATTGGACACTCAGATGATTGGGAGATGGGAAGGGATTTGCAGGCCCCTGGGTCCTTATGAAACCTGCTAAGAAGGCAAGTTCATCTTCACCCATCCTCTATAACAGCCAGAATTCATCCACGGTCTCTAGGGATGAACATAATTCTTAGCCTTTGGTAACCAATTTCCCTTCTTCATAATCACCGAGAGTAGAACCTTTCACAGAATCATCTCGTGGTTCTCAGTCAACTGCAGATCCCGAATCAGTAGATCAGCCCGTATTTCTCCTAAACTTTTTCAAGTGATGCTAATGCTGCCAGTTCTCCCAGGACCACAGTTGGGAATAGCAAGGCAATCCAATCATTCGATTACAGGGCTTCCTTTTCATTAAAGTGTAAATGAGTTTTACGCCCTATACAGCTGGTGTTTGCATGTGGATGTCATTGCATTCTGTCCAGCAGCCCTTGGAGATTTCAGGTTAAGGTGGAGTAACCTATGCTCTTCCTTCAGAGCCTCCTTCTCAGAAGTGGTGGCCGAGGAGAGGCAGGCTGAGATGCAGGTGACATGTACCCTCCTGACCCCCTTGCTCGTGTCCAAGCCTCTTTCTGTCTTTTTCCATTCCTGTGTCATTGTTTTCCCATTTTCCCTTTCTACTCCGAGGCTGAAGGACAAGAAGAGGCTTTACATAGGATGGCATTATTTCCTAAGGATTCTCTTGCATAGTCAGTGATGTTCATGAATACTTGGTAGTGGCTGGATTCCTCTCCCACATTTTGCACAGCGTTAAGGGGAAATGATTACTTATTTCTTAACTAAGTGATTAGATCATTCATTGTTAATGTCCAGAAACAAGGAAGATTGCAATCAGTTCACCCATTAATGTTCAGTTTAAAAAAATGATTTTGAATGCTGGGCTGAAGATACAACAAAGCGGTGGCTTCCTTTCCTAGCATATATAAGGCTCTGGATTCCATTCTAACACTGCAAAAAAAACCCTCTTTGAAGTGTGTGCTACTTATTATGAATCAATCACGAGCCACTTAATAAAGGCTTTAGTAGAAAGAATCGTGGATTAAATAGGAGCTTATTTGATCTCAACTCTATCTCACCGAGTGACTCAGGGATGGGCAACAGAAACTGCACCCACTTGTCAAGCCCAATCATTTGCTCAACAATTATGTATTGAATCCTTATGATGAAGTAATTAGATATCTAGTAAGGAGTCAAAGCTTAGGTATCGATCCAGCTCTTGTGTACCTCTAACCATAGGGCTTTTGGAAGTTGTATTTCTATGTTCCTAGGAAGTAACTTAAGCTCGCCATGATTCTGGGGTGCCTACAGGCAGTGCCCCCACCCCCATGTCCCATTATTCTCTCGTCTCTGAGATTATGTCTGGGATCCCCAAAGACACAGCCGGCTAGTTTTTGTAGCAACTTTTCTCTGTTGGGTGATGGCCAAGGAAGGTGTCTAGTTGCACATAAATCAACCATAGCTAGCGAGCTGGGGCCAGCGTGAACTTGGGTGGGCTCAAGCATCAGGGATGTCGGCACGGCAAGAGGAAGTGTTAAAGGAAACCTAGGACCAGATGGGAGTGGGCTGCAGAACTTTCTCAGCCCAAGGGCTCATTCCCGAGCCAATGGTGCAATCTGTAGTGTTGGAAAGGTCAACCCCGTCATGGCTCTAGAGACTAAGCACATTTGGAATGGTACCCTGCCAGCAATGGGGAATCCATAGAACAAGCTACACCCTCCAGGGGAGGGACAGGGCAAGGACACAGCAAGGTGTTGGATCCATGCCAAATGGGCTATGACGGTTCCAGGCAAAACTCCAGACCCAGCAGTGAGCTGGATTACCAAGCAGGAAATTGAGGCTGAAGTCTGGTTAGAGAACAGGGCTACAGCCTAGTGCTCAGGGCTCCTCAGACATCAGGCCTACAGCAGGAAGATGAATTCCAGACTCCACAGGCTGGTGTTAATCCCTGCCTTGGTTAGAGTTGGCTGTTGCATAGCTGGGCAGGGAAGTGTGTGTAATTGGCCAAGGCAGGCAGGGATTGTGTGGGAAGACTCAAGGAATGAACTCCCAGCATGGTCACCTCCACGCTACCCCTTATCGGAGAATGACATTATGCTAGCAGGAAGCCAGTTCCTTCATTCAGGCTAGTTTTGTCAGCTCCAAGAGTCATTTTATGCAGTGCACATACTTCTGAGAGATATAGCATCTTAGCCTCTCTTAGGTAAGATTCTAAAACAGAGTTTCTAATCTTGGGGACAGAATGGAGATCAAGGGTTGCCTGGATCTGGGGGTATAAGGATGGAGAACTGAAGGGAGAAGAGAGATGTTTTTGAGATAGTGACAATGTGACATTTTGATTGTGGTGGGGGTTTGTGCAGTTGTACACATTTCTCAAACAAAATCATTGAAAGAAATGGGCAGCTGAAATTCTGTTTTCTGTTGAACATAGTTTAGAGCTTAATAAAATTGACTTGAAGAGAGTCTCTTTTTAAATTGTTGTAAAGGTGATGTACAGAGGGGTTACAGTTATATAAGTCAGATAATGAGTACATTTCTTTTTGAACATTGTCACCTCTTCCCTAGTTTTCTCCCAGTATTTCCCTCCCAACTCCCCTCATAAGTTGTATAAAGTTCGTTTTCAACATAGTGACTAGTGAGTGTCACTGCTACATTTGTCCCATCATTTCTGTGCCCTCTCTTACCCTCCCTCAAAGAGATAAACTTACCTACAAGATGAAAAGGCACAGCAAACAACATGGAGGAAAAAAACACAAGAAAAAAACTCTCGTTTCCATTTCTTGAAGTTCATTTCAATAAACATTTTATATGATCACTTGCACATAGCTATTGAGGCTTTGTGATCCTCTCCTAAGAATATCCTCCTTTGGGCCCACTGTGTGACTATCTAGAGAGAGTCTCGTATGATTTATTATATCCAAGTCTATTTTTTTCTTTTACCATCCTGTGTGTTTACTTGTAGATTTATAAGCACATTCTAGTTAAAACAAATGAGGGAAACCATGCAATCTACGCTTCTTTGGATCTGGCTTACTTTGCCTAAAATAATTGTTTTCTAAGTCTTTCCATTTTCTTATGAATAGTACAATATCATTTTTTCTGATGGAAGAGTAGAAGCCCACTGTGCATGTATCACACATTTTCTGTTTTTCCCCTGAGGGGCATCTGGGTTGATTCCATATCTTAGCTATGGTAAACAATGCTGCAATGAACATTGAATGAGCAAGTGGCCTTCTCTATTGGAGAAATAAATTGTGGGTCATGGGAAAGCTTTCTTTTTTATTATTATCTTTAAGTAGTTGTACAAAGGAGTTGCCACTTAATAAAGCAGTTTATGTATACAATATATCTTGATCAACATTACCTCCTTCAACATTCTCACCCAGCCCTCCTCTACCCACCCCTTCCTTCACTCTTCCTAATATTGTAGGATACACATTGGATTCTTGTCTGCATTTCCCCCCTCTTCTCCTTTTTATTTACCTGCCCTTTTCCAGTTGACTCCACCCCTTCTGAGTACCTACTTCCTGATATTTTATTTGGCTGAACTTTGATTTGGCCTTTCTGAGCAATTGCACTATTTGAGATCTCCCTTGAATCTACCATACTTCATTAATTAAAGACAAGTCACTCTTGATTCTGTATCTTTCATATTATTCTTCAGCTACTGCCTGTCTTTGTTGCTTCCTCTTAGAGCAAAAACTTCCCAGTAGTACATCTTGCCTTTCTAGGACTCTCCTCATAATCTCTTGCAAAGAAAAGACTCTGTGAAGGCTCAGTGGCCTCAGCATTGCTATTCCAGGAGCCATTTCCACACCTTCATCTCTGAGAACTTCTAGCAGTGCTGGACAGGGTAACTAACTCCTTCTAAGACACACTTGTGTCACGATGCCACCACAGAACTGGCAGCTTACCCTCATTCTCTGTCTCTGGTTCTTCATCTTTGTTGATGGCTCTGAATTTTGGAGGATCTCCTTTGATGATCTAATTCATGCTCAGGGTTTATGAGTTGTCTCTGTGCCAATGATTTTGTGTTGTATGTCAGTGCAAATTTAGTTCTGTTCTCCAGACACACGGAGCCAACTGCTTACTCAGCCTCTCCTCTAACTCATAGTCTGTGAGTCCTAGTCTTATCTCCAGGGTTCCTTCAAGCCCTTGCTTAGCAAGTCCATCTCTCCCTCCATCTTCTTCTATCAGTAAAGGGCAACGCTCATCTTCTAGTTTTTAAGTCAAAGTCTTGGAGTCACCTTTGACTCTAATCTATATAATTTCAGTGAACTTCAGTTCAGTTTACCTCAAAAATAATTTAGAAACCAACAACATTCATTCATCTTACTTCATTACAAACTATGATTGTTTTGTGCCTAGATGATTGCAACAGCTTCCTTCGTTTTCTTTGATGAGTAAACAAGTGGGTTTAGTAGGATGAACCTCATGAAATGTAAGTCAGATCATGTTGTTCTGCTGAACACAAGTGATCGGAGCTTTATACCAACGTCTCTATAATGGTCTGAAAGTCCTAACATGACCTGGCCTTCTGCCTTTCTTTTGCTCAACTCTGCTACACTTGCCAACTTACTAGTTTTGGAATTCACCGGTCATCCTCTATCTCAAGGCCTCTGTATGACTTTCCTCTCTGCCTGGATTGCTCTCCCCCAGGTACTTGATCAGTTTTTCACTCCTCAGGATAACACCCGAATGCCACTTTCTTAGGAAACATCTCAGAAAGCCCTCTGTAACATTCTAATCCCTTCTGTACCCTTCTCTGCAGGGATTAATTGCACCCATTCTTGTTGTATTTTTCATGGGATTCATCACTACCTGACATAGTTGTATATTTACTCAGGGTTGTATTGGTTGTACACATACCTTCCCTTGAATGTGAGCTCTTTGAAGCAGGATTGATTAATTTGGGGGGCCCATCTCTCTCTCTCTCTCTCTCTCTGGTTGGTCATGGGGCCTGAACTCTGGGCCTGTGTGTTGTCCCTCAGCTCTTCAGCTCATGGCTAGCGCTCTACCACTTGAGCTACAGTGCCACTTCTGGTTTTTTCTGCTTATGTGGTGCTGAAGAATTGAATTCAGGGCCTCATGCATGCAAGGCAAGCACTCTACCACTGAGCCGCTTTCCCAGCCCACATTTCTCTCTTTTATGCAGAGTCTATACTACAGTATCTGGCATATAGAAGTCTCAAGAGTTTGTTAAATAAAAGGAATAAAAGGAAACTTCTTTGAGCTGGGGTTTGGGCCAGTAAATAGCTGCCTCAAGTGTCTATATTATCATGGTCAATAGTTGAGTGAAAATTTGTACATTTTTGGTAACATTGGCATACAGGATGTCCCTGCTGTTTCTTTTCTGTTTAGTAGTTTGTGACTCAAATGCCCACTGTTATGTGTATTGATTTATGGAAATAAATTTTGTAAACACCAATTTTTATAAAAAAAAAACAGGAAACTAAGATATGGGTAGAACGAATGAACTGGAAAAACATGGTTTAAGAGAATTGCCTGTCAACAAAATCAGAGTCTTGGAATCTAACCTAAGTTTTATACTGTAGAACCACACTAAATGTTATTTCTGGGAAATAAATGTGTGATAAGAGACATTATAGGTTATTATAGCTCTAGAAATTAAGTTATTATAATAGCTCTGGAAAATACTTACCAGTTCTAAAGCTGATTAACTTTACCAACTGCCCCGAAAATGATTTCAAATAGGATCTAAACCATGAATTTTCCAGTGTCAGGGAGTTCATTGGTACTAAGGGGAAAAGAAAAAAGTCCCCTCTGTCAATCTGTGGGATTCCTCTTTCTATGTTATTTTTTTAATAACAATGCTGAAGGGATATTCTGGGATGTAGAGATTGGTATAAAATTAGCTCAGTTCCTTTGAATACAGGAATGTTGTGATGAGACAGGATTTGGATTTTGGCTGGAAATTTAGAATAGTGCTCAAGCGCTTGCCTACTCTGCCTGCGGCCCCGGGTTCAACCTGCAGCTCTGTAAGAAGAAAAGGGAAGGGGTCGATGATGTGTGTGGCTACGTGGGGGAATGTGCTTGAGCTAAACTTATAGGATAATAAAACACCTTCAAGGTCTACAGTGCCCTAAAAATGAAAGAGTGATCAAGTACTTACAGTGTGGTTTTTGAGCAGGTGATTTAAGCCCACACACAAATAAAACAATCATTCTGTCATATTCTTGTGATTAAAGATAATAGTTTTTAGTGCCTGTAAGCTTACTCAGGTGTGCTGTTTGTTCGATGTGTCGTAACACAGTGTAGGTCTTGCAGCCACACAGGTTTGCTGGGTAATTACCTTATTGAAAACCAGATTATGATTGTCTGGATGTCAGCATCCTGAGACTGTGCCAAAGAGCTCTCAGACAACTGGGAATTACCAATAGTTCTTGCCTGATGGAGACGCCTGCATTTTTCATGTCATGTGTGAGGTTGTGGTGGGTGAACTAACTGGTTCAGGGAAGTGGACTTCATTCCACATGACAGCGGCCTTCCAGGACTCACCCTCAGCTTAAAAAGGGATGGGCAGCCAGGGAGAAGGGTTTCTCTGGTGGGCTGGTGCTCAGAGAAACAAGGAATCTGATATTTGTTCTCTGGTAGTTTCTTCTGTCTGAATAGCTATTGACAGCCAAATAGAAAATTTGATATTTTAGAAGGACATCGTTTTCAAAAACGATGAATACAAACGGTACATGCATGTGTATATATGCAAGTATATTTATGCACACATGCATGCACACACATAGACACTCACATACATACACGCATCTCCTACTTTAGTATCATGGAAAACTAATTCCAGAATACTGCATGGACACCAAAATCAGAAAATGAAATTCTTTCATACGAAATGATATAATGCTTACAAATAACTCAGACATATTTATATACTTTAATGATCTTTAAGTTACTAGTAATACTTACTGTAATGTAATGTTGTATAATTAGTTGTTACAGCATGTTGTTTAGGGAGCAATGACAGAATAAGAGTATGGTCTATCAATATTCACTATAAACATTTAAAAAAATACTTTTGATCTGGAGCTGGTTGGATCTACAGAGTGGAAGCCATAGATACCAACAATCAACTATGTATACCTTTTGAGAGATCTGAAAACCAGTCTTGGAGATGTTTCTTGGCTCCCAACAGTGAAAAATAGTTAAAAACCAGCCAACAACCAGGTGCTGATTGCTCACACCTATAATCCTAGCTACTCAGGAGGCTGATATCTGAAGATCATAGTTCTATGCCAGCCTGGGCAAGAAAATTCATGAAACTCTTACTCCAATTAATCATGAAGAAAAGGTGGAAATGGAGCTGTGGCTCGAGTAGTAGAATGCTAGCCTTGAGCAAACAAGCTCAGGGACAGCATGTCAGCCCTTAGTTCAAGTCCCAGGATACACACACATACACACAGACACACACAGACACACAGACACACACACACACAGACACACACACACACACACACACACACACACACACACACACACACCACACAGAGCAAACATTGAGAGATATGGTTCATCTTTGTTATCTTAGGGACTTGGGAATTAGAGATCAGAAGGATCAAAATTTAAGGCTAGCCTGAATAACAACAAACAGGGTATCACACGATGTGTTTACAAGCCAGTTATAATCAAGGCAGGCATAGGTATGCCCATTTTAAGGCTAAGTGAATGGGTCAGGCGACAGAGAACTGGCTAGGCATGCACAGACCCTCAAGTTAAACTCCATTTCTGCCAAAGAAGAAAGAAACAAGGAAGGACAGAAGAAAAAAAAGTTGGTTTTATACCAGAAATGAATCAAAACATTGGCATCAAAGTAAATTCCCTTTGAGCACACATATTCTTCTCCATTTGTTTTTCATACTTTAAACCATTACGCAAAAAGAAATGTGACCATAAAGGTCATATATAAACTTGGTTTACTGCTCTCTCAGTAACCCAAATGCTGGAGGCTTCAGGTCAATCCTATCATTTTCAAGGGCGGCTTTGTGAATTCCACTCCCCATTTATTTACCTTTACCCCTGATTTGAACTTTTGCAAATACTGACAAATAGGAAAGGAATGGGAAAAGATGGAGAGTAGGGGTTCTCCATTGGTTCCCTCCATCCGCACCTCTGAGGGGTTTGGTCATGTCTGGAGACATTGTTGGTGACAGGACAGGGTAAGGTTTGGGAGGTGGCATCTAGTGGGTTGATGCCAGGGACATGCTAAACATCCTGCAATATACAGGAAAAATTTCCAACCAACAAAGACCTGGTCTCTCAAGTCAATAGTGCTGGATTGATCATCTCTGACCCAGATGACCTATCATCTTCACTTACTTGGGTGAGATTAATGGGACATGACCAAAGGAACAAAAAGCATATTGAAGTCTCGGATGATATAACCTAGCAATTCTTTTCCCTTTATTTCTTTGTGTGTCTTTAATTCTTTGTGTGAAATAGAAGCTACTGGAAAGCCCTCTTGTCTGTTAGCACATCTCACTCTTTTTTTTTTTATTTTAATTTAATTTTATTTGTGAACATACTGTACAGAGGAGTTACAGTTACATGGGCAGGATAATGTGTACATTTCTTACCAAGCATTGCAGCCTCCTCCTTTGTTTACCCTTCACATCCCTTCCCAGCCTCCCCCCTCCCCCCCTAATCCCAATCCTTCTCCTTCCTCCCCCCCCCAGCCCCCCCCCCCCCCGCACCAACGTTGTAAAGTTCGTTTTGGACATGACAACTTGTACTTCTCATTGTTGCAACAGGTCCACCTGTATCCTTAAACAACTGGTTTTTCCCCATCTCCTCCACAAGTTATACTGACATCAAATATAGTGAAAGCAAGGGTTATACTGTGGGGGAGGGACATACAAAGCAACAAAGAGATAATCTTATAAATGTGTTAGAAACACATGCATGAAAGAAAAAAACATTAAAATACACATCTAAGGGTTCATTTTCCTGACATCACATTATCTGACCTTTTCTGCTTGACTCATACATATACTAGATATTACAAATAAGGGAAACCATGGGACCTACGTTTCTTTGGGCCTGGCTTACTTCACTTAATATAATTTTTTCCAAGTTTTTCCATTTCCTAACAAATGGGGCAATGTCATTCTTTCTGATGGAGGCATAGAATTCCATTGTGTATATATACCACATTTTCTTGATCCATTCATCTACTGAGGGGCATCTGGGTTGGTTCCATATCTTAGCTATGGTAAATAATGCTGCAATAAACATAGTTGTGCTGGTAGCTTTAGTGTGGTCTTGTTTGTAAACATTAGGGTAAATGCCCAAAAGTGGGATTGCTGGGTCATAGGGGAGCTCTATGTGGAGTCTTTTGAGGAACCTCCATACTGCTTTCCAAAGTGGTTGAACAAGTTTACATTCCCACCAACAATGAAGTAAGGTTCCTTTCTGTCCACATCCCCTCCAGCATCTGTTGTTGTTAGAGTTCTTGATTTTTGCCGTTCTAACTGGAGTGAGGTGATATCTCAATGTTGTTTTGATTTGCATTTCTTTTATGGCTAGGGATGTTGAACATTTCTTCATGTGTCTATTGGCCATCCTTCTTTCTTCTTCAGAGAAGTTTCTCTTTAAGTCTTTCGCCCACTTATTTATTGGGCAGTTGTTTCTTTGAGGATTTGTTGTTGGGTGGTTTAATTTTTTGAGTTCCAAGTATATTTTAGATATGAGACCCTTGTCTGTTGTATGGCTAGTAAAGATCTTCTCCCAATCCGTGGGCTTTCTATTGATCTTGCTAGCTATGTCATTTGCCCTGCAGAAGCTCTGCAACTTTATGCAATCCCATTTGTCCAACCTTTCTTTGATTTGTTGTGTTTCCGGGTCTCTATTCAGAAAATTTCGGCCTGAGCCAAGGAGACCCAGGGTTTCTCCTATTCCATCCTGTAATGTTTTCAGAGTGTCTGCTTTGAGTTCAAGGTCTTTGATCCATTTGGAGTTGATTCTGGTGCAGGGTGATATATAAGGATCTAGCTTAAGTTTTCTACATGTAGTTAACCAATTTTGCCAGCACCATTTACTGAAGAGGTTGTCTTTCTTCCATTCTATTGTTTTAGCTCCCTTATCGAAGATTAGATGGCTATAGGTCTGTGGGTTCATTTCTGGGTTTTCAATTCTATTCCATTGGTCCTGAGGTCTGTTCTTATGCCAATACCAAGCTGTTTTGATTACTATGGCTTTATAGTAGAGTTTGAAGTTTGGTATTGATATTCCTCCAGCAGTGTTCTTTCCATTCAGGAGCGTTTTTGCTATTCGGGGTCTTTTATTGTTCCATATGAATTTTTGGATTGCCTTTTCTATTTCCTTGAAGAATGAGGGTGGAATTTTGATAGGTATTGCGTTGAATTTGTAGATAGCCTTGGGAAGTATTGCCATTTTCACGATGTTAATCTTTCCAATCCAGGAGCATGGGAGGTTTTGCCATTTTTTAAGTTCTGTGTTGATTTCCTTTTTCAAGATTTTAAAGTTTTCATCATAGAGGTCCTTCACTTCTTTAGTTAAGTTAATTCCTAGGTATTTTATTTTTTGTGGGGCTATTACAAATGGAGTTGCTTTCCTAATTTCAGCCACACTTTTCTCATTGTTGGCATACAGAAAAGCCATTGATTTTTGGGGGTTAATTTTATAACCTGCTACTTTGCCAAAGTTTTGAATCAGCTTGAGTAATTTGGGAGTGGAGTCTATGGGATTCTATAAATACAAGATCATGTCATCTGCAAAGAGGGAGAGTTTTATTTCTTCTTTCCCTATTTGGATCCCCTTTATGTCTGCATCTTGTCTTATTGCTGTAGCTAGGCATTCTAATACTAGATTGAAGAGAAGTGGAGAGAGTGGGCATCCTTGTCTTGTTCCTGAGTTAAGAGGAAATGGCTTTAGTTTTTCACCATTGAGTATAATGCTGGCTGTAGGTTTGTCATATACAGCCTTTATCGTATTGAGGAATGTTCCATGGATTCCTAATTTTTCCAAAACCTTCATCATAAAGGGGTGTTGGATCTTGTAGAATGCTTTTTCTGCATCTATTGAGATAACCATGTGGTTCTTATTCTTGCGCCTGTTGATGTGATGAATAATATTAATTGATTTGCGTATATTGAACCAGCTTTGCTTCCCTGAAATGAATCCTGTTTGATCGTGGTGTATGATTTTTTGGATGAATTGTTGAAGTCGATTGGCCAAAATTTTGTTGAGAAGTTTTGCATCAGTGTTCATCAAAGAAATGGGTCTATAGTTCTCTTTCTTTGATGAGTCCCTGCCTGGTTTTGGGATGAGGGTTATGATGGCTTCATAGAATGTGTTCGGTAGTGAGCTTTCTCTTTCAATTTCATTGAAGAGTTGGAGGAGTATTGGTGTGAGCTCTGCTTTGAAGGCCTTGTAAGCACATCTCACTCTTGTGTGTTTACCTTGGCTCAACTGTTGGGTTGTCATTATTTGGTGATAAATTGTAGAACTCGTGATCAATGGATGTTTTCTATCAGAAACAATTCAACTGTCCCAGCATAGAAGGAACCAGATGCTCATTTTCTCCTAAGTCGGAGGTACTGTTTGAGGAATTCAGTGCCCGTCTTCACTGAGTAAGAGTGTTCATTACAAGATGCATTTTTTTTTTGGTCGGTCATGGGGCTTGAACTCTGGGTCTGGGGGCTGTCCCTCAGCTCTTCAGCTCAAGGCGAGTGCTCTACCACTTGAGCTACAGCACCACTTCTGGTTTTCTGGTGGTTTATTGGAGATAGGAGTCTCATGGACTTTCCTGCCTGGGCTGGCTTTGAACCGCGATCCTCAGATCTCAGCCTCCTGAGTAGCTAGGATTACAGGCGTGAGCCACCAGCGCCCAGCTTACAAGATGCATTTTTGATGTGCCATTTCAGACATGTAAAAATGTAAGAGAAGTTCAGCCTAAAGGTTGTGAAGTGTAGTCGTGACTGTCTATGAATCACATTAAATGTGTCCATTTTCATATTTAACTTAAATATCCCAAATTGATGATAAATTCAAAATTGGGATTAAATATCCAAATTTAGGTTAAATATCCAAAATCACGTATAATGCTCGTAAGTGTATGTTACAAATTGTTCAATAATACAGATTAAGAATCCCAAATTCAAAAGATTCAATTGTCAAATGCCCCCCAAATCCCATACTTTTTGAGTGCCAGCGTTTGTTACAAGTGAAAGTTTCTCCACCTGACCTCAGGTGATGCGATCCATTTAAAATATAGGTATAAAAGTACCTTCAGTCTATGTGTATGTGGAAAAATAAATGGATGTAGTACCTACTTTAGGGTCCCATCCTCTAGATGAACTTGAAAATAATATTCCACAATTTAAAAAGAACCCCCAACCCCAAACATTTCTATTCCGTAGCATGTTGAATACTCAACTTGAATACTCAACTTGTAACTTTTTGCCAGTGTATACATATGTGGACAGAGAGATACCTGAGGGGGGATGAAGGAAAGCTTCCATAAAACTATGATTCAGTGACAGAACTAGCATATATATTTAAATATGTATGCATAGGTATACATATTCAGATGTTTGTATGCGTATATGAAATATGTATGCAGAAATGCATGCCTGTGTAAGCGTAAGTTGTTTTTGTCCATTAGTGTATATTCTTTGACCAGACTCTCAAATGATGTCTTTTCCCTCATTCACTTTGACTTTCTAATTCTATTCAGAGATTTGGTTGCTATTCCTTAATGGTATTCATCCAGTTCTAAATGTTAATGTCTGCACTGACCAGCAATCCTAAATTAAAGACATGACTAAATTCAGGCCACAGGGAGAAGCAAGGGCTGATTCCTTTGGCTTCATCTAATTTGTTCTCTGAAACCATCAAAAGACATGGCAGAGGAGAGCCAAGGGCACCGAGGTGCATGATGGGTAGTGGCAGAAAGCACAGGGGAAGTCCAGTATTTGTGGCGCAGACCAGAAAGGAAAGCATGTGTTGTTTGTTCCTCAGCCCCAGGGAAAACCTGGAAACTGCACAGGACAAGCATTACGAGAGTGTGGTCCCTTCAGATGTCACCTATGAGACATGGGCAGTTTACACATAATTGCAACATAACAATTTTCTTTGAATGTCTGACTTTCAAAGACACAAGGGGGGAAAGACAGGGGTGTATGTATAGGGTTTTTTTTCGTTGGTATCAGGATTTGAACTCAGGGCCTTGTGTCTTGTTTAGTCACATTGCTTGACTAATGTCCTACCACTTGAAACACACTCTAGCCTTGGTTTTTTTGATGATTATTTTGGAGATGGAGACTTTCAGATTTTTCTGCTTGGGCTGGCTTCCAATTATAATCTTCTGGAACTCAATCTCCTGTGTTACTAGGTATATAGGCCTAAGTCAATAGTGCCCAGACCCAGGGGAATATCTTTTTTGAAGTTACTATTTGAAGAACATGCAAAACTCATTTCTGTGGAACCATTTCCTGTATTCCAGACTACTTTCATGGAGTCTTCTTCTAAATGGGAGCAAAAGTACTTCCCATTTTAAGTTCCAGGCAAGAGTAATAAGATGATAATGTGGTTATTCTCCTAATGTTCATGACACTCTCCAGCATTAGAGCTCTGTGGTCATTTCTCAAGAAAACCTAAGATGTTTCCTCTCTGTTCAAAGGATTAGGAAAAGATAGAAAATAAAGTTTCCAGCTATTCACACCTAATTACAGGAAAATATCATACTTTTGAGTGTGTTAAACTTGTATGTTTGTAGCTACTCAACTTGAAGTATGGAAACAGATGATAATGGAACTCACTTGACAAAGAATGAGATCACAGCAAATCAGCTTAAGGCAATTACCCAAGACTAAGCCTCCATGAATTAATTATGAATTTGGGAATATAATGTCAAGACTGAAGAATTTGTAAGTTGAAGTAAGAAATTTAATTTTATTGTTAGTTATTTATTTGTTTTTGCTAGTCCAGGGGCTAGAGCACTGTCCCTGAGCTGCTGCTTTTTGCTCAAGGATAACATTCTACTATTTGAGCCACAGTGCCACTTCCGGCCGTTTTCTGTGAATGTGGTACTAAAGAATCAAACCCAGGGCCTCATGCCTGATGGGCAAGCGCTCTACCACTAAGCCATGTTCCCAGCCCTAAGCTTGATTTTAAGCTGTAAAGAGTTCTATCTGGTAAGGTTGAAGTTGAACATAAAGATGAGTAGTCAGCCCTCTTGTGGCAAATGCCTGTAATGACAGAAATAGTCAACTAAAGTTTTTAAGACTGATTTTATTTTTTTGTCCGAATTCGTCTTCTCTTACAACAAAATATGAGCATATTTGTTTTACACAAGCACTCATAGGAGTTTGAAATTGCAAAGCATCATGTATGCACATAGACTTTGGGCAAAAAAAAAAAACCTGCTAGAAAATTCCTTCACCTGAGAAGCTACAGCGCCTGGCTAGGATGTACTGGGGGACCCAGGGGAATGCGTGCAAAAGCAGATCAGTTCTTCAGAGATCCATGTCATCGTTGAGAGATGGGAAGGAGACCATAAATGTGCGAGCACTTACTTTTGACTTGGACTTCAACATTCTGGCCCCGACGCTGGTGATCTTCCCAGAACAGTACTTCTGAAATAGCTTCTGAAGACTTAGCCAACGTGATAGCCTTCAGGAAGGGAGGAGGGGCTGGCAGATCAGGCATGGTGTAGGAGGGACACGAAGGCTCAGGGAAGAGGGAATGATGTGTTTTTGTTTTTATCTTTAAGTGGTTGTGTAAGGGGGTGGACGTTTCACGTATCAGTTGGTGAGTATGGTGCATCTTGATCACTGTCACCCCCTTCCTCCTTCCCCCCCATCCTCTGGGATAGATTTGTGCTGGGAACCAGAACCCACAAGATCCCTGATCACATTTCCTTTACAAAGAGTGAGAAATGACTTGGTGAGCGGGGGCATGGCTGCCTCTGAGCAGCTCAGGGAGAGAGTGTTTATTCTCTGCAGATAGGGCTGATAGAGGAGATGGTGCCTGGCCTGGGCTTCCCAGAAGAAACGGAAGTGACAGGATTCTGGTAGTGTTTATTAGGAGCCGGAATTTCTCTCTGAGACACACACAAAATGGCGACCAATATAATGGGTTTTGCGAAACCGGATGGTGGCCACAATGCGTAGACCTTCAGGTCTTTGCGGAGGTGGTTGTTGATCATGGTTTTGGCAGAGCAGGGGGATAATATTGGACTACTAATTAATACAGGGAACAAGCCTGTGATTTAGTGAGGTCCACAAGGAAAACAGCAGCTGCTACCATGGAAAATTACAGTTCCCACATCAAAGTCAGAGCACAGACTGGGAGCTCCTCAATTGAAGGGGAATTCAGTGGCCCTGAAGAAAGTTCCAGTTGACGTTGGACGTTCTCAGAGGGTCTGTGGCTATGCCCTAGGATAACAGGGCAGGGGAAAAGAATACCCAAGCATTCCAAGATCAGTGGGACTAAGGTAAAAATGGGCACATGAATACCAGGGAAGGTAATACCTTCTTGGTCTTCCAGGTAGAGTGGGGTTTTTAGAGACTAGGAGACAAATGGCCGCCTGGTCCAAGTTGAGTGAGATCAACGTGTGGGGCCATCTCTGTGGATGCTAAAGACACAGAGATTGTATTAGGCAATTTGACAGAGGTTAAGAAATTGCAATGGGTTAGAGAATGTGACTTAAACCAGGAAGTGGCTAGGTGGCTGCCGGAAGGAATGGTAAGGAGAGGACCAGGTTGATGACAGGGCCTCCTCCAGGACTGGTCCATAATAGAGAAGAGAAAAGTCCAAGAGCAAGCACGAGGAACATGTGAACCACCCTCCAAGCTCAGTCTTGGAAAAAGCCAGCCATCAGCATATCAAACTGTAAGCTAATATCATGTCAGTTTACATGGGCCTGTAAGGAAGGGACTATGAATTGTCACTCCCCCCCCCCCCCCCCCCCCCCCGCCCCCTCCAGGTTTTGTTTTATCAGACAGCTGCCTCTTCCACTTCATTCTTTCTTAGGTAATTTTGTCAACTGCCAGTCACCCACAGCCCTTAGACAGAGTCCATGTATTCATTCTACCTCTTCCCTGGTGTTCACTGTAAAATCTAAGGCACAACTCTTCTCCCTTCTCTCCCCCTACCCTACCTGTACTCTTTGGCAGTTGCAAGCTTACTTGTATACAAAGGACTTGAAGGTTATTGGAGAAAGGCTGACCCTAGATACAGGTGTCATTATTTCTAGATACCAGCTGACTGCACAGGTGTTGCTTTCCTGCAGCCCTGGGTTTCATAATGCTAAGTCCTGGCTAAGGGGAATTCTGTACTGTATGTTCTTGTTTAATAATTTTCCAGCACTCACCTCTTAATTTTATTCTTCAAGGGGGTCTGAATTCCTCAAGGCAAAAGGATTAGTTAGGGCAAACAAGAAATCATTCCATAGAAAGAATTTCCATTCCATTTATGCTAGCAATATTTATATAGGCCATACTCAAGTTGATCTTAAATACATATTACAATCTATAAAAATATAAGTGTATATGACATGTTTATTATATATACTTGACCCAAAGCATACCGGAAAGTAAGGTGTAACACTGTCCAGATGCTGCTGCACCTTTAGGCTGGAGAGCTAAAAGCTACATATGTCTCTGTCTTGCCTCTGTGGAAATGCCTCAGACGCTTACTTCTGGCCTGTCCATTCATCTGGATGGCATTCTCTGGTTTATACACCAGTCTGATTCATGTGGCTAGCTTAGCCCAGGTTATAAGGTGCAGATTTCAGCTCTGTTCTTTCTCTATCTCTGGGTAGGTTGTTGCAATAATAATGTACTAACAGGTCTGTCTGTGTCCTTCCTCCCTCCCTCCCTCCCTCCCTCCCTCCCTCCCTCCCTCCCTCCCTCCCTCCCTTCCCCCTCCCTCCTTTTTTCTCTCCCTCCTTCCCTCCCTCCTTTCTTCCTTCTTCCCTTCCTCTTTCTCTCTCTCTCTCTTTCTTTCTTTCTCTCTCTCTCTCTCTTTCTTTCTTTCTTTCTCTTTGTCCTTCCTTCCCTCCTTCCCTCCCTCCCTCCCTTCCTTCCTTCCTTCCTTCCTTCCTTCCTTCCTTCCTTCCTTCCTTCCTTCCTTCCTTCCTTCCTTCTTTCCTTCCTTCCTTCCTTCCTTCCTTCTTTCCCTCCCTCCCTCCTTCCTTCCTTCCTTTCCTTAATCACACACACACACATACTCTCTCTCTCTCTCTTCCTTCCTTTTCTTTTTTATTTTTTATTTTGTCAGTCATGGGGCCTGAACTCTGGGCCTAGGCACTGTCCCTCAGCTCTTCAGCTCAAGGCTAGCGCTCTACCACTTGAGCCACAGCACCACTTCCAGCTTTTTCTGCTTATGTGGTACTGAGGAATTGAACCCAGGGCCTCATGCATGCAAGGCAAGCGCTCTACCACTGAGCCACCTTCCCAGCGCTTCTGTTATTTTAAAATTATCTTTAGGTAGCTGTACAATGGGCACTCAATTCAACAACTTATCAGTGCATGTATCTTGATGACTATCACTTCTCCCCCATCTCTCCCAACCCCACCCATCCCCTCAAATTACCAACAGGTATTCCTTTAATGCCCATGGAAAAATATCCCAGTCGAAGGATGCTCACGACAGGGCACAAGTGGACTCTCTCCACTGGGTCTGCAAAGGTGGAGATGAGCCATAAACCCCCGTGGCCAGAGCATGCAGCCGCTCAGCTTCGTGGCCTGGATACTGTCTGAAGAAGTGGCTTCCCTGACGTGGATGACAGAACAGACAGACTGAGGATGCCCCACTGGCCCCGCCCTGAGCCTCTACTTGTTGAGATGCTGCTTTCTTTCATGGCTGTTTTTTCTGCTTTGCCAACAAGCATCCTCCTTAAACCTCCAGCTGAAGCTGTGGTTAAGCTCTTCGGTTGTTGCTCCCTTGGGTTTCACCGTGAACTTTACAATATGTAAATTACAGATTTTAGCCATTTCCCAGTATTCTCTAGATCAAAGTTATGGGAGTCAAATGCAATGCATTGTAGCCTTATGAGAAAGCGTTCTCTGGTTTTCCGGTCTCTTTTTAGCTCTGAGCCACATGGCCAATTGTTGATTTTGGAGACCTTGGTCAGCCTCGGGATGGGTCATGGTCTGTCTGGCTTCTGTGTCTCCCACCATCTTCCTTTGATCCAGGCCCCTCCACACACATGCTCTCCTCTATGTTGGCCATGCTTGAAGGCTCCAATCAGTCCCTCTGTCTTTAAAGGTCTGACTGCCCCTGCCAAGAGTTCAGGGATGTCTTTATTCTACTGTGGAGATGCGTGTGGAGGATTGTCTTTTAATTAGAAGGATCTGCCATCACTACTCTTGGTTCTGTTCAGGGTGAGGTTACTTTCTCTATACCAAGGTGCAGAGAAGAACATAGTTATGTGAAGCATGACCCACAGGGGCTGGAGAAGATGGCCCTTAACTAACGTACTCACCCATCTCCTACTTCTACCCTGCTTTGACTGATTGAGACAAGTTACTTTGGTTGAGTTGCAGCTAAGTTGCTCTAGAAGGCTCTATGACTCCTGTGTGTGTGTGTGTGTGTGTGTGTGTGTGTGTGTGTGTAATAGTATGTCAAAGAGAAAGGTAGGAGAAAGAGATTTTTTTTTGGGTCCGGTCGTGGGGCCTGAACTCTGGGCCTGGGTGCTGTCCCTCAGCTCTTCAGCTCAAGGCTAGCACCCTACCACTTGAGCCACAATGCCACTTCCGGCTTTTTTCTTTTTTCTTATGTGGTGCTGAGGAATCGAACCCAGGGCCTCAGGCAGGCAAGGCAAGTGCTCTACCACTGAGCCACCTTCCCAGCCCCAGGAGAAAGAGATTTTAAATAGACTAGACAAAAACAATATACAAATACAAAAAGCAGAAGAAAAATACAGCTTTTCCAAACTCTAAATAAAACCATAAGGAACACATTATATTTCACTTTTGCCTAGTCAAGGTCACCTGTCTTACATTCCTTTGTTTTCTTTTGTTTTTGTTGGTCCTGGGGCCTGAACTCTGGGCCTGGGCACTGTCCTTCAGCTCTTCAGCTCAAGGCCAGCCACTCTACCACTTGAACCACAGCACCACTTCTGACTTTTTCTGCTTCTGTGGTGCTGAGGAATTGAACCCAGGGCCTCCTGCATGCAAGGCAAGCACTCTACCATTGAGCCACCTTCCCAGCCCCTTACGATCCCCCCCCCCCCCCCACTTTTTAAAAATTGAACTCTCCATAGGGGGGCTACCCTCTCTCTTTATCTACCTACCTTTTCTCTTCATTTTTCTCTTTCCTTTCTTAGATTTAACCCGAGGAGCTCAGCCTGACTCAGGTGTTCAACCCTGGCTCTTTGTGGTTTGTATTTTCAGAGCAGCTATGCAGGTTCCAGTCTCTGTTTCTAGAATTCTCTAAGCAGATTTCTCAGCAGATTCTTCAGAATGTTCTATCTTAGGTCCTCCAACATTTGTGGTCATCAAATGGGATATTCATCCTCTTACATATGCCTGGTCTGCTTTGAAAACCAGAGAAGATGAGAGTGTTTGGAGATTCTCAAATACTTAGATTTCTCATGACTTTGAGGAGGGTGATGTTGAACTGTCAACAGCTAACAGCAACAACGAACAGACAACAACAAAAACGAAGCAAAGGCTTGACTGTACAAAGAGAGATATTGGTGTAGGGGATTTCTTTCTCCTTCACCAGCTGCCTGTGGGGTTGTGTGGGGTGGGTGGGGGAAAAGTTTCCTTGAATTTCTATCCAGTCTCCACCTACCAGGAAACCTGGGGACCACGAAGACTTGGAAATGCCAGTCTATTCTCCATCCAGGAAAGCAGCCAGAGCAGAGCAGTGGCACGGGGAAGTCGTTTTGGCTGTCAGCACTGCCCGACACTACTTTAAATATAAAGACATTAGTGGGTGGGAGGCTGTGTAGGGTGCTGGTGGTGAACTCAATAGAATGAATGGGCAGGGTTTGGAACTGCAGGGGACTTGGCAACTTGGAGCCAGGGTGGGGTAGGGGATGGCTGCCAGGTATCTAGTTGGGCAATCTGGGGGAAGGTGATGCTATTAGAGAACAAAGAGGCTTTAAGAAGAGCAGGTTTGAGCAAGGTGGGGCTGGGAGGGGTGGGGAACATTTGTTTGGTTTGCTAGGTGTTGAGTGGTCTGTCATTATTGCATCCAAGTGGTAATTCTAAAGAGGGTGGATGTGTAGGTTCAGGGTTTAAAAGAGACATTCAGAACTGGATCTGTTTACTGAAGCTGTTACTAAGCATTCTGATAGTTGGTTTCCTAATCTGGATAAGGGGAATAAAATCCCTGCCCTGCCAAATGCACGGGGTTACTGCAGTTATTATCGCTGAGATGTTTTGCCTGCAGTGCTTGCATGAATGTGACCCTGAGAAATGTGGCCTGTGAAGTGGTGGAGAAGGTGGTTCTGTCCTCACGGTACTTGTAACCCACTGGGCCAGAGTATCTATGCCTTCGAAACAGCAAGGGGCATGGATTTGGGGGTGTTCTCCTGAAGTTTCATGGGAGAAAAGGATGCAACACTGAGTACAGTTGCTAGTGAGGAAATTCTAAAGCATTTAGACGCTGCTTGCTGATCAGGAGACTGCCTGTGCGACTATGTTGTAAGAAGCCTTTTCCAGTCTGAGAGATGTGCTATTTAGTTATTTATTTATACTTCGTTTTGGTGCTAGTTTTCAGGCTTGAACTTCAGCTTGAGAACTTATCTCTTAGCTTTTTCACTCAAGGCTAGCGCTCTACCACATGAGCCCCAGCTCCACTTCTGTCTTGAAGACAAGAGTCTCATAGACTCATATCCTGCCCAGACTAGCCTCAAACTGGAATCCTCAGATCTGAGCTACCTGAGTAGCTAGGATTACAGATACAGAGCCCAGAACCACCAATGCCTGTCCACCCCCCCCCCCCCCCCATTACTGGGTGATATGTAGGATGCTTTTGTCAAAAACCTAACCACACCCTTTCAGTATGTTTCCTATAGTGATTGATAGTGTCTGTCTGCTAGGTAAGTCACTTGCAGGGCTTAGTGGGAAATGAAAAGTCGAGCACCTTGCTCTCAGATATGAAGCATCTCAGGATGGTGACCACCAAACAGTAAGAGCAGGACTCTCCTAGGCTAAGAGCCCCGTGCAATTGCATTTCCAGACTCTTCTGCAGGGTCACTGTGGGAAGAAGAGAGAGTGCTCTAGTCTTCATATAAGTCGTAAGGTTAGCTTTCCTTATGTCGGGGATCAGCCTAGGACAAACAAAAGGATTATGAAAAGAGATAAAGCTTTCTTACCTTGAACACTTTTTTTTTCTCCTGAATTAAAGTATATCATTGTATCTATAAGGCTGAGTTCATTTATTTGTAAGTCTGTTTATTGACCTAGGGCCTTACTATGTAGAACTCCAATCCTTTCTGACTTAGCTTCCTGAGTGCTGCATTACCATGCCCAATAAAGCTCAGTTTAAACCATACATCCAAGATGGATAATTTAGGATTATTTTTCTGTCTTCTCACCTATACTGTAATATTTCTTTGGTTAGGAACTGGATGTCCACACACAGGCTTCTTCTAGCTTGCCTTGTAATTATAGCACTTTTTCCTTTTTCCTTTTGTTTAGGGATTTTTAAGCCCTTAACCAGGTGAGGACCCAAGACTAGGACAGTCTGAGGAAAACAATGGATGCAGCTTCCTTCTTCCCCATTTAGCATCTGAAAGATACAATTCTTCCATGATCCCTTCCTTTGTCTACATTCCCTCTTCCCACTCAGCATTGTCTAACTTCTCTATTGCTTTTTTCCCTGATTGCTTTTCTTCAAGCTAGGCTTTGTCATTGGACCCTCCATCTATTTTGAGAGAATGTGTAAGCTATCAAACTCTAAAATATAATGTTCCATTTATTGTTAAGGAGAGTTTTGTCCAAACTAGGAAAGCCATTCCTTAGTGGCCTAAAAGATTTAGGCTTCTTGAAGAGTTAGTCTGCTTTGTAGTCAGATGCAAATTGTATAAATGACCTTGTTTTTCCTTTGTGAAATAATTGCTGAAAATGAATCCTATGTTAGATTACAAAAAAAATCCCTAGAGTTTTGAGGATCAAGGATCTGTAGAGATATTGTGAGAGCAGTACAGAAATGCATGTCATTTAATCTCATGTTTTGCAAAATCCAACTTGTCTCTTTTCCTCTGATGTCCTATGTGTAGATGGTGGTAGCACTTAGTATTTTCATCTTTAAATCTTTGAAGAATGGCTTTATAGATACACACATACATAATCAAACAAATGTACAAACACACCATCCAGAAACAAAGGCATTAATAAGTAGGAGGACAGAAATAAATTCTGCCCACAGAATCCCTCTTTTTGGTTTGAATTTTGGTTTCCACTTCACATTGGTCCACAAATCCTCCACAAAGAGACAAAATGAGAATAAAGGTAATGGCTGATATAAACATGGGTCTTTGCTGGGGATTAACTGAGGAGTATTCTACTAGATCATGAGCTGTTTCATTCAGTGTGGGTGGCTTGCCTGTGCTTGGGTTGAGGAGGCTCGTATATACAGGAGGATGTAACCTCAGGGTTGCAACTCCAGGTCTTTCTCAGTGCTTGACTCTGAGTAGCAAAAACAGAGAGATTAAGGCCTTTAACCACAAGGACTTATGATGAATTTGCCCCAATTCTGCAACTAAGTGGTCAGGAGAGGAAGGGTACCAGATGAATTTTTAGAATCATTTCACCCTTATGATTTAGGGGCTAGGGGAGGAGCCACACTCTGTATTAAACATTCTTTTGGGTTGCATTTTCCATAAGTGTAAATATTGCTAGGAATGCAAACTAGAGTGCAGATTGTCCACTCTGTAACAGTTATGCATGTGGGCATTCTCGTGAAAATCGAGCCTCATTCAATAAGTGGGATTATCTTCCATACAGCCGGCCCTTTAGAGAAAGGAACCCTGGAGAGAAGCTTTTCAGAGCCAGCTATCTTCTGTGACTTAAGTAATTTAAGTTCTAATTTATATTTTCTCTTAATTTAGACTGTAACTTAAAGAGCTTCTTTTTCTTTTTTTTCCAATCTTTTCTGAAGATAAGTAAATAAATTAGTGCATAATATTTTTCCCAGGGGCAAAGCAATCATAGCTGTGTCATACTTGTAATTATATTTTAAGTCAATGATTTAATCATAGCCTTAGGAGAGAGACAGATGTCATGGAAGGTTTCTGCTCATTATCTCCTAGAAAATAGGGACAGCTACAGTTTAACTTGTTCATTGAAGAATGTGTGACCAGCATCTGCCTTAGGATGTCTCCAGTTCTTAGATGAAAGGCAACAGAGCTCTGTGGGGTATTGCGTGAGCTGAACCTAGAGAAATAAACTTGCTTTAAATCTTACCTTGATTCAATCTCTTTCCTTAAACGAGTTTGACCTTGAGCGGGTCAAACTTCAATATCCTCTGTTTGAAAATGAGCTAAATTATTATATAGGGTCTTTTTGAGAATATAGAGGACAGTTTTCATAAAACACAGGGTATAAGATGTATTAACTGATAGAGCACAGGGTTTTTTCTTTTTTGTTGACTTTGTTTTCTGTTTTAAATTGGACTTTCTAAAAAAGCTTTTATTGGAATACTGATTCATATTTTTTCTAATTGAGCATACTTGATTGTTCTCAAGATTTTGTGGAAATTAACTATCTGCTTTAGATAGAGAGAGAGAAATACAGAGGGTGGGGGAAGAAAATTATAAACTCATTCCTTTAAAGGACTGCTTTAGGAAGATTTCTGGAGAAAGTTCGCCCTCTAGTGAGACCCAGGAGAAAATGTTCATGAATTTGTAAAGTGGACATACTGTGGTTTTTAAAAGAACTGCTTTCCAAATTATTACTCAATTCTGCCCTTTGAATATAGTCCCCCTTTGTTTACTAATTTAGCTTGGCTACTTAGATATTTACTCTATTGATATTCAAGTAGAATATTATTTTGTTTTATAATATTATATAATCCTCTGACTTTTGAAAGCCACAGAAGGCAAGAAAACTTTTCAGAATTAGGTCAATTTATTCTTACTGGGTGGTGTTTTTATCCCACTGCTACGCTAATGCTAATGCTACCACTGTGTGAATGCTAAATAGAATCTTGCCTTGATTTATTTTGCTTTGGTTTAATTTCAAATTAAATAACCTCAATCAAGACCTTGAACTAAGTGGCTGATGGTGTGAATTATGAAAGAACTTGCTCTTGGTGAGCAAAAAGCAGGAAGAGAAATGAATCTTTTCTTCTAGCTTCTGAGTAGTGAGAGACATTTAATAAAATTAGCATAAAGACACTAAAACATGAGATTTTTTTCCCCATGGAGCACTGGCAGCTTATATTGTTCTAAATGGACATAGTGTCCATCCTACCATGCTTTGAGCTTTATGCAATAATTTTCCTTCTTCCTTGGGAAACCTCTCTTAAAACTGGAGCAAGTAGAATCTGCATAAGCCACATAGTTTAATTTACTGCCTTTATTTTCCTATTATGTCTCTTCTCTTATTTCTGCCTTTGAGCAACATGAAACTTAGTTGCATCCCCCGATGAAAGTGGCTCATATTGGTAGGCCAGAATCCATTGTTGAATTTTCAGGAAATTTGTAATCCAATTTCTTTGAATGGAAGATTCACTATTAGAACACCAATGGCGCAAACCTAATTTACATACATTATATCTGAAACAAAGTCTGTCGAGATGGGAAACCACACCCCCCTATTGGGCATGACAGTGTGGTACACGTTGCCTAATTCCACCTGGGCCAGGATCTTTTCGTTCTTCTAGGTCTCTGTTCAGCTAGCTAGCCAGACCACCTACCACTGCCCCATGACCAGAGTCATGATTTTCCCCACAAAGGGGCTCCATACAGCACTCTACCTATCAGAAAGATTCCTCTCACCTTTGCCTTTCAAAGTCATCCCTGGGTAAAGTTGTAAGGCCACTACCCATTTTTCATCTTATATCCACAAATCAGAGCTTATATCTGAAACCAAGATCTGACTTTCCTCCTCTTCTTGCTAGCCATGCAGGTCAATACATGGAGAGGAGTGAGCTGAGGGCAGGACTCACACAATATTAGCGGGGGCTGTGAGGGTCTGGGATCTGCTCTGTTCAACCCTTGATATGCCATAGTCACCTTGTGACTTGCTGGATATGGGGGTCTCGGCTCATGATGAGAAATCCTGGCTGAACGGTCACTGTGGTCACAATCCAGTTTAAAGACAGGACCTAAGGATGGAAGGCAGTGATGGCACACCCCAAAGGGGCCCTTCCCCCTTGTACCTTCTTTGCTAAAATGCAACCAACTGCCTTTTATTTTGGAATCGAAGCCCTGGCATGCTATTGGATTCTACACATTTCTCAGACATGACAGATCCTGAGTCCTGGCAAGATTGATTTCATACCTACTATAGCCCACATGCGCCTGGGAACCTGAAAGCCATCTCTTGCTCCTCCAACCTAACCCACAAAGAGGCCATTGATATAGGAGATCCTTGTGCTTTGCTGTTGTCTCTGACTATGCTATGTCAAAGGGCAGGGAGTCAACGTAGCCCCAGGGGCCAATCTTAACACGTCAGGGTCCTGCTGTTTCCTCCATATGAATGTCAATTGCAACTTGCCCTCTTTTCTGATGGTGGTGAAATGTACAACCTCATCTTATCAGTGGCTGCACACCATATGCTTGAGGCAAAGCTATTCCAACTAGCACTACAGTGGAATTGTGGTCCTCAAGAGTTTTCCCTCCAGTCCCAAAGAGCCAGCATGGTGACTCAAATATGGGTTTGATGGGAACTCTGACTTTGCATCCTCTTGAGTTTTAAGGAGATCACTCATATTTGTTGACCAGAGCAAGGGAGTATGGGGTGGGGGGACAATTTCAGAGATGTTTCCTCCTCAGATAGCCCTGGCTTTCATCCTACAAACAGGTTGACCACAGGGGTATATTTGAGGACTGGACACATGCACTAAGTGTGACTCCTTGTGTGCTAAACATGCTCGGGTCCAGTTCTTTCGTCTCCCACCTGCCATTCTAACCTGGGAGGGCCCGGCCGTGCTTCAGGGGGTGGGGGCTGATATCAGTTCTGATCCAGGCTCCGTCTCCCGGTGTAGGTTTCACTGCAGAGGGATGGGACCATCACCACAGTGTGCTTGGCATGAGAGTGTGCGGTCCTTCTTCCCTGGTGACATGACCACCTCATCAACCAGTGGCTTCCATCTTTGAAAAACAGCTCACATCTAGAGTCCTGGAAAGGGATTACTGCCATTTATTAGGGTGTATGCCCTCCATTGCCTCATACTGGACCAAGGTTTTGTACAAAAACAAACAACATGTTGTTTGTTTGTTTTGTCGGTCACAGGGCTTGAACTCTGGGCCTGGCACTGCCCCTCAGCTCTTCAGCTCAAGGCTAGTACCCTACCACTTGAACCACAGCGTCACTTCCGGTTTTCTGGTGGTTAATTGGAGATAAGCGTCTCATGGACTTTCCTGCCTGGGCTGGCTTTGAACCACGATCCTCAGATCTCAGCCTTCTGAGTAGCTAGGATTACAGGCGTGAGCCACTGGCACCTGGTACCAGTTTGTACTTTATTTATTTATTTACTGATTTATTGATGTATGTATGTATGTATATATATATATATATATGCGCGTATGCATTTACTTATATTTTATTTAAGCAATTGTACAAAAGTGTTTCAATTCAACTCATCAATTTATGAGTGCATCTGATCTATGTTGGATAAGTTTTTTGTTTGTTTTGTTTTTTGTGCCATTCCTGGGGCTTGAACTCAGGTTCTAGGTGCTGTCCAGCTAGTGTTCTTCCACGTGAGCCACAGCTCCACTTCTGGCTTTTTTGTAGTTAATTGGAGATAAGAGTCTCACAGGGGCTGGGAAGGTGGCTTAGTGGTAGAGTGCTTGCCTAGCATGCATGAAGCCCTGATTTCTATTCCTCAGTACCACATAAACAGAAAAGGCTGGAAATGGTGCTGTGGCTCAAGTGGTAGTGTGCTCACCTTGAGCTGAAGAGCTCAGAGACAGTGCCCAGGTCTTGAGTTCAAGCCACAGGACTGGCAAAAAATAAAAAGAGTCTCACAGATTTTCCTGTGCAGTCTGGCTTCAAATCACGATCCTCTGATCTCAGCTCCCCGAGTAGCTCGAATTACAGGCATGAGACCCCAGGGCCTGGCTTGGACTAGTTTTAATGCTGCCTTTTTGCAGGTATAACCTAAATAGTAGCTTGTCAATCATCTATCCTATTCCGTTCCTACAGCTGCTGCCATCTCTTAACCTTTTGGTCCCTTCGGCTGCCATTCCAACCCTTATGAGATCCCTAGGCTCTGGTACTTGAGCTTCTGGCTTTGGAGCCTTACCATCTGTTGACTATGAACTAAAGTCTGTGATAGCTGCTTCTCCTCTCAGCCCTGGCCTGCAAAAACCTCTGTCACAGGAGGTGCCCTTTCCAGCACATTCCCAGGGCCTGGTGTGTATGCATTGTGACCCTACACCTTCCAATGAAAGAGAATCATCATGAGGACTTGTGGGATCTGCAGAGCAAGCCTAACCCATGAGGCTCACTCTCCTGAGACGTTTAAGCTCTTCCTCTACTGTTCTGCCAGCACAGTTCTGTCTCTTTAGCATGGCCTATTGCTTTCCCCATGCATCTAGGAATCATGCTAGTTGTGAGTTAGCTCCCTTTCCTGGGGTCACTGCCTCCTGAGATTATACCCTCTATTGACACATTCCTCCTCTTTCTGAGTTATGGTCTGCTTCCCTAAATCAGGTATGCTCAGAGTGCAGTTGCACATGCACTTCCCTGGGTATGAATGCTGGCTTTGTTTTCTGACTCCTTTGGAAGAAAGCTCTTTCCTCCTTGATCAGGTCAACACAGTTCCATGTGAGCTGGGCAAAACTTGTACAAGCCTAGAGGTTGGAGGGGTCCTGGGGAACACCAGTGAGGTCCCGGGAAGGTCTTGGGTAGAGCACCCACAGGTCCTGCTTCTAATGCAGTCTCTGAAGACACAATCTCTGCTTATCCATGATGTATTCTCTCTTAACATTTTTATTGTTATTATCAAGAGGGATTGCACTTATGTAAGCCAGGTAATGAGTATGTTTCTTTTTGGACAATGTTACCCCTTTCTCTTACTTCCTCCCCTAATAATGTATCCTATGTGCCTAGTTCTGTGCCTGTCATTTAGTAATATGTGGCTTGAACAAGTTGCCTGTAACAAATCTTAACTTTCCCTGAGTGTTCACTTGCTTAATCCCTTTAATATGTGCTTGATTATGTCATCCTCATTCTTAATGCCCTGAGATCAGAATAACCATAGTTCTGATTTTGAAGATGAGCTAGCCTGTGTTTCATAATCCCATAGCAACCTATGCATTTTGATGCTATAGTTAAACTATTACTACATATGGATCTTGAATTATTTTCTACCTTAGACTTGAAGCTCCACACGAATAAGGAGTCAGAGAAATTCAATATTTGTTTTGTGTGCATATTCATGACCGCATGAGGAAATAGATTAATTTGAAGAAATTAATGAGAGAGACAAGAATACTTTGCAATTCATTTTTTTTACAGGCATGTAGCATTCTAGTCTTAATTCATGCACACTCTTAAAGAAAGGTCGAATGTTTAAATTTGAAGTTCAAAAGCCATTATTGTACTCACTTTCATAATCATCTCCAACTAGTAAACAAGCAATATATTTTATGGGCTGGGACATGCAGAGCTTTCTTTCACAGGAGGAACATGCTTTTTTTTATGTGTGCCTTCCTCCCATTGCAAATCAACTTTTATGTCTGTCAAACACCAGCACACATTCCAGTGATTAACAATCCTGTGTTAATGTGATGAAAGAAATTAATTTTAGATGTGTTTGGAGTTTGGGAATAATTTGTGTAAAAATCAGATCCTGCTGGGATTCAACTATTTCCTCCAATCTGAAATATGCTGCCCTGGAAAACGTGTTATTGGCACATTTATCATAGATCACAGCTCATTATTTCAAGGGCTGACAAGTGTCTCGTTGCACATTTATTAGGGAATGCAGCCTTAATCATATCTATGCTTTTAAGAGCTTCTGTCCTATTAGATTTGTGGCTTTTTTTACAGAAGAATTTTAAAATGGAAAAATCTTCCAGACCTGGAACTGAAAAGATGATAATTTTATAGAGTATTTAAAAAGAGTTATAAGGACTCACCTGCATAAAAAAGATGGCTACTATTTTATTTTTATGTCCTGATGAGCAAACTCAATATTTCTATTCCATCTAGTCGTTCTAAGCACAGTTAGATCCTGAACGTACACAACTTTTTGCTTTCTAAAAATTTCATACTTGCTTTTACCTCTCTTCACCAGTTTTTATATTCATGAGACCAAAATGGGTAAAATGATAATAGACAAAATGATATAGCTATATAGATAAAATGTTATCAATAGTAATAATAATTTAGAAATTGTGTCAAGAACAAATGAGTAGTTCCAAAATGTTATATATCTTTAAAAACATTGCTGGTTAATTATTTCAACTTTACATGTTACTTGCTACTGTTTAGAGTATCTTGTATATACCAGTGAAGAATATAGCCATAAAGCCAGGTGCAGGTGACTCACGTCTGTATTCCTAGCTACTCAGCAGGCTGAGATGTGAGGATTTTGTGGTTGGAAGCCAGCCCAGGAAGGGAACTCTGTGAGACTCTTATTTCCAATTAACTTCCAGAAAAGCTATATGTGGAGATGTGGCTCAAAAGGTAGAGTACTAACCTTGAGCAAAAAAGCCCAGGGACAATACCCAGACCCTGAGTTCAAGCCTCATGACTAGCATTAAAAGAAAGAAAGAAAATAGCTTTAATTAAGTACTCAGGGACAGCTTACTTCTACTAAGAGTAAACATTAGACAATAAGCATAATTTATAATCCAATTGAGAAGTGTGTTAGGAGATGGTGAAGATGTGAAGGAAAATAGAATCAACTGAGAAGGGCCTGAAGTGTGAGGGAAGGTCTCTAATTTTAAGTGATGTCATTATTAGTCACTATTAGTAAGATGCTATCTGAAGGAGGAGCATGCAGGTCAAAGAAACAATAACATCCAACATGCTTGTGTGGGTTGTGCTTGGACTGTTCAAGAAGTATTAAGGAGTCTGGTGTGGTGGGAAAAGACTCATTGAGCAAGTATATAGAAAATGAGTTTAGAGATAGGCCCATGAAGTGACATTAGAGAGGGCTCTATGTTGTAATGAGTTTGGATTTGACTCAGGGAAATGGAAGAATCAAGTGGACTTAAGCACAGGAATGTGGTCTCAACAATCAAGAAGCTTGTAATTGTTCAGGTTAGAGACGATGCGGATGATGGTGAGGTAGAACAAGTTAATGATGATCGAGGTGACTAGAAGTAGTCACATTTTGGGTATTTTTTTAAAAGATGAAGCCAAATAGTTCCTGACAGAGTAGATACGACCTGTGAGAGGCAAGGAGGTCTGAAGGATGAATCTAAGGTTTTTGGTCTGAGCAAAGGAGGGGAGGGTGTACCTATTTAAGATGAGCACTCTGGACAGGAACAGGTGTGGTAGTGATAGAGGTCAGGAGCACTGATTCAAAAACATAAAAATAGTGGCGATCTGTTAGGCATTCTAGGGAAAATGTCAAGGAATGATCCCAACAGGAGATGTATCTTTGGGAATCCTCATTATATAAATAACAATCATAGCCAGGAAACTAGTTGAGATCATCAAAAGAATCCATCTAATCTAAGGATTTCTTCACTTCTGTACCGACATTTAATTGTTGGGCTAATGATGCTAAAGCATCATACAATAGTAACTACAACTGGCATAAGCAGCTTTGGAAACAAGTATAATGGCTCTTTGGAAGTTGACCGCACACCTGAGGTGGGCAGAACTGAATCCTTCCACTACTTCAGTAGAGAGAGGCCACATTCAGGGTTGTACAGAGTAAAGGGTTGGTTACTCAGAGAGTTGCCTGAGAGTCAATGATTGGCTGGAGATGATATAGAGAAGAAGATTGAAGAGAATGTAAATGAGTTCAGCTAAGATAGTATGGAGATTCCCCATAAAAGTAAATTAAATCTACCATATAAATTAGTTGTATTACTAATGGGTTTATATCCAAAGGAAATAAAATCAGCATGGTCACACTTTCTGTGGCACTATTCACAACAGCAAAGCTATTTAATCTACATAGTTGCCTATCAACAGATGAATGGATAAAGGAATTGTGTTATATACACACACACTCATATATACATACACACAGACATACATGCATATAGTAGAGTATTATTCAGCTATAAAAAGAATGATGAAATCTTGTCAGCAAAGTGGATAGAACTGGAGGACATTATGTTAGGCAAAATGAATCACACGCAGAAAGACAAGTATCAAGTGTTCACTCTCATATGTAGAATCTAAAGAATAATGACACAAAAATAGGATTATGATCACAAAGACTGTGGAGGGTGTGGGTGACAGAGAGGAGACCAGTTTTGTCCAGTGCATGTGACGTGCAAATATCAGGTAAATATCCCCCAGAACGACATCGGAATATATGTTAATAAATACTTTGTCAGTGCTTTAACAGGAGTTTTACTGTCCTGCTATAAATAGGAAAAGAGAGGGAATGAGGAGCAATACCGATATCCCTCATTGAATCTTTCAGCCAATGCCTCTTACAACAGACCCAGAAGAGTTAAGGTGTGGGCTGGTTATAATTCATTTGGCTTTCCATTTTTCTCTTCTTTCCTGTTCCGTTCTAGCTTCCAAGAGGTTGCTTCCAGTGTAAGCACTCTGGCTCTCAGATGCCTTTTGCTAATGGGAAAGCACCCATGAAAGGAAGGAGGCCTGAAGCTGGGGGATTTATCTCCTGCCTTGACACAGCTCAGTCAGTGCCTGTGAACTCCCACTCCCACAGGGCTTGCTGGGCTGGGCTGCAACTCTCTGTGCTTCTGTTGCCTGTGGTAGCATTTCCTCTCCTTCCCCTTCCATCCTTTGTGACTATTGGCTTATTGCCAAAGTTAGTCCTTTGAGAGCTCAACATCCCTTGTCTACTATACTCCATGTACTTTTTCATGCATCATATAACGAGTGAATAAACAGCCCCCCCCCCCACTTCCTGCATCTCTTCCTTTCTCTAATAGCTCCGCGTGGACTAATCTCACAGGAAATACTCCAGAAGTATTGGGGAAATGCACATTAACTTAAGAGAAAATAGTTGACAAAACCATAATTTTTCTCATTATACAGAAAGATCTAAAGACGGCAAATAAGTAATATTTATTATCTGAGTTGAGTTGAGCAGAAAATGTCATTGAGGTATATATTATCTCAGGAACAGTTATGTGTTCTAATGAGGCTCCAAAATGCCCTCTCAAGCTTATAAATTTATGAGGAGGAAATTCTAGAATGGTGTTCTGCTGCATTAGCCAACAAAATAGTCCGGCACACAGGGAGTCTGCAATAATCAAAAGCCACCATTCTTTTATTTGTTCAGTAAACCTTTATTGACTACTTTTTATATGATAGTCACAAAGATAAACACAACATAATTACTGCCTAAAGGGTTCTGCAGTCTTAGGAGAGAGCTCTATAAACACTGAGGTCCTTTATCGTATGGTAACTGATTTTTCCCCTTTCCTTTTTTTTTTTTTTTAGAAATATTTAAAATTATCTTTAATTAGTTGTGCAAAGGAGTTTCAATTCAACATGTCAGTTTATGAATACAATACATGTTGATCCATCTCACTCTTTCCATTGTTTCCCCCATATGCCCCAACCCTACCCATCCCTTCAATTTTCCTAGTTATTTTCCTATATATGCGTGTACATGTATGTGTATATATATGTGTATATATTTTCCATATATATGTGTACATATATATACATATATGTATTGACTACTATGACAGCATTCTGCTTTGATTGAAGTGACTAAAACGTAATTTATTACAGAGGAACACTGAACAGTGGAAATCAAGGAAGACTGAATAGAAGAGGTGACTCCTAAAGCATGAGCATGAATTAGTTGAGTAATGAAGAGTGAATAGAGGATAGGGGCTTAGAAGAGACACTAATAGAGCAGAACAAGTTACCTTTGCAGCACATTTTCTCTGCAAGTGAATATATGTGTATAAATACACACACATATATCTGTATATCTGTATACACATACGTATACATTTATGTATACATATATGTATGCATATGCTCATATTTTGTAATCACAGTGATGCTTCTGACTTTATTTTTCTATTTCAAGATGACTGTAGCTATTGTGAATCTTTTGTGGTTGTATATGAATTTTAGGATTATCTTTTCTCTATTTTTTTTCTGTGAAAGGAGTGATTTCACTTCTGAGGGTATATACAAAATAATTGAAATCAGAGTGCTGAAAAGATAATCTGCATTCCCATATTAGTGGCAGCATTATTCAAAAATACTCAAGAGGTCTGGGAAGGTGGCTCAGTGGTAGAGTGCTTGCCTTGCATGCATGAGGTCCTGGGTTCAATTCCTCAGCACCACATAAGCAGAAAAAACCAGAAGTGGTACTATGGCTCAAGTGGTAGAATGCTAGCCTTGAGCTGAAGAGTTGAGGGACAGCACCCTGGCCCAGAGTTCAGGTCCCACGACTGACAATAAAAAAAATACTCAAGATGTGGAAAAAACCATAAATATCTATTGACAGTTGGAAGGATACACAAAATGTGGTGTATATTTATGATAGAATATTACTCAACTTTAAACAAGACTGAAACTCTGTCATTTGCAGCCACATGTATGAACCCGGAGGACATTATGCTAAGTGAATTAAACTAGGTGCAGAAGGGACAAAAACTGCACAATTCCACTTCTATGAAGCATCTATAATAGGCAAACTCATAGAAGCAGACAGTGTAAGGCATTGAGGATGAATGGAATGGAATGTTCAATCAATATGTGCAAGTTGCCATAAATGATTAAGTTCTAGATACCTGCTGTTTGATAAAGTGACCAGAGCTAGTAGTATGATAGCGTGTGCTTCAAAACTTGTAAGAGTAGATCTTATGATAAGTGTTCTTACTACAAAACAAAACACAATGGAAATAAAAGGACACAAAGAAATACTGAGAAACCTAGCAGTGTATTGATGGGAAATATGACCAAACAACCCAAATATTCTTTATGAGCAGAGGCCAGGTCATTTATAAAGAGAAAAGGGAGCCCGGTGCTGGTAGCTCATGCCTGTAATCCTAGTTACTCAGGAGGCTGAGATCTGTTTGAAGCCAACCCAGACAGAAAAGTCCCTGTGAGACTCCTATCTCCAATTAACCACTCAAAAACTGGAAGTGGCATTTTGGCTCAAAGAGGTAGAGAGCTAGCCTTGAACAGGCCCTACGATGGAGAGAAGAGAGAGAGCATGCGTGCAGTGTGTGTGGAGAGGCACTCAGGTTTAGTATGTCTCAAAACAAGTGGGATTTGACTTCTGGTCCACAGTTTGCTAATCCTTCTTCAAGTCCTCCAGCCAGGGTTCTGGATGAACTCTCTGGCATAACAGGTGACTTCAACTCAGATAGGAAGGGATTCCCATAAGTACCAAGGAAAAGTTAAGTCAAATTGTCTAGCTTAACATAAAAGTTTCCTAAGGGGGGTACAAACTCTCAAGCTCAGAAATGGTAAAATTACAAATTTAATACAGGTATGTGACTGTAGTATCAGCAGAGTGAGACAGTGATGTGGGATGATCATGGTTTAAGGTCAGGCAAAAGTTAATGAGACCCTATCTACAACAAACAAACAACAACACCCCCCCCCCCCCAAGGAAAACACACTGCAACCCCAGTTAGGTGGGAAGCAGACATAGGAGGTGCTTCCTCCAGTTGCACATGACCTTGGCCTTCCATGCCTATGTCCTTGGCAGACCCTTCTTGATATGTGGCACACAGAACTGGTCACAACTTCCCCAGTGTCTGAACAGCTTGATTTGGAGACTCCCCCCCCCCCCCCCCCCCCCCCCCCCCCCCCCCCCCCCCCCCCCCCCCCGCCTTTCATCTGGATACATAATTCCATTGAATCCCACCTCCCCCATATTTCCTGTCTAAATCCTTTGTATTGGAAAGCTTAGAAGCACTATCATTCAAATAGTCTCAATCTCCTATGTGGACACTTTTCCTGTGTTACGTTGATTTTATAGCAAATGTAACTTTTTAATGACTTGAAATTGAGTCCTTCAAGCCATAGATCCATGTGTTGTTTAGAACTAGAACCTCCGTAGGCTTTACAATTGAGAGCAAGGGGAAAAACACCTTTTTCTCTTAAAAATTCATTCATTTTAGTTGTAAAAGGAGGTTTCATTGTGATTTCTACCCATATGAACAAGGTATCCCGATACACCTGACCTCCGTCACACTGCTCTATCACATTTTTTAAAACAGTATTCATATGTTTTATTGTTCTATTTTCGTACATGCAAATAAAGCCCATGGGCCACATTCATCCTCATTCACCCTCTTTGTTAGCTCCCCCCTCCAGAGAATGCCCATCCCTCACTCCAGCCTGTTTTACTTAACTGTCATTCTTTTATTCTTTTTACTTTCTAGGATATTAATTGCAACAAGGGGTTTCACTATGGAATTTCATACATGCATATATAAAACATTCTTTTTCTTTGCTCTTCAGATTAAAAAAAAGCCCAGGAATAGCTTTGTTACATACACATTAAATGCTCTCTACTTTGGGGACAAGGCTTTCAAATGTAAGCCCCACTTAAGAAATCTTTGTAGGGCTAATAAATCTATTAAACAATAGATCCTCCACATACCCCCAACACTTGGAACACTCACCTCTATACACAAGGAGTTGTAATGGTTTAAAAAAAATATGACAGCTATGCAGTAGGCAGAGAGATAGGTGGATCACATTTTGAAGCCAGCCCAGGTAAAAAGAAACTTAGCAGAGATCTTATCTCAAATAGCAGGCTAGATGCATGCGGGGCAGGGCATACTTCAAGTGGTACAGTGCTTGCCTGGCAAGCCCAGAGTTCAAACAACAGGATGGGGGAAGAAAACCAGAACAACAACAACAACAACAAACAACAAAAACCCATAAAAGACCCCCAAGCCCCAAACAAAAATATAAAAACATAAAATGTGCATAACTGAAAAGGTACAAAGGAAATTGAAAGATTAACTTGTCAAAGAATATAGATAGTAACCCGCTGAGTGGTGGTTTTGACTTTTTCTTCTGGGTAACATGTATTAAACTAGGAAGGAAGTCTGCTCAAAGCAGAGGTGCTGGTAAGTTTTCTCTGAATGAACGCTCCTTGATTTGGTTATGATTGTCCTCTTTACCTCCTCCTCCTCATCCAGATCCTTCAGGAAATGAGACTTTCTCAAGGAAAATGTAATGACCACATTCACTAAAGGAAAAGTAATAGAATTTGTGCTGACATTTCTTTTCCTCTCACCATTAATGCTTCCTTATGATGGTAATGAAAACCCTGAAATATTAACTCGATTACAAGTTTTATTGTGAAGAAGGAACTGCAGATTTATAGAAGTTGAATTTCTGGCTTGACATCGTTTTAGAGGGTTGGCAAAAGCAAGAGAAGTGGGAAGAGGATCAATGAGTTGGAACACAAATCTCCAAGTGTAGACTTCGCAGAGGTTTTTTAACAGCCCTATTTTGTTCTGATTAACTCTCCTTTTCCCAGAAGCAAAGAGGATGTCCTCTGCTAGAGCAAAGCATTTAGGACAATCCGTCATCTTTAATAGCACCACTAATAATAAGAAAGCCATTTTCAGGCTCTTTCATTTTAATTAGATGCCGGATAACTATCACCATAGTTCATTCTATTCTTTCTCCAAGAACATATATATGATAGCTCTTGTGGAAGTCTTATTTTACAGACAACTGTTGGAAGTCATTCAGACAAAATAGATAACTTTTATATATTATTCTCTAGAGGCAGATTAAAATTTATTTATCTTTTCTATTTCTTGGTGTGAATTAGCCAAACCAGAAGAGTAGCTGGCGGTGAGAACAGACCAGCCATAAGCTTTCCTGTCACGAGCAGAGGTCATTGTGGTAGATATTAGAAACCTTCAATAGCTTGGGACAAGTCAGTATTACAGTTCTCCAGCCTAACTGCCTTGCTCCTAGGTGCTGATGATAAAGGAAATGTGTCTCAAACGGAATCATCTTATGTAAGCTGTTATCATCACAGGCCGTAAGACAATAATTCAGTGTACTCTCATAGTCAGAGAGGTCTTCTCTGTCTCTGAGGCAGCGCCCTTCACTGGGTGGCATGACAGGTTCTCTGGAGGCTGATCCAGTGCCACTCCAACAACAAACTGTCCATTTGGAATAGTAGGACAGAAGCCTCCATCAAGATGAAGGACTCTGTTCTGAATTCAAGGCCAAGAGGAGCATGTGCAAAGATGGTCACATTGCTGACTTGCTGGCTTCCAACACACTATAGTTAAATTGTGTTTATTCCACTATAGTTATATAATGCTTATTTCACTGATGAAATATCCTTATGCAAATGAGCAAACTCTGTAGTGCTGCTATAGATATTTTAGATGTTGGGGGTCCAAATGCTGTATAACTATCACTGTTTTGTGCTCAGGAAGGAATACTAAAATATTAACTAAATATATGCATGTCTCACTTTATACAATATAAAACTGATAACATAGCAATTAACATTCCTGAGATATTTAATCACCATGAAGCTTTTACTTCCTTACTACTTTCTGTTTTCCCTCTCCTTTCCTCCTTTCTTCCTTTCCCTTTCCTTTTGCTTTTCCTTCCTTCCTTCCTTCCTTCCTTCTTTCCTTCCTTCCTTCCTTCCTTCCTTCCTTCCTTCCTTCCTTCCTTCCTTCCTTCCTTCCTTCCTTCCTTCCTTCCTTCCTTCGTTCCTTCCTTCTTTCCTTTGTCCTTCCCTCCTTCCCTCCCTCCTTGCCTTCCTGCCCTTCTGCTTTCTTGCCTTCTTTCCTAATTTCTTCCTGCCCTTCATTTAACTAGTGTTCTTTCAATGGCTGCTTGGACAGTCAGAAGATCTATGTTGGAAAACAACTATTACTCCTTTACTAGTGTCTGGGTGACTAATGAGATTTCCCAGGACTTTAAACTTTCCAGATTTAAGTAGAGATAGTCTCAGGCAAATTGAGAGAGTTGATTGGCAAGCTGGATCAGGTAAGCTGGCTGTGATCCTGGGCAAGTTGTTTTGGTTCCGAATCTGGGGCTTCTCATCTTTTCAGCACAGAGTGGGAAGACCAACCCAGTGATGCCATGGTAGAAATTAATAACATAATCTTCTAAAGGTGCACAAAACATGAGGTGACAATGTGGAAGATATTTTGCTTCTTCAGTAACTGAGTTTTTCAAGTGAAAGGCCCATTGGTTGGGTGAATAATTGGGTGTGCAGTGAGTGATGGAGACAGAATGGTCTGGAGGTGTAAAAGGGACTGTAAATGGCCTTTACACTTCGTTCTGTGGGGGATTAGGTAGAGTAGCTGCTGGGGTAGACTTCTTGAGTGAACCTCAAAATGAAGAGCCGATCAAGAGAATTTCTAGAAATGTTGTATTTATGAGCAGGTGGCCTGATGAGAATTGAGGTATCTCATCTGGAAATGGATAGAGCTTTAGGAGATAGGTGATACAGTCACTTCTCTTTGTGAAACTCTTTCTGAAAATTGTACATCAGTCTACCTGTGTTTACTGTTTTGTCTTATTTTCAGGTGTAATAGAGAATGAAGTCTAAAACCAAGGTAATCTCGAAGGAATAACAATGGCAACTACTTTTAGGCTTGTCCTCAGGAGTACGTGACCTTAAACGTCTATGTATCATGACACCTATAGAAAATCCATAAACCAAGGCTGGTATATGTTCAATGCCTTGTAAATAGTTGTTTATGTTTGTTGTTTTATGAATATTATTAGAATATATTGCTCTTAGTCAACACCAATCTCCTTTCCTTTATGTTTGGGGATTTCGCTTGTACTTGATACTTTCTCTATTTTTAATTAGCTCTTGGTTTTGGAATAAAATCTTGGCACTGATGTTGTATGAACTTTAGAAGCCTGGGTCATGTGAGATATTGCCTCCCCTTGGTCCAACAGGGCTACAACAAAGTCTTTTCCCCGAATAAGGTCAAAACTGGCCATTCTTAGAGGCCCTGTATTTGCTTCCTCAGAATTTATAAAGCTTGGTCTCAGAGATGGTTGAATCCAGTAAATATTTTAAATGGTTGCTTTCTTCTCTCTGAATTTAATGAGAAGAGGTAAAAGAAAGCTTGGGAATGACAACTTCAGTTGACAGATAAAGCAAAAAAATAAGTAATTTGGGTAGTTATTGGAGTCTTGGGTAGAAGCAAAATCTTTTGACCTTTAAGATTTTATAGGTCAAACATTCACATTCAAAGCCTCATGAATAATTGAAGAACACAGATACATCTGTTAGAAAACCCATTTGATTTATTCAGCTTCTGGTTGTCTCAATTCTGAGTTATTCATTCAGAACTGCTTCTAGGTAAAACTGACAGCTTCAATTACCCAAATCCCAGAACTGTGTGCTGATGCCTATAACTGTGGGTAATATAAGGGGTGGCTTATTACACCCAGACTATACTGTGATCATTTAAGAAGCTCAAGTACTTTTATACTTTACTTCAAACTCTTCTTGTACAATGGCTAAGTAATCCCTAGCTATTTCCAGAATGACTGCTGTTCAGATACCAAATGCTGGTGAGGAAATCAGCCAGTATCCTCAAGGCAAAGTAGAGTGAGACCTCTCAGGGGAGCCTGTGTTAGCTCTGCCCTCTAAGGATAGTGGACACACCACTGCAGAAAATAAAAAACAAAGACAAAAAACTTAGATTAACATGGGTGAGGAAATCTGTCAAAACAATGACTCTCAATGAACACATCTTTCATGTGTATACAACCAAGTAAGATTACTTATCAATGTGCGTTTTCAGTGTGAAATGCAGGCAAACTATTTTGGAGCCCTGAAAATGCTCATTAAATATTAAATCTAATCCAACCATTAGGATAGTTTTCTCTGTTGTGTTGAAAACAACCTGACTATACATGTATTAAGTCAGGCTTTATGACTTCCCAGATAGACATGGAAACACAAAAGCATCTATTAAGTATTTCTTTGTGCACCTACACAATAATAACACATATTAATGCTTTTTAGTTATATTGCTATATGAAGAATAAGGCTAATATTTTTCATGTGTAGAAATGTGTCTATACTCAAATAAAATATTTGTTTATTATTCCTAACCACTTTCTAATAGAGTTAGACTAGCAAGGTTTGCTTTACATAATTCCAACATGAATCTCTTTTTATTGAAAACATATTTAGTTGCATAACCTTACCCCCCTCAAAAATCAAATACTTTCTATGTGATGAGCTTTCACTGGCTATGAAAAACTAAAGTTCTATTGAAAAGTAAGTTAGAGATAATTAAACACATTCTTAGGCTACCTTTCATTGGAAAAGAACATGATTTTATCAAAGGCCCCAGAATCAGTTATGTTGAAAAATAAAACTCCAGAAGTTGATTTACTTGATAATTCCATATGGAGACTAAAACACTCTTTTCATTGCATAACTCAACATGTTTGGGAATACTAAAAACTACTAAGCATCAAAAGAATGAGAAGACAAAACCAAGCACCAGAAGAAAATATTTGCAAGAGACAGATGTGATAAAGCATTATGATCCAAAATTTCCAAGGAACACTTCAAACTCAGCAATGAACAAACCCCCAAAACCCAGTTGTAATTGAACCAAAAACCTGAACAGACATATCACCAAAATGTGCCAATGAAACATAAGTATATGAAAGTTGTTCAACATCACTTGTCATTAGAGAATTACAACTTGGAGTAGGTATTGCTGCAAACCTATTAAAGGGGTCCAAATCTAAAATACTTCCATCTGCAAATGCTGGTAAGGATAGGAAGCAACAGGAACCCTCTCATTCAAAGCAAAATTGTACATTACATTGGAAAACAATATGGCAGTTTCTTCAGAATTAAATATGTGATTACCATATTGTCCAATAATAATACTTTTTTTTGGTTATTTGCCAAAATGAAATGAGAACTTTTGTTGACACAAAATCTCGGGCATGCATGTATATACCAGTTTTGTTTTTAACCCTCAAATCCTGGAAGCAACTAGGTAAGCAAAATGATCCACTATAATATATCCAGGCAATGGAATATGATTCAAGGCTTAAAAGCGAGGAGTTAGATAAAGCCATGGAGAGATGTGGAGGAAACTTAAATGCAAATTGCAAAGTCAAGTCAGACAATCTGAAAAGGCCACATGATTCCAACCACATGGTTTTGTGGAGGAAGCAAATTGCAGAGACACTGTCAACAGAATTGGCTGCTGTATTAGTGCAGGAAGAAGAGATGGACAGGCAGAATTCAGAGGAAATTTAGGGCAGTGAAACTCTTCTGGCTGATAGCATCATGGTAGCTTTATGTATTATCCATTTGTCAAAACCCATGGCATGTACAACACCAAAAGTGACCTCTCCTGATAACTGTGTGATAGTGACATGTCGATACAGGTTTGATTGAGACAAGTGGAACTCTGGGGTATGGGATGTCAGTAGTGGGGGAAGAGGTGTGTGCATTTCTGGTCAGAGATAGGACATGTGGGAACTCTGTACTCCCCCCCTCAGTTTTGCTGTAAAGCTAAAGTTCTGTAAAAAGTAAAGTTTATTAATTAAAGAACAAAATAAAATGACTAAGCCTAGAACCTTCTGTTGTTGAGAAATAGAATTAATGGAGCAAGGGGTGGATCATAAAGCATGACATAGATTTGATTCATATTTTTCTTGAGACATAATTTGACTAGTATTATACTAAAAATTTAGGATAATTAGTTCATATTAATTATCCCAATATGCTAAAAGGGATTTACAGGGAGAAAACTATGTTTAAAATCTGGATCCTTGATCTTTTTTCCCCCTATTTTCCTTCTCTCTCCATCTCCCCCCTCCCCCTTCTATCTCTCCATTCCTGGGGCATTCAGGGCCTTGCCACTGTTCCTTAGAATTTTCACTCAAAGCTTGTGTTCCACCACTTGGGCTACAACATGAACTTTCTCTGCTTAGTCTGGCTTTGAACTGTGATCCTCAGATCTCAGCCTTCTGAGTAGTTAGGATTATAGTTATTATAGTTATGGTGCTGGCTTCTCTTTTTTTTTTAATTTTTCTTCCTCCTCCTTTATAATAGGAAGGAAAAAAACCCTCTTTCACTGCCTTAAAATTGGGAATATGCAGGTTTGCATTTTCTGTTAAAAATGAGCCCATTCAAATTCTCTAGAGACAAATCTGCTCGTTCAAGATTTCTTAACCAGAAATACATGTAAATATGCATATTTCTCAGAAGGCTCATATTTTGTGGTTTTTGTATTCCTAAAATAAAATGACATATGGAGATGGATGTCAATTTATCATTTCATGAAGAACTCTGCTTGGTCTTCAGTATCATGATGAGAATCAGAGGAGTGGCCAATGATCTTAGAGTAATGTTACTTACTGAAGGGGTAGTTTTTTTTTTTTTTAATAGTATATGTGTGCATATGTTTGTTAGTAGAGGAGAGCATGTATGGTTTGAGCTTAAATTTGTTTCTTGCTAAAGGACATATGGTTTACACTTTTCAATAATGTCTTATAAACTGTAAGTTACAAATCACTAGCAGGTCTTAAAATCAGCTGAGAAGATTATAAACAGAATTATTACCTTAAAAGATGCAATAGAATGAAATGGAAGCTATATGCACAAGACTGTCAGAAATGATGAGGACTTATCTTTAGTACTTTAGTTTCAGGGCGAGATGCTCAAGAATGAATCTTAATTTTTGATTAGGGCTGTAAGCTCAATAGTTTGAGAGTCACTGTATTTGGCCACCCATTTGTCCCTTTTGCCTTTAAGAACAAAAAGCAATAATACAAAAAAAAACCCTTAAATTTACTCAGTGTCCTTCTCTCCTAAGCACTCCAAGACCTTCATAAATGAAAAGATCTCATAAGGAATTACAATGGTAGTCCTGTGCACTGCTCAGGGAGGAGCTGCTGAGTATGGGAAGTGGAGACCCAGGAGTGGCCCATGGGGGGCTCTTGTGATCCAGCCACAGGGCCTTGAAGTAGGTGTTCCCTCTCCTTCTTTGATACAGGTTCTGGGGCTTGAATGGCCTGGGCACTGTCCCTGAGCTTTTTTGCTTATGCTAGTGCTTTACCACTTGAACTACAGCTCCACTTCTGGATTCATTGGTTGTTAATTGGAGACAAGAGTTTCATGGACTCTCTAGTTAGAGCTGGCTTGATCCTCATACCTTGATCCTCATATCTCAGCCTCCTGAGTAGCTAGGATTATGGGCATGAACCACCAGTGCCTAGCCCTCTGCCATTAGAATGAGCCACTGATGTGGTGTCATCTTCCTGGGCAGCTAATTTAGCAGGTGAAGAGAAAGGCAATGGTGTGGTATCATTTTCCAGATAGAAAAGCCAACTGTGTAGAATTCTATGGGCTACGGGTTGGAGCATCTAGTGAAGCATCAAGAGGGTATTTTAGATCAGGAAGATGCTTCCACCTGTAGGAGGATTTTGTTAATGCTTCAGTAATTTCCTGCCTAGCACTTATTTTCTCCATAAATATTAGTATTGATTCCCTAAATGGATTGTTTGCTCTTTAAGGATTTATGGCTCAGATTGTATTTGTAGCACCCCACTGGACACTCGCCAGCATGTTTTAGAATAGACCACGGGTGGCCCCATGTTTAGAAGAGCATCCAGGAAGCATAAGTAACTTGGACTCTATCATGGGTGTTGAATGGAAGAGAGAGGCTAAGCAGAGTAGAAATGATATGTGCCGCTGATAGCTGTTGTTATTATTAATGTTCTGGGTATTTGACATGTTTTAATCTTGCATCAACTCTGTAAAGTGCTTACTACAATTTCTCCCACTTTCCAGAAGAGAAAAATCGAGGCTGAGGGGAGGGAAATCATATGCTTAAAGGTCACATTGGCACAACAGTTGAGAAAATTTTGACAGCTTAACATCCAATTCTTTGTATTACAGTCAGACCAACGGCTTTGTGTGGCAAAGCAGGCAGAAGCAGGCAGACAGTCAGCTACCAACCTTGGAGAGCAGTCTTGAGCTCATCAGAGGCTGGCTGGGGGTGGGGGGGAAGAGGATGCTGAATTGGAACTCCTGTATGGGCTAGTGTTAGACTGTGGACCACAACAAACTGTTCACTTCGCTGCTGTAGATTCCAGAGCTGAGAGGATGCGCTTTCAATCAAAGTCAGCTCGCTAATTGCTTGTTGTGTGACCCTGTGACATGGCTACTGGATTGAGCCAGGCTAAGACACAACCCTGACATACTGATGTCCTTTCATAGCTGTTGCTTTCCTGTGCTTACTTTTCCTAGTCCCTTTCAGGAGACGCACAAAACACAAGAGTCAGCAGCGCATACACAGCGAGACCTCAGTCCCCCGCCTCTGACTGCATAGCATTGTCTCGTTGACAATGCTCCAGCCACATGGACTTCTGTCTGTTCCCTGAATGCTTGCAATTCCCTCCTCCAGGCATCCATGCTTGCTCGACTTTACCTAGGATGGCTCTTTTTATGTTGTTTTATTTATCTTTTTCCACTTCCAAATCCTCCCATCCTGTAGATCATCCCATCATGAGGTCTTCCTGACAACCTGTGTATGGACCAATGTTTCTCATGTGAGACCCTTCAATCACTCACCCTTTTCTCATTTCTTCTTTAGTACCATCTAAAATTAGCTTATAGTATAAACTTTATAACCAGATTTATTTTTTTAACAACCTCAAATGCCCAAAACCCTGTTTTGTAATTGGTACTTGTTGATTGAATGAATGAATGGATGAATGAATAAATGAATGAAAGCATTGGTTTACCTAGACATTAATTACTTAACTTCTCTTATTGGAAAGTAGGTTTCTTGGTGGTGGGATCCTATCTTTCCACCATTCTCTACTGGGGCCTAAAATAGCACCAGCACAAAGCAGGGTATAATACAGATGCCCCTCAGTAGATGAATAGATCAAGAAAATGTGGTATATATACACAATGGAATTCTATGCCTCCATCAGAAAGAATGACAAAGCCCCATTTGTTAGGAAATGGAAAGACTTGGAAAAAATTATGTTAAGTGAAGTAAGCCAGGCCCAAAGAAACATGTCCCATGGTTTCCCTTATTTGCAATAACTAGTATATGTCTGAGTCAAGCAGAAAAGGTCAGATAAGTTGATGTTAGGGAAATGAACCCTAAGATATGTATTCAAATGTTTTTTCTTTCTTGCTATTGTTTCTAACATATTTATAAGATGATTTCTTTTTTGCTTTGTATGTCCCTCCCCCACGGTATAACCCCTGCTTTCACTATATTTGATGTTGGTATAATTTGGGGAGTGGAAGGGAAAAAACAAATTGTTTAAATAGGGATACAGGTGGACCCATTGCAACAATGAGATGTACAAGACATTATGTCGAAAAACGAACTTTACAACTGGCACGGGGGAGAGAGGGGTGGACGGGGGCAAGTGGAGATGGGAAGGGATGGGAAGGGGAAACAAAAGAGGAGGCAACAATGCTTGATAAGAAATGTACTCATTACCTTGCCCATGTAATTGTAACCTCTCTGTGTGATATTTTCACAATAATAATAATAATAAAAACCAGAGTAAAAAAAAGACAAATAAACCTGGACTCCAAACCTCTAGCTGGCTTACTTCTTACATTGTCAAGGTCCAGAGTAGAACTATAAATGGATATTCATTTTCCATATGTCTCAATATCTATAAATCAGACTGTTAACATTATGTACAATATGTTCTGATCTGTTCTTCTACTTTGACAGATACATTTTTGTCATAGTGTGGAAAAGTAGAAGTTTGGATTCTTGGACTCTTCTGAGTTCTCAAGTTCCATTCTGAAGTGTTAGGCGAGAGGCGGAGGACAGCCTCCTCTTCTCCATTGGCTTCATCTCACATTTGGAAGAGTCTAAGTGAGTATGGACCTGGGCCTTTTCGTCTATACAGCTCAGATCTGTCTATATCCATCTTGAAAACAGTTGATCCATGGATAGCCCTGAAGCCTGAAGTTTTGCCATCAGATGTGTATACAAATGCAAAGCTTTGTACAGGTCCTGGGGGTTTGATGCTGTGGGACTGTGTTTGAGCACAGGTTCTCTGGAGCATGAAGTATGGGTGTTGGTTCTCAGCTCAGGGTCACAAGGTGTTCTTACTCCATGGACTTCCCTCCCGGGTAGAAGAGGAAAGCCATGTAGCATTCATGGCCTGGATCACTGGGCAGCTATGTGCGTGAGGAGGAGCTATCCACTGAGGTGAACTTGAGCAGGTATGGAGACTGGAAAGGAGGGAAGAAAGAGGAGAGGTTATTTGGAATGAATGTGTGGTTTGCTAGGCTGCTGTACCTTACTCTCTATGTGTTTTATTATGGTCTTATCTACTGCTAGCAAATAAGTGGTGATAGAACATGATTCTTGAGCACAGACAGGGGCACGGTGACAGGTTTTGAGTTAAAAGGTGTTAGGCTTTTTCCAGAATATGATTACATCCATATCATCAAATCATCATATCATCAACTCACCATCATGAAGCTGCTGAGCTACTTTAGTTTATTTCCCAGTGAAAAGAAATTGATGAAAACAATAGTTCTCTGTAGGATGGTTGGTGAACTCTTGAGAGGAAAGAAATACACAGAGAGAAATCCTATTCTACTCAGTGGAAAACAGAACACATAGCCACAATGCATTTTTGGAGGTTGATGTGACTTACAAGTATACAGAAGACTATGCAAAGGTAAATTTGCCTCTTAATCCAATTCAATGTGTTTGGCTTTTCAAACACTTTCTAAGTGCAGACACATTGTAGATAGGCGCACAGAAACTATCAGGAGTCCAAACTTCATAACATATATTCCTTTCTAAAGAGGGACATAGATTTTTGATCTAAGTAGGAAATGCTTACATGCTCTGCCAGACACAGGCCTGTATCCTTTGCTTCTTATTATTTTATTAATGAAGTCTTGAGAACATTTGACTTTTCTTATGAGTCTTTAGATATAAAAGATGAGATGAGAGTTGCAGTTAAAAGAAATAATTTAACTTAAAAAAATCACAATTCTATCAAGGAAAATATTAAGTGTCTTTTATTTTTATTAATTTGATTTGAAAGGTCTTAAAAAATGCATTAAGGTTCCACAGTGTTTCACTCCAATTGTAATTTGTTTCTTTCTGCCTTTAACCTCTGTCTTTCAGGCTTTGTTTCTACCCTTTATTTTCATTTTATCCCATAGCAGTGTTCCCAGCCATCACCTTTCTCTGTAACATGCCTGTGATAGTCAATAATTATGTGATTTTTTAAAATGATAAGTTCTTCTAATTGCTTCAGCTAATAAAATGGCATAGAACTGATAAGCCTGAATAATACGACTTAATTGCTTTTGCTAAAGATAGAGTTGGCTGACATTCATTATAGTCTTTTAACTTTGAAGAAGAAACATAAATGTTAAAGAAAATGACTACAAATTCTCTGGGGGGAAATGATGCTTGAATTTTCTTCACAGTTTCTGGGAAAATAATCTTAGATACAACTTGGTTGTATGATCCCATAGTTTCACAAGACATACTGTTTTCTTTTTTTTTTTTTATTTTATTTTATTTGAGAACATACTGTACAGAGGGGTTACAATTACATGGTCAGGATAATGCATACATTTCTTACCAAGCATTGCAGCCTCCTCCTTTGTTTACCCTTCACCTCCCTTCCCAGCCTCCCCCCTCCCCCCCACCCAATCATACCCCCCCTCCCCCCCCCGACATTGTAAAGCTGGTTTTGACATGACATTTTGTACTTCTCATTGTTGCAACAGGTCCACCTGAATCCTTAAACGACTTGTTTGTCCCCATCTCCTCCACATGTTATACTGACATCAAATATAGTGAAAGCAGGGGTTACACTGTGGGGGAGGGACATACAAAGCAACCAAGAAATAATCTTATAAATGCGTTAGAAACACATGCCTGAAAGAAACAAAAACATTAAAATACATATTTGAGGGTTCGTTTTCCTAACATCACATTCTCTGACTTTTTCCGCTTGGCTCATACCTATACTAGATATTGCAAATAAGGGAAACCATGGGACCTATGTTTCTTTGGGCCTGGCTTACTTCACTTAATATAATTTTTTCCAAGTCTTTCCATTTCCTCACAAATGGGGCAATGTCATTCTTTCTGATGGAGGCATAGAATTCCATTGTGTATATATACCACATTTTCTTGATCCATTCATCTACTGAGGGGCATCTGGGTTGGTTCCATATCTTAGCTATGGTAAATAATGCAAGACATACTGTTTTCTAAAAGGACAATGAAGGCTAGCAACAGATGAAAAGCATCTGAATTACATTATGATCAAAAATTTAAAAAAATAATCAAGGTGCATTGTACTTATAAACTGGTACGTTGTATTGAATTCCTTTGTACAACCATTTAAAGATAATAAAATATATAAAAATAAGAAAGCAAAAAAGTAAAAAAAATTATACCATCCCTACTCCACAAAAATAAAATAAAAAATTATTTTTGTTTTTAAGCAGGTGTTTATAGCTCATGCCTATAATCCTAGCTACTCAGGAGTCTGAGATACAGAGGATTGTCATTCAAGGCCAGCCAGGGAAGAAAAGTCCTTAAGACTCTATCTTCAAAATAACCAACAAAATGCCATTCCAGGAGCATGGCTTAAGTGCTAGGGCTTAAGTGGTAGTACAAGGCCCTGAGTTCAAAACTTGGTACTTGTGAAAACAAAATTCTGTTTTAAAAGGAAACCATCAAGAAAGTGAAATGATAACCGACTTGAATCTAGACTATAGAAGCACATTTACACTCAAGGGTGAAAAGACAATCAAAATGAAAAAACTAACAAAACAATGAGGTCTGAATAGACATTTCTCCAGAGAAGATGCATAAATAGCTTGTTAGTGCATGAAAAGATGTTCCCCCTTGTGAGTCACCGAAGGAATACAAATCAAACCAAAGTGACATCCATTTCATCCCACTGGGATGGCTAACATATAAAAAGGACAGATGGTGACAGATGTTGGTAAGATTTTGGAGATATTGCCTCCTCATATACTGCTTATGGAAATATGCATGGCCCAGCTTCATTGGGAATGAATCTGACAATGCCTCAAATGATTAAACATAGTTACCATATGACCCAGCAACTCTAGTCCTAAGTATGTAAGCAAAAGAAATGAAAATACACATTCATAATTGATGCAAATGCCCTTTTAACTGATGGATAGGCATATAAAAGCAACATTAAAATGCACATATAAAAGTGGTATGGTGGGATATTATTTGACATAAGAAGGAATGAAATCTGGCACATACCACCACATGGAAGAATTTGAAAAGGTACTGTTAAGGAAGTCCATAAAGATAGCTAGCAAGATCAATAGAAAGCCCACGGATTGGGAGAAGATCTTCACTAGCCATACAACGGAAAAGGGTTTCATATCTAGAATATACCTGGAACTCAAAAAACTAAATCCCCCAACAACAAGTCCTCAAAGAAACAATTGCCTAATAAATAAGTGTGCTAAAGACTTACAGAGAAACTTCTCTGAAGTGGAAAGAAGGATGGCCAATAGATACATGAAGAAATGCTCAACCGCCCTAGCCATAACAAATGCAAATAAAAACAGCACTGAGATAGCACCTCACCCCAGTTAAAATGGCTATAATCAAGAACTCTAATAACAACAGATGCTGGAGGGGATGTGGACAGAAGGGAACCCTACTGCATTGCTGGTGGGAGTGTAAACTTGTTCAACCACTTTGGAAAGTAGTATGGAGGTTCCTCAAAAGACTCCACATAGAGTTCCCTTATGACCCAACAATCCCACTTTTGGGCATTTATCAGAATGATCACAAACAAGACCATACTAAAGCTACCAGCACAACTATGTTTATTGCAGCGTTATTTACCATAGCTAAGATATGGAACCAACCCAGATGCCCCTCAGTAGATGAATGGATCAAGAAAATGTGATATATATATATTTATATATATATACACATATACATGTATATATATATACACAATGGAATTCTAAGCCTCCATCAGAAAGAATGACATTGCCCATTTGTTAGGAAATGGAAAGACTTGGAAAAATTACATTAAGTGAAGTAGGCCAGGCCCAAAGAAACATAGATCCCATAGTTTCCTTTATTTGCAATAACTAGTATATGTCTGGGGCAAGCAGAAAAAGTCAAAAGCTATGTACATATGACCATATAAGATGATGTTAAGCGAAATGAACCCCAAGATTGGGACACAAATATTTTTTCTTTCTTTCTATTGTTTATAATGCATTTATAATGTACCATGTGATTTTTTTGTTTCTTTTTTGTATGTTCCTCCCCCACGGTATAATCTCTGTTTTCACTGTATTTGATGTCAGTGTCTCGCATCTTGTATATACACTTCTCTAATTCGGGGAGAGGAAGGGAAAAATCAAAATAGGGATTTAAATAGGGATTTAAATAGGGATACAGGTTGACCCATTGCAACAATGAGATGTACAAGACTCTATGTTGAAAATGAACATTACAGCTTTGGCAGGGTAGAGGAAATGGTGGGGAGGGGGAATAGTCGAGTAGTTGTGGAGGTGGGAAGGAAGGGATGGTAGGGGAAAAACAAAGGAGGAGGCAACAATGCTCGATAAGAAATGTACTCATTACATTGCTCATGTAACTGTAACTCCTCTGAACAGTATTTTTACAATAAAAAACATACAAAAAATAAGATTTAATATAAAAAAGAAGTCCATAAAGAAGACTAAGCATTGTATATATATCCATTAATATATGTCCCGAGTCAACTAGTTTGTAGTCCTGGACTTGTTGGGAACAAATAGGAGCTAATGGGCATAGTGTTTTTTGGGGGGATGATGAAAATGTTCTGGAATTAGGTAGTGGTGATAAGTACACAGCTCTATAAATAACAAAAACCCACTGAAGTGTAAAGTTAAATGGGAAAATATATTATATGAAAGTATATCTCAGCATGACAATAGTCTGCTGTTAATTTTTTAAAATCCTTTATTTCTGGTTTCAGAGCCTCTTTGGGATTTCAGAGGTACCAAATGCTTTTCAACTAAATCACAAGTGATAACTTCACTATTTCTATTATATTATACATAGATGTTTTTGTCCTTCATTTTCTCCTGTTTAGTAAAAATTTAATCAATTCCATTTTAACTAATTTTATGATAAGTACCCTAGAGTAATCATAATTTTAAGATGTCATCGTTTCTAATGTACCTGAGTATTTAAGTGCTTAGTCTGTTTGATTCTTAGAAAAGCTGGCAAGAATTTCAATTTGAACCCCCATCTACTCTGTAGCTCCCGCGGCGAAGCTTCCACTCTCCTGTTCTTATATACAACAGTTCCTAACAGGACCCCTCCTGCACATCCTCCCTGGCCATGCTCTAACTGATTCTCCATGCTAAAGCTAACACTTTCATCCACTGCAAACAGAATCATGTCATTCCCCAGTGATAGAACTGTGCAATGCTTCTTGATTTGTCCTAAGATACAGAGGAAACGTCTCTGGGGGCCTGTTGGGTTTTGAGCAGGTTGCCCTTCCTGTCTTCACAGCCATAGCTCAGACTATTTTCCTTCTTGCTCATCACCTCTAGTCCCACAGGCTTCATTGTGTTTTCAGAAAGTACACAAGCCTGCCGTGGAGCCATAGTGTCCACAGCTCCTTAACGCTGGCTACTTAGATGTGTGCCAGGTCTCAGCACCAGTGAGGTTTGGTTTCATGGCGATGTGTGCCTTTCTGCCTTAGTCTTTGCCTTGGATTGTAATTACACATTCTTTTCTGAATGCTTAGCAAGTACTGTGCCAAAACATGTCTCCATCCACCCCTACCATACCAGCTCCTCTGGGAATCCAAAAGAGTAGAAGAGCCCAGGAAAGCAGGGACTAACTCTGGGTGTGGAGAAAGAAAGTCCTCTGGAGGAGATGACTATAGGGTAGAATTCAGAAGGGTGAGTTTTGCTGAAAACAGGGCTGAGAGAACATGGGCTCTAGCACACAGACACAGAAAATGATGTGTCCAGACAAGAGCAAGTGATGTGGTTGTGTGTGTGAGTGTGTACGTGTGTCCCACATTACAAAGGCATTTTGGACAATAGAAAGTCACTGAGGATTTCCAACAGAAGACTAGAAAGTCTTCGTGCGACATCCACACACAAGCACTTGACACATATTACACAAATACAGTGGAAGAGGAATTCTCAATTGGCTTGAATTTTCCTACTAAGAGACTTTGTCAATTCAGACATTTATGTATTGGGGCATTTATGTCTCAACAGACATTTCCTATTAGGGAAAACTTGAGTGCTAGGTGGCTGTTACTGTCATTTAGTAAGTGGAGGCTGGGAGGCTACTGAATACCCTATAGTGTACAGAAGTGATTATCACCAATGGTGGAGAATTATCCTGCCACAAATGTCTGGAAACCCAGCCATTAAGATGTGGGATTGGTTACAGGAGGTGTCGTAGGAATCCAGAGGTACACAGATGCATGTGATATTAAAGTGCTTTGATTTTCTTGACTAGCATTACAGATGACCATACTACAACTTCATTGATATGTAGCTATTTGTTTGCTAGAAAGTGCTACCTGAGGATACTGTTCCAAAGACTCAGGAAGATTTTTATCCCAGTGCTTTATGGGAAAGAAATGTGATCCTCTGTCATTTGGTGAACTCATCCACGTGCAACAAAAATTTTAAATTCGGTATCTGGGCACAGAAAATTTAATGGATTTTGTTCTTCTTGTTTATTATGAATGTTTGGTAACTACTATTTTCCCACTTCCAGTGGAGCCAAACGGAAGAGAAGTCATTTTGTATTTATTTATTTATTTATTCTCTTAAAGGAGTAGGGCCACAAGGAAAAAAAATAGACTTTTTTTTTAAAATGTGATCCAGAGACTGCTTGCTCAGAATCACCCAGAATTCCAGTGCTGGATTTCAACTGGAGCTATACTATGTCAGAACCTTTGAGGTAAGGCCAGAGAATCTGCATTGCCCCAAAGACTGAAAGTGATTTGAAGCATTCTAATGCCTGAGAACCACTGGAGTATGATAAATAAGAGCTGACAAAGGTAGCAGGCAGAGCCACGGTCCTGGGGTTTTATGTTTTAGATCAGACATTCTGTGAACTTGGATTAGAATGGATAGATCCCTAGAGTGTTTGGGTTTAGCAATTTCTTTCTTTCTTTTTTTTTTGTCCTGGAAAAAAAGGGCCTTGAAAATATTCTGCACCTGAAGATACAGTTCCATTTTCAATAAAGGAACCTGCTGTTTGAGCCCTTGGTAAAACCATTAGAATGAACAGCTGTGGACAGAGGCAAGCTGAGTCTATATTTAGAATGTTCTGTGTGGCTGCATCTATCTATGGCAAATCCATTCTTATTCCTCGCAGAAATGCCTGGGTTTGTGAAGCAGAGAGCCGCTCACACTATTCTAGCTCTTCAAGCTGGGGGAAATGTAGGGTTATTTATGAGTCCCTTAGGAGGCTTGCTACATCTCAAAGCACATTTCTCTTCCTTGTCCACACATCAATTCCTAAGTACAAACTAACATTGCCCCTTTGGTTTTTATTTTATGAGTGGGTACACCTTTCCAAGTGCCAGTATAAAGTCTACAGATGCTAATTGCTACCGGAATTACATGTTTTGAGACAAGAATAGGAGGAGGAGGGGAGCAAATTAATTCAAACCTAATTTGCATTCCTTTGCCTACTTTGAATTGGGACCAATTTGCGATTGGAATTATCTCTCTAGCCTTGATAGAGTTTTTAATAATGCTGAAAGTTTCTTAACTCATGGCACTGCCTTCTTAATAGAGACACATTGCACAGCTGTAGTCTTTGGGCCTTGTAACATATTGCTAATAATTGGGCTAATAAGATTTTAAAGTTAATTAAAAGCAAAGGAAAAGCTATAAAATCTGATGTGCTCATATTCGTTGGTAACAGATTGGCCAAACAAAATGGTGAACAGGAAGGAAGGATCAGATGTACTCTTTTAATGAGTTACTCATGATGATGGTTTTGGTAAAGTTACCATCTCGGCATCTTTCTTAAAATAACTGATAACTGTTGATCAAGAACCATCGAACCATTACCCATTGCACAAGAATGACTCTGTGCCTGTTATTGCTTCTTAGCTATTCCCTAAGACAATCAAGTAGTTGGCAAGCACTTAGGGGTAACTATTTTTCTAAGTCAGTGTCCCAGAGACTTGGGGTGGAGCCAACCTCCCTGCACTGGGTAGAGGAACCTCCACCGGGGCTCTTCCTGGTCTAATTGCTGTGCTTACAAACTCTTAACATGAAGACTTCAGGATTAACAAGGTGAGCATTAATGTGTTTCCTGCTTGAGTTTCCCAAAGCCCTGTGTGCTTCTGCCTTCCAGGCCTGTCTTCTTCCATTGTTGTGTGTGTCCTCTTTCAAAGAAGAACTTTATCTGTACCTTCATACAGAGTGGTAACCCCATCACACTGTAGTGCTAAGGACAGACATTCCATGGCACTGGGACCATTGGAGCCTGTGTCACAGAAGCTGATTTCAATATGGCACCCTAAAAAGTAGAGTAACAGAAGGGACGAATTACAGATCACCTGCTGTCTATGAATTTGTAATTGGTAAGGTTCTGGAACTTCTTACAGGCTTTTGAGATGATTTGAATGATTGCTGGTCTTCAAGTCCTTCAGAAAGTTCTCTATCAACCTGATATAACCCGAAGTATGATTTGGAATCTTGAAGTTCTTTTCTGTTTGGAAGGTGCTCTGTAAGAATGGTCTACCAAGAATATCCTCTACTCAATCACACTACACTCAGTTCTGGTAATTTTTAAGTTTTAGTATGATTCCTTAGTAACTGGTATCATGGAAAGAAACACATGTGCTTTTCAAGGAAGAGCTTGAACTCTTTTGATTATCCACAGTTTGAGATTCTAGCTTCATCCCTTCACCCATCCTTATTCTATGATCATGAAGTTATTAGTGCACTGGGAAAAGTACTTATATGACAAGCCTTACCTATTTCTCACTTACTGTGTTCATTCTGTTTCTTAACATCAGATTCTGATGAGGATAGATTTTGCTGCTGTCTTAGGAGCATGGCAGTTCTGACAGGAGCAGGTTGTTGTCTACCAATGACTAGTCTCTTCTATAGAAATATGTGAGACATAATCTTTAATTTTATATCAGTTTAGGGTCACATGGAATAAAGCTTCACCTCAAGCTAAGAATTTCTCTGGGACTAAGTCTGATCCTGGTATAAGTTCAAGAAGACTGTTCAACTTTGAGAAAATACCCTTAATGGGAGTCGGTATCCTTTTCTCATCTCATTTTCTCTTTCCTTCCAGTTGGAATGAGGATGTGATGGTTGGGGTTTGAGCAACTATTTCACTGAATGGTAAATAGCTAACAATGGAACCATATTAGAGATTCAACATAGGGCTTCTTTCAAAATGCCTGAGGCCTAGGAGAAAATGGGTCAGAAATTTGTCTTATTCTAGATTTGTTTAATGGGTAGTAGACATGAAAGGATAGGAAGGCAAGACCTAAGCTGCAAAAGGTCTTTTTTAAAAAACAATATTTGGAAAACCATAAAAATCCCATTACTGATAGGTGGATTTCAGAAAGCTTTGGGGTATTGTTAGTGACTGCTTTTTTGTTTTAGAGTCTGTGTCAGGAGCTACATAGGGCAATAAGACAGAAGATGTTTTAAAACTAGTCAGAGAATATCTTAACTTGGGTTCTCCAACATGTAGGTCTTCAGACAGAATTTAGACACTGCTATTATCAGAAATTACTATAAACTAGATCAATGCAATAAATGCCTTAAAGTTCTGGACACTGAGAAAACCAAGGAGCCAGGAGTCTTGGTATCTAGTAAAGTCTTGCTGTCTACCTTCGGGGTGGTGCTTCTTTGCAAAGTCCTATAAATGGGACATATTTTATCTTTACAGAAGGGACAGAAGGGCAAGACAGACTATCATGCTCCATTCAATATATTTTAAAAGATCACTAATTCCACTCCTACCAACTCCTAAAGTTGACTTAATTACTTCCTAAGGGTCTCATTTCTTAATAATGTCACATTGGTGATTAAATTTCAGTCTATCAGTTTGGGGACACATCAGACTATAGCAAAGGGGAAAGGAAGTAATCAAAGAGGTCATTATTCTGGGCAACTGGGATTGAACAATGAAAAAGTTCTTCAGAGAAGCTATGAAGAGCACCTGTCAGGATTTTCCTACCAAGAAGAGGGAAAGCTGGGGTATTGATCTCCTACCTCCCAGCCTTCATTGACTGGGCGTTAGTTCATTGGCATTCTGGTTCATGGACTAAGTACAATCATGGGATCAGGCTGAGCAATGCAGGTGCTAAAGATAAGGAACCATTTGCATTTGTGAACTGTACCATCAAGTTGAAAGTGACCTCTGGGGTCAATCAAATGGTTGTTAAAAGGCATCAGCACCATCTGAATCTATCTATTTCCTGCCTTGTTCAGGTATGCTTTCCCCCACATGTAGTCCACTGTGCCCTTTTTGCTACGGGAAGAAACAGCTACCAGCACAAGACCATTGAATAAATATTCAATGCTGGCACAATCTTAGACTCTTTAAGGAGTGGGAAGTCACCCCGGGCCGTGGTGTACATAGTTGAAATGAAGACCATTTTAGCCCCCAAATTTGGCCAGATTTAAATAAGAGGAAGAAAGAAGAATGGAGACTCAGAGTGAGACATTTCATGGGCAAAGGCGAGATTTAAAAATAAGATAATAATCTGTGGGTTTATAGAGGAAATAAAAAGCCTAAAGAGGGAGGTAAAGTTGGGAAAGTATTAAGGGATGTTTTTTCAGAGACCTTAGAGTTCAGACTAAGTGTTCTGACTTGACTTCCTGCCAAGACATTTCTTTCTATTTAATGGGGCTAAATTTATATATAATTAAAATTTCTTGTCTCAATTTAATGGAAAATATTACATGCTCTTTACAGGGGTAATTTTAAAGCAACTGTTCCTGACTTTCAAAATTCTATCATGGTAAACATGAAAAATGATGTCAGCGTGCAGCACACACTCTTTTGACAGGATATTTTTAATTTCCTGTATACTAGCTGGGCCTTTTTTTCTTTCTCTGGCTCAAAGATGACTATCAGAATGCATGTTCAAGACAATAAAAGCACTGTCAAAGAGAGTGTAATTTCTTATGAAGAAAACTTTGGTCTTTGGTTGCATATGAAGTAAAACTGTGGGATATTACAGGATTTCTAACAGTGGCTGATAGCTAGTGCTTTAAAGTCAAGATTGGTGGCCTTCAGACAAAAGCTTTAGGCAGATTTATAGTGACTGTTCATCATTATTGGTCTAAAAGGATGAGATTGAGTGAAAGCTCCCTTGGACACTAAGGTGAAGAACAGCAAACTCACTCCAAAGAACTATGAGTCAATGGAACATTGAATCCAATGATGTTTGGTTATCTGTGCTGCCATTATCTTTCTACTCCAACATCCTCCCTGGGAAGGGAGAGCTGGAGCACTGCTGCTCCCTGGAAGGCTTTACTCTGTCCAGTTCCTTCTTAGTCTTCTTCCATTTCTTACTTTACTTTAATGATCTGTAGGCATTTGACATCAAATACCACCAGTTTAGCATTGCTAGAGGCTCTCCAGGCCAGTTGGCTTCAGAGCCTCAGAGCTGGACTTCTTTAGTTACTTGCTGATTAGTCTTGATTAGGGCTTTAGTAGTGGTCATAAGATTCACCCTAACTGAACCTTACCAATGAAGACTAGGAAACTTACTTTCTAGTTTGAGAAACTCTACGTCAACAAGCAATTAGCTATTTAAGGTGTCAGAGGTTGACAGCATCAGGAAGAAAATGAGGTGGAGAAGGTGTAAAGCCACTCTACAGGGGTGATGATGCAAAGTTTCGAAGGGTTCAGTGAGGATGAAGTGGTCTGCAGAGAGATTGGGAGCGGAGTACCTGGGAAGGGGGAACATAAATGTGGAACTCTGAAATGAGAACGTGTGTGCCTTTTTAAAGTTGTTGTTTTAAGAATTGGCAAAAAAGCCAATGTGAGTAGTGCTCAGTGAAACGTTAGTATGAGATTAGAAGCGTCATTCCGGGTCCCATCATGCAGTGTTCGTAGGAAGAACAATGATTGTGGATTATAGTCTATGCAGTTCTGATTTTAAGTAGAGGGGTGACTGTCTGAATGAATAGGATCTTTGTAACTCACAGGGAGAATAGTTTATTGTAGGGTAAGAGTGAATAAAACAGACCTATTAGAAAGCTATTGCAATATGGAAGCTTGAGTAAGAGTAGCAGCCATAGCAATAGAAGTTGTGAAAAACAGGTATGTTTATGATAATGTAGTAGTTTGGCTGATATGAAGTTGACATAAAGCGACACACTGAGCTGGGCATGGTGGTGCACACTTATAATCTACTCATGAGGCAGAAATAGGAGGATCACAGTCTAAGGCTGACACAGGTAAAAGTCTAAGACCTTGTTTGAAAAGCAAGCTAAAAGTATGTGGCTTAGCAAGTACACAGTCCTAATTTCAAAAATTCAAATCTCAGTGCAGGGGGGAGGAGGGAGAGAGATTGAGGAGAAGTAAAAAAGAAGAAAATAAGAGCCAGAGTTCAGGCCCCATAACTGGACCCCCCCCCCCCAAAAAAAGAAAAAAGAAAAAAGAAAATAAGAGAAGAAAGGAGAGGAGAGGACAGGAGAGGAGAGGAGGGGAGGAGAGAGGAGAATGCCTGTGTTTGTAGCTGAGCAGTTGCATTGCTAGAGTCTAAGATGGTAAGGACTGCAGGAGAAGTTTTAGAGTATGGCCAGTGGTAGAAATAAGATTGAATTTAGATATGTTTATCCTGAAATGATGACCATTCGCTTCCCAGTAGAGATGTCAGGGGGCTTTTTGACACATGAATCCAGTACCAGGAGATGACCGTACATAGAGCAGAGGTTTCCATGTCTTGGTGTTCATTTTGCTTAGCAGAATCTTATATGGTCATAGGTACATAGCTATTGCGCTATTCTGCTCATTTGCTAGGACCATCCTAGACATATACTCATCATTACAAATGAGGGAAACCATGGGACCTATGTTTCTTTGGGTCTGGCTTACTTTACTTAATATGATTTTTTTTCCAAGTCCTTCTATTTCCTTATAAATGAGGTGGTGTCATTCTTTCTGATGGAAGTATAGAATTCATATATATATATATATATATATATATATATGCATATATATGCATCACATTTTCTTGATCCAGTCGTCTACTGACGGACATCTTGGTTGGTTTCAAATCTTGGCTATGGTAAATAATGCTGTGATAAACATGATTGTGCTGGTTCAAACCCTGTTATGGAGAGCCCCAGGGGTCAGAGAAACGACATGGTTAACAAAGCAGATGCGAATGCACGAGCCAGGGAGGACAGCGAAAGCCATGTCTTGGGAATTTATTGAAGACACTTTATCAAGAAAGAGAGGAAGATCTGCTGTAACAAACAGAGCTGAGATGAAGGGAAAGTGAGGACTGAGAACTGATGGTTGGCTCGAGACGAGCGGAATCATCGGACCAGGCCAGCCTGACAGGAGAGGAGAACAAGAATGAGAGGAGAGGCTGTGGAAGCAGAAACTATGAAGTAGTCTGTGAGGGGGACAACAGCATGGGAGAGGAAGACATGCCCATGTGTTTTCAGATCTGACTGGAGGATTTCGTCTTCTTTCTATTCTCTTATGGATTCCAAGATGAGCTTGGGGAAAGCCAGAATGCTGTCTTTTGTGTCAATCATTTGTTCCATCTTTGCCCTCTTCCCCCCTGCTGGTTGTTTGTCTTGCCTTTCTGACTCTAGGTCAACGCCACTGATCTCTGCATTGTGCTTTAGTGCAGCCTTGGCCAGCCCACTCATCCTGTTCACATGTAAGCAGTGGACCACCTTGGCCAATAACACTCATTGAGCATCTGCCTATTTCTGTCTCCATACCACTGATCCCCAGAGCTGTGCATTATTAGCCTGTCCCTGCAATTGCATGGGCCAATTCTCCTCTTAGGCTATAGGAAAATGAATTCCATATCTCAGCTCATAGGGTAGTGTGTATGCATATGTTGTGTGTGTGTGTGTGTGTGTGTGTGTGTGTGTGTGTGTGTGTGTGTATGTGTGTGTGTGTGTGTATGTGGGTGTGTGTATACGTGTGTTGAGGAGGAGATGAGGTGATGGAGTAACTTCTACCAAGTGTGATTCCACATGAAGGGAGTGTTGTCAACTCTTTGCAATAAGCCAGTGATTAAGTCTGGAATCCATTAAAGTCAAGCCTTCTGGTAGAGCTGAAACTTAATTTTTAGCTTTTGTAAATTTAGCCAATCAGATCAGTTTAAAAAACACATTAGTTAAAACATTGTGTTCTGACACAAACAGTTTTTTGTCTCTTGAATTCATCAGGACTTTGAGTCTTTTTTTATATGATTTTGTTACCAATTGATCTTTACAGAGGAGAAACATACACATATAAGATAACCATGAGCCAGTTTACTTTAATTTGCTTGTCTTTGTAACCCCTCTTTAGTTTTGAGCCATATCTGTCTTTGGAAATGGGATTCTTTGATCAAGAAGTTCAGAGTAGATACCCCTGGTTAATAATTCAGATGTCTTGTCTTCTTTTTTTCCCTCATTACCTCCCCCCTCCTCCTCCCCCCTCCCCCTCTTCCCCTCCCCTTCATTCCTCTCCTCCTCCTCCTCTTCCTCCTCCTCCTCCTCTTCTTCCTCCTCCTCCTCCTCCTCCTCCTTCTTCTTCTTCTTCTTCTTCAAATATTCTTATGAGTTTCAAGTCTAAAGCAGAGAAACAACTTCCTTCATTTTTCATGCTGATCAGATCTACAGGAGTAATCTGGAAAGTGGATGGACCTTCAAGTGTAGGTCAAGTGAGTACTTTTGTAAAGGTAGTAGTTTAGACTCTATAAAGGTTACTGCTAAAACTCTTCAGTGTGGCTTCTGTCCTGCTCACTGGTCCCTGAGTTTGGTGGTAGGAGAAATTATTTATACCTGTTATCCTCCTACTGTGATTTACAGTCTATCTTGAAGGTATCTTTGCTTTGATGTTCTGCTTTCTGAAAATTAGAAGTTAAAATTTTGTCTCACTTGACAGAAGTGCTTTGAGACATTAAGAATCCCCTGGATTTCATGATGAGTTACAATTTGTCATCTTTAAATAATTGTTGTAAATGGAAATTATGTTAATTTTAATTATGCCCTTTGGAAAAATAATATACAGGGAATGAGATTACCCAAGTTCTGTTACAATTGTAGATTAAATCATAATTCAGCTTTGCAAATTATATTAGTTCATTTTGGACTCCTAATGTACCAGAGTAATAGTTTTACTACTTACCAAAAAATGCTAATGAGTATTTTGTTCCAGTAACAAGTCAAACCACAGTCTTTCCTTCTGAGAAACACCAATTCAACTTTTGCCTTTATTGAATCATTTTCTCTTTATATGTAGCTTTTAATCCTTTTTAGTTTTTTGCCAGTGCTGGGGCTTGAACTCAGGGCCTGTGCCTCTTTGTGTTCAAGACTTGTGCTCTACCACTTGAGCCACAGAGCTGCTTGAACCTTTTTCCAAATAGTTTATTGGTGATAAGAGTCTCATGGACTTCTCTGCCTGGGCTGGCTTTGAACAGCAATCCTCAGATCTCAGTCTCCAGAGCAGCTAGGATTATAGGCATGAACCACCAGTGCCTGGCTATGCTTCATATTATTAGGCAGGTGCTTACAAGAAATGCTTGGATGAGAAGTTGACATTTTTACTTCTATACCAATTTCTCCATTAGCTTACAATGATCACTTGACACTGCCAAGGAGAATATACACAGGGAGAACACAGAATGAACATAGTACATAGAAGACATACATTGTGCCAGGACAAGTAGACCAACCTAGGAGAGGCTGACAAGAAAGAGATCAGGTGACTATTGAAGGCCAAATATGGCTCTGGCTCTAGAGGTTCACACCCCAGCCACCTAGGAGGCCTTAGAAAAAAATCATCCTAAACTCAGGTAAAAAGCATTGCTATATATTTCTCAGGAAAGGAGTTTTAACTTCCATGTGTCTCTGAGGTTTTAATTAAAAAAATAAACCCACAGTTTAATAAATGATAGTCAAAAAGCTAAATACTCATTCTCCACCCAGACTTGAAGAAACTTGAACCAGCTACCCATCCAGTTTGTAATGATAATTTGTATGATAAGTAGATGAATGATTTATCAGAACTTTACAAAAATGCAAGCTTCACTTTAGAGGCTTAGAAGGGAAATCATCCGAGTCTTTGGATAGCAATCTGATCTTTCCTGAATTTCGTGTAGTGTGGGGTCCAGATGCAAAAACAATGGTTTTCATTTTCTCTTCCCAGGGAAATGACTAGTGAGAGAAGACACTACATTTAGTTTGACACAAAGCAAACCCACTGGAAGTCCTGATCGGTGGATGGATTTGTTTCCCTGAAGTTCGCTTGGTTTTGTATCTCTGTGTCTTTTTTTATCACCTGTGTGTGGGTGGGTTTATTCCTACCTTCCCTCAAATTCATATTAAGCAACACTTTTATTGAATATTCTTGAAAAGCCTCTTTTTTTCATTTTATAAATATAAAGGTAGTCTCTATTTAGTATCATGTAAGTATGTGAATATTTTATGCTAAATGTCACCTTGAAGACAGAAAAGAAGATGGAAAACTATAATAAAGTTAGATAATTGGCATAGGAAAGTGTTTAATCTAAGGCTTGAAACTTTTCTCCAGCTTGGAGTGTGTCTGTGGCATAAACTATTGCTTTGTGTAACTCTTCAGGGCATTTCCAGGCAATGAATCAAGACTGATGGATTGATGAACACTATCCTTGTTGTACTTGGGATGTGTGAGGTACACGGTTCATCTAAGAACGGGTAAGGATGTGGAGAAACACATCTGGGATCATCAACCCACACTGACATGGTGGTAAACTCGGCCCCTAAAATAAGGAGGTCTTACTCTGTCACTGGGATGCTCAGGCCTGATTTCAAATTCAAAATGAGAGAGGTCAAATGGAAATCCAAAGCTCCTAGGTCCTAAGTTCAGGACATACTCTCGCGAATGTAACATGGCATCTCCAAACAGCATTAAACGCATCTTTCATTCGGTGATAAGAGCTTTATTTCAAAGTAATCTTGATGAGACTGTAATACCATTAAAATTAAAACACAACTTGAAAGGGAAGTGATTAACTTCTAGGAATTGAATTCCTGCACTTACCTAATTATAATGAGAAAGTACATGCTAGTTTACTACAGGATCCACTAAGTCCATTCACCTGAGAGTAAAGAGATTTGCCCCAACCATTTTTTAGGCTTTTAATTTGCTAACCTTTTTCTGTGACTCTTTTAGGGAATCTTTCTCTTTGCATCAACGAAGTGCACTATTCAGCTTACTGTAAACTCTGGAAATCAGTAATAAAGTATAAAACCCAGATTCTGCCCTCTTGAGCTTTACGTTCAGGTCGGGAAGATGAGGCTCACACATAAGAAACTTGGGGGACCTGGGCCTGTTGGGTGTTTAAGATGATCCTGCAGTTTGTGTGAGATCAGAAGGGCAGTGCTACTGGAAGTTTTGGAAAACACTTTTTTTTTTTGAAGTTAGAATTCCATCTGCAAAGGAGGAAAGAAGGAGAGAAGGCAAGATGGCTTGGGGATATGATCTAAACAAAAATGAAAGTAAGAGAGTTCAGAACTAAACGAATTCAATAATTACTTATTGAGAGCCCACTGGAAAGATACAGCACTCTCTGTCAGGAAGTTGTCTCCATGCTAATGGGATGAGGTGATGAAAGAAAGAAGGTAATTTTTAGATTGTGAGCTGAAATTAAAGATAAAGAGCATGAGGTATATTCAGAATTTCTCAGGCTTTAATTTACACCTGGATTGTAGTAAGGTTTATCCTCTGATTCAGAAGGATGAGGTGAGACCTGCAAGTTTGCACTTAAAAAAAAACTGTCACCGGTGGCTCATACCTGTAATCCTAATACACAGGAAGCTGAGATCTGAGGATTATGGTTCAAAGCCAGTCTATGAGACTCCTATCTCTAATTAAGCTTGAAATAAAGCCAGAAGCAGAGCTGTGACTCAAATGGTAGAGTGCTAGCTTTGAGCAAAATAGCTCAGAGACAGCGCTCAGGTTCTAAGTGCAAGCCCCAGGACCTGCAAAGACAACATGAAACAAACAAACAAAACACATGGCAGCTGATGCCAGTGCTTCTGGCTCAGAGTCTGAGAAGCAAGGCATTAGATGGCGTGATAGCATGACCTGGAGAATAAGGTGGGGAAGCTGGGGAAGGCAGACTGAGAGAGAAGGCTAAGAGGCTAAGAGGAAGGACTATCTGAGGGACTTTGGACGCGAACGTTAGGAGGTAGGATTTTAGCAAGAAGGTGAAGATGGAGGTGAGCAGGCTGATGGACCAGTTCTCTGTTAGGGAAGATGTAGAGAACAATGCTACCACTGCCCAGTGCTACCTGACTTCTGCTTGGGAGAACCATAGCTTATTAAAGGGACAAAGGAATAAAGAAATGGGATTGCAGTGATCGAACCAGACCATGACGAACCCCTGTTGGCAGAAAGAAGTGAAAAGAGAAATCAATAAATGGGAGACTGGCAGAGTGATGTATCTGGTTTTACCTTGTAAGAGGCAGGATGGTTTTAGGGCTGGGGGAATCCCATCAACTTTCTAGCCGACAGCTGGACATATGCTCAGCCTACCAATGAGAGATAAAGTTAGGGAGCTAAAGATGTTTCTCATCAAACCCTGAGAGTATAAAATGTATAAATAAACAATTCTTTTGAGGCAAGATAGAGGGGGAGGGGTACGCAAATGAGAAACTGTACATGCCAAGTATTTAAGCCTGTGCAAGGCTGAAGCTAGGCAGACCGGGCTAGTGAGGGATTTGGGAAGATAAGGTGGTTGGAGGAGTTTAGGTCTGCGTGGTTACCAGATGCTCTGTGATGACAGACCTTTGACTATTTGTCACTGTCATTGTAGAAAGGCTGCACCTTCATTTCCACCAATTAGAACCCACTTCTCCATCAGAGCTTTCTCAGTAGAGATGAAACCATTTGGCCTTGCATAGCTACAGAGGCCCTGGAAGGACACTGTTCTCTGAGTTGTACCCCACTGCCAGGCTCTGTCAGGGCAGTAAAGGACAGGAACTATTCTTTGTCTTTCCTTTGATTTTATATTTTACACTTTGTATTTGTAGTGGAGTGGCCAATGATCAGTATATCTACCAGCAGGAAACTCTGATAAATACCCATGTTTCCTTAACTTTCAGAGTGGTGTTCTTTTTTTTATTTCCATCAGGGTAACAGTGACAAGGGTTAAATAGAAAGGATGTGTCCTGTGTCCCGAGTTGATGGAAGGCTTAGATTTGGTATTTATTGGCACTCATCTTTAGCCTTTCTGGGTTCTGGACACAAGGTGGTATTTTTTATGTTTACGGTTTCCAATCTGTTACAAATAAGGGAAACCGTGTGTGTTGCTGGCAGTTCCACACAGAAAGACTAGATGGCAGCCTGATGCTGTCTTTGGAGATCCAGGATTCTTTCTGCTTTCTCTAAATGGCAAGAAATATTTAGATATTTTAAAAAGAAGATCTTCAAGAGGAAGATTAACCAAAAGTAAATGATGATGATGACAGATTTGTAAACTGCCTTTCTCCAAATCACATTTTTAATTACAAATTACACATGCAATTTCGTGTGATATTAAAAACTTAAGACAACAGAAAAATAAGCTTACGGTGTAAACAGCTACTTCACAGGAGAAGAAACACACATGGCAAGGGCCATATGCAAAATGTTTAACCTCTTAAAGAAGGAAAACTGCAGTTAAGTGAGAGCATTTTTTATTACCTCTCAATTTGACAGTTATTTGCAAAAGTTCTAACCTGAAGAAAAATTAGAAATGTGGCCAAAGATTTATGCACAAGCCTCTTCCTTGTGTTTTATTTATGACAGTCTAAAGACATTAATTCTTAGAAGATGCTATTCCCTAAGATGGAATATTATACATTCTTAATAGATACAACTTTATATTTTAGTCAGCCTCTGACAAAAGTATATTAATTATAGCCACTTAATGTAAAAATGCAGACACATGATTTGTAAAACACACAGAGAAGAAGGGCAAGTTAACCCTTACCGGGGGGGACAACATTTATGGTGCACCTCGTTGGTCTTCAGAAGTATTGGCCAGATGTAAATTTTCACAGTCAGGAACTAGGTGTAATGACTCAAGTTTGTTGTTCTGCCTATCTATGATGCTATGATCAGGAAGGCTGTAGTTTGAAACCAGCCCAGGCTGTCCTGGGGTTTGGCCTTAGGGTCAAGGCGCTGTTCCTGAGATTCTTTTGCTCAAGGCTATAGCACTCTACCACTTGAGCCACAGCACCACGTCTGGCCTTTTCTGAGTAGTTTATTGGAGATTAGAGTCTCCCAGACTTTTCTATCTGAGTTGGCTTTGAACCGTGATCCTCAAATCCCAGCCTTCTGAGTAACTGGGATTACAGGTGTGAGCCACCAGTGCCCTTCATTAACACTCCATCTTAATGGATGAAGCTGAGTGAAGTAGCAGGTCCCTGTCTACCCAAGTATGCAGGAATTAAAAAATAAAAAAAGGGTAGATTGTGGTCCAGGTGTTCATTGGGGCAAGAAGTAAAACTCTATTTCAAAGCTAACTTGTGAAAAATAGGGCTAGAGGCCTGACTCAGTCTTAGAGCACTTGCCTAAAAAGCACGAAGCTCTGAATTCAAACTGTAGTGCTGAAAAAAAAGGGAAATCCACTATGAGGTCAGTGTTCAGGTTGATGATGAAGAAACATAACCAGTCAAGTGCACTGCTCTGGCTTCACCCAGCAACAGATCTGAGAGTCAAAAGGGATGAAATACAGTTCTCTTCCAGAAACCATCTTTTGTTTTTGTTGCTGGTCATGGGACTTGAACTCAGGGCCTAGGTGCTAAGATCTTTTGCTCAAGGATAGTGCTCTACTGTCTTTAAGCTACAGTGCTACTTTTGTGGAAGTTAATTGGAGATAATAGTCTCATGGACGTTCTTGCCCAGGCAAGTTTTGAACTGCAATCCTTGGATCTCAGTCTCCTGAGTAGCTAGGATTTATAGGCATGAGCCACCAGCAGCTGGCTTCTGGAAACCGTTTTTACAGCACTAAAATTGTTTAGGGGATGAGGGACTCAATGTTACAGTCAGGCCTTTGTGAGCACAGAGACTTTCATGGAAACTTGGAAGGAAAGACTTCAATGAGCTAGAAAGAAACCCAGATCTCCACTTGAGTGATTAGTAAAATAAAATCACCTGCAATTTTTTTTATATTGACAAACATAGGAATCTGCTTTCAGTTTCTCTTAGCAGTCTTTCCTATACAACATGTGATTTCTTTCAACAAACAGCGGATTTTAACTGTTTGGTTTGCTAAGTAATGATGTGAGATAAATAAGACTTAGGGAAAATCAATAGGATTGTCTGGACCAAGAAGTTGCTTGTTACCTTCTCTTAGAAACAAATGAACCAAATATTCAATTTATTTATTTTCATAATTTATTGATTGAATTATCCATTGCTTTCATTGTGAATGGAGCAGACAAAATGAAGGAAACGTTTGTCAACATGGTCTGACACTATCAAGTTATACATATATGTATATAGACACATATTTGATATATATAACTTATACACAATTTTATATATATTTGTATATAGCTATACAGTATATGTTAATACATTATATATTAAATTATGTACAATTTGATGTAATTTCTACATGAATATCTTTCTAAATAAGGGCCACATCTGCTTGCAAATTAAACACATAACCCTGATTCATAGGTAATCCAAGTCCTGGTATCTCCACTTTATGTATCTGAAGTGTGATTTGTTGGAAATGGATTGAGAGGTACATTCTGCAATGGCTGTATACTCTCAGAGATTTGCATTTTTTCATTTCTATCCCAACAACAGAAGAGCTACCCCAAATGACTAGCTAGCAGCATTTTTCTAGATCTTGTACTTTGGTAAGGGAACCCTCTGTAAAATCTCTGAGTGCTTTCTTAAAATTCTATTGTGATTATAGGAAACACCTAGCTAGCTATGAGAAGACATTTCTGTGTTGACGGAGATATTGGGGCACAGCCTATTTCTAGGATTCTCGCATTCTGATCAGGTCCTGCCCTGTGTGTAATTGGCAGTGCTGTTGGCCTATTGTAGTAATTTCCATGGAGAATCATATACTAGTTTCTGGGGGGGGGGGGATGATAGTAAACGTGCCCCGAGCCCTCTCATTTCACAGATGAGTTTGAACATTTGAGTGGTTTTCCCAGAATGGGTCAAAACCTAATCAAATGAAATGGATGGAACAGTAGATTTTATTACAATGGGACACAAAAGCTTTTGACACTATTCATTCGTTTTTAAATTTGCATAGTGGAAATTAGTGTTTAGTGAGCTTTTTTGTACAGTGAATGAGGTACAAGAAAGAAGGAAGGATATGGATTTCAGTGCAAACTTGTGATGTGCTGGAAACATTGGAGACGGCAATTGTAATTTTATTTTGGCATAAAAATAATAATTATTATTTTAGTTTTTATTTTAATATAATAATAATAATGATAATAATATATTGGCAATACTGGGGTTTGAATTCAGGATCTTGGGCTTGCTAGCAGGAGCTCTACTACTAAAGTCTTAGCTCCACCTTTTTATACTTTGGTACTTTATGAATGCCTTGCTTTTTGTCCTGGCTGATCTGGACCACAATATTCCTATTCCTGCTTCCCACACAGGTATGAGAGGCGCAGCCATTGTGCCCAGCTTTCCATTGGTTGAAATGGAGTCTTGTGAACTTTTGCTTAGCCTTGCCTACATAATCCTCCTGATTTCTGTCTGCCAAATAGCTGGGATGCAGAACATGCACTGGTATGTCTAACTATTTGGGAGTAATTTGAGATTATCTTAATGAAAATCCTCATGTTCTGTAAAGCACTGGAGACTTTCTCTTTTGTTTGGATTTACTTCCACATATAATTGATACATCAACCATTCCTATAGTGTGAAGGGCCTGCATTATCGAGGCCCATGACCTTAGCGTTCAGAAATATTAGTAGTGAACTACATTGACACTGGGTCAAGGCTAGCACTCTACTACTTAATTCAACCTTATGGCTGGCTTTTGACATTGGATTAGAGATAACTGTCTCACAGAGTTTTCTACCCCATCTGGCTTCAAATGATGATTCTCAGATCCCAGTTTCTTGAGTAGCTAGGAGTAATGGTTCTTGGGTCACTTGTTCCTGGCTTGAGCCTTGAGTCTTAGTGAATCCCTATGAGAATGAGTGGTTGAGCAGCAAGCAGTGAGCTGGGCAGTAGCCATGGGAGATGATATGGTCATTCTTTTCTTCAGCATGAGGAAAAAAAATGAGACAATGAAAAATCATCCGCAAGCCGGGTGCTGGTGGATCATGCCTGTAATCCTAGCTACTTAGGAGGCTGAGCTCTGAGGATCACAGTTCAAAGCCAGCCTGCCAGGAAAGTCCATGAGACTCTTATTTCCAATTAACGACCAGAAAACTGGAAGTGGCGCTATGGCTCAAAATGGTAGAGTGCCAGCCTTAAGCAAAAGCGCTCAGGGACAGCGCTGAGGCCCTTAGTTTAAGCCCCATGACCCCCTCCCTCCCAAATCATCTGCAGAAGTAAAAAGGTCATTTAAGGGCTGTGTTTGTTGTCCAGACAAATGGACAGATCAGCCTCATTTCTACCTGCTCAGCCTTTCGTTCTGATTTAAGGCTGCCCTTTTGCAGCCCATATGTGCTTGGGACTGAATGTGTTTGTTTGCACATGCCTTCAAAAGAGACAGGTGTAATCCCTTTGCCTCAGGAAAGTAGGAGGGGAAGATGCTATTTTTGGGGGGACCATTCTCTCTCTTAATGATGGCCCCCATCCCATACCTATTTAGAGAAAGTTTAGCCCTTCCCTCTTGTTTTGACTAATTGACAAATTACATTCCATTTGCTGTATGATTTAATCTCCATGGTAATAGTGTGAGGTAGAGATTGGTTATAGCCATTTGATGGATGAACAATTGAGTGTTACTCTATCTAGCCACCCAGTGGCAGAGGCAGGATTAAGAGCTTCTGCCTCTAGGCTGGTCCCATTATACTTCGCTTCCACTCCAGATGGTTTAGGTATGTTTCAATCTCATTCTGCAATTTCTTTTTAGTGCCTCCTACATTCCAGGGACCACCATAGATTTAAAAGAGTATAGGAAGATGGATATGATATGTTTCCTGCTGGTTCCCAGGCTAGCAACTTTTCCCCTCTCTGCAACTCGTAGCAGCATGGAAGAAGGATAGTGAGCTTTCAATTACATTCTTAGAGCAATTCATCTTGAATAGCCCAGAGTTAAATATTTCTTATTTAACATTAGCAGATGGTGAATGAGACAACAATGTCTGTACTAGAAACAAAACAAAAGAAATAAAAAGAATTGGCACTTGAACAGAAAAGATGAACCGCCATTCCTGCAGGTCTTTTGTCTCAAATCATTCGGAAGGATGAAAAAGATCACTTCATAAATCAGTCAAAGCTGGTCTCGTTCTGCCATTCACAGAGCATGGAATTACTTGCTGAGACTGATAAATGGATGTCTTTGCTGGAGAACTGTCACTGTGGCTTGTATAACTTACAGTACAATTATTACTTACATCCTAGAAAGCACTTATTTGTTTTAGCTTAGATCATCTTTTCATTCTAGAAATATGTCCTTTATGCATGTGTTTTTGAACATTGCAGTAGATGCCAAAATAGAAAGAGGTTTTTCCATGACGGTAACTGGAATATAATTTGCAAGGTGGGTGACATGAATCAGTGTCTTAATTCCAGACACTTTATCCCTGGAGGCCAGAGCCAAAGGAACGCAGCAACTGCGTTTTTATAAAATTAAGGCTACTCTGTAATTAGGATTAGATCCCAAGAATTACTAAAACCAGGGTGTATGGAATGCATAAACCTTAAATTGATTAGGATACATCAGACTGATCCATTGCATTTCAGTTCTCAGGGTCTGAAAAAAGATAGGTTCAACTTATCTACACATAAACATACACATTTGGGGAAACTTCACTCCCATTTCCTGCATGGGAGCAGGAGATGTTTCTGTCTCCATTTCTCTCTACCTTAACCCTGCTTAAACCTTGCTTAAACCTAAAAAGTACACAGATGAATGCATATATGCAAATGTGCACTCTACCCATTTGGACATACACACATACATTTGGACATACATACATTTAAAAGCTAACTTGCAAAACCTACTTCTATTTTAGTCCTCTTAGAAGGGTAAAAAGCTGAGTCTCCATTTTTTTCTTAGTATATCTCATAGTTTCAATTAAGGCCTCTTGGGGAAGACCTCAGAAGTTTGGACACAGTATATAACTTGGTAATAGGGTAAGATTCCCAAGTCAATTTCTAGGATTCTCTAGGGTTTGGTGAAAGTTGAAATTTTATATATTAACCATTCACATTTCTATTTCTAGCATGCACATTGTGAGTGCTTTTCTTCTTCGCTTAGGCCTACTTTTAAAATTGATATTAGAAGAGCAACTTTTCACTGGGTGATCATTCTACTTTTGATATGCAGCCTGGGATTGTTCAACATATATCAAATTCTCAAAGTCCACAATAAATTGTTTAAACGAGCACCAAATATCAATACCTATTTGGCTTGTAACCAGCAGGCAGATTTGCAGCAACTTGAAACTAGAAGAATTTGGCACATAAAACATCCTACATATTCCTGCAGAAAATATACTACAGGTTTTTTTCTAAATAGCAAATGAATACAATTCTTCGGTAAAATCTAGACTTTCTTTCCTCATTATTGATTTAAACTTGTTATATATTAGAGGTTTACATATTCACAGTCAGCTGAGTACTGATGACTCGTACCTGTGATCCTAGATACTCAGGAGGCTGAGATCTGAGGACTGAAGTTCGAAGCCATCCTGAGCAGAAAAGTCCATGAGACTTTTCATTTAAGCACCAAAAAGCTGGAAATGGAGTTGATGCTTAAATTGTAGGATGTCAGCCTTGAGTAAAAAAAGCTGAAGGACAGTGCCCAGGCCCTGAATTCAAATCCCATTACCAACACACACACACACACACACACACACACACACACACACACACACACACACACACACACACACACACACACACACACAAATACAAAAGTAGAAAACTCTATTTGGAAGAGGAAAGTTTCCTGGTTCCAAAATAACATGCTACTAGTGTTTCATCAATTCCCCGAACCCATATTCTTCTTGCCAAGACAAGATGGCTTAACTCAGTTGCTTTCTTAAATAGGTTTCTATTGATAAGTTTTCATTGAATGTAGGTAGGAGCTTAAAGAGAAATAGAAGTTGGTGTTGCTTTTTATGGGGGGGGGGAATGAAAGCATACCTGTATCATATACATTTTCCAGTTTTCTCCAAATAGACAATACCTTCTCTTCTTTGATTTCCTCTTTTCCTTTTCCTTTCTTTCTTTGCCTCTTGTTTCTGTGCAATGGAACATTATAGAAACAGCTATTGGAAAAAGTTATTAAAGTTAGCAGGACTGCAGGACAATAAGCTCTTGGTCTTCAGAGAAAGAATTTTAAGAGTGGACACAGAGAAGACTAAGTCAGAAATAGGTTTATCAGTGCAAAACAAAACGGGAAGACAAGCAAAGTGCAGCCAGGCACAGGTGGCTCATGCCTCTAATCCTAGCTATCCAAGTAGCTGAGATCTGAGGATTGTGGTTTGAAGTCAGCTGGGGAAGGAGAGTCTGTGTGACTCCTATCTCCAATTAACCACCAAAAGAAGCTAGAAGCGGAGCTCTGGCTCAAGTGATAGAATGCTAATCTTAAGTAAAAAACAAAACAAAAGACAAGAACAAAATACCCTAAGGGATAGCATTCAGGCATGGAGTTCTTATGCACGTGTGTGTGCATTTATACACACTCACACACACATATACATATATTATACATAGGGAGATTGCATAAAATACCCTACATATTGTGGAAAATATACAAGTTTCTTTTCTAAATAGTAGATGAACACAATTCAGAGCATCATTTTAACCCTTCAATACGCCATGAGTTTGAGCTGAGCATGTCCATAAACATGCCTTCCCTTTCCTTCTTCAACTGTGTCCTTAAGCTGAGAATACTCAGAATGTACTTCTTTTTTTTTGTCGGTCATGGGGCTTGAACTCTGGGCTTGGGTGCTATCCTTGCACTCTTCAGCTCAAGGCGAGCGCTCCACTGCTTGAGCCACAGTGCTACTTCTGGTTTTATTGGAGATAAGAGTCTCACAGTCTTTCCTTTCTGGGCTGGCTTTGAACTGTGGTCCTCAGATCTCAGCCTCCTCAGAAGCTAGGATTACAGGTGTGAGCCACCAGTGCCCAGCTCAGAATGTACTTCTTAAAGTGAGCATGCTGAGGAATGTGTCATAACCTCAAAGTGCTTCCCTATATGAATTATCTCTCCAAATAAAATCTCCATGCTTCTGTGGAAAGCATGGCTTTGGAAATAACCTTCCTGCAGCCCTTACGATAGCTCATTATCTGCTGTAGGTAACAGTTCTTTCCCTACTTCGATCTCTTGGTTGTGCTGTTTTTAGCTATGGATTGACATGAAAACCCACTGGGTTTGGTTATATCTTTTCCCTCATACTATTTTCAGTCGCTGGTGACCACTTTTAAAGTTTCTGCTTATGAATGAGAACATGTGTTATTTGTCTTTCTAGTTATTTTACTTAATACTCTCCAGTTCTATACACTTGCAGACATGGCAAGATTTCATTCTTTTTACAAGCCAAATAACATTTCATTAAGTATATATTCCACATTTTCTTGGTCCATTCGGCTATTGATGGGCAGCTACATTGATTCTATCTTTTGGCCTTATGAATGCTGCAATAATATGGGAAATCAGTTATCTCTTCTTCATGCTGATTTCATTGGGGCTGGTAATATACTTAGTAGTGAGATTACTGGATCATACGACAGCTCTATTTTTAGCTTTTTGAAGACTTTTCTACTACTTTGCTTAATGATTGTACTAATTTACACTCCCACCAGCAATGTATAAGGAGCTCCTCTTTCTCTCCATCTAAACCAGCATTTGTTATTTTTTGTCTTTTTGATTATAGCTATTCTAGATGGGGTAAAATGATGTCTCATTATGGTTTTGATTTGCATTTCCTGGATGATTGGTGCTATTAGGCACTTTTTGCATGTAGCCATTGGCCATTTGTGTATCTTATTTTGAGAAATGCCTTTTCAGGTCATTGACTTTTTTCCCCCTCTGGTTCCATGATTTGAATTCTAGGGCCTTGTGTTCTCACGTGGCTTTCTTGTTCACAGCTGACACCTACCATTTGAGTTACTTCTCCAGTTCAGCATTTTTCTGGTTCATTGGAGATGGACTCTAGCGGACTTTTCTGCTCAGATTGACTTTAAGCTGAGATCCTCCAGGCCTCAGCTTCTTGAGTAGCTAAGATCACAAGAAAGAATCACTGGTATAGGTTCCGGTTTGCCTATTTTTTAAGTATTTGTTTTTCTGCTGTTACTCATATATCTTAGATGGTACACTTTTCTTGAATGAATAGCTTTTCTTTAAAAGTTTTTCTGGGGGGCTGGGATGTAGCTCAGTGGCAAAGCGTTTGCCTAGCAAGTGCAACGGTCCTGGGTTCAATCCCCAGTACCAAAAAAGAAAAGACCAAAGATATTTGTGGCCTTTGATTTAACCCAACTGGTGAGGTCCTTCTCCATAACATGGTTTTTTTTGTTTGCTTTTTTATTGTGAAAATACCATACAGAAGGGTTACAATTACATGGGCAAGATAACGAGTATATTTCTTATCAAGTTTTGTTGTATGCAAGAAAACACTGAAATCAATTTTCTGAAAATTCTTTTTTTTTCTTTTTGCTGTATGGCTGTTTTCTATTAGTTTGATGGCCTTTATGACATCCCGAACAGTTCTTTTATATTTATTTTTTTCTTCATTTTATTTTATCTTACTTTTGCCAGTACCTGAGATTGAACATAGGTTCTTTATATTTAAGGTATTTTTTTTGTGTGTGCGAATATCTGTAGCTGAATTCTTTTATCTAAGATCAGAAATTAGTATCTTTTATTTACTCAATAAATGTGATATACAGGTAATATATTAAAAGGCAAATATCATAATTAGTGGCAGCTTTCATCAATTCAGAAAATAATACAAAACATAATGCAATCATTGGATAAATCTTGTTTTTTTGATCCAATCTGCTATTCTTCTTCTTTTGATTGGAGAATTGAGTCCATTAATGTTTAGGGTTATTATAGAGAGACGTGTCATGTTTCTTGCCATTTTTTTCATTTCCGGTATCTTGTTTTTTCCTCTTCCTGTGTTTACTAACTTGATCGTCTAGTGATTTTTGTCTGATGTGTTTCTTTGATTTTGATTATTTTCTTCAGATTGTATTCCTCCCTTTAGAATTCTTTGTAATGCTGGTTTAATGACTGTGAATTCTTCTAATTTTTGTTTGCCATGGAAGGTTTTGGTTTCACCATCTAATGTAAACCATTGTTTCACTGGGTAGATCAGTCTGGGTTGGCAGTAATTGATCCTCAGTGCTTGGATTATACTATTACAGGCTCTGCTTGGGTTGAGGGATTGTGTGGAGAGGTCTGCAATGATTCTGATTTTCTTTCCATTGTAATGTAGCACGTTCTTTAATTTTGTGGTATTTAAAATCAGTTTCTTGCCATTTATGTCTAATTTTTGAAAGTTATATATGTTTATGGTATACAGTTCTATGTTGGTTATCGCTTGAAGAGTTTATTTGCAGGTTTGAGTGCTTGTGCTTACTTGATTATACCAGAAGGTGTCAACAGAATATTTTCAGATAATAACCAGAACTCATCTTCCTTCCTGAAATAGAGCTCAAATCATTTGTTGACTGAAACACTGAAGGGTTATGATTGTCCAGTTGGGTCACTAGGAATAACAACCAAATTCAAATGTTATTCAAATAGGTGGTGGTAACTACTTTACAATCCTTCCTGGCTGAGAGCAATTGTGAAATGCATTCCTCTTACAGAGGCAAAAATATGAGAAAATTTTCATCCTAGGACTGATAAAAATGATGGACATTTTATTATATACCAAGCATATAATAAAATGATTACTATTGATTATTCCACAAGAAATGCATGGTCACTTGTGGGACCCTTATGCATCAGGAAATAGACTCTTACTCTAAAGATCCCTGACCATATCTTCACACATTTTACTTTTCTGTTGATTGTAAAACTTGGAGAACGATGAAGTGAGTGGTAGGATAGCAGGCTTGCCCCTGCAGCAGGAGGCTTCCACTAACAGACAGTGCTATGGTCTCTGCTCTGAAATTGATTCTTAACCTTGGGGCAAACAGCTTGTAGTGGGGTACAGGTGTCAACTTAGAAGCCTCAGAGTTTTGGGTCCAAATCTTAACAATAACTGGAAGACTTTGAAGCTCTTACTATCTCTGAAGGTTAGCCTCCTTCCCATGTAAAGAAGGATCTGAGTAAAAGTTCGACAAAATCAACACCAGGAAGTGGGTACGGGAAAGGGGTGGGGTGTGGCCTAGGAGACAGAGGCAGACCAACGAAGAGAAGAAGGAGGGAGGAGAATGCAGTCAAGAATTAAGTGTATATCCTACAAAATTAAGAAGAATGAGAGAAGGGGTGGGGAAGGGAGGGATGGGTGAGAAGGTTGAAAGAGTTGACACTGATCGAGGTATATTGTATTCATGAACTGATTTGTTAAATGGCAACTCTTTTGAACAACTAAAGATGATAAAATGAAAATGAAAAAAATTCCCCCAAATAATAAAGAAGATGTTAGTGTTTATTTGCAGATGTGTGTGTGTGTGTGTGTGTGTGTGTGTGTGTATGTATGTGTATATGAAGGAGATAGAGACAGAGAGAGAGAGAGAGAGACAGAGAGAGAGACAGAAAGAGAGAGAGACAGAGAGGCAAAATTCACTTAAAAGTATGAGTAAGGTGCCGGGGAAGTTGAGGAAAGCCTGTTGGCCATTGCTGGATTGGCATACATACCCAACTAGTACTCCCAGCTAGGAGGGCTGCCTAATGTCCTGTGAGATCTTGTTCAGAGTTGGAGAGGTGAGTGTACACTTCTTTATGCAAGAGAGCTAGAAATTGGTAGTCCCTGCAGTATTATTTTAGAGATGATAAATTTTTGTGTTTTCCAATTTGGGGCTTGAACTCTGGGCCTGGGTGTTGCTGCTGAGATTTTTTTTTCTTTGCTCAAGGCAAGAGCTCTGCCCCTAGAGCCACAGTGCCACTTGTGGCCTTTATGAGTAGTTTGTTGGAGATAAGTGTTTCGTGGACTTTTCTGTCTGGGCTGGCTTTGCTGGCTTTGAGCTATAATACTCAGATCTTAGCCTCCTGAATAGCTAGGATAACAGGTGTGAGCCACTAGCACCCAGCTGAAGATTATAATTCCTGATACCATTGACAGGTTGATTTTTTAAAATGTGTATTCTCCTATTTGTGAATCAGAACAATACCTTAACTATCATTTGATTGAGTTTAGTTCATAACTGTTTAATGTTTACCCTCATTAACATTTAGTTTTATGACTTTATGAATACTGTAAAAGACTAAAATTTGGTTGAAGAGATTAAACCATGTAATATTTGGAAAATGACATATATAGATATTATATATCTATGTATATGTACGTGTGTGTGTATGTACACATGAGTGCACATAAGCTTCAAATGGTATTGTGAATCAGTGAAGATATAGTTCTAGTACAATAACTCCAACTTCTCATCAAACTGGATAGGTTGAGCCCAGAGCTAAGAATAATGACTGGATTTCATAGCTGGTCCTGCTGTAACTTTCTTTCTACCAGTGTCTGTCTAGCTCAGCAAATTTCCAGCTCCATCATCCTGACTTCATGTGAACCATGGTCAATCTGTAATGGACTAGTTATTTTCTTCTATTACTGGTCATACATTGATGGCAGAGAGTTTTCAGTTTAGTGTGCAAAAACAAAGCTTTGAACTTGTCAGGATTTTTCAATGTCAACGATGCTAGCTCTACACTCTACTGCACAATTTCTTCTAACACATGGAGTCCACCAGCATCTTCACACATAGAATGTACACCGCCTTCAGTTCCTAGTTAATAAGGGCTTTTTAGAAGACTATCTGGTTCTTCATTGCTTTCATTCACAAGTCCTCTATGTTTGTTTATTCTCTTCCATTGTCAGAAGTTCCCACTGGCTGCAGCAGCTAAGGACATCCTCAGCTCATCTTCTTGTATTTCCCCTTAAAATTCATTAAGTCTTGGAATACACTGAGAGAGAGAGAGAGAGAGAGAGAGAGAGAGAGAGAGAGAGAGAGAGAGAGAGAGAGAGAGAGCTAATAAGTACTGAAAATAGTACTATCCACAAGTTTCAGGAGAACAAGATAGTACTCACAAACTACCAATCCAAATCACTTCCAATAGCAAAGCAGTATTACCTGGTGAAAGTCACATGGAAATTACACTTTCATGACTTGTGTTTGAATGTTCTCTCTGCCACTTGCTAGAAGAGTAACTGGCCATTTCACATAGTATCTCTGAACCTTAGTCATCTGGTTTGTGAGATGGAGATAATCTTCCCTTGCTGAGTTGATGTGAATATTAAATAGGGCTTTTATAATGTGCCTAGAATATACAAAGGCTTTGATAAATGGTGGCAATAACGAAGTGTCTCGTTATCTAGCATTCATTGAGCAACTTGGCTCTGAGACCTCATCTTTGGAAATAATTTCACTACCCTTAGATTAATGAATTTTCTGGACTTTCCTCAGGCTATATCTCAAGGCTAGTGGGGGAGAAAATACTGATTTTGATTGGGTGAGTGTTGCATCCATGGTATGTATATGTGTGTGTGTGTGTGTGTGTGTGTGTGTGTGTGCGCATGTGTGTGTGTGTGTATACATATATTTACAACAGTAAAGCCCTACTAAATCTTTACAATTCACTTTTTCTGCTGCTTAAAATTAATATTTGCTTTTAGTAAGGAGGACACATTTGAAGCCTTGGTTTAAATCTTGTATCTACATTCCTTGGAAGACTGGCATTCACTGGTTGGATTGCAGGTCATGGTCATCAACTTCTCTTACTATGTTGGATGCTTAGCTCTAATGGAATCTTAATTTCCATCTTCTGTTTAATGCATAGCATGTTGCTAACACGTGTCTTCTTCGGAGTCTTTTGGGCTTTGAGATTTCCTCACCATGGCAAAGAAATTTCATTTACAGAACTGTTAAAAGGTTAATAGGAATTGGGCGAATATTTACATTTTCTCAAACTTTTTTTTCTTGTAAGGATCGAAGAAATATGTCAGGGGGAAAAAAGTCCTTCTCTTTATGGGATAAAGCAGCATCAGATCTGTGAAAATGTTGGAGCTTCATTTAAGAATTAACAGCATATGATGGTTCCTGTCAGTTTGAGGATTTGTTTATCAAGTATTCATAACATACACTTTTCTCTGTTCCAATATGGAAAGACCTGGGACATAATGTAGAGCTTATAGTAGCAGGAGCTTCATTTCTTAGAACTAATTTTGCTGATATATAATTGCTGGGATAAATGTTGGCACTTTCTTAGCTAAAGTTGTGATAACGAGTGTTGCTATCACAAAAACAAATGAGATTAATGGTCTTTTCCAGGTTTTTATCTGGCACTGGCTGCGAGATTGAAATTCCTTTTGCTTTGCCTCAGACAGGGTTGTATTTCCCCCTTTCTCCCTCAACCAAAGAAGTATGACAGAGTTTACCTGCTAGGCCTTTTTTTCCTTTTCTTTTTTAAATATACAAATGGTCTCAAGGATATTTTAATGTTAAGAAGGACTGTGTGTATGAAAGAATCTTGAAAGGAAAGACTTGCAGACAGTGAACAACAGAAAACTTAAGTTTCTTCTTACAAAATAATCATTATTTAATATAATAGCATTATTTAATATAATAGTAAAAATTAACCCCTCTAATTATGAAGTACATTACACTCAGGGTAATCCAGACTTTTCATACTAAAGCATAAAATTGAAGATATCTCTTGACAGCTAAGTCTTTTTCCCCAGCCCTTTAGATGATAAACTTGAAAGTTATACCAAATGTCATCACTGAATTAAAACATTGCATGTTATTATACTATTGCATTTTTAATATTATTGCAGTAAATTCATTTATCAGATATTGACCTCCCTGTAAACAGTGGGATTTATCCACCAAAAAGATTTATTTAAACAAAAATTGTAGTCAAACTACCAGAGAACTCACAATGAAAAATGATAATTTTCCTGTGCTAAGAAATGGTATAGTCCCTCAATTTCTTCCAAAGACATCAGGAGTTTTCACATATTTTCATTGTTCCATCCTGGAACAATATTGTTGAGTAAATATTTGCACTAATATTGTTACCATCTTAGGGTTTCCCGAGGTACACATAGTCTCACAAGGTAAATAATTAAAAGATCTGCTTCTTGTGTAGCACCAGACAGGGCTTGATATAGGTTTGATTATTTCACTTGTCGCTTAGATAATCCATAACTGTCTTCTGTAATTATTTTCATCATCCAGTCAAGCAAAGATAAAAAATGGAACATGCTTCTTTTGCGTTCTCCCAAGGAATCTCCATTATCCTTGAAAGGTCACGTGACAACAGAAAGGCCAATCTGGGAGGAAAATAACCGTCCACAAGGACATGCTGAGTGTGAGCTGAAAATGACGTTGTTAGCAGATAGCAAACTGCAGTCCTCACTGCTTATGAATATTTGAGTGAAGAACTAAAAACAGTTCAATCAACTCTAAGCAACTGTGACAGCTGAAACTGGCTGGAAATCAGAAGCTTAGAAGGACTAGAATAAAAAGATCACTCATTACGTTTGCCTCGTGCTACTGTGAGTGAGTCTACAGTAAGGGAGGATCAACTTCCTTCCACATCAATATAAGTTATGGAAAAATCTGATTTATCTCTGCACTTCAGGAGTCAAGCCACCCCCAAACCTCCTGTGTTCTGTTCGATTCATTACACTGCAATGATTTCTAACCCATCATTTCAAGGCAAGAGAATGACCATGTTTTCTCAGAGTCGGGAATATTGATGCTTCTGTGGTTTCTACTCGTAGAAATTTGCTTCTAGTCAATCTTGCATGAATCTCTCTCTCCTTATTCCATATGGAAAGAAAGATAACAGGAAACAGGATCCTTAATGCCAGAATTACCCGAACAATTCTTTAAGGAAAAAAAAAAACCCTCCAATGAAATGAGCTACCAGTTATATGGCTTGACTTATCCATGCTTTCCTAGGCTATTCCTGTTTTGAAAAAAGAAAAAAAAAAGCCAAGACACTTAGTTTTATGCATTTTGATGAATAGTTTAAAGAAAATGGGAGCCTTCTTGCAGTCCATAAATTCCTAACAAACTACACAGTATATATATCTAATGTAGAAATTGCTGTGATTCCGATCTAGTTGCTAATTGAAGAAGCCAGATACTGGTGGCATACATCTGTAATCCTAGCTGCTTAGGAGGCTGAGATCTAAGGATGGAGCCAGCTGGAGCAGAAACGTTTATAAGATGCTTATCTCCAATTAACCAGTAAAAAGCCAGAAGTGGAGGTATGACTCAAGTGGTACAGCACTAACTTTGATTTAAAGAGCTAAGGGAGAGTGCTAGGCCTATCATTCAAGTCCTAGTGCATCGTGTGTGTGTTAAATGGAGAGCAATCTTGGTAAGGTGTTTTTTTTTTTTTTTTTTAAAGTTTTTGTTGGTTGGGGGTTTGAACTTGGGACTTGAACTAAGGATCTAGGTGCTGTCCCTGAGCTCTTTTGTTTAAGGCTAATACTCTACCACTTTGAGCTACGGTGCCACTTCCGATTTTCTAGTGGTTAATTGGAGATAAGATTCTCACAGACTTTTCATGTGTGGGCTGCCTTTGAACCTTGATCCTCAGATCTCAGCCTCCTGAGTAGCTAGAATTACAGCAGTGGGGTATCAGTGCTAGCTGGTAAGGTTATTGTTCATTCAGTGGTTATTTAGAAAAGCTCTGTGAAATATGTTTCGGTCCAAAAATCTCTTCAGGATGTTCTAGAAGTTCATGAACTGTGTCTTTTATTGCTGAAGACATGGAGAGTGTTGTCTATGACAGCAGGATCAGCCACGGCTGTCCACGAGGGCAATGCATGGCTTTTGTCTCCTTCCCTAGAACTGAGAGCCTTGCTTGACACCGACACTGAGAAATCACTGTTTTAGTTGTCAACACCTGCTAGACCACAGTTATTTGGTGTCTCCTTTTTTCCTATTTCGTCCATTGTGGGCCTTGAATTCAGGGCCTGGGCACTGTCCCTGAGCTCATTTACTCAAGGCTAGCACTCTACCAATTTGAAACACAGATCCACTTCTGTTTTCAGATGGTTATTTGGAGATAAGAGCATCCTTACCTGCCCAGGCTGGTTTCAAACCACGATCCTCAGATCTCAGCCTCCCGAGTAGCTAGGATTAGAGGCTTGAGCCACCAGCTCATGGCTCCTGTCTCCTTTATTTTTATCTATGAGACCCATGTCAGATTTACTGTAAAGATGGAATGAAGCTTTCAAAATACAGTTCTGGTTTATATTTGGAGAAGTGAGCTTTGAAAGAGAAAACAACTAGGCAGAGTGGTTCTTGTGTGTGTTTACCCTGGGAAGCCAGCTTTGTGGGTGAAGTAGGAATAGGTGTTACTATAAAGCAGGAGGTCATAGAAAGCCATTTTTACAATGGAGTCTGTCACATTTAATGCCAGTGGTAAAGTCTCATAAACCCAGTGATCTCAATAAACTGATGTGGAATCAGAGGTTGCAACTATTGCTAGCAATGTAGGCTTCAGAAAACTCATCAATATTTTCTGTGCTTTTTTCTCATTTGTGCAACACAGCAGGTCTCGACTGACAATTTCCAAAGGTAGTTTTGGGAACAGAATGAGTATGGGTATTCAAACCCTAAGTAATCTAGGTTTATTTATTTATTTATTTATTTTTTATTGTGAAAATACTGTACAGAGGGGTTACAATTACATGATCAAGATAATGAGTACATTTCCCATCAAGCATTGTAGCCTCCTCCTTTGTTTTCCCTTCCCATCCCTTCCCATCCTCCCTCCGCCCCCCCCCCAATCCCCCCCTCTCCCAGCACCAAAGTTCATAATCTAGGTTTGCAGCCAGTACTAGGACTTGCTCAGGGCCTGTTACATGAGGCTGGTGTTCTACCACTTGAGTTATGCCTCTAGTTCTAGCGTTTTTGGTGGTTAATTGGAGATATGAGTCACTTGGATTTGTCTTCCTATAGCTGGCTTGGAACTGTGATCTTCAGATCTCAGCTTCCTGAGTAGCAGCAATGGTAAATGTGAGTCCTGAGGGTGTCCAGCCTTTGGTTTCCATTTCAGATCTATCACTTTCCAGGAGTGTAAGCTTGCTGGACAGTGTTCACTTAGGATGAATTATTGACTCCAGAAGGGCCATTTATTTGTAGACAATTGCTGTTTGTGACCACGTGGCATACCTACAGCATGTGGATGCTCTGATAAACATAAATTTTCTCCCTCATCCAGCAGTCTTTTCCTACATAAATTTGACAAAGCACTAATTGAATGAGATGAGGTAGGATTAGTCTGATAATGGCAGCCATTTCAGGGATATACATTTCATGAAAAGATTTTAGAATTCAATGTTGGTGATGCCTGGGAAAGAATAAGAGAGATGGAGAGGTAAAGAATAGGGCTCATTGATACTACCAGATAGGACATCCTTGAGATGGTCTCTCCCCTCCCCCACCCTTCTTCCAGGGAGGGATGTAAAATGTGTTTTTCTATCACTGTACACTGCTTTAATTTCAAAGGTCACAACCAGGACAGAGTTTGAAAATGAAAGTCATTTCCCAACACTCGTGCTCAGGCATGAATATTCATGGACACATGTGCCTTTGCCATTCATTATGTTAGTCGCAAGATAAATGAGAGAAGCAACCCCATAACCAAATGATCTGAAAAGTGCCCTCGGAAGGTAAGAATACTCTCTACCCAGGGTGTGATTTGGCATCTGGCTGAAGTACTTGCTTAAATGTTTTATTGAATCTGTGGTGAAAACCTCCCTCTAGGACAAAAAAATAACACAATCTTGCAACAACAACAACAATTTTTCATGCTGTAAGGTACTCTCTTCTTCTTTTATGTATGTGGTACTGGGATTTGAACTCATGGACTTTCATTTGTTAACACTCTTTGTCACTTGAAACACACGTCTAGCTCTTTATGCTTGAGTTATTTTTTTAAAATAAAGGTTAGCATTTTTGTCCAGGGTCAGCCTTGGACTGCAATATTCTTTTGTATGTTTTCTGGATAGCCTGGATCATAGGCATGTACCACCACGCCCACCTTTTTGTTGAGTTAGGGTCTCCTATCATTTTGCCCTTTTCTCCTGTGAACTCAGCTGTTCCTGATCCCAGTTTCCTGAGTAGCTGGAATTACAGGCACAAGCCACTATGACTGGCAAGTCTCGACCCAGCTGTTCCACTTTAGATATCCGACTGAAAAATATCATCACAGTGCAGGTTCTACAGCTTTAAGCAGAATATGTTGCCGTACATACATACCATGAAATATGATATTGTCATTAAAAAGAGCAAAGCAGGTGTGTGTGGACTGTGACAGAAGGTATCTATGATTTATTGTTAGGCAAAATTATGGAACAATATGACTAGTATGTACCTGCTTAGAAACAAATAATATGTTTCTACCAATACAGTGTACATGTCTGTGCATAGGAGACTAAACAGAAAAAATATTTGAAATGATACATAGGTAGCATCCACAGAAACTAACTAAAGGGTCCATTTTAAAAACTCTTCTTTTGCAGCCGTGTAACTTGTCAACACAAACAATGCTTTGGCAATCAGAAACAAAACTGAAGTCTGAATTTAGGTCTTAAAATGATGTGGAAATTCAACATCTCTTCTGCTTCTATCCTTATCTCCCTGCCTTCCCAGCTATTTAAAGTGTATAACTTTAAAAACACAAGGGCCTTGGGGGCTGGGAAGGTGGCTCAGTGGTAGAGCGCTTGCCTTGCATGCCTGAGGCCCTGGGTTCCTCAGCACCACATAAGCAAAAAGAAAAAAAGCCGGAAGTGGCGCTGTGGCTCAGGTGGTAGAGAGCTAGCCTTGAGCTGAAGAGCTGAGGGATAGTGCCCAGGCCCAGAGTTCAGGCCCTACGACCGGGCCCCCAAAAAAAACAAAACAAAAAAAAACCCCCACAAGGGCCCAGTGTAAAATAGATCAAGTCCTTGGTGTTGGCACTCATGTTTTTCTGCTCTGGGTCTAATCTTGATGTTTCCACTAGCTATTGGGATATTTCCAAAATGCCATTTCCCCCTTTAACTTCCTTGTTTATAAAGCAAAAGTGTTTGAAATAAGCAGAGAGGTTGGACAGAGAAGCTCCTTTCAGCTCTGAAATAGTGTGCTATGGTTGAAACTAAATGAGTTTCACTGTCTTCTGCAGGGTAATACTTTTCCCTACAAACTACATCTTTTACAGTAAATAGCTCATTGCTTTATTGGAACAGTGACTAGCAATGATGTCATCATCTTCTAGTCCTGATTGCTTTGCTCTGAGTTGAATGTGAATCTCTGGACCAGTAACATCTTTAGATCTTCACGATATTTTTGTAAGAAAGATTCAGAGGTCTGACCTTCCGCTGGGGAATTATGACTGAGTGCATCTCTGTGTCAGAGTTGACAATAGGGGAGAGGACATTTCTTTCTCTCCTACGATGCTTGCATTTTACTCATTTAATTTGTTGTGCTGGTACTGGGGCTTGAATTTATGGCTCACAGTCTTCCTTGCTTTTTTTTTTTTGTCAAGGCTAGTACCTTATCAGTTGAGCCACACATCCACATCTGGCTTTTTGGTACTTAATTGGAGATAAGACTCTCAGATTTGTCCTTCGGGGCTGGCTTCAAATCTTGATCCTCAGATTGCAGCCTCCTAAGTAGCAAGGATTATAGGTGTGAGTCATCAGTGTCAATCCTGATGCAACTAGCACTTGAAGCCAGCTTTCCTTGTCTGCCTCCAGAGAAGGCTCAGAGATGTGCACAGTAGACTTTGTAGAGCATTGTGTCATTGTATTGTTCAATTGGTGCTTGGTATATATTTGTAGCAAACTGGCATTTCAAGCAAATGTATTATGTATAAAGGCCACCACAATTTGTTTGACACCACCAAAGTTATCTTACTTTCTGGGACCAGAATGAGATTGTCAATTATTCTCCTCTAAAGAATCTAGTCAACATGACTCCGAGGAGCTCCCGCTGGGCACAGAGGAGCAGGAGGAATGGAAGGCACTGCGTTTGCCCTTGGAAGTTTAAATTTGTATCGCAGGAGACAGAGTGCAAACAAAATAAAGCCACAAAAATAGAACATTATGTGCCATTAAAAAAAAAGCCCATCAAAGATAAGTGTACCGGATGGAGGGAGATGAAACTCTGTTCTAAAGAAATTCTGAAGTGGCTTCTTGAGGGCTTTAGGAAAGCACTCTACCCAGTAGCATACTAAGGAGAATGAGAGAATTTTATGATATTCCCAAAGAAATTTCTTTTTTTATTTAAATTTCATTGTAAAGATGATGTACAGAGGGATTATACTTACGTGGGTTAGGTAATGAATACATTTCTTTGTGAACAGTGTTACACCCCTCCCTCATTTTTCCCACGTTTTCCCCTCCTGATCCGCTTCTCCCACAAATTGTAAAGTCCATTTCCAACATAGTGTCTAGTGAATATCACTGCTGCCTTGGGTCACCCTTTGTTCCACCCTTTCTATGATTCCCTTTCCCTTCTCCAAATCATATGAAGTTCTATACAAGATAAAGGATACAGAAATAAAAAAATAAACAGTGGCAGGAAATAAACCAAAGAGAAAAAAGAAAGAAAAAAGAAATAATGGCAAACACTACACTAAAAAAACCCTTTGTTTCCATTTCTTGGAGTTCATTTTAATAAGAATCATTTTGTACGGTCACACGCACATAGTTATTGAGCTGTTGTGGTCCTTGCCTAAGAATATTCTAGGTATCTCCTAGTTATTACCAATAAAGCAAACCATGCAGCCTGTGTTTCTTTGGGTCTGGCTTGTTGGGTCTGGCTTGTTTTGCTTAATATAATTTTGTTCATTTGCTTCTGAATGGAGCACTGTCATTCTTTCTGATGAAAGCATATATATCCCACATTTTCTTGATCCTTTCATCCACTGAGGGGCATCTGAGTTGATTCCATTATCTTACATAATACTGGAATGAACATGGTTGTGATGGTGGCGATAGTGTGTGCTGATTTGTGGTCATTTCTCAAAGAAATTTCTATGCCAATGGGTAGGCTCCCTTAGGTTTACTTGTGTCTGGAAAGCTAAAAGATGATTATTTTTATATTTTCAGTCAATGAATATTAAATAGGAGCTCAGACAGCTAGAAACTAAAGGGGTGTTTCTTATGATACCCCTTGCCCTTGCTTAGTCCCCAAGCAATCATCAGACCATCTACGGGACTAAGAAAAGAAGGTACTAGCTTTGTGAATTTTATTTTCATTCTTTACATTTTCCTACTCTTGTATTTGTCTTATAATACCCATGTCAGTAAATTTACAAGTGTATTATTTATAATTAAATGTGCTTGTGGAGACTGGGTACTCAAGCATGTTAGTTTTTAAAAATATATTTGTTTAAATTATACTTTATCTTGATCATTTTGTATGTTTTGGTGAATAGTTTATGACACAGATATATATTAGCCAAAAGACTTTGAAGTCATTGCTTATGAAAAGACTCCTAGTTTACTTTATGCTATAAATGGTTATTGGTGTGTGTGTGTGTGTGTGTGTGTGTGTGTGTGTGTGTGTGTGTGTGTGTGTGTGTGTGTGTGTACGTGTGCCCGTCCTGGGTTGGAACTCAGTGTTTTGTGCTCTTGTTGGATTTTTCACTGTTGGTACACTTCTGCTTGAGCCTCGGCTCTACCTCAGGCTTTTTGCTGGGCAATTGGTGATAAGTCTTATAGATTTTTCTGTCTCAGCCAGCTTCCAACCAAAAGGCTGAGGCCTTTGAATAACTAGGGTTACAGGCGTGAGCAACCAGTGCCCAGCCATAAATGATAGATTCTAATAAAGAATCTTACAGGAAGTAAACATAAGATTTTGACACAGTTTCTTACATACCAGTAAAATGCTTCAGTTTGAAAAGTTGGAAGGGAAAACTATGATTAATAGATAGTGTCTATTTAAATGCCTTGGATTTAAAGCCAAGCTGTCAAGGATTGTCATGAGGGTAAAGACCCCTTAAAGCAAGAGGTTTCTCTTTGGGCTCTTATAGGTCCACTGTTCTGTTCTCAGGGTTTCTCTGATTTATGAGCAGGAAAGCCACGTTGATGGGATGAGATGCTCCAAGTTTTTCTCACCATTGTTTTGTATGAAAACCATGAGACCTGCTGTGCCTCCAGGGCCCAAACCCTACACCCGGATACCAGTAGACAATGTCATTACAGGTCACCGGCTTTCTCTTCCCAGAATAAATGTGGCTGGTGGGCTACCCTTAGTCTGTTCTGACCTAATGGTATAACACTTCTTGGATGCCAATATGCCATTTAGTTTTGATCAAGGGATTCTCTGACTGTGACAGTTGGAATGGATGGAGATTTTTAAAAATCTTATTTCAAGTATACTTTTTCAGGAAGGAGTAAGTAAACATTTGGTGAAAAGATTGCAATTATGCACTGGCAAAACCTTTTGATTTGTAAAATGGCTCCATGAAATAACAGATGAGAATGGATTTGTTTTCAATGGAAAACCATGATGCAGGAATTCTTTATTACTACTATACCAATTATATTATTTCAAGTACTTGTACAAGGGGGTTTTAGTTTAACATTTCCATTTATATGTATACTATCTCGTGATCTGAGTCATCATACGCCTCTCTTCAATTAGGTACCTCTTATCCCATGAGTCATATCAAGGTTCCTAGCTCAATTTTATGCATGTATACTTAGTATTATGTCCATAATTGCCCACCTTTCCATTTTGCAGATATTAAATTAAGAATTTAATATCTGTATTAGTTGGTTCTCCAGAAAAATATAGCATGAAGGTAGTGTGTGTGTGTGTGTGTGTGTGAGAGAGAGAGAGAGAGAGAGAGAGAGAGAGAGACAGACAGACAGACAGACAGACAGACAGACAGATAGACAGAGAGAGAGAGAGAAGAGAGACAGACAGACAGAGGAGAGACTTAAAGAATTAGTTCATTTGAATGATTGTAAAAGTTATCAATCTCAAAGACTGCAGATGTAGGGCAGGCTGGAGAAGGGGAATCCCATGGAAGAGGTAATATCGCTGTTGGAGAATTCCTTCATTTGCTCAAGACATCTTTTTTTCCCCTCTGTAATAAAACTGATTTGATGAGGTTCATCCACATTCTATGGATAATCTGCTTTCCTCAGAGTCTTCTTATTTCAGTGTCCATTGGATCTAAAACAAATCCCTTCCCAGAAACCTCTGGAATAATATAGGACCAGATGTCTGGGTACCATATTCTACCTAAGTGACACCTGATATTAACCTTCAAAAGGGAGTCTTGGGAAACTGTTTCTGGAGTACTTAATGAATGCTACCATACCATAATATGCATATTTTACCCAGGGCCTTCTCATGCACTCCTCAGAACCCTGATAGTTTGAACATAAATATAGTTTTGTGATGTCACCTCCAACAAAAGAAAGTATTATGGTTAAATCCTTCTCAGAGAAGTCAGAAATAAGCTTTGACTACTGAAAGCATAAGCTTGCTGTTAAAACCCAATTGTTAACCAGGTCCTGACTACAGAGCCCAAGAAGGAGATCAGATGTGGGTTATATGTAGGGTGCTCATTTCCATGTGGAGTAAGGAAAAGAAGAGCAGGTGAGCGAGGCTGGGGAAGGGTCCCCAGGCACATGAGGACGGTGATCATTTGACTTCCTTCAGACCGAAGCCCTTCCAGATCATTACAGTATGTAAATATTAGTGCTTTAGATGCTGGAAAACACTTAGCCACTGTAAGAAATTAATATTATGCAAAGTCACAGCTAGCACTTATTTCTAAAATATCTTCAGTTGTTCAATTCCAAAATGCCATCTCCCATTTCTTTCCCTTAAATTCAATGAGCCGATAAGATTAAGCCTTAGAGAAAGAATAATTCCTTCTCATCCCCTTCCTCTCATCCCTCCCTCTCTCCTCTCCCTCCTCTGTCCTCTTTTCTCCCCCTTCCTCTCACCTCCCTTTCTTTTCATCATATATCTAAGTGCAGTGACCTTGCAATGACCTTTCTCCAGCAGTCACCATCATCATGCATCTGAGATGCTGAACACCATTTGATTCTTCCACCAGGAAGTCTCCTATCCCCTTCTGTGGTCACTTCCTTGGGTGTACATTGGAGAGTAGGGTTGCTGGACTCTTGTCTCTCCTGAGTCAACTCCTGGCCACCAGGCCTCCATGTCTTCTGTGGTATCTCACTGTTTCTGGTTCTGCTCAGAACTGACTTGCTATTCATAGTCTGGAACTCTTGGAGGCATCCCTTAGCCGTAGACATCATCATTCCAGGACTATCAGAGGATAAATTAAGAGATGAACCCATTGCTTTGTTATTACCATGTCCTTTCCCACATACTCTACTGTACACAGATGGCTCAGGGCACTCTCGGATACTGTTGGGATTTGAGAATCAAAAGGAGTGGAAATAAAAGTGGGAGGAAACCGAGACCCCTACCAAGCTAAAGGCTGCTGTGGGATCCCCACAGGTCCCAGCTCTCCTCTCTCTTCCTCTGCTCAGATTTGTTTTCCATTTTATAAGAGAGCCTTCTTCAACTTCATCCATCTTTTCAAAGTGGCTCCCACTAACCAGAGATTTGCTCACCTCAGGAGTTACTCGCTCATCAGCCTCTTCCCTCTTCTGCCTATTTTCTCAAGACAGAACCAAGAAGTCTAACGTAAGGTCACAGGGGCTTTAGTAGGACAAGATTCACCATTTTAATACTTCTGTCCTCAGCCACAGTCTAAGTGGGTGTGAATGTTTATGTTTAGTCTCTCTGAGTTTCCTAAGAGAATGAGTTACAGATAGGACTCCTAATTCTTCTGATGCCCAAGTTGGAAACCATTGGAACACACACACACACACACACACACACACACACACACACACACACACACGTGTGTGTGTGTGCACGTGTGCATCAAAGATGAACTTAATTCTCAGCGACAGTGAAGTCTAAATACATATGGGAGTGGTATTTTTCTAGCTTAGTTCCAACCACAGGTCTACCCACTAATGATGCCAACTGTTTACATATTTTGCAGAACAGTCACAACTACACGTTATTTTCAAATTCACATGGTGCCCCTGGGCTTCCTGAGCCTTAAAGACTGGCTAAGATATTGTGGCAGTTATTGAACGTTTTCCCACTGAGGAGCCCTCTTAGCACACAAAAGACTTGAGCTTTGAAATTACTCTTGTTTTAAGTGAGGCCAAATACAATTTAAAGAAATGCACTGCCAATTCCATTTTCCTGGTTCATGGAGGGAATATGATATGAAAATATATGACTGTGTTTTATTAAAACTCCACCACTGGCAGTCGTGGTGGTGGCGATGGTCAGATCGGAGATGCTTTTCCACTCGAGCAGGAAATGAGAGGTTACATCGAGATGGCTGCAAAATTTCATTCAAAAGAGCTTAGATTTTTCAGAGTTTCTTTAGAATGGAAAGTTAGAAAACATGTTTTACTAAGTATTCATTTCTTTCTTTGGTAGGGAGAAATTCCTTAGAATAGTACTTAAAAGTACAAGGTTAGGCAGTTGGGAATATACTGGAAAGCAGCCATTGAGACAGTCAAAGTTTTCTTCAAAAGAAGAAATTGATGGAGGGAGTAGACAATGGATAGTAGGAGTGGAAGGAAATGTGGTGGGTAAGGAGGCAATTCATAAAAATTTGTATTTTGCTGGATGCAAGTGGCTCCCGACTGTAATCCTAGCCACTCAGGAGGCTGAGATCTGAGGATTGTGGTTCAAAGCCAGCCTGAGCAGGAATGTCTGTGAGACTCCTTTCTCCAATTAACTACTCAAAAACTGGAAGTGCCGCTGTGGCTCAAAGTGGTAGAGTGCTAGTCTTGAGCAAAAAAGCTCAGGGATTGACCCCACGCCCTGAGTTCAAGCCCCGAGACTGAACAAACAAAAGAGGATTCTACATTAGTAATTAAAGAGAAAGAACTAGTTACAATAGAGGAGAGTAATATACAAGTTCAGTCTGCCTGCTGGAAACTTCTATCATCTTCTTCAATAAATGTTTCTGTGTAGGAACAGGATGGGTGTTTGTGTGGAGCAGATGAGAGTGTGGTAAAGCAGAGGCTCCCAGGCCAGAAGTTAGTAGAAGCTGGTAATTGGAACTAGAGTTAACCATAGTCACAGAAAGTCCAGGCATACCTTTGGATTTTCCACTGGAGATAACATGCTAGTTGAAAATTATCTTGAAGATTTTCAGTAGTTGGATGACCCAAAAGAATGCATTGGTTAAATTGTTAAAACAGAATAATTCAGTGGGATTGATTGAAAAAAAAAAAAAGGTAAAGACTTGCTAGTAGTCTAGGCCATGAAAAATGGTATGTATATAGGTAACAACTTGGATACATACTTTGATTGAGGTTTATTTGATTGAATAAATCAAAGATTTACTAAGTCAATTGTGTTTCAGAAATCCCAGTCAAACCACTGGGAGGGATAAATGTAGGGCTATGGATTCAGTCTCTTGGAGAGTGGTGGAGTTCCCCTACCTCTTAAGTCTTCAGAGATACATTTAAAAATAATTTGGAACCATTACTAGATATTTAGCATAGTACTATATATGGGATTCTGACATTAAAATTCATACATATAATGATTTTTTCTATGTGTCTGGAAATCCAGCACTCTATAAGGAAATTCTCCATCCACTGTATCCCATGTATACTCTAGATACCCCTTTTTGTCTCTTAACAGTACATAGTTATTTTTTTTACATAGCTATTTATGGACTCTTGCCTTAGGTAGCATATAAAACCCAGGAGAACTGAATATCTTTGCTTTATTTATTGTCATAACCAGAGCAGCAGAGAAATACACATTCATCAAACACATGAATAATCTTTGCCTTTGTTTTATCTCCAGAAGGATGTAAATAAACTAGACAGAAGAGTCTTCAGTACTAGAGATTGTTGAAAAAAAATCTCAACTCTTCTATTGAGAGAGCGCTCAGCCGTTTTGCTCTCTCTTCTAAGGCATGTGGCAGTCTGGGTGAAAATTAGAAACGTGGCTCACTAGGTGGTGAATCTCAGATTGGAGTCCCTTTTTCTGCATGGACACAATTCACACTAGGGCTCGGAGCTTGGGAGAGCTGAGCTTGAGCTGCCTGGAGCCATTCAGTGATCAGATAGATCTCAGCCTCTGAAGCTGCTTTTGATGGTCTTTCTCTCTCTCTCTCTCTACCTCCCTCCCTCTCTTCTACCTTTCACTTTCCCACTGAACCAGCTGCTTTAGGTGGCTCCAAATTGAGGCATCAACCCTTGGTTTATTCAACAAGTTGTCTGGTTTTCCCAGAAGAAGATTATAATAGGCTGCATCACTTTCTCAAATAGGAAGAGCATAAGTTGTTCTAATCAAATCTATATGAACAGCTAGGAGAAATCATTATTGAAGTTTCCCAGTTTTGCAAGTGCCAAAGAAAAAAGACTTATCAAGAAGTTCATATCCAAAAGGGATCGTGAACTCGCTGAGGGTAGCTTTAGTATATTACATGTGAAATGTGCCCTCCACTTCATTTGTGTTCATTCTGTTGTGGTATTATCTCCACTTCATGGCTGAGAAAAGTGAGGCCCAGTATGATAAACTCACTTGAAGCACCACAACTATCAGATGGTCGAATGAAGATTCAAACCCGGGCTGGGAAGGTGGCTCAGTGGTAGAGCGCTTGTCTTGCATGCCTGAGGCCCTGGGTTCGATTCCTCAGCACCACATAAGCAAAAAGAAAAAAGATGGAAGTGGTGCTGTGGCTCAAGTGGTAGAGCGCTAGCCTTGAGCTGAAGAGCTGAGGGACAGTGCCCAGGCCCAGAGTTCAGGCCTCACGACTGGACCCACCCCCCAAAAGAATATTCAAACCCTAAATATCTTATGTGTTATTAAACCAGCTGTTTTCCTATCAAGCACCACCCCATAGTGTTAGGTGGTTAGAGAAGCTGACTTCAGTGATATAATTTTATGTACAAATGTGGATTGATCAATTGAGTACAGTACTGGGATTTGAACTCAGGGCGTTTGTGCTTGCTAGGCAATGCTCTACCACTTGAATCATGTCCTGAGCCATTTTTGCTTTAGTTTTTTTTTTTTCCCCCCAGAAGAATCTCATCCTTTTGCCCGGAGCCTGCTTCAGATGAAGATCCTCCTCCTTTGACTTTCCAAGTTGGAATTATAGATAGGTGCCAGTACACCTGCTTATTGTTTGAGATGGAATCTCACTAACATTTTGCCCAGGCTACCCTAAAGTAATGATCCTGTGTCCTATCTCTACCTGTGAAGTACCTGGGATTACAGGTTTGAACCACCATGCCCAACCTATGCCTTTATTTATTTTTTTACATACTCATTTGTTTATTTTGCTAGAAACATGGCCTGAAATTGGCATCTTCTTCTTGTTTGGATATTTTTTTCCACATGTCTGGTGCTCTACTACTTGAGCCATGGCTCTGCTCCAACATTTTGTTGGCTAATAAGGCTGGAGTTTTTTGGACTTTTGAGCTTTTCTGTCAGGGCTGGCTTTAAATAACAATCCTCTGATCTCCTGAGTAGGTAGGATATAGACATGAACCACTGGGTTTCTCATATTCATATCACAAAGCATGCTTCAAATTCAATAATTAATTAATCTCTTTGGGTTGACCAAATTCTTTTTCTATGATGGTTCTACCTTACCGTTTTCTAATAGGTTCATTCAAAACAAGTCTTTCTAAAAAACAGATTTTTTTAGACCTGTTGGTATTTATTTATACACTCACTGGGCCCTTTTTCCCGCCTCTTCAACTTCTAGTATAAGAATAATCATGAATGGGGCTGGGAAGGTGGCTCCATGGCACAGTGCTTGCCTCTCATGCACTGAGTTTCATTCCTTAGCACCCCATAAACAGAATAAAGCCGGAAGTGGTGCTATGGCTCAAGTGGTACAGCGCTAGCCTTGAGCTAAAGGGCTGAGGGACAGCACCCAGGCCCAGAGTTCAAGCCCCATGACTGACAAAAAGAAAAAAAAAAGGAATAATCATGAAGTGGAACCACTCGTTGAGATAGTCCTCACTCTTGATTCTCAAGAACACAAACAAAGCGAAGCATGACTGATGCCTTTTCTCTTAGGTTGCTGACAGACTCAATGGCCTAGAGGAATATCTTTTTAAGTTCCCAAAGTATAAGAAGCCAGATCTTCACTCAGAGCAAGCTGTCTATGATCTTAGCCCTAAGTTCTCTACTCAATATAAAACGGAGTGTGCTCATGAACTTGAACATACAACAGCTCATCTGTCTTTGGCTCCAAGGCCGGTGGCACTGGACTGAAGCAATATGAACAACACAAATCACACGCTACTTATTTAGCCCCTACTAATGCAGGGCACAACCTAGTTACTTTATACACATTAAACCATTTATTCCTTCTACAACTGTATTAATGAGACTATTAGAAAATTTGTGCTGTTTCAACTATCACAGAGTGCCAGTTGAGTAATGCTCAAGCTCAAAGAAGGATGAAGAGTTCAAATTGGGGAGTTTTAAATCCCAATTGTTTAAATGTATCTATAATATAACTTGATTGGATTGGGCACATAGGGTTTGGGTATGAAGCAGCCCCCTCCACTGAACTGAAGGGGACTGAAGACTTGTTGCCAGCTGGTGAAACCATGTATTGAACCATGATCTGATGGTGAGAGGTCTGACTTAATCAATGAATTGCTCCATTAATGGTACTCATGACTTGATAACATTATTGAGAGGAGATAAGGCAGTGGCCTGGGTGGAGGAAGCAGGCCACTGGAATGCACCTCTGAGAGGCATAGTTTGTCTCTGGTCCTTCACTATCATTGTCTCTTGTTGCCCGCCTGTTATGAGATGAGAACCTTTGCTTTCTGCTTTCTGCCTCTCTGTGGTCCAGAAGCAACAGAGCCAATAGGACGACTTCCCATACCTCCAAACCATGAGCACCCAAGAACCTTTCCTCCTTGAAGTTGATTATCTCGGGTATTTTATGACAGTGAAGAAAAACTGACTCACACAAAAATACCCAAGGAAAGAATGTGGCTCTTAGAAGCATAGCAAGTCAGCAATAAAGCACAGATCATGAAAGTTACAGACACAAAAGCCAGCATAGTTGTTCTTGGGACTTCTGAGGGAGTGATTCACTCTTGATGCTGCTCAAATCAGTTTCCCAAACTGCAAAGCTGAGAACCAGGCTTAGGCTCAGACTTCCCGAGAGTGAGTCTGACTTTCTCTCTGCTTCATTCATACTCATTTGGTATCTTCAGCTAGAGAAAGAGCTCTTTAACCTGGAACTGCAATTCAGTTTGAACGTCTTCAGTATTGTGCATAGTTTGCAACAGTGCTGTGTAAACAGTGAGGGCTCAATAGATGCTGGTTGAATCTCACTAATATGAGAGCTCCCTACGTCCCGTCAGCTGAAAGACACCCAGGGATTTCCTTGGTTCTTGCTCGTTGCTCTTTTTTTACATCCAGTTTTTAAGCATCTATTAGTTGTAGAAAGGGATTTCATTTCACATTAATCAGATTCACCTCCTCCATCACTGTCCCCCCGTCTTCTCTTCTCCCTCTCCAAATCAATCTCAGCAAACATCATTATTCCATTTCCACACGAACATAAAACACTTTGACTATATTCACCCTCCTTCACTCTTTCTTTTCTCACAAATTCACAACAAATACTAGCACCTTGACGAATCTTGTTTTACATTTTTGTAATTTATTTTTTAAAGCATGTTAATTGTTCAAAGTTTACCAGTAGTGTAGACATGATAGCTCAAGCCAAATCCAACTACTTAAGAGCAGACATTGGCAGATTGTAGTTCAAGGCGTACCGAGATAGAAAAGTTCTCCAGGCTCCATCTCTACCAATGGCTGGCATGCCAGTCATCCCCATTGACAAGGGCAACAAAAACAAGGGGATCACGGGCCAGGGAAGACTGGATATAAAATGGGACCCTAGTACCTTATCTCCAAAATTACCAAGGCAAAGGGCTGGGCTGCAGCTCAGTGGTAAGGCCCCTACTCTAGTAGCAAGTGTAAGGCCCTGGGTTCTGTCCCCAGTGCTGAGAGAGAAAAGGCCCAAAGAAAGTTAATTTAAAAAAAAACAAAGGAAAGAGATTTCACTGTGGTGTTCCACTCTGCTCATAGTTCTCACCATTTCTCCCTGGTCTCTCTAGCTTGGCCTAATAATGTCAGTACTGCCTATTTTATATGAATAGATCCAGTGTTTCTGTAGGCAAATGCAGGTAGGAAACAAGCAATTGAAATCCACAGTGTCTCATGCATTTTCATGTAGCATTGAAATATCACAAACTTTAAAAGTTACAATAAATAATTTTCAAGTGTTTAAAAATGCATGTGTTCCCATAGCTATTTTGACATCCCATTTTTATTTCTATTTTTTTTGTTGTTGTTCAGCCCATACGCTTTCCTCTTTAGTTCTTCCCTCCCAGCTACAACCCAGGATCCTACAGGCTCACACTCCCCATTTTCCTCTGCTTGTACTCCCCATTTGCAAAGGTCAAATGCACCTATTCCTTTTATTCACTAGGCTTTTATGTGAATCTGCTTAGGAGAGGTTCTGATAAGTAAAGTGAGTCTTTGAAAGATATGCCAGAAATGTGCAAAGCAATCTCAAAAGTGGGAGGTTTTGCCTGTCAAGAAAATTAGGGGATGGGACATACTCATCTTCATGAAAGCTTGGCCACGTGAATGGCAGTCTAGACTAGAATATTAATAAGATAATGCCTGTTTGTTTCACTTTGACGACGGCAAGTTGGTGAGGCAAGGATTTGGACGAGCTTCCTCTCCTCTTAGGCTGCCACTCTGGAAGGCTGTTGTGTGGACAGGAGCTTCCAGCACAGACAATTTGATTCCTACGGGCTGAGCTCATGTGTGGAAGCAATGACACATTGTTAACTGGGATGGTCATTGTGGGCACCTGTCTCCTTTCCCGTGGGCCTCTTGGCAGCCATTGTGGATGTTACCCACTCGAGGTGCCCAGGTTTCCTTTCCAAGGGTAAGGACCACATTCCGAACAAGAAGCAGACTCTGGTGCAGACAGCACCATAGATGAGGGTGAAAAGCAGCGTGCCTCTTCACAGGATAGTCATGTGATATTCAGATGTGTGATATATCTTGGTGGGGCATTGAGCCTCAGTGTCCCTCGGCTATAGCCACTCATTAGTAGAGTCTTGATGGGGTTTTTCTCTCTTGAAGATTTTGATTAAAAAAGTAGAGATTCTACCTCACCCCAGTGAGAATGGCCAAGTAAACAAATAATAGCCAATGCTGGTGGGGATGTGGTCAAAAGGGAATGCTACTACACTGTTGGTGGGAATGTTACTTGGTTCAACCTCTGTGGAAAGGAGTATGGAAGTTCCTCAAAATTCTAAGCATAGAGCTCTTCAATGACCCAGCAATCCCACTGCTGGGCATTCATCCAAACAATCACAAACAGGGCCACACTAAAGCTCCCAGCACATGCTCATTGCAGCATTATTTACCATAGCTAAGGTATGGAGTCAACCCTGATGCCCCTCAATGAATGAATGGATCAAGAAAATGTGGTATATATACACAATGGGATTATATGCTTCCATCAGAAAGAATGACATTGCCCCATTCATAGGGAAATGGAAAGACCCAGAAAAACTTATATTGAATGAAGCAAACCAGACCCAAAGAAACATAGGCTGCATGGTTTTCTTATTTGTAATAACTAGAATACATCTAGAGTGTTCTTAGGAGAGGACCACAATAGCTCAATAGCTATGTGAATATGACCAGATAAGATGAGGCTTATCAAAATGAACTCCAAGAAATGGAAACAAGAGTTTGGGGCGTTTTTTTTTTTTTTTTTTTTTTTTTTTTAGTGTGTTGTTTGCAGTTTTTTTCCCCTTTGTTTTCCCTTTGGTTTATTCCCTGATGTCACTGTTATTTACTCCTTTACCCTTTGTCTTTTATATAAGTTTATCCGACTTGGGGAAGGGAAGGGGAATCACAGAAAGGGAACAGTGATACTCACTAGATACTATGATGGAAATGAACTTTACAACTTTGGGGGGAGGAGAGTAGCAGGGATGGGGGTGGGAGGGGAGTGGGAGAAAACGAAGAAGGGGGTAACAGAAAGAAATGTACTCATTACCCGACTTAAGTAACTGTTTCCCCTCTATACAGCACCTTTACAATAATTTTTAAAAAAATAATAGAGATCACACAACATCTGATACGGACCTTTGGTTGTTTCTTAAGGAAAGTCTTATAACTGTCTCTTTACCAAGGTGAAAAGCTTGGTCCTCATTGCCTTTACTCTTGATATTCTCTTTTGGTGTGCCTCCTGAGAGCAGGTGCCATGGATGTTTTCTTTGTGTTTCTACCTCCCCAGGAAGCACAGGGATTAATTAGCATGTGGGAGGGCCTTGGTAAGTGCTTAAATAGAATTTTATTATCTATTTGTCTATTGGTCAGGCTGCCTTCTTTATCTTTCTATCACCCACCTACCTATCAATCGGTAATTTATCATCCAGAGCTAGCTAGCCTAGCTAGTGTGTGACTTAATGGATTTTGCTACCCTGACAAAGCTATCTTTATGAATTATCATCATCCCCTAGAGAAAACCCCTAAAGAAATCGTACACTTCTCAGTTCCTCTTGCTCCAATTCCTTGGCAACTTACTTTCTCTATTGATTTGTCCATCTTGGAAGACAAATGGAATTGCACCACATGTGGCCTCTTCAGCTTGGTTTTTCTTCCCATGGCGCCATGTTTTCAAGGTTGTATATGCCATAGCATGTATTAATACTTCATTGCTGTTTATAACTAGCTACTGTTCCTACATACCATTGCACTGATGGGCACTTGGGTTGTTTCTACGTTTTGCCTATTTGAATAATGTTTTCATGTGTAAGCAAATGCACCATTTTACATTTCCATGAACGGTGTCTGAAACTTTCAATTTGCCCCCATTCCCACTTCTTGTTATCATCTTCCTTGTTATTATAGCCATCTTAGTGTCAGACTGAATTTACTTTAAAGAGAATGGTCTTTGGAGAACATGTTAGCTTTCTTTTTTATCTAGCAATTTGCTTTCCCCTGAGACTACTCTCATTTTGCAGCACTATAGCAAAGAAATTCCTTGAAGTAGCTGATGGTGTTGACTTATATAAAGGCTATGATCATCTTCATTTTCCCTGGAAATCACCTTTTCAGATCCAATAAAGTCAGAGGTAGTTCAGCAGAATATAACATACAGTTCTGACCCTAACATGTCATGTGGCATGGGAAGGTAGCTTCTCCTTCATATATATCAGGGAAGTTGTCTGTCTATTGAATAATCCATATTCACTATCTTACTGGAATAAATTCTCCCAAAAATCATTTTTGAAAATTTCATGCATATAGTTCTTTCCTTCCTACCATTTCATTTCTTTTTCCTTCCTTTCTTCCTCCCTCCCTTCCTTTTCTTCCTCCATCTATCCATCTTTCTCTCCCTCCCTTTTGTGTTCTTCTCTCCCCCTCCTTCCCTCTTCCTTCTTTCTTTCCTTCCTTCCTTCCTCTTCCTCCTTCTCTCCCTCCCCTTCCTTCATTCCTTCTTTCCTCACCTACTCTATACTTGATTTTGTAGGATTTGCTCCTCATTTAATGCAACTGATTCTGCTGGGAATCTCGGAGTTGACATCCATCATTCCAGGAATACAGCTGAGTGAAATTCCCCTTCCTTCTGGAAAGAGTGATCAGTTCAAAGATACGTACATAACTCAAGCTTGGCAAAGCTGAGTCCTTCTTGGGATCTGACAGCCAGAGCTGTCAGGGAGTTTGCCATCTGCTGCTCGGGCTACTGTGCGAAAAGAATATGAATGTCACGCTGCTGGTGTCTGTCTTGCTCATCACACAGAAAGCACTTCTCTTAGAAATAGTGAGAGAAAGAGAAATGTTATTGTTTGAAATCCTGGATCTAGCTGAGCCTGAAACCAGACCTACTCCTTTGTTTTTAACTTCTATTTTTGTTTAAGTTGGGTGTCAGTCCCTTGCATTAATTAGAAGGTCTGGTGTGTATGTGTGTGTGTGTGTGTGTGTGTGTGTGTGTGTGTGAGAGAGAGAGAGAGAGAGAGAGAGAGAGAGAGAGAGAGAGAGATAGTACTTATGGTGGATACTTCAGACAAAGAAGTGTAAATCTATTCTTTAAGGAAATTTATAGGCTACCGACTAAGATGCAAAAATGAGAGATGAGAAGAAAATAAGAAACAGGAAAGTAAAATTTACAGTCACCCTTCATGCGTAAGGAAAGGTGCTTTGGCTATCCAGGTTCTTGATCAAAAATGTATACCTAGCACCCCATTTTGAGAGAGTTTCAGCTCTACAGCACAGCCTCTCACCTTGTTTTCATATCTGAGTCTTCTATGCATATTACCAATGTGGCTTTGGGTGTTTTTATTTGTATGTGTTTGGACTGTCATTTTCCTCTTTTTTGCTATCTATAAACTGCCTTAATATTAATTTCATAGATTGTCTTGTAGTTTCGATATAATTATTCAAGTAACAAAGTCCTTATATCTGTTTTTTCTTGTTAAAGTTTTTTTCTTGTTGAAGTTTAAATATAATTATTCAAGTAACAAAGTCCTTAGATCTGTTTTTTTCTTGTTAAAGATACCTGTTATCTTTTTTTTTTCATCTCGAAACATGATCTAGAATTGAAAACCCAAATTAGGTTAAAATTTACCTTCAAAAAACCATTTAATCAGCAAGAAATCTCCCCCTATCTGAAAATGAAATAGAATAATTTTCATGTACATCTTAAAATAATAATCATTTACTTGGGATATGGAGTTCATAAACACATTAGAGACATGTAATTTGATGGTTGGCTCGGTTTTTGGCATAGTTTAGAAAAGCTGGTAGCTAGAGAGCAGTATATACTACATGTAAGGAACTTCATAAAGAATGAAGAAGATACCAGGAGCTATTGGCTCATGCCTGTAATCCTAGCTACTTGAGAGGCTGAGATTTGAGGACAGTAATTTTAAGCCAGTTTAGTAGAAAAAGTTTATGATACTCTTATCTCCAATTAATTCTCCCAAAAAGCTGAATGTGGAGCTATGACTCAGTAGCAGCCTTGAGTAAGAAAGCCAAGTGAGAGCAGAAGCAAGAAAGAATGAAGAAGATAGCTAGAAATTTAAACAACAGGGTTGGGAAGGTGGCTCAGTGGTAGAGTGCTTGCCTTACATGCAAGAAGCCCTGGGTTCGATTCCTCAGTACCACATAAGCAGAAAAAGCTGGAAGTGGTGCTGTGGCTCAAGTGGTAGAGCGCTAGCCTTGAGCTGAAGATCTGAGGGACAGCACCCAGGTCCAGAGTTCAGGCCCCATGACCAACAACAAAAAATAAAGAAAGAAAGAAATTTAAACAACAATCAAAACCTATTAGCTCAGTATTAGTTCCCCAAGGCCTGAAATTTCCAATTATGAATTTAATTATAATAATATACATATAATACGACATTGATAACATAACCAACAAAAGCCATCTTACATTGACCACAGGATGGGTTGGCACGGAAAACAGTAACCAAATGTCCTCCTGGCAAATCACTCACATATTATTATTGTTTAATGAGCACACAACAAATTAATGCCATGTTTTAATCTGCTGTTGTTTTAGGACATACACAGTGTTCATTTGTATTTCCCGTCACTCCAGACCTTGAGCACTCTTAGTTATCCTTATATTTTTTTTTAACAACCTGATCCTAACTACAAGTTGACAACAATCTGCTGAATTGATAAAGAATCAATTGAAACTATTTTAAAATATTTCCTGGAAATAACTGTTCATCAGTGGTACATGCCTAAACTAAATTCCTGCAATGGAATGAGGATACTGATTGCAGTCTAAAGCAATAGTTTCTTTATCAAACAATCCTCTTATCGATCAATTATTTTCCTGATTAGATTACACTCATAAAGAAACGAATGCTGTGCCCTTTAGAAATGCAATATAATTATGAACAAAGAGCTCATCCTCTCCCTGTACATTTAATGACTAGCAAAGCTATCTCACGGTTTGGACAGAGGCCCAGGATCCAAATGGGATTATATTTTCTTAATCTATTAGGATAATGCACAACTTGCCTCCCTACTCTTCCTATTCCATCTAACGTGGCAGATACTCTTACCAGAGACTGAAATGGTGATATTCCTGAGACAGACTCCCATATACTTTATCATCTCCAGACATGGTGTCTGTCATACCTGAAAACTTAAGAAGAAAGTATTGCTGACTAGAAGTGAATTCAGGCGCTTAAGAATTTGATTGATTATAGGCACCCAGTTGATAGTGAGATCAACATTATGTAAACATATAAAGGTCATAGCCCCAATTCAATAGAAGTGTATGTGTGCTTATATGCATGCACACACACACACACACACTTCCTATCTCTTTCCCAAACTTAAAAACAACCTTGGGTTTCAAATTCACAATGAAACATGGAGAAAAGAATCCAAAGCTGATTTGGAGGAGCCAGTGCCATTATTTTAGCTCCTGTTCTTAATTTGCATCTTAAGTCAATACACTTCAGCACAAGGGAGGAGAGAGATGTTGTTCTGTAGAACAAGAAGCCTTTGGCATACAGCTGCCTGAGCTATGTTCAGGTATCAGAGAGCTCAGTATGAAAACCTGAGTCTAGTTCAGGCAGGACATGGAGATTGTATCTGCTGAGATGGTGTTACTGAGATTTGGTGATGACTGCTGAGAATTAAAGAATAAGAGCAAAGTCAGCAGCCATGGTGGACCTTGACCAAGGATGAGATTACTGCCTTTCCTCTTTTTTTCTCCCTGTGGGTAATTTTTGCACTTGAGAGACATCCGAGAGCCTTGAGGAGGGGGGTAGGGAGAGGATGCCACAAGCAAAGAAGAGCCCACATTTGCCATTTCAGTAGGAAATGTCTGCTGAGAAGATCATATTGGCTGAGCAGAGAGGAAGCCTCACTCATAGATCTTCTACTCCGTGAAATTTGGTGAGTCAGTGTGGTGGGAGGGGTGCCAGGAAGGAGAAACTACAGAAAGTCAGGTCCCATTTTACAACCTAGGGAGTTCTCTGTGTTGCTTCGGGCAATGCACATCTACCATCTTAAACTCGTTGAAGACTTCTGTCAGAAAAAAAGTACACTCCATCAGATTTGTGTGTTTGTGACTGGTCAGAAGAGCATTTACCGTCTGCTTGTTTTTTTTTTTTTTTGCATAAGACTTTGAATGAACCCAGATCTTAACATTTCCCTTTCTTTCTCTTCCTCCTCCCCAAAAAGTGAATGTGTCTTCTGTGATTGGCAAATTAAAGTTGACCTCATCCCCAACAGAATGTTATTGTGTCTACTCATTTGGCATCTATAAAAGACAACTCCAAAGAATAGGTCGGGAATGTGCGTGAAAAGTAGTTTTCCTTTTGCTTTAAATGCCTCTGTATTTTCTTCATTTAAAATAAGTAAGTCGGGCTGGGAAGGTGGCTCCGTGGTAGAGTGCTTGCCTGGCATACATGAGGCCCTGGGTTCTATTCTTTAACACCACAAAAGCAGAAAAAGCCGGAAGTGGCTTGAATGGTAGAGTGCTAGCCTTGAGCTGAAGAGCTGAGGACAGCACCCAGTCCCAGAGTTCAGGCCCCATGACCGGACACACACACCTAAAAAAACTATTCATTTGAATTATATTTTCAAAATAAGAAAATAGAGAAATTAATCCTACTGAAGGCTAGAAATTCTTTTTTTTTTTCTTTCTTTTTTTTTTATGCCAGTACAGGGGCCTAGACTCATTTTGCTCAAGGCTATCACTCTACCATTTGAGGCAGAACTCCACTTCCAGTTTTCTTTTGAGGCAGGGTAGATTATTAGAAATAAGAGTCTCCTAAGACTTGCATGCCTGGGCTGGTTTTAAACCAGATCCTCAGATCTCAGCACCCTGAGTAACTAGGATTGCAGGCATGAGCCACCAGTGCATGGCTAGGAATTTTTCTTTATCTGTGTTAGGGAGTGGGCTGTGTATGGTTGTTGTATGTGTGGTAGGAAGGCCTTATCAGAAAAGACCCTTCAAGACTGGACTTGATGGGAATCTGTCAAATCTACCTCCTGAATTTAGTAAATAGGAGTTATTTAAAGGAAGTGGAGGGGAGTGATTAGGGATCATTTTGTATTATAATATATTAACTCAGAAATGACCGTGTGCCTAGCACTGTGTTGGGAATGGCTTCAAACAGAGCAAGAGGCTCTCAGGAAATTCACTCCTGGAAGACTATCCTGTGTGTACTAAACATACCCACTGTGTGGAACATGAGGAGCTCCAGGTGTGGTGTGCAAGTGGACCAGAAGCACCCTCCCCTCATCGACTTTATAGGTCATTGGTGAAGGATTAGATCTCAGCGTTAATTATCCTTCAGGGTATGTGTACATAGGGCTGTGGTAGAAGTAAAGATCAGGAAACGGAGACAGGAAGTTTTTATTTTTGCAGAACTTTCCTTTGGGACATGTGGGTTTTTTTTTTTTTTTAATAAATATTGATTCTGTTGAAGCGAGCTATGGGATGCAATGGCAAGAACATTGTTTTTAGCTTTTGTCTTTCTTGATTGAAGCAGAGCTCCATTGTATTCTTGTAATACTTCCTTCTGAATATGATTCCTAAGGTCTCCTTTTGTTTGTGCTCATAGAGGCTGAGCTGACTTGCTTGCATATGGTGCCGGCTTAGCAAGGGGAGGTGAATTCTGGCTGCTGAGACATTTGAGAGGGTGCTGAGAGAACCAGGAAAGCAACAGCCCTTTGCACCTTGAGACTCCTTCCCGTCCTCCAGGAGGCAGAGTGGACCTGCTGCTCACAGGCTACGTCTCCTCCTGCGTGCCATTCACAAATTATGACTAAGTCATCGAGACATTCCTAGAATATCAGTGAAATGACATTTCTGGAGACAGTTCAGATATATATTGGTTTTCCAGGCTGGCTGATAGCTAGTCTTGGGGCACCAGGCAGAATAATGAAACTTCTGATGGAGCTAAGTGAGATTGCCAGTTACATTTCTCTTTTTAGTTCCTTTTCTTCCCTTAAAAAAAAAAATTTCTGTTTTCTTTCTTTTGTTTTTCTCTACTGAGGAATTGAACTCAGTGTCTTGCTCAACAAGCACCCCTCCCAATTGAGCCATACCCTGGCCCTTTTTAAATTAAATTAAATTTAAATTTATCTATTTTATTTTTTAAAATTTTATTTATTTTGCTAGGTTTGAACTCAGGGCCCTGGTGCTGTCCCTGACCTTCTTTTGCTTAAGGCTAGTACTCTTCCACTTGAACCACAGTGCCATTTCCAGCCTTTTCTGTTTATGTGGTGCTGAGGAATTGAACCCAGAGCTTCATGCATGTAGGCAAAGCACTCTACCACTAAGCCACTTTCCCAGCCCCACCCTTTTGTTTTGAGTTTTGTTTTTTTTTCAGATATGGGCTGCCAGCCTGTGGACTCTGATCCTCTTCATTCTGCCACAAATAATTGGGGACACAGGTGTGCAGCACCACACTTCAATTGTTTTTGAGTTAGGGTCTAGCTAACTTTTGCTGTATCAGCCCTTGAATTGTGATCTTCCTATCTTTGCTTCTCAGGGCAGCTGGAATTACAGGCACTCACCAACATACCCAGCCTTTTACATTTCTCATTTGTTGATCTTTCAACACCACAGCATTACTGGAAATATATGCAGCTGTTTAAGCCAGCTCTTTATCAGTCAGAGGAGAGGGGCTATTTAAATTATTACTATATGAGAGGTGATTTGTGCTTTTAAATGTGTGTTTGTCCTTTAGATCCCTAACCTTTAGCCAGTTCTGTGTTTGCCAGGATTTATTTTCTATAGATGCCTTTGACCTTCTCTTGGCAGATGGATCCAACATATCTTCATTGAGAGTGATTCTGACACTGGCTGCCGAGTTACAATTGTATTGTATTTATGTAACATAGAAAGCCAGAACACTTTGTTTTTCTTTAAAAGCTGTCATCATGCATCACTGTCAGTATTTTGAACTGCTAAATTGTTATTAAAAATTCAGGGACAATAATCCATTTTGAGAATACCACTCGAGAAGCCAGTTCTACAATGACTGATGGACATTTCAGGAATACCATCATTCAAGACATGCTAATTTCCCTGCAATCCATTTCCTTGGGTAAGTGTCTATTGGATAAATAAGTTCCGTTTCCAAACCCTTCCCAGCATTTGCTTTGGATGAGGGGAGGGTGGGTTGGATTTAGAAAAGAAAATCAGCTGAAATGAGATTTTCTCATAATCTGTGTGGTTCTACTGCCAACAAATTTTAAATTAAAAATAGCCTGCTTCATAGCAGCAATAAATGAATTTCTTTACCAGGAAAGATATTTTTTTTAAATCACATGATTTCTAATACATATATTTTTTCAAGAAACAAACCACATAATAAGCACTGAAATTGGCTTATGTGGTGATTCAGGAGTTGGTAGCTGCAATGAGAAATACTAGAATCAGGAGTGGGAGAGCTCTGGTCCCTGCCTGCCTGTCACAAAACTGTTCGTGAAACTTTGGAGAGAGAGGTTTAACTTCTCAGAGCTGAAGTTGTTTCTCCATTGTTTTTTGATATTAAATAAAGTATGGTAGGTTATAATAAACCCTGGCTGGAAATACAAGCAAATGCTTCATTAGTATTCTTTTTCTATATTCATTTTAAAATGTTATGGTTGTACTAGGGTTTGAACTCAGGGTCTTCTTATGGCTAAGCAGATACTCAAGTGAACCATTCCTCTAGCCATTTTTTCTCTGATTATTTTTGAGATAGGGTCTCATTTTCTTCCTTTAGGCCAGCCTAGACTGTGATCCTCTTTGTTAGGTTTCACCTTCATAGCTAGGATGACAGGTATGTTACCATCCTCAGCTTTTCTGTTGAGATGATGTCACATAAGCTTTTTTTGCCTAGAATGGCCTAGAATTATGATCCTTTGAATTTCAACCTCCCTTCCTAGTAGAAAGGGATATAGGCATGAGGCACCAGGCCTGGCTCTTTTCTTTAAGATTCTTTATGAAATGTTAACTTTTTTCCCCAGACAAGAGTATAAAATTGATAATTAGTCTCATCTTGTGGTTTTCATTTTGGCAGGATCAAATCCTCACAGACCATTAGTTCAGTATTCAGTTGTCATTACCAAAAAGCAATTAGACTTATTAATGGAAAATATATTTTTTCAATAGGATGCTAATGGAATTGATCATGAATACATTGTTAATGTTTTCTGTACCAGAAAACAGATTTTAGAATCATAAAAGGCTTGAGAGCAATAATTTGCAATTATGCACTAGACCAAGTTTAAAAACTCTTCTCATTATAAGAATCTTGCAGGCTAGGCATGGTAATCCATGCCTATAGTTTTAGATACTCAGAATAGTAGTAGTTTGGGACAATGCTGGTCAAAAAAATGATTGAGGGTCTGTCTCAAAAATAAATCAGGCATTGTAGGACATAATCCGAGCTACACTGGCAGATGAGATGGGGAGATTGCAGTACAATTCATCCTGTCAAATGTCTCCAGACCCTCTCTGACTGAAAATACAGCATACAAAAAGGAGGGGAGTGTGTACAGCCTAAGTGCTTGCCTAGCAAGCGTGAGGCCCTGAGTTCAATCCCTGGTAAAACAACAATAAAAATCAAAAATCAAACTTAACTGATCTTCAAAACACAGATTATTGCTTTTGTGTTAGATAAGAAAATTAAGCTACTTTAAAGGTAGGGATAGAGTTATATAAAAGAATTGGGTCCTCCTCCCCTTTCTCCTTCCCTCCCCCCTCCTCCCCCCTCCCCCTCCTCCTCCTCCTCCCACTCCTCCTCCTCCTCCTCCTCTTCCTCCTCCTTCTTCTGGGACTGGGGTTTGGACTCAGGGCTGGTGCTTCATCACTTGAGCCACACCTCTAGCTCTGCCTTTCACTGGTTATTTAGGAGACCGAGTCTAGCAAACATTTCTGGGTTGGCCTCAGTTTACAGTCTTCCATATTTATGCCTCCTGAGTAGTATGAACCTTTAGTGCCCAGCTATGTTTCTGTTTATTTTTTGTTTGCTTTTCCATTGTACCATGAAACCTATGTAATCTCATAAGAGAATAATATAAGCTACGGTTTATTGGTCTCTTTGACAATTGTTTAGAACAGTAGGCTTACAATTCCTATTGATACCAAAATGTCCACTTGAAAAAAGACTACTGGGAAAGATCAGAACTCACATGGGCCAGGGGCAGGGTGGGGTGTGGTGGTCATTGCAATAGAAAAGGGTATAAGATATTTATATAGAAATGTGGAGTTCAGGGGCTGGGAAGGTGGCTCAGTGGTAGAGTGCTTGCCTTGCATGCATGAGGCCCTGGGTTTGATTCCTCAGCACCACATAAGCAGAAAAAGCTGGAAGTGGTGCTGTGGCTCAAGTGGTAGAGCACTAGCCTTGAGCTGAAGAACTGAGGGACAGTGCCCAGGCCCAGAGTTCAGGCACCATGACTGGTAAAAAAAAAAAAAAAAGAAATGTGGAGTTCACCCAGTGACTCATTTCAGTCTGACATGAGCTTTATTACCTTCAGTTTTTCTCTTGGGACACTTTGCTAAGAGGCAGAGCCTGGGCGCATCTGAGGTCTCCTGGATCCAGGTCTAGTGATGTTTGCACAATATCACAGTGTGTAGTTCTGAACACTGCTTCCCTCCCTCCTCTTCAGCTGCTGTTAATAATCGGAAGTTCTCAAAAGACAATTAGCTCCTTTTGCCAATAACAGATATTTGATGGAGGGAGAGAGAGCAGTATAAGATACTTACTAAAAGAACAGACTTTGGAATGAAGTAATTTTCCACTTCCTACTGGCCAAGGAATAATGGACAAAAGACCCCTGTAAAGGGATCTCCTAGAACAAACAGCTGGTATCTATCTTCTTCCTCAAGTTTAATGGTTTTAAAGTCTGATCTAGTTGCTACTTTTTCAAAAAATTGATTTCTTATTTACTGTGTTGCTAAAGCAAAGTTCACATACAATTAAGTAACTGTTTTTGTAATATGTGGATCACACTAATATCAGAAATGGTACCATTTTGCAGCCTATATTCTTGTCAGCCATTGGTGATTGTGGCCAGTTAATACAAGTGCAGAATCTGACTTTGGGAGTTCAACTTTTGGAAGGGAACTCAGTGTGGGACTGGAATGGGTAGAAATATATCTATGGACTTACTACTTTCAGCATTTAGAGGATTTTTGTTGTTGTTGTTGGTCATGAGATTTGAACTTAGGTCTCTGAACTCTTTTGCTCAAGGCTAGCTCTCTACCACTTTGAACAACAGCACCACTTCCAGTTTTCTAGAGGTCAAGTGAAAATGAGTCTCATGGACTTTTATATACCTGGGCTGGCTTTGAACCATGATGCTCATATCTCAGCCTCCTGAGTAGCTAAGATAATAGGTGTGAGCCACCAGCACCCAGCTTGGTGTTACTTTTGTATAATTAAAAGACTCTCAAGCTGGGTACTGGTAGCTCATGCCTGTAATTTTAGCTACTCAGGAGGCTGAGCTCTGAAGATTATTGTTCAAAGCTAACTCCAGATAAGAAAGTTCATGAGACTCTCATATCAAATTAAACAAAAAAAACCCCTATACGTGGAACTCGGGCTCATGGGGTACAATACCAGTCTTAAGCAAAAAAAATCTAGGGGACAGCTCTCAGGGCCTGAATTCAAACCCCACTACTGCACTACTGGTGCGCGCGCGCACACACACACACACACACACACATGCACACAGACTCATAAATGAGAATGTTAAGTATTCTGTAAAAGGGAGACTTAGAAATAGAAAACCTAAATTGTTTAATGGTCAGCCAAAGTGGATGACACTTCTGCAGACAGCAGAGGAAGGTCTCAGGTCAGTTTTTCCCTTTTGCCTCATGACGGAGTAAGGTAAGACGGAAATGGAGATATGACCCAAAAGTAGGATGACTGAGAAGACTGACCCCTGCCTCTTTGCCTTGCCTCATCTCCCTTGTTCTAAACACCAATCTACCAGCGTGAAAAGCAGGAAGTTAATGATGACCCAATTCTAGCTTTTGTGGAGATGGAGGCAAACACAATTGTAATGAATGTAATTGAATGCATTAGCAGGCTGCTACATACATTTACATGTTCACAGCGTGTGCCAGAATTAAAGGAGACATCACCTCTAAGGCATCGCCTATTCCCTGCCACGGAAAACTTCTTGTATCATGATGATGATAACAATAAAAAGCATAATAGTAATTACAACTGTTCAGAAATTGGGGCCTGAAAGGGCAGAGGGAGGAAAATGCAATGCCTGGAATAAAGAAGAAGGAGGAGAAGGAGAAGGTGCTGTTGTCTGCTTTGGATTTTCACTACAGTTTGGGCTGAGATCTGAATTCTCTCCTTCTGGGCCACTGGTAGACCTTGTGATTTAATGACTGTGTAGCTTCATGGCCTCTCAGAGAAACCAAAATAATATCTCCACCCACTCCATGCCAGGAGGAGCTGTTGGATGAGGGGAGTACAGTAGGTCAGGTCTGGAGCCCAGTAATACAAATTGTGGTCCCTGGCATTATGAAGACTAAAATCGTGCAGAATGGAAAATCGGATGTTTCCTTGGGACTGGAACCAAAGGCATTAGCTTTACCATTGTCTTCCATGACCTCTTCAGCCCGATCTTCAGGATTAAGATCAGTGTTCTGGAGACAAATATCTTGGTCTTGGGAACCAATGGTCCTTTTCTAATGGCCCATTAATCTAAAGGGATGTTTGTCATTTGGGGTCTGAAGTGAAGGTTCACCGCTAAATGCTTGTTAAACATTCTACAAGGAGAAGTGTAAGAATAGAAAATATTCACAAAAATGTCCCCCACCTCTCCCAAATAACCATCCCTACCTCCAGCCTCTTTGAGTTAGGTACAGCAAGCCTGAGCTTCCAAGGTGAGAACTGAATCTGGTTTTTATAAATCCTCCTCCTCCTCCTCCTCCTCCTCCTCCTCCTCCTCCTCCTCCTCCTCCTCCTCCTGCTTCTGCTGGGAAAATGGATTACAAATCACCATCTGTTTGTCTATCTCTCTGTGCTTGCCGGTCTCCAAATCCAACAGGAGGGCAGAGGCACCGTGGCAGGTCGGTGTGTGACACCTGTCACAGAACCAGGACAAATGAAGGTGTTTCTTCAGGATTGCAGCCAACGTGTTCCCACCGGTTCAGTAGAAACCACCAGCAAAGCTAGCATCTTGGACACCCAACCTGTCCAACGGTGTATCTCTAAAAGCATTGTTTTTTTTTTTTTCTTGCAAAACAAATCGAAGCACATTCATGTGAGGAAAAAACAAAACACCCTCTTTCCTTCCTTCATGCCTTCCTAAAGACAATTTCACAATTAGGGGTGCGATTTCAGAAGTGCCAGTGAAGACAAATCAATTCTTTTTTTTTTTTAAACTAACAAGAAATGCTGAGTGAGTAAAAGACATTTGCTAAATGCACCGGAATCAGAAGGGAGGTCAATTTAAAATGGGTTTGACTGTTGAGAGTTTACTAAAAAAATAAGTTAACTACCATTACTGCAGACAAAAGTGCATTAGCTCTTGGCTAGATGGCCAATACTTGTGTACACTGTGTAATTTTTATACACAAATGGATATATGGCAAATCAGTGCTCTCTGATCTCAGCTGGGCCCTCGATGCTGTACAAAGACCCTGGTCCCTGTTCGTTATTCTTCTATTTCCTATTGAATTCTAAAGGTGAGTCTAAGCCTTTACCACTCTGACCGGCTTTCCTTCCCTGCTAGTGGGAAGCTGGGAAACTGGTGGCTTCTTCCTCCAGACATTTCCTTCTTCTAAGCTAGACCCTTCCCCTGTGTGGTTGATCTCCCCCTTTCCTTCTCCTCAGGCTCTTAGAACCTGTGGGTTTCTTGTCTATTTCTCCACCATGATGTTTCCAGCTCCTGTTCTCTTTTGCTTCTTTGTTGGCAGGGACAACGCAGCCTCTTGAGAAGGGTCTAAAGTAAGGCCGGAACATTCTGTTGTTCAAGTGAGACCATGGAGTTGGATGGCATCCCTCCTTTCCCAGGGGGTCCAACTCTGCCATTTGATTTCTGTTTTCCTTTACCTTCCTGAACTCCTCCTATCCCTCAAGGCCCTTTCACCAGAAGGTGTCAACCTTCTGTTGACACCTGACCTGTGCCTTAGCCGCAAGTTCAAGTCTCATAAGAGCTTGCTGGACATTCTGTTGACAACAGCTTTTCTTTCTCCTTCGGGCTTCTTCAGTTTCGGATTTCTCTGCTTTTCTGGGCTTCACATTACTGTCTGCTGAGAGACTCTAGAAAGCCCAATCTGGCAGAAGCCCTTGAACCTCCAGCATGAAATTAAAACAGGACCTAGCCATGGTGGAGGCATGACCTGATGTTTATTAGTTAAAAAGCATCCACAAAGACCGACATTCATGAAGACTTTATTCAGCAAAAATCCAACTAAGAGGACTGCTCTTTTGTGTGTGTGTGTGTGCATGTGTGGTTTCTAATTTATTCAGCCAGACAGGTGTAAAATGGCTTGAAGAAAAAGCAGAGATGCAAATTAATTATCCATTTAACCTCTGACAAAAGGCGATAATCTGACACCTTTTCAAGAATCTTTCTTTCCTCCCTTGCATGGGGTAATAATGTAAAATTTTACTGATAGCTTTCAAGGAGAGCAGTCTGCGGAGGGCCTTTTGTCATCGGCCTGCTGCCTCGGCAGCTGAGCAGACTGTGGGTGGGTGATAAGGGTGGGTAAATAGGGCTCGTCCCAGAGGTGGGGGGTGTGCATCATGGTTAAGCAGAAAGCAGGGAGATTTCCAGTGGGACTTACAGATCCACTGACAAAAGAGAGGAGAGCAGGGTTAATGATTCTCTTGGAGAAGTATGAGCAAACATAGATTAGGATTGTATGACTTGATGATGTAAAATTCACCAAGGGAGTCCGGGGCTCTCTGATCTCAGTTGCAAAGAATTTCCTGGTTGAATTGAAAGAGTTTCCTTTGGATAGATGAATTTACAGAGAACTGCAGAGTTTTCCCTCTTAGGTTTTCAGCTTCTCGGCTTGGGCATTGGCTTCAAAATTGCCGTAACAGAATTTAGCATCATTTGCTTCCTACGTGACAACATTTCCCAGAGCAATTTTTTTTTTCCGGCCAGTGCTGGGGCTTAAACTCAGGACCTGGGTACTTTGCTTGAGTCTCTTTGTGCTCAAGGCCAGTGCTCTATCCCTTGAACCATAACATTACTTCCAGCCTTTTCTAAGTAGTTGAAGATGAGTCTCACAGACTTTCCCACATAGGATGGCTTCAAACGGTGATCCTCCAATTTCAGACTCCTGAGTAGCTAGGATTACAGGCATGAGCTACTGGTGCCCAGCTAATTTTTTGTATTGGTATTAAAAAGAAATGACAAAGGAAAGGTGTCATTGTTCCCTAAGGGTGTTTTTTTTTTTTTTTTAGTAATTATAAGAATACAACATACAACATATTCAGACAGCTACACAAAAGTTGAAACGCTTGAAGAGGTTGAGAGTAGCTGACTTCAAACTCAGTATCTTGCTGAATAATTCCTTCAATGAGTAACTCTGAACATAAATTAACATAAATTCTTCAGTGGAACTGGATACTGACCGCTCAAGGCTTTGTGCTTATCTTCCTACTTCAGTACTTTTTTCTATGCACCCTCAATCCATTTTGCTTTTACTTTACTTTTCACATAGATGCTAACTCTGCCTGAGCCAACCTTGCACCTTGACCCTCCTGTTTCTGCATCCTGAGTAGTTGGGATTACAGATATATGCCGCCATGCCTGGCCCTTAATTACATTTAGAGTGGTTATTTACTCACCACAAAATCATCTGTAGCTTTGCTTCCCAAAACATAACCAGCTGTATAGGTAAATCATTTAATCTATGGTGCGAATTGAACACTTAAAAAAAAATAGGTGTTGCAAGTTTATTTTCCTAGTGAGCATACCACATCCAAAGGAGAAATCAGGATGTTTACAAACTCACTGTACTGAGGGAAAGATTGGAAGCGGCAGCTAGCCTGCCGTATTCACACCCCAGCCTCTGGGCTTCCTCTGCCTTCCAGCTGCCATAGCTAGTAGGCCTTTCAGAAGAAAACCCAAAGCAGAGCCACTATCCCCTATCTCTGGACCAAGCAAAGGCTCAACTCTGACTGTGCTCTAACAGGTGAGCTTGGTTTGTCAGGTGGAAGGCCCCGCCCCTCTCCCCACAACCACCTGAGACCCGTGTCATCTTCCCTCAATTTTGTATCCACATTTCTTTACCAAAACTTAGAATCAAGATTCAAACAAAGGAGGAGGCTACAATGCTTGATAAGAAATGTACTCATTATCTTGCCCATGTAATTGTAACCCCTCTGTACAGTATTTTCACAATAAAAAAAATAAAGAGGAAAATAAAAGATTCAGACTATGCTCTTTTGCAGAAGTTGTCTTTCAGACCATCTCCAAAGGCCTCAAGGGACCTCAGCCCCACATCTATCTTCTTAATTCTCAGTCTACCTTACCCCCGGCCACATCAGACAAGACTGGATGAGTTGCTAAATTCTTGTTCTAGCCTTCTTCAATGATACCAAGAAAAGATGTTATCATTACTCCTACAATCCTCACCTTGGGACACTGGGGCTCGAACCTAGGGCCTCATGATCCTGTTTAGCTTTTTTTGCTCAAGGCTGGCAGTCTCCCACTTTGACCCACACTTCTACTTCTGTGGGATCTGTCTGGCCCATTCTGGTTTCAAATTGCCATCCTCAGATCTCAGCCTCTTGAGCAGTGAGAATTATAGGACTGAGCCCCTGACTCCCAGCATGATTCTCTGCAGTCTTTGGTGTGATTGGCTATGTAATTTCTGAAGCCCAGTAAAAATGAAATTAGGGCTTGCTGTTCAAGAGTATTAAAATGTTCAAGACAGCAACCGTGGAGTGTTAATCCAAGAACATCTTGGAGCCTTCTGCTGGCCACACAGATTTGACATGAAGAAGCCAGACTGGTCTCTATGGAGCTCTCTCCCTTCCGAGATTCCGATGCAAGTTCCAAAGTTTTGGCTGGTCGCCCTTAGGTTCTCTGTTAGACAATACCTCTCTGGTCCTCTTCAGTTCTCCATGTAGAAATGGCTTCTTATGGTGTATGTTTTGGGTTGTCCCCCTTTCTACTTACCTTTTCAAGATTTTCAACATGTTTCTACCCAGTTTCCCTATTTTATTCCTTCTACTCAATCCTGATTGATAGCCACATTAGGAAGAACCATGTTATTGTGTCACAATTTGTGTGCTGTGTTGAAGGCATTGCTAATTGATAAGTTTCTTCTGAGATTAGCTCTGTCTCACAATCCTGCTCAAATTAGAGTTTGATTACAGCTGGCAAATAACATAAACATGTATATGTTTTTCCTATGTTACCGTCCTTTAGACCAAATGCACACTTCTTATAGATAGCTAAGACATTTTACTCAACTAATTAGTATGGTTTGAAATTTTCACCAACTGAGTAATGAACAGTTTTGCATGTGTATTAGTCACGGTCTCATGTCTTGAAAGTGGAATTGCTACATCAGAGGACATTAGCAAATTGCATTTTGATTCACATTGCCATTTTAGAATGAACATATGAATTCTAGCATATTTAGGTATGAAGCATGCCTATAATATACTGAGATTGATATGTTTTGCCTCCAAAGTGACTGGGAATCTTTATTCTCATTTCCACTAATTGGTTCTTATAATTCTTTGAAAATGATCACCAGCTCCAGTTTCAGAGGCACTTAACGCCACCTTGGTATGTTCAATTTACAACTTACTTTAAAATAAAACCAGAATTGCTCAGCTTAATCACATAATTCAGTTTCCAGACTCGCTTTCAATGGACTTTTGATGATTTTTTCAAAAATGAAAATCTATTTTCATGTGTTGAAGCCTTTTCATTCTGGAAGATAGTCGTAACAATAGACTGCCATCCCTGAAGGTGAAACAGGGGAGCTAGAAACTTCTAAGGAATCACAGCAGCCTTGGGTTGAAACTCATAGCTGTCCAAGGCAACTCCTTTGGGGGAGATATTCACTGAAGTATGTGAGGTTGCTGTATTTGTTTTAAAGCTCAGTTGCTTTGCCAATGGACCTCATCTTCATTAGAAGCAGGTTATGTATACCTGTACTTTCTTTAATCACAAACTTTGGTCAAAAAGAGTGTAAAATGCTTATTTAGCTTAGTATTATTGACAAGGCAGTCAGAATATCCCTTCTGTAAGTACTTCATCTCTAACCTGGAATTATTCTGTGTCCTCTCTCTGTCTCTGTCTCTCTGTCTCTCTGTCTCTCTCTCCTTTCCATCTTTCTGTCTATCTTTCTCTCTCTCTCCTTTCTTTCTATCTTTCTGTCTTTCTATCTTTCTCTCTCTCCCTTTATTTTTTAATGGAAAGATTATGGGGTTAGAAGTGACAGGTAACCTTTTTGTATGTCTTTCTTTCTTTTGATAAGCTTTTGTCTCATTGTTTGGATAAATACATCACATGTTTAAAACACTGTACATGAACTTTATGTGGAGTATGAATCACTCAAATCTTTTCTCTTTCAATGTTTCCAGGGTTCATAAATTTAAAGAGCAAATCTTATCTTTGAGAAATGTATGGGTTTTTTCATTGTTTCTTTGTTATCACACTCTATTTCTGTTATATCCCCCATTTGCTTTCATCTTCAACAGTACAAAGAATTAAAGAAAGAAATGTATTTGTAAACAAAGCTTATAATGCTTGAATTTTTGTATGAAAAATATAAATTCAAATAAACACAAATCAAAGGGCTATTCTCTAGATTACTCAAAATTATTTGCCAAGATTTGTTAGGAATAAATATCAAAGTTCTAAAATCAGGTTAATTTAAATGGAATTAACTTTATCATTTACTTTAAAATATCTTCCTTGGTTTTTAAACTTTTTATTATGGAGAATTTCAAGCATACAAAAATAAGCAAAGTAGCATTATGAACCCTGTAGTTCTTTCTTTTTCTAGTTTCAATAATTGGTGGGCATATGGTCAGTCTTATCTCATTCCTCATTCCTTTGTAAGTAAAGCTCAGATATCATATAATTTTACCTGTACATGTATCAGTATATATATATATGTATGTATATATATATATATGTATACATTTTATTTTGTTTGTCAGGGTGATGTCAGAGGGGTTACAGTTACACTAGTAAGGAAATGAGTACACTTCTTGTCGAACATTGTTACCTTCTCCCTTGCTTTCTACCACCTTCCCTCCCTGTCTCCTGATTCCCCTTCCCTCCACGTTGTAAAATTCATTTCTACCATAGTTCCTTGTATCACTGCTACCCTTTGTCTCACCATTGTGTTATTCCCTTTCCCTTCCCCAGATCAGTCAGTATAAATTCTTAAAAGGTAACAATTTAAAAGTCATTATCATTATCACCCACAAAACATGACAATACTTTCTTTTCTTCGTTCTTGGTTCTTTCCTTTTCCTTCCTTCCTTCCTTCCTTCCTTCCTTCCTTCCTTCCTTCCTTCCTTCCTTCCTTCCTTCCTTCCTTCCTTCCTTCCTTCCTTCCTTCCTTCTCTCCTTTTTTCTTCTCTCAGGCTGGCCTCAAACTCCTAATGCTGGGATTTCAATCATATGCCACTATGCCTGGCTACCTTTAATTTTTGTTGTTGGTCCTCATACCTGCTAGGCTGAGACATTACTATTTGATTCATACTTCTACATCTACTTTTTGCTGATTACTCTGGAGATGGACTCTAGTGAATTTTCTGCCTTAAGATCAGGAGTAGCTATGATTACAGGTGTGAGCCTCTGACACCTTGCATTTTAACACTTTAAAATTTTAATTAAATTGCCAGATGTCAGTGGTTCATGCCTACAATCTTAGCCATTCAGGAGGCTGAGATCTGAGGATCACCATTCAAAGACAGCCCAGGCAGGAAAGTCTGTGAGACTCTTTTCTCTAATAAACTACTTAGAAAAAGCCAGAAGTGATGCTGTGGCTCAAGTGGTAGAGCACTAGCCTTGAACACAAAGAGGCTCAGGGACAGAGCTCAGGCCCTGAGTTCCAGCCCCAGGACTGGCAAAAGGAAGAAAGAAAGAAGGAAAGAAAGAAAGGAAGGAAAGAAGGAAGGAAGGAAGGAAGGAAGGGAGGGAAGAAAAAAGGAAAGAGAAAGAAAGAAAGGAAGAAAGGAAGGAAGAAAAGAAGGAGCAAGAGAAAGAGAAAGAGAGAAAGAAAAACAGAAAGAGAGAAAGAAAGTAATTAGTTAACCTATATTCAGTATTTGAATTATTATAGTTAATAGCAATGGCATCCACCATCCAATTAGTTGTCAGTATAATTGAAGTACTGTTTGTGTATGTATATACACACATTTAAAAGTAAAACAAGCATGGAAAACTTTTCCAGCCACTATGTGTAACCTCAGTGCTTATCCATCAGTTTATCAGCACTCCACAACTTGGAACCTGCAAAGAACAAAAAGATGCACTGCTTTACTGAGAAACAGCATTTCGTTAGGCAAGAAGGCATCGCTTTCAGGTTGAGAGATTATGCAAGGTGTTTAGTTTGTCTTGTATTTAAGCTCTTCCCTCTTACACTCAAATCCTCCTTGCATTCCAGCATACGGTCTGTTTCTGATGTCGGAGCAGCTCAAAAGCCCAAGTACTACAGCACCCAGGTTTGCTTTCAAGATCTTCCTGCGGTCTTTATGCTCTCCTCCCAAATTCATTCGTCTAAATCTTAATCCTGGTATTAGGAGGCAAAGTCCTTAGGAGGCAACTAGTTCAAAAAAGGTGGAGACCTCATCAGTGGGATTAATGTCCTAGTCAGAGAGACCAGAGAACATACTTGCTCCTCTGCCCTGTGATTACAGTGAGAAGCCAGCCGTCTCTGCAGAAGACAGACCTCACCAGACACAGACCTGACAGCATCTTGATCTCAAACTCCACAGCCTGAAAAATTGTCAGAATTGTATTTCTGTGGTTTATAAGCCACGTACCATATGGTAATTTGTTAAAGAAGTAGAGATGGATTAAGATAAGGATGTGGACTGAGGAGGAGAGAAGCCTTTTCCTGGCACCTGAATGAGGGTAGCCATGAGAACAGAGGTAGAGAATCTTGGCCATGCTGTGCCTACACTCAGAGGTGGGACTGTGTGTGCACCCACCCATGATTGTGCATGTGTATGCACCGAGGTGCGAACTCTCTTCACTGTGCACAACTCAAGGGGGCTGTTTGTTTGAATCTGGTTCATTCTGTCTACTTTATGGGGCAGCGTAGTCCAAACTTGCCACTCACAGGCAGTTGATGTCACATATGGAAGTTGGTCTTCTCTTCCAAGCTCCTTCAGGTCATTGGAAGCAGTGGCGGAGGTCCTTGCTTTATTGATGGGTGCCACATGGTAGCAAGGCTCCTGCCTGTGCATTGACTCTGGCATTATTGTCTGTAATCATGGGAGTGGCTGTCCTCTCAGATCCTGATTTTCTTCTCCTCTAGAGAGGAAGTTACGATCTTGAGGACCTATTTCACTGACTTAACACTTTTCTTTAATTCAACTCACATTTTAAGCTAGATATATTTGCTACAAGTTTATATCATGAATTCAGTGGACTAGGTGTGTATGTGTATATTTGCATGCATGTATCTTATACTGTCTTTCTATGCATACACATACTTAAATAAATATATGACAAATAAAACATTTTAAAAAATATCAATAAAGCTCCTAAAAATGATTTCACTTCCTTAAGGCTCATGTACCATACTGAGAAAAAGTATCTGTGGGAATAACAGCTGGTTACAGTAACTGTAGATCACAGGGTCTGGTTTCAGCAAAAGCAAATACATATACATATATATGTTTGATATATATATATATATACATATATCTACAATTATATTACTGCTATTTCTACCCAGAGATTATGTATGTAGTATGTATCTAGATTCATCAAAACTTGTCATGTTCTGGACTATACATTAAAGTCATGTCCTTTATGACATTGTTAGTAAAGTTACCAAGCTTCTGGTAGACCAGATATTCCCTTAGTTAATTTCAGTATTTACTGTAGTGACATTTATTTTGAAAAAAGTATAAACCAATTAAGTTCCCCATTACCACAGAGAGAGACAAAGATAAAGAAGGAAATATGCATGTGTTTCTCCTGAAGGGAAAGTAAAATTTTAGTGACGATAGGAATATCTCAGGGGATTTGGCTCATCTCTTGGATAATTTCTGCAGCACTGAAACACTATCACAAAGAACAATCTATTGGTCTGACCATTTTCATAATCTAGCCCATACAGTCTGAAAAGCTTTGCCTTCACATAAAATCAGCAGATTGAATATGTTGGCAAGAAGCCCTATCTTTCTGTTTAGACTACATTGCGAATTTATTGTAGCCTGTAGCTCACATATCTGATGGCTGATTGAAGAACTACACATTGTAACATTTAAAATGAAATGTTTGCCTGGTTTTGTACATGGCTTCATAATTAAACCTGTGATGAGATCTGGTCAGGAGAGAGCAAATGCATCTCTAACTGACCAATTGCATCTTTTCTGGCTTTGAAAGTATGCCTGTGTAGACATAAACCATCTTGGCTATAGATTTGTTTGAGACTAGGGCTCAAACCTGATACCTGAAGCTTTGGTGATTGGCTGGTGCTCTATCAAGTGAGCCACACCTCCAACCCCATTGACTATATGTTTGCACTGCTCAACCAATTGGAGGATTTCCCTTGACCTAAATGTCCAGCTACCCATTCATTTCACAGAGATGAAGATGATAGGAGAGGGCTCATTATGTCCCTGATTTAGGTATCTGAAGCCATATTTGAGTTATAGTGCCTGCAGGTATAGCTAATCCTTCCAATCCACAATGATCTCCTCTGCCTTTTCTGAACAAGTAGAAGGCATTTGGAATTTTCTCTGCTACTTAACTCTCTCCAAAAGTTTGCATTACTTTTCTCCTTCCTCAGTGCCCCAAGTACAACAGATCATAAAACTTGTTGAGTGAATAATAGCTCAGTTAACTTTATAGCCAATACATGGTGATGTTGTTAGTGGTGAAAGATAGTGTCAGACAGGAGGAAGCTTTCTCTGCATAACTTTGAAAATCGTCCATTTTTAAAGGAAGCCTAGCTTCTCTGATCATTGCATTTTAAAAAAATATTTGAGTTTAGCATGTTGTAATATATAAACTATACTTTTTCCTATATAGTAAAATGCCATGAATTTAAAGATTTAAAATCTGTAGTATGTACTATCTAGTATATAGAAATTAATTATATGGTTATGGTATTCATAAATGAATATGAATGTATTATATTACTCACAGGTTCTGGAGCCAGGAATACTAGCTTTCACTCTTACAACCTTCTCTTGGCAATTTTTTTTTGTTGGTTGTGGGGCATGAACTCTGGGCCTGGGCACTGTCCCTCAGCTCTTCAGCTCAAGGCTAATGCTCTACCACTTGAGCAAGCACCACTTCTGGTTTTTTGTGTATGTGGTACTGAGGAATTGAAGCCAGGGCCTCATGCATTCAAGATAAGTACTCTCCCACTGAGCCACTTTCCCAGCCTTCTGTGTGGCAAATATTATGCCCATTGTATCAGCATGTTTTTGGTAGCAAGAAATAAAAAAGGTCAATAATACCCATATTATCTCAGATAATGCAGCATCCAGAAAGAAGACTCCTGCACAGCGCAATCAATCTTTGGCTTAGAGTCTTATCATGCACTCAGGAACCCTGTAGCAAGCATCTGCCTGTCTTCCATGCTGTGACCTCTTCCTTCTCACCTCATACAGGCAATGCTACAGTGGAGCATTGCTGGCAATGCATCACATGTAGATATGACAAAACCAAGAGGAGAAAAGACTCTTTCCTTGGGCTTCCCAGCATTCATCCTCTATGGACCAGTGTCTGTCTAGGGTGAACCCAAAATAGAGGATTGATAGTATAGACATACTTGGAGTTAGTCAGGCACCATGTTCGGAGGTGGGGTTGAGAGCATTTTCTTAAATCCTTTACAGAGGAAATGAAATTGGATATCTGCTGAACAAGGAAGTGGGAAGAAAGAAGTATCTGCTGTGAGCATTTTGTTACATAAGAAAAGTTAGAGAAAGTGGAGTAATGTGCTCAAGGCCAAGGGTTGACAGAAAGGATCTGAATCTGAGATGCTGAACTCAGATCACGTGGGTCAACCTCCTCAGTTTACAACTTAGATACCTGTGGGCCAGAGTCTTTAATCACATCTTCTACATCTCACAGACCTACATCATAGCTGAGCTAAGTCCCAACACAGTTCCTGTTCCTGTGTTTGTTTTCTATGACCACATTGCATCTGTTTGGGTGAATTTAGACTTAGACTTTCATGTATATAATTATACAGAAATATAAAGCACTTCAAGCATTGCTTCTCGGGCTCTACTACTTATTTGCTGATTGGCTAAATGTTTTCTAAATTACATTAATCTAGGTAACTAGATTCTCGAATACTTCGTATAAAGGCTTTTCGTTTCCTCTCAGCACTTGGCTAACACGTTGAGGCTATTAGTAGATATGGCTTAGCCAGGGAAAAAGGCAAATAGCATGTCTTGTGTGCAGGGGAAAGTACTTTGTAAAGATTATACTTAAATAACACAAACATTAATTATTATGCAAAGCAGAATGCAAGTTCAATTAAAGGAAACATGGTAATCTGCATTTCCTCTAAGATTTCACTTGTGTCAGCCTGAAACAAGTCAAGAAGTGCTGTGTTAAGCTAATATTCGTCGGCATAAGCCTTTCCAGAATAAAAATATGATAGCTATTAACTCATCACAGAAGTTATTTGTACAAGTAAACAAAGCAGTTAGCATGTCGACTGTTTCCCAAGAATAATATCTGTAATAATAGCAATATTTTGATGAAGTTATGCTTTCTTTAACAAATGCACTCTATTCTTTTTGTTTCACTACTGTTTCCAAAGACACTATTCCCTTGGAGTTTTGTTGCCTGGATTTAGTTGGCATTTATTCTTTTATTTAGCGATATGTGTGTGTGTGTGTGTGTGTGTGTGTGTGTGTGTGTGTGTGTCCTGGTACTAGAACTTGAATTCAAGGCTCCATGCTCTCCCTTAGTTTTTTTCTTTCACTCTGCCACTTGAGCCATATCCCCACTTGTGGCTTCTTTTTTCTGGGTAATTGGAGATAAGAGTCTCACAGCCTTTTCTGTTCAAGATGGCTTTGAACTGTGATCCTCAGCTTCCTGAGTAGCTAAATAACAGCTTTGAGCCATTTGCCACCCAGACAGAAACTTTTTTTTTATTGTTAGTGAAGTGTGACATAGGTGCATTCATAAAAACAGAAGAGAGCAAAAGTCTTAGCTCAAAATAGTTTGAACATACATGTCAATTCCACCAGGACATTATGGGATGTCCACAGTGGCCTACCCAGTAGTTTCCCATTTCAGTCATTAAGCCCTGGACAAAAGTGGTCATTATCTGGCATCTACCACAATAAAGTGGTTTGGGAATTTCTAAGCTCTGGGTGTTTGGAATCATGCAGTAAACATTCTTTGGGCCCATCTGCATTTCCTCAGTATTACTATTGTAAGATATTCTCATGGTGCTGTATGTTATCATAATTTGTTTATCTGCTTTGGGTTGACAGTGTCCCATCATGGGGAACCCTGGGAGAATTAACCTGAAGAAGTATAGTCAGCTAACAGCTAGTGATAGTGCTTTAGGGATGTGCTGGGACATTCAAGTCCAGGATGAGGTCTCTGTGTGGGAATATTCAGAGCGTGAGGAGTCTGGTGAGAGTAGATATTAAGTTCTGAGTACATCTGCTCAATGTATAATTCCTCCATGGACACTTGCTGCACTGTATAATTCCTCTATGGACACTCGCTGCACTGAAACTCTCCATTGAATTTGTGGAGAAATTCCCAGAGTCACACTATATACAGTTAGGGATTCCTTTCTGCCCAATCCTCTTCCCTGTCCTCTTTCAGAAATGTAAAATCTTCTCTGTGGTTTGAAGGCAGATCTGGGTGCATTTACTTCATAGGCATTACATTCAATAACTAACTAATTCATTCAATCATTTGCTTATCTGAGCTGTGTATTGAGATGTTATACAATCTTTATTTATCCAATTTGCAAATGTTCCTCTTTAGAAGGGCCCTAAACATTCTTTTTAAAAATTTTTATTTATTTTTTATTGTGAAAATACTGTACACAGGGGTTATAATTACATGGTCAAGATAATGAGTACATTTCTTATCAAGCATTGTAGCCTCCTCCTTTGTTTACCCTTCCCAGCCTCCCCCCGCCCCTCAACCCAATCCTCTCCCCCTTCCCCCCACCAAAGTTGTAAAGTTCGTTTTCGACATGACAACTTGTACTTCTCATTGTTGCAATGGGTCCACCTGTATCCTTATTTAAACAACTTGTTTTTCCCCTTCCCCTCCATAAATTATACTGACATCAAATACAGTGAAAGCAGGGGTTATACTGTGGGGGAGGGACATACAAAGCAACAAAGAAATAATCTTATAAATGCGCCTAAACATTCTTAAGCATGTGTTTCACAGCACATTTGCTTTCTGTGTGGAAGTGCTGGTAACAGGCAGGTGTAACTTTGGTAGATACTGTTCGAGTTTAAGTAAAAGACTGTAGCAGTCCACATTATCACACAGAAGACATGGAAGCTCCAATTGCTGCCCATGTCTTCACATAGCCCTCACATTTCTCCAATGCAGAACACATTTAACTAAGTTTACTTGCCCTTTGTTTGTCTGTCTATTCTATAATATGAAGTGTCTATTCGTATGTGCATACTTTTATTTATTTTTCTTGCTGATTTGGTAGGCCTTATTTATATATTGTACTTATGAATACTGAACTCTGTAATCTGCTTATGTGTAATGACTTCAATACAAGAGGTTCTTCATGTTAATATACATAACAAGAGGTTTTTCATGTTAATATATAATTTTGTACCACTATCTTTCCTTTTCTATAGAGCTCTCTTGGATGTTCAAGTTGTTATATTCTGGAAGTTCTTATTTTGTTTGGTTTTTATACATTTTTAGATCTTTAAAAATTGTACCATGGGGTTTCTTTTGCATTTCTATACACTCTATCATGTGTTTTGATCATATTTACCATCTAGAATTGTTTCTTATCTTCTCAGTCCCCTATTTTGAAACAATTTGTTTTATGATTCCATTTTCATGCATGCATATAATGCTCTTGGATCACATCCACATGATATCACCCTCTACTGCGCCCCTTCCCTATCTCTGGTTCCCCTCTCCCAACATTCCCATTTTCACATTCATCCTTATTGTTGTTTTGTGTGGAATCATATGAGAGAAAATGTGGTATTTATCTTTCTACTTATTTCCCTTAATAGGATGGCACTTAGCTCCATCCATTTCTTGTAAGTAGCGTAACTTTCTTCTTATTTATGGGCGAATAGCACTCCATGTGGACTAATTTGAGATGGGTTAGTGTTTTCATTAAAGGTCTGGTAGAACTCAGCAATGAATCTCTCTGGTCTTGCTTTTCTTTGCTGAGAGACTTCATTATTGTGCCAATCTCAATGTTGGTTGTACATCTGTTTGGTTTATGTCCTATTGTCTTATTTAGATGGATCAAATACATCTAGAAATGTATCTGTTTTGTCTAAATTTCCAGCTTATTGAAATATTGCTTTGGAATTTCATTGATGTTTATTGTGATATTTTCATCTCTAATATTATTAATCTGTGCCGTCTCCCTCTTTGTTTTGGCTAGTTTGGAAAGGGTTTGTTAACACTGTATACTTTTACAAAGAACTAGCTTTTGGCTTCATTGATCCTCTGTCTTATTCTATTAATCTCCATTTCATCAATCTCTACCCTAGTCTTTATTATTATTATTTTTTTGCTGACTGATTTTGCATTTGGCTTGTTCTTATTTATTCAAGAGCTTGAGGTACATTGTTAGATTATTTATGTGGGATCACTCTGATTTTTGATGTATGCACTCACAGCTACAAATGTTCTTCTTGGTGCCGTCTGTGCTGTGTCCTGACCATTCTGTTATGATTTCAGTTTCATTGACTCTAGAAATTTTCTGATTCCTCCACTTTATTTCTTTGATTGCATTCTGACCACTCAAAATTGCATTTCTTATATCCTTCTTATAGCTTATCTTCTCATTAATTTCTAGTCTCATTCTACTGTAGTATGATAAGATGCATTGGTTTCAATTTTCTTGTATTTGTTAGGGCTTGCCTTATGTCTTAGAATATTTTTTTTTCATTTGGGAGAATGTTCCATGGGTTGATAAGAAGAATGTAGTTATTTATATTAGAACACTTGGTTAACATCTGTTCAAGCCACTTAACCACTTGTTTCATTTAATTCTGATGTTCCTTTGTTGATACTTTGGTCTGAAGAACCCACATGTGGGTGATAATGGAGTACTGAAGACACCCATTATTACCGGATTGTGTTTTTATGACATAGTGTTCCTTCAGTGAGCTACATTGGGTATGCTGAAGCCCAGTGTATTTGGACTCACAATTGTTCTATCTTCTTCATGGATTGTTGTCTTTATCACTACAAAGCCACTTCTGTTGTCTCTTCTCGTTTTGACTTGAAGTCTTCCTTATCAGGTAAGAATATATCCACTGCTGCTTGTTTTCAGGTTCTATTGGTTCAGAATCCTTTCACTTTAATTCTGATTTTGTCTTTGAGAATGAGATGCATATTTTGTAGGAAACAAGTGGCTGCATTTATTCTGTAATACAACCAACCAGCCTTTATCTTTTAATTAGAAACCATTAATATTCACCGTTATTATTTGCAAGTATGCTGCAATCCTTGTCATTCTTGTGATCCTTTCTTTTCATTGGTGGGACAATGGTTTGAATTAAGTGCCTTGTACGTGTTAGGCAAAGGCTTAACCATAGAAGCTCTGCCTTCAGCTCTTTTTGCTATAGTTGTTTTTTGAAAAAATAAGGTCTTGCATTTATGACGGTGCCAGACTGGATGTGAATCTCTGCTCCAAAGTGGGGGACCCTCCGCCACATTCCTCGTGGGGGTGAGGCAGCTCCAGAAAGCTGTGACTTGTGTGAGGAACTGGTGGGTGCCCAGTTCACTCACTGCCGCCCTCTGTTCACTGCCTCAAGCAGGGGCCCCAGAAGCAGCTCTGATTCATCTACAGTGAGGTGAACTGTTTTCTCCCTTACCCGGTGTTTTGTTTGCCAAGTAGCACGCCATTGGCTCTGGGTGGTGGACTTGGGAGTGGCAATGAGTAGGGTGTGCTCCATGGACTTTGCCCATCCACGGACTCATCCCCTGCTCAGGCTTTGCTCTGGGAAGGGGACTCGGGTGCCACTGATGAACTCCTTGGCATCAAAGTGGGCTCTCAGCCCAGGGAATTGGTGAATGTTTGCAAAGCGCCTTGTGGCTAAGGAATGGCTTTTAGAACGGAGCCGGTCAGGTCCTAGTCTTGAGAGGTTTCAGGCTCCTGTGGCTGATGTGGCTTTCTATGAGGAAAATCTCACCCCACCACTTTTTAAAATGGATCTAAAATTTGGTATTTACTGATTGCCCCTGGTCACTACCCCTCTATTCTTTTACTGGTGACCTTTCTAAATTGTCCACCTTTCCTTGTAGCCAGGTGCCTGAGATTTTATTTCAAGTCAGTGGAGTCTCAGGTATGTTGGATATTTTAATATGCCATCTTGCCTCTCTTGCCCTTGTGTTTTTCTTCTTCTTTTTTTCCTTCAGGCAAAATCTTACTAAATTTCCCAGCCTGGCCTTCAACTTGTGATCCTCCTATCTGAATTTCTCTTGTGTAAGGATTATAGGCATATGTCACCATATGCACCATATGCAAAACTTTTTAGTTTTACTTTTTACGTTTTGTGAAAAGACTGCCTGGAGTTGACTTTGGTCTTTATTTGAATTACTTTGTTCACAAGACTACAAACTTGTTGAAATAGAGAAAAATTTTTACTTGTGGTGAAGGCTTTCTTTTCTTCAACTGCAATACATGTATTCATTTGTTCAGGCATGTATTCATTCATCCCTCAGTAAATATTTATTCAGCATTCGTGATATACTTGTAAGAAATGTGAGATGCATAGGATTCCAAGGAGATAGGCATGGATTTAGCTGTGGTTACTGGAGAGCTTGTAGCCTAATGAGTTGAATGAGTGGAAAGATTAGAAAGTAGAAGGATACCAGGTTTGCACTCAAATGGACAATGTTTATTTATTAGCTGTGACCTTGAGCAAGTTATTCAGATATTTCTGAGCTTCATCTGGTGAAAATACTAAGTGCTGTGATGATTAGAGATAAAGTTCAGAGCATGTCTATCACTAATGCCTGCAGCACAGAAAGATATATGTAATTTATATGTCTTATTGTTAGTTCACATGGAAAGGCTTAAAAAGGCATCATAGTCACTGAGCATATCTGTGGAAAATAGGAAGGACTTTTTAGAGGTTAAAATATACAAAGGTTATTTGAGCTCACCATAACCTCCTGATAAGTTGGTACTGGTAACGTTTGGTGTGTGTGTCTGTTTGCATATGCATGTGTGTATACATGTGAGCATATGTGTTGGGAGGAGGAAGAAGGGAGAGTGCTCAGGATAAAGAGAGGAAAAGAGAGAATGAGAGAGAAAGGGAGAGAAAAGTAGAGGAAGAAAAAGAAAGAGAAAACCATAGAAAGAAAGAAGTCATTGATATGAAGGGAATGCTATAAGTCATTCTTTAGATTCCATCTTGAACATTTTATAGGTCTGGTGTAATTTCATGAGGATACAGTAGTGATAAAAAATATGTATGGTAGATTGGCCTACTTTTACAAAGGAGACCGATGGTGAAGTATACACACCCACAATAGCAAATACAAATACTGTTATAGTCTGGTTTTGGGCCAAACGGCTTAGCCTATGGTCATTGTTCTTTTCTGTAAAATGGGTCTTACATTAGATGTTTAACTAAATGGAATCCATAAGATAATGGCAAAACTCGTGTCATTCAGTAACCTGTGGTTTTCTGTGTGGAGCTATGGCTGTCATATTCCTTCTTATGGCTAAGGTGAAGAGGGCAGGCGCCGGGCTTACAGAGGCAGACAGAAAGGAAGTAGATATGCAGAAAGTAGCAAAGCTATGAAACGAAATGACTCCTATCTACTCCCAGTTTTTATTCATTATCCTTTCCTAAGACCCAATGCCCATCGTGTTTTTGAAACATATCAAACATCACACCTCTGTGTACTACATTTGTCAATTTGATTTCCCTATGTTGCAATCAAAAAGTCTTTGGGATAAGTGTTAAGATGGAGGTTGTATGCTTCCACATATGAAAGATGAATTAAAATTTCTTCACTGGCCAAGGAAGGGATTTTTGAAGAAAGGATCAGTGGAAATTACCCGTCAGCGGAAGAGAGGAAACACACGTATTCTAAGCAGACAAGAAAGATGGGAGGAGAGTTACTATGGAGTCCTAGCTATTATATCTAGTGGGTACAATGCTGTGATGCTGGGACCCAGGCAGGAGACAGAAATGGATGAGGAGGGAATTAAAATCACCGTGCCTTTGTTCATAGGGACAGGCCTGATGTGAGTCCTCCAGTTCTGTAAATTCTTTATGGAGAACTTCATTCAGCTGCAGTTCAGGCCTCTACTTTGGACCTCACCCACTGCTTCACAACTGAGCATCTGGTAGTGGGTGATAAACACTGTCCCACACATCACAATCAAGTTCTGGAGCCTTATCTTAGGGACTAGCACTTAGCCTCATTTCTTCTCTCTCCCTTCCTTTGTAACTTGTTCTTCAGGAAATATAGTTTGTGACAATAAAGCCATAGGTGACCGCCACTAAGATGGCTCATGACAGGAGATAGAACTATTCTATGGAGTGGGAAAATCCATCCATAGTAAGGGTATTTGGACTACCATAAAGAATTCTGTAAGGCTCATAATGACACCTAGTATTTATTTATTTCTAAGCTCCACTAGGCCAAGTCACAGCAATGAGTTAAAAGTTAACAGTAAAGGACTGGGAAGGTGGCTCAGTGGTAGAGTGCTTGCCTTGCATGCATGAGGCACTGGGTTTGATTCCTCAGCACCACATAAGCAAAAAGAAAAAAAGAGCCAGAAGTGGTGCTGTGGCTCAAGTGGTAGAATGCTAGCCTTGAGCTGAAGAGCTGAGGGACAGCGCCCAGGCCCAGAGTTCAGGCCCCACAATGGACAAAAAAAAAAAGTTAACAGTAAAACATTTGCATTTATTTGAGTAAGCAATTCTCTTTGGTGTTTTTTTTCATCCTTCTTTCTTGTAAGCAATTCAAGCTATTTGAGGAAATGTGTGAAGTAATTACACAGTTACTAAATACTTCATTCTTGGTAACTGACTATTATGGTTTCAACATGAACGGTTCCCCCAAGTCTCACATGTTTGATTGCTTCCTTTCTAGCTGGTTGCACTATTTTGGGAAGTTGTAGAAACATTGGGAGATGGCACCCTACTAGGGGAAGTAGGTTTGGGAGAGGTGAATGTGTGAAGGTTAACTGGGGACCCCAGGCTGCTCCTTCCTGTTTCCTGTCTGTTATGGCTTGAACGTTTCCACCATTTCTTTCCCACCAGGAGGGACAGAAACTGCTGACCCTGTGAACCAAGTCAATCTTTCTTGTGGGAAGCTGTGCTCTTAGGTATTTCGGGTATTTGGTACCTTCATTTCTCTCAGGCTGGTGATAAAGAGTGGGGTTTTTATTTTAGTCATGTTAAGTTGCAGGACAAAGGAAAGCCAACTTGCTTGGTGACTCACTCCCCCCCCCCCCCCCCTCCGTAAACTCCAGTACCACTTCTGGAATCAATGGATTCTGGGTTGGAATTGGATTGGCTGTGCAGTGTCTGTGGGATACTGTGCAGCTCTTACCCTTCTAACAGGAGGTAGCCTATTTCACCATCATTTCCAGACCTTCCTCTTCATGCTGCTCAATCAGAGATGATAAGACTGGATCAGCCGTGTTTCCACATTATCTTGAACTGCGTATTTGATTAGACTCAAACCCAGACTCAAATCCATCCGTCATTACAGATGGCCTTATTGCTTATCCAGGGCTAATACCACTTTATCTAGAGCAGCTTCTTTCTCTCCAATCAACATCTAATATCAAGCGACAGCTAGCCGGAGAAGGATTTGGAGAGCGGTAAACTAAATGGGAAAAAAAAAATCAATGACAGAGTATAAGGAATTCATACAATTCCTGCAAGTGCATGGGACTGCGAACAGGCCTATTCAGAACCTCTCAAACACGCGAGAGGAGAGGTCTATGGAAACGTGCACACCATTGAGCACTAGCTGCTTCAGCTCTCCTGTGTGCAGAGTGAGCACTGGAAAGGGCTAGTGTGTGACTGTGCATTTGGCAGGGTGTGGTTATCAGACTGATCTCCCCACACAAGCCAACACTTGCTACTATTTTCGTGTATCTTTTTCAATGCTAGGCACTGGGTTATGAATTTTTCCCAGTCGTCTTGTTTAACAGAGGCAGCCTTATGAGCTGGAAGCTATACACCCCTGGCTTTCATTAACTGAGAAGTAACTTGGTGGAAGAGGACTGAAGACTTTGGTCTTTAGGATTCCAGGGGGTACACAGGGCCCATCCTTATGGGGTGACCATTGTATCTATCTTGGTCTCTTGGTGTCTTGACATTTTTACCTCCTCTCCATTGATTTGGGCTAAGTGGATTGTTGTTGTTTAACTTTGTGATTCTCCCAGAGGCAACCTGGTTACACCTGCCACTGTATGATTTCCTATTTCCTGTTAGGATCACCATCCAGCAGCCTGCTCTTCCTATGGAATGTGATCAAGGATGAATCAGATCACCCACGGAAAGCAAACCAGCACAGCACCTAGAATGTTCTCCGTAATACAGCCTGGCTGTTGCGTCCTACACCTCTTGGGCTTGATAAAACAGCATTAGCATCATCCACGTTTTTTTTTTTATTTTGGCAGCCTGGTATCCAGTCCCCTGCCCCCATCTCCAGTCCCAGCCAAGCACCAGTAAACTCTCAGCCAGGCCTTTCCTGGTGTCAGCTCTCCCTGTGCCGGGGACTTCTTTCTCCACCTGCCCCTGGGTGGAGTTTAGCAATTACCCAACTGCGCCTCAGAAGGGCCCAGTGTGAGTGTGTAAAGGGAACGAGGGAGGAGGGCTGAGATGAATGGATGGACTGTCAATCTTTTGTGCTTTCTTCCAGTTTTACCATTTCAACATCTTTGCCGACATGGAATTTGAATTTCAAAAGGTTTAAAGAACATTTCTCAAGCTCACAATTTCCCAGCAGCTTCCAAACGTCTTAAAATATTACCTTCAATCTGGTGCTAGTAATGAGGGGATGTGGAGTTCTTATGTGCGCAGTGTCACGCTGGCTCTTCAAGAGCTGCCCCCTCCCCTCCCAGTGGCCTGGGCTCACCCACAAGCGAGCATTCAAACCCACTAGACTCCCTTCAGTTTCTGGCAAGAACAATCCGATTCTCAGAAAGCTGGTACCTACGGAGCTTCACGGAGGAACAATTCCCTAAATGTATAAGCCAGGGATCATCTATATAAGGAGAGGGAGTGATGGATGAGTGGGTGCAGGGAGGAGCAGTGGGAGGAGTTTTCCCAGATCACAGGGAAGGGTTCTCGGTTCTCTTCTCCCTGTTCCGGGGGAGCCTCTGAGGCTGAGATCGCAATTGTGACCTGTCTCAGGCAATGCCGTCGTTTTTATTTAGGATGAACGAGGCTGTTGTGAAGAGCTACAGCAGGAATCCCTCTGTCAGTTCTGCATTAAAGAACCATTAAAATGAAGTGTTACTGTAAGAAAGTCGGCCTGCTAGACAGTTCTCAGAAGAGCTTTGTGCCTTTTCTGAGAGCCGCTTGCTTGGCCTCTCCATTTTCAGGGGGGGAAGGGACGGGTCCCCTAACGAACTGAACCTTTTTAATTGATTACAATAACAGAAGAGAGCGCAGCAGTGTGAATTGTTGGCAGGGCTTTGCAGCCAGTGGCGAAGCGCTGCATATTCATTTGTCTCTCATTGGCCAAGATGAATCCTCTTTTGGTATTAAAGCAAATGTGCTGTGAAGTTGCAGAGGACGGGGTTTAACAACTTTTCCTGGCTGGCAGCCTGAGTCTTTTTTTTTCTCCTTCTTCTTCTTTCTGTTTTCTTTATTATTATGGGATGGTAGGAGGTCCAGGAAGTAGTGGGAGTTAAGGGTTGAGTGGAGGGCAGAGAAGTAGGGATTGTTTAGGGGAGGTAGGAGCTGTGCAGGGCAGAGATAGTCCAGGAAGTAGAGGAAGAATGGCTTTATAGGAGTGGGTGTGAGTATGGGGGTTGAATTACAATGTGGAAGCCATAGGAGGTGTTTCTTTGAAAACTGTCTATAGTGGCATCAGTAGGCATCTGTCAGTGTCTGTGGAGGGTTGTCTCAGGACCCCCAGGGGTAGGAATACTGGCAGAGCAGGTGCCCTGGGCTCACATAGGGTATGACTCTGTATTTGCGTATCACCGATACCTTCACCTGGACCTGTATATTTGCATTATTGCTGGATTACTTATAAGGTGAAACACTTTGTTAAGTTTGGTTATACGGTCTTGACTTTTTTTTTCTTTTTTCTTTTTGTCAGTTGTGGGGCCTGAACTCTGGGTCTGGATGCTGTTCCTCAGCTCTTCAGCTCAAGGCTAGTGCTCTACTGCTTGAGCCACAGCTCCACTTCTGGCTTTTTCTGCTTATGTGGTGCTGAGGAATCGAACCCAGGGTCTCATGCATGCAGAACAAGCACTCTACCACTGAGCCACCTTCCCAGCCCCGGGTCTTGACTTTTAATCTGTATTATTTCTATTGTTGTCTCCCTGATTTCTTTTGGTTTGATTTTCTTTTATTTAACATTTTCAAGCTTCGGTTGTTTGGCTCCAGGCTGGGTAACCTATACATACAGAGGAGCTGCATGTAGCAATTATTGTGGTAGTCCAGGAAATGGGAGAGAATTAAATCCTCTTCTGACAGAAGAGAGGAAACAGTTCATCTGGCCTTGGTTTCTTTCTTGGTCTTATTAAGAAAGAACCACAGGATTTGGAAGTAGTCCTGGTCCTATCTTGAATAAACCAAGGAGGAGATCCTCTTATTAGCTTTCTCTCTGTCCTTATCTGCCCTTTTACCTCCCTTCTCTCCCATGATATGTTTTATCTCTCTAATATTGGCCTTCTTCTCTAGTGTATTTTCACTCACGGAGACTATTGGTTTAAAGAAGTAGCTTCTTTCTGCTGACATAACTCATGCTATTCTCTTCACCTGACTGCTCTTCTCCAAGCCCCTACACCAAGCTCCTTCTCCTACTTGGGCCTGGCACTTCCCACTCATTCTTCAAGCCACAGTCTAACCCAGCCCCTTCAGACAAGCCCTTTGGGAATGCCCTGAGCCGTGTAAGCCTCCCTGTTCTGGCCTCTTTTCATACTAGGCATTTCCTTCACAGCACATGTTTTAAGTGTCATTAAATAATTACCAGCTGCACCCAGCATGATATTGATGTTCCTAGAAGATCTTTAATAGTTATTAATAAAAATTAACAAATTACATGCTTCCTTTAGACTGTGCATCATGAAAAACTAACAACGGTTTACGGATATAATACTGCGATGGTGGCATTTGCAATCTTCGACCCAGAAGCACAGCATGCTCACCAGCTGTTCAGGAAAGTATTAGAACATTTGGACAGAGGTTTGTCTTTGATGCCAAGTCAGAAGGATCATGGAGCTCTGAAGCCACTTTTCCGACTTCGTTGAACTGTGGCAAGGGCCATGTAGAAGATGCAAGTTTGATGGTACACACCATAAACACTCAAAGAAATATTTCAGGTTGAAGTCAATACGTGTTTAGATGTTTGGAGCTTCTAGTTTGTGTTGCCTTAAAGCTCTGCAGTCAAGCCCCTCCATCCTAGAATGCTTTCTTTTTCTTTTTGTCAGTCGTGGGGCTTGAACTCTGGGCCCTCACACTGTTCCTAAGGTCTCCAGCTCAAGGCTTTACCACGTGAGCCACAGCACCACTTCTGGTTTTCTGGTGGTTTATTGGAGATAGGAGTCTCATGGGCTTTCCTGCCCAGACTGGCTTTGAACCGCAATCCTCAGAGCTCAGCCTCCTGAGCAGCTAGAATTATAGGTGTGAGCCACCAGCGCCCAGCATGGAATGCTTATTGTTTGGATGGAGTAGCCAAGTGAACCTCAGGTAGAGGATGAAGTTCACTGGACTAACTCAGGACTGGCACTTGCTAATCTTTTTAGGGAATTAGGGAAAAGTAAAGCACATACTCCGTCATCCTTTTTTTTGATGGTGGTACCAGGAATTGAGCTCAGGATATCGTGCTTGCTGGGCACATCTTCTGTCGCTTGAGCAACGCCCCTAGACTTTTTGCTTGTAATTTTTTTCAGATAAGAGCTCTCACTTTTCCCCTAGCTAGTCTCCAATTGAGATATTCCAGCCTTTGCCTTCTGAGTAGCGTGGGGTCAAAGTGTACATAACCCCACCTGGCTTGATTCGAGGTCTTTCTAACTTGTGCCTGGGCTAGAATTGAAAAACAGTCCTCTTGATCTCTGCCTCCCAAGTAGCTAGGACTACAGATATAAGCCATGGCATCCAGCATTTTTTCCCCTTTTTTGTAGTTCGGGGGTTTGACTTCATGGCCTTGTGCTCTCCCTCAACTTTCTTGCTCATAGCTGGCATGCTACCATGTGGTTCATCTGGCATCCTGCTGGTCAGTTGAAGATAGAATTTCATGGACTTGTTTCTGGGCTGGCTTCAAACTGTTAACCTTTAGGACCCAGCTAGCATTATAGCTGTGAGCCCCAATGTCTGGTTTATTAGCTCTGCTTTTTGCTGTTATTTTGGAGATAGAGTCTAGTAAACAACTTTGTTCAGGCTGGCTTTGAACTGTGATCCTCCAGATCGCAGCTCCAGATCTCAGCCTCCTGAGAAGCTAGGATTACAGTCGTGAACCAACAGTGCCTAGCTTCCCATATTTATTTTTTTAAAGGAAACTAAAAGGCATCAGGATGCCAATATGAGAACAGAATCTTTTATATCTTAAAATTTTCTCCCCTGTGTTTATAGTCTCTTTGCCCATGCTGAATTGAATGGCATCTTCTTGTAGCTTGTCTTGATTGCATTGTTACATAGCAGTCATAGAGTTCTCATAGAAATAACCTTTCACACTCATCTGCTGTAGATTTGTATGATACACATTTACATTCCTTGATTACAACAGATTATACAACTGGCGCCTGTGGGTTTGAGAGCAAACACAGCGGAGTCTTAGGAAGGGTGAGTGGGAATGGAGAAGGCAAAGATCCTGTGAAACAGGAGCTGGTACTCAGCAGGCTAAGGGAGTTTACAGAGAATGGAGAGTGCTGTGTAATCCCTCAAACTGCTAGGTAGTGGGTACGAGGATGTCACCTCTATTCAGAGGTGTTTAATACTTTATTAGTGTCAGTTTCCTTCCCAGACAGAAAGCAACAGAGAGGCAAAATCATTTCCTGCACACAGCAGGTGCATGGAAATAACCTTGAACAGAATGGCTAGGCTTCTCTCTGAAGAGTTCACTCTCTGGCCCCTGTTTTTACTGGTTATGCTTTCTGGTCATTTCTTCCCTCTTTTCCCTCGATGGAAGAGTCACAAATGATATCCCTACCATAAGAGACCAGTTAATAAGAGAAAAGCACGCTAAGTTTACACAGCCACAGGCTTACATGACTTTAGAAACAAAGACCCTCCCAAAGATAGCAAGAACTATCTCTTTATGCTTAGATTCCATGTTTATTATACAGCTTTGTGGAGATAGGACTGGATAAAATAGGGCTGACCAGAGTGCCATGGACAGAGAAAAGGATCTAGCCAGGCCTTGCTGCCCAGGTTCTCTATGGCCTTTCTGTGTTGCACCCTTCCCTGGTGGGGCTCAGGATCTTCTGTGGGGTCCACTGTCATGCAGTGTAGGTCCTAGAATGTCTTGATGGCTTGCTCTCTTACAGAGAAAGATGGCCGAAGGTTAGCATACTGGTTCCAGTTTCTCTGAATCATGTCAAAGGAGAGATTCTGAATTTTAGAGGAGCCAGTAGTGCTACACTTTGGGGTATCATTCTTGTGGGGCCCAACAGAACTTTAGTTCACGGACAGTAGGAACAAGGCGCACAGGAACAATCACGACAGCCTCAAACTAAAGCAGGAGATGTTCGCTATCCTGTGCCCACCGAGCAGGCTAACTGATAAAGAGTGCCGCCACGGCAGAGATTTTCGTATTTGAAATAGTGTCAAGGGGTTGTAAATATAAGACCCATATCATAAATCATGGTGACAAACCAATAGTGCAATCACATTTGAAGTCAACAAAAGAATCAACAAGAGAGGGAGGTATTTGTAAGAAAAATTGGAAACAAATCTAAACTAGAGAGACTTGATAAGGGTTCATCACTTTTCAGACACTTTGGAGTCCTGCATATATGATGTCAGTAGAATGAACCCAAGGCATGCACCTGTATATGTGTGTGGGTATTTAATGAGAGGCATTTCCTCCCCTTTCTTTCCCTCTTGACCATATGATAGGGACAAATCAGAATGACCAGAAGAAAATGATTTTCATAAGGAAGAGTGAGAAATGAAAAAAAACCCAAAACACCACATGAAAGATTTGAATCTCCTGCAGATGTTTTTTTTTAAAAAGTCTGCTGCTACACAATGGTTAGTAGCAGCAACAGTGGGCTCCAGTGACCCTTGCTGGGGACACAGAGTGAAGATGTTGACCTGGTAGATACAAGCCTACTGAGTCCCTGGAAGACCTGTTTCTTGTCCCATCTCTGCCCTTTGTTAACAACAACAGTAATAATAATGTCACAAAAATCAGGTTCTGAATCATAGTAAAGGCTGAAATGTGGGTAGACAGGAGAGGTAGCTCCACTGAAGCAGCAAATGGAAACGGAAGACTTCAAAGGCCACCACAGCTTCACAAGCTACAGGCCTTAGAGATCTATGGTTTTCTCCATAGACCTCTGTAGAGGTCTATGGTTTTCTCCATAGTGGCATTCACTGTCTTTCTCACTATGGTTGAAGGGCATGTATCGAAGACAGATAACACCAGATTCCACTCTTCTGTGAGTTGACAAGTATAACCTCTAGGGACTCATGAGAAATACCCCAGGTGTAGTGGAGGAGGACCTAGATCTGATCAGAAGTTCTACTGATGGGAATGGAGGAGCATAGGCTGGAGGGGAAGTGGCTGACTCTCCCTTCATGCTTCCGGCATGAATGCCGGTGGTGATGGAAAAGCTGGGGTGTGTAACTGAAATTGGGAGCTCTGGGTATCGCGATGCTGAATTCCATCCAAGATGAACTCTAGCTGTCTTCTCTGTTGCTTTGCAAAGATTTTCTGAGTGTGGGAAGGAGATACATTCAGGAGACTTTCCACGTTTTCTAATTCTAGCTCTCTTTTTGGTGATATGCCACTTGGTTCCATACAGAGTTGTTGATGAATAAAGTGAACATCTTAGCTTTTTGGGAGAGTAAGTATTTATTTTTTTCGTTGCTGTGGAATCTATTCATGGCTATGAGCAGTTACTTAAGTATGTTTTCTAGGATCTGGGAGGAATTTTCAAGACTGCATGATGTAAAGTGGGAACTATGAAGAATCTGCTGCTTGGATGGTTCCTGGTCTTCTGGAAACAGTACTGGATGGGCAGCAGTGGTTAGATGTCCTGAGTCCACCAAGACTGGCCACATGCCAACCTTCAAATTGAGATATCTATCAACCTTTTTCAAATGAAGGTCTCATGGGCTGGCAAATTGCCAGAGCATTCAGGCATGTTTATTTTGCCTTCTAAGAGTAAGCCAATCTTTATGAAACACCTAAAGGAAAATTTCAAGGAACCACAAACCTCAGGTGTATTAATATTTCACTTCCAGCAAAGTCTACCTACACTTCTGATTAACTAATGGCTACGTGGCCAAAGAAAAGGCCTCTAAATAGTAGTGTGTCTGTGAATTTGAAAAATGTTATGCTATTGTGACATCGGTGAAGCTCATCTTTCCTGTCCTTCTTCCCTCCTCCCCTTTTCTCTCAAGTATGAAATCCCCTAATTGTGTCTTATTTGGTTCCAGAGTTCTCATGGCTTATCATCTTTGCCTAAACTGACTCCTCTCAGAGACTTGTTGGAAAGGTTTGGTACTTAGTACCTGCATCTTGATGCAAATTTAAATCAGTGTGTTACCTCAGAGGTGAGGACAGAGAGCAAGGACGGAATGGAGAAAGTGCTTTATAGTTTAAACCATTGTTGAGAGAGATGATTATTTTAACTTATTTATTTTTGAGAAGGAAATATAGCCCTGCGGTTTAAAAGCCTATCTAAGCTGGGTGCTGGTGGCTCACACCTGTAATCCTAGCTACTCAGGAGGCTGAGATCTGAGGACCATGTTGCAAAGCCAGCCCGGGCAGGAAAGTCCCTGAGACTCTTATCTCCAATTCACCACCAGAAAACCAGAAGTGGCGCTGTGGCTCAAGTGGTAGAGCATTAGCCTTGAGCTGAAAAGCTGAGGGACAGCTCCCAGGCCCAGAGTTCAGGCCAGGACTGACAGAAACAAAACAGAACAACTATCTAGGCTGCTTTGTAATGTTTGAGAATGCTTTAAAGAAAAAATAAATGCAAATTAAGTAAATATAAACACAAATGCCAATTCCTTTTTAACTCATTTTAGTATCTTCACTTTAAACATCTTTAAAATCTTTATCCACGCATGGGAAGCATTCTCATCCTATCTTCACATCCACATAGTATTCCGTCGTATGGCTACACATAAACTATAGACATAAACAGTTCACTCTTTGGAGATATTTGAGCTATTTCAGTATTTTGCTGTTCAAACAAGGATTCTGTGATGAATTCTTTCATAATTCATTTCTTTAGCAAGTATAAATATATCTGTAGGGAATTTTCCCAGAAACGGAATCACTCGGTCTGAGAGTGTGCATTTGTTATTTTAATACATATGACCAAATCGCCCGCTTCTGAATTTGTACCCATTTACTCTCCCGCTGGCAATGTGCGGGAGTTCCCATTTCCCCATTACTTCAGCAACAGATTGTAATATAATGAAAGGTTTTTAATCCTTATTAAACATATTTCCAGGATTAGAGAGCTTTTGAGAAAGGAATTTGTTTTATATCTATAAACCTTCTCAATCTTCTGAAACCACTTCCCTTGGGCAGAGAGAGAACAAAGCAGCTCTTGCTGTGTTCCAGGCACCGAGCCAAGCATCGGGGACACAAAGATGAAGGCAGTAGCTTTCCTCCCTTTCCTCCCCTGCCTCCCTCTTTTCAGTTTTCGAGGCCTACTGGTTTTCCATTGCCATTGCAACCAAAGACTTAGTTTACCTTCTCTGCATCCTTGTGCAATGGCATCCTGTTTTCCTGTCTCTGCCAACTCTAATCTACAGGATGTCTTTGTCTAAGCCATCTTTCTAAGCTGTGCGTGGAAATTTATCATTCTTGTTCTTCCCTTTATGGCTCCTCGGGGCTTATAGAAATTGTGCAGGCTCCTTAGCCCAGCACCCAAGGTCTTTTCCAATCTCCCAATAACCTGCCTCTTCAGCCATCTACCTCAGTGCTCCGCTGTGATGGTTTCTACAATTTTCTTGGTGATTCTTCCCTTTTCTTCTCTACCTTTTCTCACTTGCATCTTATGCAGCATTGCTTTTTAAATGTTTTGGCAGACCTCTGCTCTAGAATTCTGCTGTGCTAATTAGAATTAATTTTCACACCTTCCTCTGATAACTGTAATCTTCTTCTATATGTTTGTTTCTTCCACTCAACTGTGAGTTCACGGAAGAAGAAACTCATTTTCTAAAATTGTTTATTATAAAGGTGATATGCAGAGGGGTTACAGTTATGTAAGTTTGGCAATGAAGACACTTCTTTTTGGACAATACCAGCCCTTCATTCACTCCTCTCCCAGATTTTCCCTCTAGTCCCCATCTACAAGTTGTATAGTTCATTTTCAACATAGTGTCTAGTGAGTATCACTGTTGCATTTGTTAACCCTTTGTCCCTCCATTTCTGTGTCCCCCATTACCTTCTAAAGATAAACAAGACAAAAAGAAAAGAAACAAAAACACCAACAAAGGAAAGACCCTAAAAAAGAAAAAGAAAAAATCCTCTTGTTTGCATTTTCTTGAGTTCATTTCAATAGATAATATTTTATATGATTCGATGCACATAGGCATTGTGCCTTTGTGAAACTCACTCATCCATCTTTAAGTATACATTGCTTAGTACATGTCTGCCCAAAGATGCTCAATAAATCTGCTTAATTACTCAGTAAAAATTCTGGGGCAGTTTCAAGATCACATTCTAAAGAGAAGTTTCCTTGGCCTTTTTTTGCTTGATGAAAATGGAAATGTACATCTTTGAATTTAATTGAAATTGAATTGTAGTTAATTGAATTGATTAATAAATAATTCCTTCCTGTGTTCTGCCACTGGAGTAAGTAATAGTTTGTTACATTACTTTTCTCATCCTGAAAACACACAATTGTAAAACACATATTCATGTTCAAATTATTTAACCAAATGGCAGCATGTATCTCAGAAAAATCTAGTCTTTAAGAGTAGTAGGTACATGGGTAAATGGAACCAAGATAGAGTGAAGACATTACCTATGTACAGAGGTAGCTCAAGGGAGATGTAATTTAGTTTTTCTCACCATATGAGTAGTCAGCACATAGCAAGGTGACTGATAGATATTCAGAGGTTAAGATGGCTGATGATAAGGGATAGTGTCATTTTAATAGCTGTTCTCTCTCTCTTTCTCTCTCTCTCTCTCTCTCTCTCTCTCTCTCTCTCCCACCAAATAATGGCTGTTGTATTTGTTCATAAACCATCTTTATTTTCTTCACACAGACACATGGACCCTGTAATCATCATCTCATCATTTTCTTTTAGACTAGTCCCAATTTATAGGTGCAATTTCACTACTTTGAGTCCCTCTTCTCTGCCTCAGAATATTGGAAAAGATTCTTTTGCATGGCATTTGTCTACTTTCTCTTACATGAAGAGTAGATTAGTATAAATGGACTTAGGTGTTAATGCTTTTACTAGGTAATATACACAGGGGCTTCTTATTAAAATTCTGTACATATTCTGAACTTTGGAAGCATATCTGGTCTTGCGATTAACATAATCTATGTTCTGTTGACTAGACACATATTTCAATCTCAAGTGCTAGTATCTACCTAACTGCCCCAAATCCTTGCTTTGAGTGCATAGTGTATCATTTCCCAAACTACTCTGTTTAAGTCAATGGTAATTGCATCTTTCCAGTCAGGTTCCCCAAGTCAAAAACCTCTGGTTCTTTTCTTTCCCACAACATACCTGACTTTCAGTCTCTCTGCAACAATTCCAGAAGTTGAGTTTGACTACTTTCCTTTTCCCAGTCTTTAGCAGACACTTGCCCACTTGTACCAGCCCAATAGACTTCCACTGGAGTATCTCCTCTTCCATTTGCCCCTCTTTATTTCTTCATTTGTCACACCACCACTAATAAATTAATCAGGTAGGTAAGTGCTGCTGCTGAAACAAATGCACCTAATAGTCTCATTAGCTTAGACAGTAAAGCTTTATTTGTTACTTAGGTGAAATATAAGGCCACTTAGTCATTAACCATTGGGGTTATTGAATTTGAATACCATGACATCCAAGCAGAGAAATGGGGGAGACAGTATGTCTTGCCTTGACCTGGAAATGATATTTTGACCTTCTGCTCATGGTTCATTGTCTCATGAATCTAGTTGCAAAGGTGAGTGGGATGTGTGGAAACACAGGAAGTTATTCTGAGTTTGAACTTTCTTGGTCATATGAGTTCTCAGAGGAAAAAAAATGGTGCTATGAGATTCCAGAGTCTTTTCTTTTCTCACATTCTCCCTCCTGTGCCCTTTGGACTATCTACAACATTCCCACCACTTTTGTCTTTCCACTACTCTTTCTTACTTGGCCTCTTTATTGCTCTTTGTCTGGGTCAGGTACACAGAGCCTCTGTCCACTTGACCTGGAAGGCTTTCCTCATGGTTGCGTGCTGTGATTGTGCCTTCAATTCTATCAGATTGTAATTCAAATTCCATCTTGCTGCCTTGTGGTTATTATGCCCCTGTGTTAGTACTGGGATTATTTAACACACACACACACACACACACAAACACACACACACACACACACACACACATACTTCCTTATCTTGTTTATTAATTATTTCTTCCACCAGAATATATGTTCAAACACCTACAAAAAGCCTGATACAAAACTGGCACACAAATATTTGTTCAGAGAAGGAACAAACCACTCTTCTTTAAGCTTGCATTTCCTTATTATATCCATATTCACCCTCAACAATAAAATTTCAGATCTCTAAGTTTGGCTACCTTCAGGCTACACATATGTCTGTGACAAAAGCATTGTGAGAAAATCAATTTTGCAGACACACCTTGTAAATGATGAAGCAATATGTGATATTCAGAGGGAAGCATATGCAACTACTGCTATGTATCTGTCTGTCTCTGTTGAATTGTAAAAAGCTTCTAGCAAGAGTCTTTCTATCATATATTCAACCCAAATTTAATTGAAATGCTTTCCTTTTTTTCTCTCATGCAAAATAGTCTCTCTCTTTCTCTCTCCCTTCCTCTCAGTTTGTTTCTAGCAATAGTCTAGATGTTTAAAGAGTAAGAAATCTTCATCCTTGTAGCTCTATATCACACACTTCTCTGACCTTTTTTACAGGTACAATTTTGCATTTCTAAAATTATTTTTAATCATGTCTGTTGCTTGTTATTGGAGAATAAATGTAGACATATAGACAGAGCCAGTTGGAGGTAGGAAGTGAAATCATGGTCTAGGTTCTTCCACAGAAAGGATTATTCTGCTGGGAGCTGCCCTCATTTAGTAAGGGATGGTTAGCACCTACCATTGGTTTCCTAGCAACACAAAGCTTTCCTGCTGCTAGGACTGAGGGTCATTTTTGCATCTCCTCTTCATTTTCTCTTGGACTCTATGAGCAAAAATTACTCTGGAAAATTCCCCAAACAGATGTTGTTTGAAAAGGGTATAGTGAGACAGAGAGGAGGGGAAGGGGGAGAGGGAAAAGAAGAAAAGGTAGAGAAGGGCATGAGGAATGACCCCAAGGGAATAGAGAAAAGTATCTTAATGTAAATGTCAGAGAGAGCAGATGAGTTTTAGGAGCCTGTATTCTCATTGTAGCCCAGACAACAGTTATTCTTATAGATGCCATGACAAATGACGTGCATTAACCAACCGAGAAGTTTCTTTGTTGGATGCCCACATCGACACACTCTTAGACCTCTATTTTGCTCTCCTTTCGCAAGCTCAGTCTCAGACTTCCCCTGTATAAGTTCTCCAAGCCTTACACGATAGCTATGTTTCAATGGTTGTTTCCTGATTGCATCTGTGGCTTGTCCAGAGCACATGTCCTCTGTGAGACCCCTGATGGGTTTGACTTCATTTTCTGACCTTGACCAATTAACTACGTGATAAGGACAACAGTGGTAACTGTTCGTGCTGCTGCCCAGCCCCTTCATGAGAAACTCTCCTCCTTTCTTTAGGGTTGGGACCCTGATTTTGTTTCATGAAACAGTATGCCCCCCAAACTCCCTGATTTTCCCAAGACTTTGAGATGGCTTGAGAAAATCTAGCTCATCAGACATGAACACAGGGCTGCCTGATGGATTTTCCAGGAATGGGAAGGTTGATAACAAGCACCTGATCCATCAGGAATAAACATTCAATCCCTTGGCAGTCTCCTTCTTCAAAAATGGAACTCAGGTGAAATACTGGGAGGTGTGGCAACAATTGGACAGCTATGAAGCTTGTGGCTTATGACAAGGCAATAGTCCAAATATTTGAACTCTTCTAATGGTTGTACCCACTTCTCTGCCTCCAGATGGGTTTTGAGAAGACAAAATTAAGCCATTTTTTTTTGTTTTGTTTTTGTTTTTGTCGGTCATGGGACTTGAACTCTGGGCCTGGGCGCTGTCCCTCAGCTCTTCAGCTCAAGGCGAGCGCTCTACCACTTGAGCTACCGCGCCACTTCCGGTTTTCTGGTGGTTTATTGGAGATAGGAGTCTCACAGTCTCTCCTGCCCGGGCTGGCTTTGAACCGTGATCCTCAGATCTCAGCCTCCTGAGTAGCTAGGATTACAGGCTTAAGCCACCAGCGCCCGGCAAGCCATTTATTTTTTTATTTTTTTTATTTATTTATTTTTTGCCTGTCATGGGGCCTGAACTCTGGGCCTGGGCGCTGTCCCTCAGCTCTTCAGCTCAAGGCCAGCGCTCTACCACTGGAGCCACAGCACCACTTCCAGCATTTTCTGTTTATGTGGTGCTGAGGAATCGAACCCAGGGCCTCATGCTTGCAAGGCATGCACTTTACCACTGAGCCACCTTCCCAGCCCCGCCATTTATTTTTTGAATTAATTCTATGCTTAAAAATCCCAAACAAGCTAGGCACCAGTGACTCACACCTGTAATCCTAGCTACTCAGGAGGCTGAGAGGATTGAAGTTCAAAGCCAGCCAGGGCAGGAAAGTCCTTGAGACTCTTATCTCCAATTAACTACCAGAAAATAGGAAGTGGTTCTGTGGCTCAAGTGGTAGAACATTAGCCTTGAGCTGAAGAGCTGAGGGACAGCACCCAGGCCCAGAGTTCAAGCCCCATGACTGGCAAAAAAAAAAAACAAAACTCAAACCCAAACAATAATAACAATAATAGCAATATACACAAGCAAGAATAAGGGATGTAGCTTAGTGGTAGAGTGCCTAATGTGTATGGGTTCCTGGTTCTATCTTAACTAGAACACACACACACACACACACACACACACACACACACACACACACACACACACCTCATGACTATAATGGTTTCTTTAAAAAAGACAAGTTTCTTAAAACACAAAGTTTGTATGGAGTTAGCAGAATCTGATTTGCTTACATTAAGGACTCTTGTGGGGCTTGAACTCTGGGCCTGGGCACTGCCCCTGAGTACTTCAGCTCAAGACTCTACCACTTGAGCCATAGCGCCATTTTGGATTTTCTGCTGGTCAATTGGAGATAAGAGTCTCATGGACTCTACTGCCTGGGCTGGTTTTGAACTGTGATCCTCAGATCTCAGCCTCCTGAGTAGCTAGAATTACAGGTGTGAGCTACCAGCACCTAGCACATTAAGGACTCTAAGTAAATCAAAATCCATATTTGGATATTGGTAAATAATTTTGCTTTAATAATTATATTCCAATGATATTATTTAAATTATGTCAAGGATTTTAATGGCCATATGGCCAACACAAATGTATTCTAAAAATACTTCCGACTTTTTTTTCATTACTGTTATCTTATTTAGTGTTGGATTTAATTCAGTATCTCCATGATGTTTGAGTTTCTTTAGCCCCAACTAAAGAAAACAATAATAATTTATAATATCTAGATGTTTCCATACATGAGAGGGAAATGGGTCCTCATTTTAAAGGGTCTATAAGAAATACCTTGAGACAAGCTCTGTGGGGAAAAAAAACAACAACTTCTCAGTTCAGTGCACTTTGATCTGTTAGTCCTTCATTATTTTCCTATTATAGCTTGAGGGTTCTGTTGAAACATTTTATAAATGATGCTATTTCTGTGTTTATAGTTGATAACCGATTTTAAGATTTGTTTTCTTTTTTTTAAATTTTTATTTTTTTTATTGTGAAAATACTGTACAGAGGGGTTACAATTACATGGGCAAGATAATGAGTACATTTCTTATCAAGCATTGTAGCCTCCTCCTTTGTTTACCCTTCCCATCCCTTCCCAGCCTCCCCCCGGCCCCTGTACCCAATCCTCCCCACTACTCCCCCTCTCCCCCGCACCAAAGTTGTAAAGTTCATTTTTTGACATAACGACTTGTACATCTCATTGTTGCTATGGCTAAGATTTGTTTTCTTTTTACATATTTTTTTATTCCAGTACTGGGGCTTGAACTCAGGTCCTGGACACTATCCCTTAGCATTTTTGCTCAAGGCTAGCAATCTAACACTTGAGTTACAGTGCCATATCTGACAGTTTGCCAGATACTGAGGTTAAAAGTTTCATGTATTTTCCTACCTGGGGGTGGGTTTGGGGTCTTTGAACTACAATCTTCAGATTTCAGCCTTCTGAATAGTTGCTAGTACAGATGTGAGCTACTTGAGCTCAGCTAATATTTATATTTTAATCAGAAAATTGTTTATTTACTAATGCAGTTGTAAGGACATTCTTATATTCTTACCTGGTCTTATTTCATTTAGTTCATACCACCTACCAGCCAGCATCTTTACAACTCTATAAAACTCCTGTATAAATAAGAGCTTCTAGACATTTGGGCTCAAAGAAAATAAGTTTGTATTTAGGTGATGTAAGAATATGTTTGTTCTTTATGTTAGATAAACTTTTACTTCCAAATTAACAATCTCAAATATGACAGAGATTCTGTCTAAAGCAGAGAGCTTTTCAAAACATTTAAAAAATAAAATAAGTAATATTAAATATTGATCAGTGTCTTTTCAACAACCTTTGGTAAAGAAGCATACAGAAACACATAAATATGCATGTATACACTCACATTTAAGAAAACATAATAGTCTATAAATACTTACACAAAATAAAATCAAAATATATTAACAGAAAATAGAGTAAAAAAAGCCAGATACATGAAATATGATCATCAATGTTTTCTTATTAGAAGCAATACACAGAAAATTGCCTCGTCAAATTGCTGAATTTCTGTCTAAATACTTATTCTCTGTACTTATCTATTTAAGCGTTGGTAACGGCTTTCAGACCATGCGAGTCTGGATCACACGTGGAGCTGTAATGATATAAACTCTACATTATTTTTGACAATATAATTGAAGAGTTAAAACTCAATAAAAATGAGAACCACCAACATGCTGATCATGCAAGAGTTGGTTAAATTTTCAGTCAGTTCACCTCTTAACATTTCCTTAGCTTCAGAGTTAAACACTATTATTTGGTTCTCTCTCTGGGAGTATTCTATGACTTTATGATCATATTTTTTTTCTTACTCAGACTTTACCTGATCTGAGGTAGACACAGAGACCTCTGTGCAGGACCTGCTACGTTCACCAGCAAATGGTTCCCAACAGGGACATTTTCGTCTTTGAGCACTAGAGGGCTGCTGAAGAATTTTCTTGAGTCTGAATTGCAATTCAGCTCCTTTCCCTGTCCCATCTTGTTTTCTCTCTCTCTAATAAACATCTTGAACCTCGACTACCCCGCAGCATCTTCTCTTGTTGAGTTCAACACCCCGTGGAGCCCTTATGTCATTACAAGGCAAGAAATAAAACCCGCATGCTCAGCCAAATCACTCTGATTCCAGAGAATTTTCTGATTGAGTTGGATTAAAAGGGACAGCTGGAGGTATGAAGATGAGGAGGGACTGATTGATGATGATAATAAGATGATGGTCATCATCTTCCTATGTGGTGGACACACTTCCATGACAATATTATGAGACAGATGCAATGATCATTCTCAGTTTAAAAATGAGACAAAGGAATTAACAGAGAACTTCAGGCACGTGCCCCTCACCTGTTAAGTATTAGGATTCATATCAATCCCTGAGCCATGATTGACTTCCTCTCTACAACGAATCCTCCACGGGTAGGGACTTTTCTCCCTCATGGTCAATGCTGTGTCCCTCTGAGCAGGAACAGTGCCTGACATACAATTGGACCTCAATAGATATTTATATGCCAGTAACTATTAATGAAGATTTTCTAGTCCAATTGAGAAAAATAAATTGGCTTTGAGGATAGCGGTCATTTGTGTTTCTCCTTCTCAAGGGGCATGTGTCTAACATAGAGCTTGGACACTATAATTGCTCTAGTAACTTTTTTTTATTAAAATTTTTAACTAGTTGATGCTGCAAAAATCTCTGCATTGGCACAGAGCCAAGACATAGCTCCATCTCACTACACACCCCTTATGAACACCTCTTCAGAGCATAATGCTCAGGATCCAAGGTTGAGTGCTTGGTGTCTTAATGTATACCCAAGGACCCTGACAGGGTGATAGAACAAGGAATTTGGGCTCAAACTGTACTGAGATACTTAGTCCCAAAGCAAAAGAGCAATCAATATGAGTGCTTTTAGGTCTACGCCACCCTAAATATAGGGCAGTAATTAGAAAACCTATGAGATCTTGCAGCAGATCTCCCCGGGGCCTCCGTTCCTTGCCCTCACTGAAGCTTTGTTATGGCAGGAGATTCCACAATATTCTAGTAATACATGTCTCCTGGGGTCAGCAGGGTTGGTTTCTGTCACTGGCACAGGTATGTATGCGCTTTCAGGTATAGACATAGGATAAAGAATCAACTATGTCTGCCTTGTCATATGTAAAATGGGAAGTGCCTAGAATTAGGAAAGAACTGGGTAGGAGATGGGGAAATGCTGTGATACCTTAGGATCTCATTTATAATCCCAGCAGGTTAATTCCAGCCTGATTTCAGGGGATGGCCATGTTCCTGCTCGCATCATGGGTTTATAGAGTCTGCCTGAAAGTAGTTTTACCATTTTACTGTTTCTTTTCATTTTTTTTTCTACTCCAGAAAGATCATTAATGTGCTTTCTCTCAAGCCCTGTTGGCATTCCCAAAGAAGATTCATGATTGGATTATGTTCCTGGGCCATAGAAATCAAGATGGATGGCAGGGACATGTGGATGGTTTGAAGTAGTGAAAAATAAATTAGAAAATGAGAAGGCCTGGAGTACAAAGACATAAATTTAAATTTTAAATCTGAAAAGATGAAAAACTGCAAAAAGCCATTTTCAAAACCTGGCTTAGACTCTTTTCAATAAGTCAAATGGAAAGTAAGGAGAACCAGAAGAGGAGGAAGGAGAATATCAATGACTCTGGTATCTATCTAATTCATTAGAACTCTTAAGGAGAAGGTCCACGTATCTTAAGCAATAGTAGGCAGTCCTACCAAAAGGGCTGGTAACTTCAAGAGAAACCATTCAGACTGTTTCAAAATACTGAAATAAGGGAAGAGATTACTTGTGGCATGCACAAAGAGAAATTGATGATGACTGTACTCAGTTATTAGACTTGCAAAGCTGTCATGATACATTTATTATATTCTTGCAGTTTTCCTTGTAGTATCTATCTATCTTCCTTTTTTCATGAGGCTGGATGCGTACAATTCAGAATTCTCACCAGTTACTGTGACTAATGGAAACAAATACCTTTGAGAATGCTGTAAATGAAAGGAGTTGTGACCCAACTGCATCTTGAACTTGGGCCTATCTCTGAAGCAGTTGTCTGATCTTCAGTAAATGGTTTTGTTTCTTGTAATTCAGTGTTCTGAATTCAGAATATTGGGCAAAAAAGAAGTAAGAGAGGTGCTTATACCAGACACCACAATGTCCACTCATGATCAAAATGTAAAAATATAGAGTGTTAGAAGATGTCCTTTCTTTCCCTCTGAATCTTAATACTTAAAAAATAAGATTCGAACTAGAACTTCAGAACACATTTAAAATAAGCCTTTGTATGGCTCTATAGCTATAAATTTCTTTTTTTTCTTTTGCTGCATTTAAAATGAGTGAATGTCAGGTAAAGTTGAATTAGTTGGCTATCCATGCTTTATTTGCAGTTCCTGTTTATCTTCTCTAATCAACATAGTAACTCTAGTGCATATGTTGAATTGAAATCCCATTTTACAACTTAAAATGTTAAAAAGTAAAATTAAGCTAAACAGATTAAAGCATCATTATTGAAATTAAAATGTTTCACATACATGGGTCATATTTTCACATATTTTATGTAAAATTAATTGTACAACAATTCATTATACAAAGGATTTTATTTTGACATGTCCATGTATACATACTCTGTCTCTTGATCAGATTGACCCCTCATTCCCTCTCCCCCTTCCCACACCAATCTCAACAAGCTTTGCCATTCCATTTTCACATATATATACAAAATATCTTGTGGGCCAAGTTGTTTTTTATAAACAAACAACACCCAAAATAAAAGCTCAGCCTTGAGTGTCCCCAAATGCTTGAGTCTCACAACCAGGACTGGAGGTGACTATCTGGTAGATAAAAGCCCCTTGGGAGGCAGTGGGCAGAGAGGAGGAATGGATTGTATCTTAGGACTTTGGGCTGCTATAACAAAACATCATGGACAGAGTAGCTTTTACACCAGACATTTTTTTTTCTCACAACTCTGGAGGTAAAGCTGTCCAAGATCAGGTCTCCAGACATTTTTGATTCATAGATGGTCCCTTTTTGCTGTGACTTCACATAATAAGGGGATAAATGAGCTCCTTGGGAGTCCCTTTTCTAAGGACATTTTAGGAAGGGTAAGCCCTGTTGATATGATCACTTTTCAAAATCTCCACCTAGGAATGGTATCGCTTGGGCAGGTAGAGTGTCAGCAGATGACTGGGGGAAAGTGGGCATGTAACCCATAGCAGTTGATTACCACATTAAGATTTTCTCTTCTTCACAAGGCAAATGTTTAAATGCTTCCTACAGTACTGTAAGATTTTTCTGAAAGATGCTGTTGCTAACAGCTCTCTTATGGCTGAGTCCTGAGTTGAGAACATTCCAGTATCTACTGAAAACCCAGTAAGAGTCATGAATCGCATAAAATGAGAAGTCATTACAGAAATTCTGTATTTGTTGGCCAGAAATCCCAGAATTTCTAGAAGGGCTTTCAATTACTTTTCATGTTACAGATAAAGTGATTTTTCAATTACTTTTCATGTTACAGATAAAGTGATTTTTAAAAAATCACTGAAAGAAATGAAGTATAAAGAAATATGTATTTCTTTTATAATAGACATCATGCTATTGAAGAACTAGAAATTTTAAAAGCAGGAAAAACAATACAAACTGAATCTGCAAAGCTGACCCCTCAGAAGTAGCCACTAAGAAGCCACAAAGAAAAGAGTTGTGAATAAACTGTTCCCCCAAGTCATATTGTCCAGAGATGACACACTGGGGAGCATCTTGCTTTTAGGAGCTAGACCCTCTTATTCAGTGGTATGAGAAGAAAGACCTGGAATAGTGAGGACATCACGAGAAGATTCTGGAACTGCTCACGGACAGCAGACTCTTGCCTCATTTTCTTTCTCATTATCCCAGGTCCCACTGATTTGTCATCTTGACTCCAAGTGAGGAGTGACACTCGCTCACCTCTTTGCTCTTACCTTACGGCTCTCAGCTCTGGTGGGCTTGGACATGCTGCTTGTTGGCTGGCTTCTGTCAGTTTTCACATGTGGCTGCTGGACTCTGCCAGTTCCCCAAGGGCTTGCTAGCTCACACATGGTCTGTATGGATTCTTACATAATGCTCCAAAGGGAAGTCGTGATAAAGAAGGTCAGAGCGTTTGGGGTCAGCACTTCAGAAAATGTTTGCCAATTCCTTCCATTCAGACCGACTGAACTTTTTATCCCAGAAATCCCTGGATTTCTCAAGAAGCTGTCTACAGTTCCACAAGAACTAATTCATGGGGAAAAATCCCTTCTCTCTACACTATAGAAGGTACTGAGCTACTGAGACAATCCACTAGGATTTTGGACAGCTAGTGATATCACTTTTTTATTTTTTTCGTTGGTCATGGAGCTTGAACTCAGAGCCTGGGCACTGTCCACGAACTCTTTTTGCTCAAAGCTATTTACTCTACCACTTTGAGCCATAGCACCACTTCCAGATTTTCAGTGGTTAAGGAAGAGTCTCACAAGGACTTTTCTGCTTGGGCTGGCTTTGAACCAGGATCCTCAGATCTTAGCCTCCTGAGTAGTTAGGATTGTAGGCATGAGCCATCAGTTGGGCTGAGGGGCATAAGTTGTGTTTTCTCCTATTAAAACTAGTTACTGTAGAGAAATCAGGCTATGGGCAGAGAAGAAACAAACAAATACCAAACATGATGCCGGATACTTCAGAATTATCCTTTCACTCCTCAAGTTAGAACCTTCCCAAGTGACATTATTTGAAAGAAAGAGAATAATGTGTGCATCTTTTGTTTCTGCCTGAGTCTGGCGTGCACAGGACTGAGATTCTTTGCCATTAAAGAAGACTGTAAGAATATCTGGACTGGAATTTTCATAGGAGCTTTGGTAAATAAGCCGCTAAAACAAAGGAAGAGACTGCAGGATGCAGGAAAGGGACTAGAGAGCGAATGAGGTCAAGGCATGACCAAATACCTTCTGTTCCCAGACTCTTTCTCAGTTTCCTCAGTGTCCATGTAGACTAGGCACGCTAGCCATGGACTCCTCTTTTCCAGCTGAGCAGCACTTCTCTTACAGAGGATCAAAAGCTCCAGTGTGTGATCTTGCCAGGCCCCCTAGGCTATAGTGTCTGTGGCCATCCGTGGAGGGAAGAGCATTTGGGGAGAAAAAAATAATTCCATGTATCTACCAAGATTTATGTCTAAAAGTTTAGCATCATAAACTCAATTCAAGAAAGCTAATGTTCAAGGTTACGGACATATAGAGTAGGAGGAGATTGACCTCAGATTTAAACCCCCGTTCTTTGTTCCTCAGAAGTGAGAACCGGGTCAAGCTAGTCCACAGGCTTTTTCTGTGACTTCATTTCCTTATCGGTACAAGGAGATCAATAAATCTCCCGTAGAGGATGTGGTCTGACCCTTCAAACCTATCAGCCTTTCGCTCTCTTCAAGAAATGATGCTTTCTACTTCCTGAAGGAAAAAAAGGAAGGAAACTCTACAATTCCACTTACCTGTGCTGGAATGGGTCCTTACCTTTCCCCCTCCCGTAATGGAAGCATCATTCCTTTTACTGGTAGTGAACCACTGTACACCTAGATATTCATGATACAAGATCAAGCTCAACTGCAGCCCCCATATGCTTGCCTTCTCCCAGACTTACATCTTTACATTCCCATATACTTCAATCCACTGCATTCTGGCTTTTGTTTTTACCAAAATTACATCCAGTAAGGCTACCAGTAAGCACTGAATGGCAAAGTTTGGCTCTTTCCTGGCAAACACAAATGCAGCTCAGGATCAACTACTGTAGCCTGCTCCTGGTCCCCCTCAGTTCATATGACCTGGACCTTCCCAGACACCCCACTCCAGGTATCTTACTGCCTATGGTATGGGCTCTCTTGGCCTATAGGCCCCAGAGTCTATCCTGAATACAAATGCACCCAGTAACCTCTCTTCTTCTCATAGTTGCTGTTGACCTTGGTCAATGAGTGATGCCAACTTCCCAGTTGCTCAGGAGAGGACACTGTGAGTTAGTTATGCAGGAGCCAAGGTATCGCCCAGTGCAGCAGCTCAGCATTGTCAAGTCAGTTCACACCTCTTCACCCACGATTAGTGTGATGATAGCTATATTAGTACATGGTTTATAACAATACAATTTATATTGTCATACTTTTAGAAGTCCTGTCTCTAAAATGAAGGTGTCAACCTGGCCATTCACACCCTAAAACCTCAAGGATGATCTCCCTGGCCTCTTTTAGCCTGTGGCGCTTCCACGTATTCCTTGGTTTGTGGCATGGTGACACTAATGGATGTATTTGTTTTGTCACAGAACAACCTCCTGGGTGTATCTTTCTGGGTCTTTACTTGGCCTTGTAAAGGAGGATTTATTGATTTCAGGGCTGTCCCAATCCAATAGAACCACATGTTATCAATTCCATCTGCAAGACCCTGTCTTCAAATAACATCCCATCCTAAGATTCTGGGTAGATAAGAATTTTGGTTAAACTTCATTCAATATATCATTCAACCTAGTGTATCAAAATTCTAATCAATTCGGCTACTGTGTCCTGATGCTATAGCTTCATCCTCACACTGATCTTCCTGTATGTGACTTTGTCTCTATGTCGTGCTATATAATTCATTTAACTACATCAACTTTTTTTTGTGCTGCTACTGGGGCTTAAGCTCAGGACCTCATATTCTCCCTTGTCATTTTCTTTCAAAGAGGATGTTCTACCACTTGAACTGAGCCAGGCCTCTACTTCTGGCTTTTTTGTTGGTTAATTGGAGAGAGAAGAGTCTCTAGAACTTTTCTACTCAGGCTGGCTCTGAACCACACACTTTAGATCTCAGCCTTATGATTAGTTAGGATTACAGATATGTGCCCAGTTTTCAAAGTGGTTTCTGAAATTATTTTGCTCTCTGCCTAAAGCACAGCACAACTTCCCTGTGCACGTTGGAATATGTTACAGCTCTTTAATAGGACTTACATTCCTTTATCATGTGTCTGCTCTGCGCTCCTATCATACTGAAGTGTTGAGATGTTACTTCATGCTTTCACTCAGGCTCTATCTTCTGTCAGAAAGTCTAGTCCAGCCCACACAGCTGCATGCATGGGCCTCACTCTTCATGAGCTTCTAGATCTCAGGTTAGATATTTCTTCCTCTAGGAAGCCATCCCTCATCCCTAGCCTCTACTCTGGCCTGACCGACTCATCCATTGTCTTCAGTGGTTTCTGCATTGTAGATGTTTTCCCTACCTCTCTAGCCTAATGCCCACACCGCTATAACATCTGATAGGGCATGGATGACAGCAACTGTGCTCCAAATGCATGAAGAATACCCACACAATGCCTGGCACAGAGAGACACTCATCAGCACTCACAGAGTGGACAAGTTAGGAATATTACACACGATGATCTATGATGCTACAGGTACATAACATTCTGTCTGCTTCACAGAGATACTTTTGATTGAAATACGAAAAAGACAGCAACACACTCTTAATAAAGAAGTAGACTATTACAGCTATATTGTTTGCAACTCAAAGGAGTGTTTAGTCCTTCATTTGCAAGTTTTATGATTAATAACCCAGAGCATGCAGAAGATAATACTGATGCTGTTCTTTCTTCCATAAGCATGGGAGAGATAGAGTCTCTTAGGCTGAGAAAACTCTTAGATTGTCTTTTGCAATAATATTAGTTGGACAAAATGGTGTTGATATTTTCTTGCAGATAGTTATTTGGTAACAGAAAGGACAAATGAGCCATGAGTGCCATCAGAGAGAGCTGGAGTTTTCTCAAATGTCTCAATTTTGTGAGGACCAACTTGGCCATCAACCTTGTGTACTGCCAGTCTGACCTCTTTTCTTCCTTTCTCTGTCTTGAAATAGTGTATCCCTCCTACTTACAGCTCCCTGGTAGGGCTTTGCTACGGGAGAGTACGATTAACCAAATGAAATTCAGTACATCTCCATATGAGGTGGAAATGCTCACTAGATTGGACCACAGCTTCCTGTTTCTTCAGGGTCTTGAACAATAAATGTGGGCTCTGTGGAGCCAGGAAAATTTCAGCTCTGTGCAAACCACGTGATATACTCTTCTCAGGTAGTATTGCTTCTGATAGCATCCAAATGCAAGAGTTTAAGTATGTAAATGTCTTAGAAGCAAGCATGGTATTAATGTTTATGATTTGGGCTTTGGAAAGTTTTCTTACAAATTATAGACAAAGCATAAGCAATACAATTTAAAAAATAATCTGGAATTCACTAACTTTAAAAGCTTTTATGCATGAAAGAATGTATTTCCAAAAATGTAACACACTAAAACACAGCCTAAGGAGAAATATTTACAAGTTATATGTCTGAAAAAGGTCTAGTATTCAGAACATAGTAACAATTTGTACAACTTAATTACAAAGAGATTTTTCAATTCAATCTAAAAGACAAGCAAGAGACTTGAAGAGATATTTCTCCAAGGAAAATAAACAAATGGCCAATAATCCCATGAAAAGATGTTCAACATTATTAGTAATTAGAGAAATACAAATCAAACCACAGTGAGATGCCACTTAATAGAAAGAGGAAGGGCATAACAATAATTTTAAAAGAAGGAAAATGACAAACATTATGAAAGATTTACCTTACTAGTAGCAAATCACTAGTAGCAAAATAAATGGCTTAGCCACTGTGGAGAAAAGTTGGATGGTTCTTCAAATGTTACTCAATAATTTTACCCTGAAATTTATACGAAAGAGAATCTTGGGCAGAATACTCATGTTCATAGTAACATTGTTCATAGTAACCCCCCAAAATGGAATTCACTTAAATGAGTGTCAACTGAAGAGCAACATAATGCCTCCATACAATGGAATATCACCCAGCTGTCAAAAGGAAAGGAATGCTTGTACATAAAATACCGTGGAAGGATCTTGAAACCATTACCTCAAAATGAAAAAAAAAAAAAAAAACACAAAAAGCTACATATTATAGGAGTCCAGTTGTGGGGGATGATTTCTTTTTTTAATACGTTTTTTAAATTGTAAAAATAGTGTACAGAGGGGTTACAGTTACATGAGTAGAGTAATTAGTACATTTCCTATTGAGCATTGTTACCTCCTCCTTTGTTTTACCCCTACCATCCCTTCCCTCCCACCTCCCTATCTCTTCCCTCCCACCCCCCCACAAGTTGTAAAGCTCCTTTTCAGCATCATGTCTTGCACATTTCATTGATACAATGGGTCAACCTGTATCCCTTTTTTTAAGCATATAATGTACTATGTGGGTTTTTTTGGTTTCTTTGTATGTTCCTCCCCCCATGATATAACCCCTGTTTTACTATATTTGATTCAGATGCCCTGCATCTTATATATACACTTTTCTAATTTGGGGGATGATTTCTTAATTAGGTTAGAGAGTTTCCTTTGGGGAATGATAATTTTGGGGCATTAGAGATTATTGATACTTTTGTACAGCATTTGTGAATATACTAGAAGCTAGTGAATTGTCCACTGTAAAATAGTTACTTTGACATGAATATTATCTCAGTAGAAACAATCAGGAATACATTAATTAAGGAATGATTCAAAATAACAGAAATAAAGTAAGCCCTTCAAATGGCTTAAAATTATTTTTACCAAAGTGTTCAGTCTCCCTTGGAAATGTCTCCTTTGAAGTAGAGGCTTGCTGGAATGGACACAATTTCCTTGTGAAATTAACTTTTGTGAAAGGAGAGACAGTGTTTTTCTCTCACTTGTCTTGTCTTCTTTCCAGAGTGCACCATTATCCCATATGCTAATTGAATCAATATTATAATTAAACAGTCCCACTGTAAGTATATATTTATACACGATGGCATTGACAACTGGCTTTAAAAGAAGCTAGATTTTAATAGGCCCGAGCATCATTTACAAGTCACCCCCACAGCTGACATGATTGATGAGAACCACAGTTAGAAATTATGTCCTCTGTCCATCCATCTTACACTGGATGGGGGAGGGAGTGGGAGGGAGGAGAGAGGGAGTGGTAGGACTTGACTGTATTTCCCTGGGGAGGTCAACTCGCATAATGCAAATGTTAATTAATTTTTTATATTAAAAGCTAAATACAAAGATTGGATCACTTTTATTAGGAACTTCTTCTAATGAATTCCTTCCCCTTCTGAGCCCACATAGTTTATCTTTGGGCACATACATTCAATTAAAGCACAAGACAGAAAGATTGGGGAAGTGTCTGTGAGGGGCTTTTCCACTAAGTTATACCCATCTCTTGTGGCTGTTAAATTTAATCTCAGTCTGCTAGTGGGCTTTTCTCCCTTTCCCTTTCTCTTTTTTCCATTTGATTTCTGTTTGAAAAATAATTTGGGAAAAAAAATAAGGCCAGGTAGCTGAAACATGTAGTGTCATTTTCCCTTTGCTATGAGCATGTAGAAGGAAATAAACTGATACTTGGCACTTGTGTCAAATATATTGGACTAAAAATGCATTGCAACAATCATCACAGGGATATAAATGCAAGAATAGTCTGTAAATACCAGAGACTTCCCAGGAAATATTGCAGAGGCTTTACTGGGTTGTGAGGGTTTATGACTCTCATAAAGAAGTTTTACATATTTTTAAAAATTACACTGGAATTTTTGTTCAGAGCTGACTCATTTTCATAATGGCCAGGTCTATCTGAAGTTATCCAGTTGTGGATCTTTCAGGATCTATCATTTAATTTATGCATCAGGGGTGTGTGTGTGTGTGTGTGTGTGTGTGTGTGTGTGTGTGTGTGTGTGTGTGTGTGTGTGTGTGTGTGTGTGTGTGTGTGTGTGTGTGTGTGTGTGTGTGTGTGTGTGTTGCTAGGGAATGAGCTCAGGGTTATGTGCATGCCAGACAAGTGCTTTTTGAGCAATAGCTCCAACACTTACTATAAAATTTTATTTTTGAAACTGAATTATTCTTTTCCTTTTTCCCAGGCTGGATTGGAACTCCCAATCCTCCTGTCTCAGCCTCCCAAGTAGCTAGGATTACAGATGTACACCAGCACACCAAGCTATGCATCAGAGATCTCTCTTGGTTGATTAGGTGAAGCATCTGTTAGGTGCCAGTTTATGTAAGAGTAGATTTCTGGGACCACGGGTCTTCTTCAATTCTTCCCAGCATGGGATCATTGCCATAGTTTGTTTCCTTAATGCTCCAGTCTTCTTTCAGAAAGTTATAGTAAGCCAGCAATTAGTTGTGTGTGTGTGTTTAAATCTCATTAGGTATCAAATGGGAAATCGTTTAATGTTCTCCGTTGAGGAAAGCATCATGTTGTTTGGAGTGTTTCACTTCGGAGCCCCACACTCGCAGAGGTTTGCAGCAAGCAGGCCATTAGAAGTGATTTCATCGAGGGACAGTCTCTCATTTCTGAAGAGATGTGGTCTTTGGCTCGTTTGTGTACACTGACAGCAATAAATATTTTGGACCCTCGGTTTGGGATTAATTATCTCTAGGCAGTTTTCCTGGACTGTATTAATTATCCATGGCTCATAGATCTTCTTCTGTGATATCTCCATGCCATGAAGCATAGTGACAACTCAGGCAAATGTCTGTAGTGTTCATTTTTCTTTCCTTCCTTCCTTCCTTCCTTCCTTCCTTCCTTCCTTCCTTCCTTCCTTCCTTCCTTCCTTCCTTCCTTCCTTCCTTCCTTCCTTCGCCAGTCATGAGGCTTGAACTCAAGGCCTGGGCACTGTCCCTGAGCTTCTTTTGCTCAAGGCTAGTGCTGCTCTACCACTTGACCCACAGTGCCACTTCTGGCCTTTTCTGTTTACGTGGTACTGAGGAATGGAACCCAGGAGTTCATGTATGCTAGGCAAGCACTCTACCACTAAGCCACCTTCCCAGCCCTGTACTGTTCATTTTTCTATGCACTGTGTTCCTCTCTTTTGTTGGCTGCTCTGACTTCTCTTGGGGCTTAATACTCCTGTTTTCTCTGACTCCCAGAATTCTGCCCTCCGATGTCCTTCTAAGATGCATCCGTGCAAGCAGCTCATGGTTCAAGGGCACATCTTGCAATGCCCTAAAGAAAAAGTTCATGACGTATGAAACACAAATCAGGGAATTAGTGGCCTTCCCACTCATGAAAAAAACTTCATTTTCTTTTCAGCAAGGGAGGTAGCAATAATAAAATTTAAAGATGTGCATCATTAAATGACCCATATTCAGATGCAACTCTTCATGTTTGGGGAATGTGGGGGAAATGGACAAATATGTACAGAATCAAATCCTGGTCAGAGAAGAGAGGGATAACTGATTTTTTCTTTTCGAAAAAGTCCCAGGATCTGGTTTAGGAGAATTTGAGGTTGTGGAAGGGAGGATGGCAGAGATGTTGGAGTACCAGAGATGGAGGTGAGGATTTCAAAAGTTTGGCTTTACATTATAAGTATGCTTTTCCTACAGTGGCTTCCAAGTCTAATGGGGTAAGTTAAATGCTATTTATTTAGTCTTGAGGCTGGAAGGGGTATCAGACTGGAACCCCAGGTGGAGCTTGGAACACAAGTAGTCCCCTGACCCGTTCCACAAAAATGACCGAGAGTGCCCTCTGCTGGGAAGATGGATTACTGCCATCTGGACAAGCGTTAGTACACGCCTCCTTCCACCCGCCCCAAGATCTCTCAAGCTCCAAGCTCCCAGTGTGTTTGTAAACCTCCTTTCCATTGCCCAGATGATCTCTCTTTTAACATTGTGTGTGTGTGTGTGTGTGTGTGTGTGTGTGTATTCATGTGCAAGTATTCATGAGTATGTGTCCGTCCTGGCACTTGAACTCAAGGGAGCATTCCCTGTGTGTTTTGCTCAGGGATAGTGCTCTACCACTTGAGCCACTTTTGGCTTTTTGGTCATTAATTGGAGATAAGAGTCTACTGGATTTTTCCTTCCAAGGCTGGCCTCAAACCTCAATCCTCAGATCTCAGACTCTTGAGTCACTATGATTACAGGTGTGAGCTACCAGTGCCTGCTTTCTCCTACCATCCCCCCCCCCTTGGGAATATATTTTCTAATATTATTTGCTCTAATAAAGTTGACAATTTTCCCACCTATTCTGTGTATCTGACAAATATTTTTGTGTTTCTAATTCTAGACATTCTGGCAGGTCAAGGAGATCCTTTTTCTCTTAACCATTAAAATACAACAAATCAGAAGTCATTTCTGTATAGTAAATTGTTTTCATCTGCTTTTTATTTCCGGAAATGATTTTTTTCCTTCTATATTCAATCATTAGAAATTTAAAAAATAGAATCAAGTATTTGGACAAAATGTTTGCTAGACATAGGTTTTACTAACAGTAGACACAGTACAGTGCCAGTTCCTATACTAAGGGAATTTTCAGCCAAGCTGGAGTGACAAGTAATAAACATATAGCTGCGCATATACATGTACAGTTGTGTGCTAGGTTGGGTGTGGTGGAGGTAAGAGGAGGGGATGATAATGTCTGACAGAAAGTCTTCTCTAGAGTGAAGCCAAGGGAGATGCCCTTGAAGTGTACACTCAGGTAAAGGGGATGGAGGAACAGTAGTGTAACAAGCAGCCATAAAATAGCCTGTGCACAAGTGCTGGGGCAGGTCAGAAATGGAGCATTTATTTAAGAAGAAGAGGAAGCCAACGTGGCTGGAGGACTAAGGAGGAGGTACAGAGACTACAATTTTAGCCTAGAGAGGAGAGGGCAAGGGAGCAAGATTATTGGACTGGGTGGACTATCAATGATTTTTTTTTGTGGGAGTATGAACTCTTATACTTGCCGGGCAGATAGCCTGCTACTTTAGCCATGCCATAGCCCTAAATAATTTTAAGCAAGAACTTCAGAAAATAATAGGAATGTTTTAAGCAGGGAAGGAGGCATGAGCAAGTTTGCCTTAAGAACATCAGGTGGGGTGCTAGAGACATGGCTTGAGTAATAGAGCATCTGCCTATAAAGTGCAAGGTCCTGAGTTCAAACCGCAGTGCCCTCAGTGACCCCCCCACACACACACACACAAGGAATATCAAATGCAAAGGAATAGATCTAGAAGATGCACAGGGGGATGCTGCCACAGTTTAGAAATGTCTGAATTGAGGCAAAGGAAAAGACTTGACAGATGTCTTCCTTGACAGATGGATTGACAGATGCACCAATTGTTGATCCTGGAGACAGGGGAAAGAAGGGCTCAAGAATCACTTTGGGGTTTCTGGTCTGGACCTGGATGGATAGTGGCTCTGCTAAGGCTCACCTCCCCCTCCCCAGAAAAGATCAAGGACAAAAGGAGGTCATGCTGGAGCAACGTCATAATGGGCTAATTTGTTCCTGCTGGAGTTTGAGCTGGCATTGAGAGACCAGTTAAAATGATGGTGTGGGGCAAACCTAGCCTCTGTGGCCCTGTGGGCTCCAGGAGACAGTGTACCTAAAACACACTGCCTGACACATAATACCACTGCAGTCAAGGTGAGGAGCAGCCATGAGTATATGTGCACTTAAACTTTTGTCCTTGTAGGTAAATAATCAAATTAATCCTCTCCATTGATACTTAAATTCAGCCAACCTAATGCTACCATTACATGGAGGACAGCTCTTGTGATTCTCATTAGCCTCTGAACTCCTGAGTAATTTAATTCTACATACAAGATAGACAAGATAATGTATAGGCAACTTGTGTTATGCTATTTTATCTCTGCATTCATTTGAGCTTATAAGTTCACAAAGTCAGTAAAGGGAAAAAAATGGCATCCTGGTTCTAAATAATTACAGCATTTTAACTTTAATTTAATTATGGTGCATTGAAGAATAGACCTTTTAAAACTATGTAGTGATTTGCCATAGCAAGTTAGGCTAATCAGTCTACCTCATTATACTCGGCACATAAAAGGAATATACGTCTTGCATTCTATCACACATTCCTGCTCCCACCAAGCCATCATAGCTGATGTGTGAGCCTGGCAAAGTTGCTCAGTCCTTTTCCTTTTAAAATAAAAGTCCTCATGGGTGAGGTTTCTCTCTCTCTCTCTCTCTCTCTCTCTCTCTCTCTCTCTCTCTCTCTCTCTCTTTCTCTCTGGGGAAAGAAAGTTGGTAAAACAAGAAATCAGCCTCTGTCTTGGCAGTATTTCACTAGACTCTGGAAGAACCACAAAGCACAGGCAAGTTAATTTTTTTCTGACAGGTGACATAAAGATGATCTACAGAGTCATCTTTATACATGGATGGAGAGGAAGATGAAGACTTTTAAATGGAAGTGGCCATGCTGTGGACACTGGGTAGATGCTCCACTGCTCATGTCTATGAAGAGAAAAGATATATGCGTGGAGGGCTCCTGAGGCAAGACTAAAATCAAATTTTCTTAGAGGAGGAAAATTAGTACATTAATTAGCTAAATTAAGATTTTTTTAAGGTCAAAAAGATTTAATCCAAAAGAAAACACCCAAACCAAAATCTGGTTTTGAATTAACCTTCAAATTCTCCACTGATCTAACTGAACAACTGCTGAGAAATCAAATGATGAATGGGCTGGGCAGATGTGGGTGCGAGGAGATGGAGCTAGGAATGGGGTTATTATTATTGAAGGACATTTAAAGAGGATAAATTAGGTTAAGCTATGGAACAGTGGGAATGACTGGTCATTGGATTTTTACTTTTATAGACTTGACATAACTGTGAAGACAGGAGATGAAATCGTCTGGGCTGTGAAAGTGCAGGTTATGACTTGAAAGAAAGCCAAGCTGAGAAGGTTTCAAGACCTACAAGATGGTGCAGAATAAACTGGCTGTGCTTCAAATGGATGATGGCTGGGAGTAAGTGGGGGATCACATAACAGTCCTGTAATCCCTGGAATATTAAACACCAGTGTGGCTTTATTTATTTACCAATCAATTGCAGGAGATGGTGGGTCATCTGTGGTTTGGATAAAAATACACGGTTTCTTTTTCTCCGTCCTGCTTCTAATACCACTCCCCCTTCCACTAAGCTTTAAATCTGAAGTTGCTAGAGCCTTCCAAAATTGATACGATGGAAAAAGAAATATATCCCTCGTGGAACTATAGAAATGAGATGATGGAAAAGATTCCTCATAAAGAAGGTCCTACAGCCTTTGCTGCTAGATTTTGATCTGAGGCCACCCTTGAGAAGTTTTAATAATCAGATTCTAGAAACAATTTTCAGAATGATGAGAGTCTGTGATGAGAATTGCTGTCATTTCTCCTTTTTACTTTCACTCAGCCTTCTCTGGCCCAGAGCATCTGTGAGAATAACATATATAGCTAACATATATAGATTAAATTGGAAGAATCGGGAATAGAGTCTCATATAGTAGAAAGAACGTATTTAAATATGAATGCATTCATTAGTTTAGCTTGCTTTGATTTCCACAGTTGTACTGACTGGTATATTCCTAGTTGTGACCTTGTCTGGTCTGGTGGGGAGAAATGACCCCCCCAAAAAACCTCATCTTTTTCAGAGCCCTTGCTCGCTTGCTCTCTCAACTGTCCTTGGCCTTTTTCCATTCTTCACTGAAAAACTAAAGCCAACACCTTTCTATTAGTTTAAGTAGTAATCTGACTTTTCACCACTGGGCCAAACTCTCCCTAAACACCTAATCATCTAACTTTTCTTTACATATTTCCTGTCATTTCCTATCAAGATAGTTCCTGCTTAATTGTAGTTCAAATCTTTGACTTGATGATGGAATGAAAGTGTTGTGTGTTGAGTTGAAAAGATCCTTTGATTTCTGAATTTTGAGCTTTTTTTTGGTCTTAATACCTTCTTTACTTTTTATGCATTTTTGAATTCACTTGACATTTTTCTGATAAAAACAGATACAACAGTTGATCTTAGATGAAAGGCCAAGAAGTGATTCACTTGACATTTTTCTATGAATGTTTTTGTAAATATCTTGATTAGTTTTTAAATAATACTTTATTTTATTGTAAAAGTGATGTACAGAAGGGTTATAGTTACCTAAGTAAAATAATGAGTATACCCAAATAAAATCAGAGATGAGAATGGGAACATCACAACAGAAATATGCAAGATTCAGAACATTAGAAGGGAATACTTTGCAAACATTTATGCTAACAAATTTGAGAATCTGTAATAAATGCAAGAATTTCTAGAAAATATTGATATAATCTCCCATGTTTATCACAGCAGTATTCACCATAGCTAAGATATGAAACCAACCCAGATGCCCCTCAGTAGATGAATAGATCAAGAAAATATGATATATAGATATCTACAATGGAATGCTATGCTTCCATCAGAAAGAATGACACCACCTGCCTCATTTGTTAGAAAATGGAAAGACTTGGGGAAATCATATTAAGTGAAGTAAACCAGATCCCAAGAAATATAGGTCTCATTGTTTTCCTTATTTGCAATAATAAGTATATGTCTAGGACAATCTTATCAGATGAGCAGAAAAGGTCAAAAGCTATGTACATATGACCATATAAGATGATGCTAAGCAAAATGAATGCCAAGATATGAACACAAGAGGTTTTACTTTGTTGTATGTAATGTACTATGTGATTTTTTTCTTTGTTTCTTTTGTATGTTCTTCCTCCTATGATATATCCCCTACTGTCAATGGATTTGATGTTGGTACCTTGCATCTTGTAAATACATTTATCTAATTTGGGGAAGGGAAGGGGAATGACAAAATGCTGAAACAAGGTCACAAGATGACCCATTTCAACAATGAGACTCACAAGATACTATGTTGGAAATGAACCTTACAACTTTGGAGGGAGGAGTGGGGGACATAGGGGAGGAAGGGATAGTGGGAGAAAAACAAAGGAGGAGGTAACAATGCCTTACTGATGTAATTGTAACTTCTCTATACAGCATCTTTACAAGAAAATAAAATTTAAAAAAGATTGATATGCCCAAACTAAACCAAGAAGATTTCATCCAACTAAAAAGACTCATAACAAGTATTGGAATACAAATGGCAATAAAAGACCTCCTATCCAAGATAAGCCCAGAACCAAGAACCAGATAGATTTACAGCCAAATTCTATAATGCCTTCAAAGGAGAACTCACTCCAATACTCCTCAAACTCTTCAATGAAATTGAAAACAAAAGATCACTACCAAACTTGTTCTATGAGGCCAGCATAATCCTCAACCCCAAAACAGAGAGGGACCCATCAATGAAAAAGAACTATAGACTATTTCTTTAATGAACATTGATGCAAAACTTCTCAATAAATTTCCAGCTGATCAACTTCAACAGCTAATCAAAAAACTCATACACTATAACCAGGGGTGCAAACCTGGTTCAATATTGACAAGTGAATTAGTGTAATTCTGCACATTAATAGGAGCAAAGACAAGAAACACGTGATCATTTCAATGGATGCCGAAAAGCATTTGACAAGATCCAATACCTCTATATGATGAAAACTCTGGAGAAACTAGGAATCCATGGAATATTCCTCAGTATAGTATAATAAAGGCTGTGTATGACAAAAACCTACAGCCAGCATTATACTTAATAGTGAAAAGTTAAAACCATTTCATCTAAAATCAGGAATGAGACAAAGATGTCCTCTCTCCACTCCTCTTCTATATAGTATTGGAATTCCTAGCCAGAGCAATAGATCAAGAGACAAATATAAAGGGGATCCAAACAGGGAAAGAAAAAGTAAAACTCTTCCTCTTTGCAGATGAGATGGTACTATATTTAAAGAACCCCTAGATTCCTCTCCCAAGTTACTTGAGCTGATCCAAAACCTGGCCAAAGTAGCAGGGTATAAAATTAACCCACAAAAAGTCAGTAGCTTTTCTGTATGCCAACAACGAGGAGAGAGAGACTGAAATCAGAAAAGCAATCCCTTTACATAATAGCCTCAAAAATATCTTGGAATTGACTTGAATTTTGATCTTTGGCTTGCAGAGGGTGGTCTGGTTCTCACTTCAATGTTGGGCTGCATCAGAGACCACTGCTCCTGATGTGGAAGGAAATCAGGAGGGGAAGAAACCATCCCTACAGTGAACAGTGAAGCCAGAGTGTTTTGGCTACAGATATTTGATAAATCACACATGTTCGACAGCATTTTATTATTAAGTAGGTTTTGTGTTAGATGAATTTCCCTAGCCCTAGGCCACTCTAAGTGTCCTGGGAACATTTATGGTAGATAAGGCTAAGCTTGATGTTTGAGTAGGTTCAAGAAATGCATTTCTTTTTCACCTGATTTCAACTTATGATGGATTTGTGGGGCATGGCTCCGTCATAGGTAGAGGATCATCTGGATTTTAGTCTTGTTGACTCTTGCTGCATCTAATGAGTGTATAATACTAATTAACTGCTAATTAGTTAGATCTCATGTCTGTTTCTGTAGTTTTCTGTCCTCTCCTCTTCTCCTACTTTCCTATTCTCCTTCCTCCCCTCTTTTCTCTCCTCTCTCCTCTTTTCTTTCTCTCCTCCTCCTCCTCCTCCTCCTCCTCCTCCTCCTCCTCCTCCTCTTCCTCCTCCTCCTTCTCCTCTTCCTCTTCCTCCTCCTTCTCCTCTTCCTCTTCCTCCTCCTTCTCCTCCTCCTCCTCCTCTTCTTCTTCTTCTTCCTCTTCCTCTTCCTTTTCCTTTTCCTCTCTCTATCTTTTTCTCATATGCACACACACACACACACACACACACACACACACACACACACACACACACACTACTAGGGATGCTAATTCCTTCAGCCAATGGTTTTTAATTTCCACATCAAGGCTTTTGTGTCATGGTTACTTGGCATTTTTAAAATTCACAGAACTGAACCAAAAGATGTGTGGATGGGGAATGCACAGCTGCTGGCCACCAGTGATTTGCAGTGTCCTCTGGAGAGCATGGCCTGACCCTTTGGAACTTGTGCTGCCTGTGTCTAGGGAAGGTGGAGGCAGACAGGAGGACGAGCTCCCACTGCAGGCAACAGAGCACCTGCTGGATGCACATATTGAAAAAATGATGTCCTCAATTTTCAGACGTCATTCAGATTTGTGTGGCTGTTTCTACTAACCCACAGTAGTGATGATTTGTTAACAGGATGTGACTACTTGACTTGTTAAGGCAGTGAAGATGAAATTTGTCATCCTGCACACAGATACAATGACACCTTCTACCCCAGGGATGACTGTTTTTAAAAACACCTACACAAATAGAGAGAGAGAGAAGTCATTTTCTCTTTTATTTTTTTTCTACTCCTCACCTTAAAATATTCTGGTTTATGTGACAGAGAGATAGTTATATATATTCTGAATTTAGAAATTGAGGCTTGGAAGATCAGTTTATATCATGGAAAAAGCCAATTTTCTTTTTTAAACTTGTACTAAAAAATAGTGTTGTTTTTTGCTGTCTCTTAAATAAATGTGTTTGAACATTGTTTAGTGATATTACTGTTTTGGTAGAAGATTATATGTCTTATTCTAGGTACAAGTTTTTTTCCCTCCTGTATTGATATAGAAACATTCAATTTAAAAATAAAAGAAGAAAGTTGTACACAAGGTCTAAAGTCACAGTCTTCCTGGTCAAGTAAACTCTGCCCTTGGGGCCTGAAGAGTCATCCCCAGCAGTACAAACCTTCCCTGGGACCTGCGTAAGGCACAGACCAGATCACATATGCTAAAAGGAAGAAGAAGAAACATAAAACTAAGATACAAGCCCAGGGGAGAAAGATCAACGAAATAGAGAGATGAGTTACCCACCATACAAATCCCTTAAAGACATTCTTGCCCTCAATATGAACGAAAATAGGAATATAAAGGACTAGGATTTGCTCAGTGGCACAGCCCTTGTCTACCATCCCTGTAGCCCTGCAGTAAGAAACATTGCAAATTGCATCCTCCTTCATCTCAGTATGGTCTCCTTTCACATCAAACATCATGGGCCTTCACCAGAATGATCCAGAAGTCCCTTCTATCTTAATTATCCTCCTTCTTCTTGATCCAATCTTGCAGGAATTAGATGCATGGAAACCATTTTACTCTCGGCCTCACCCCCAGGTTCAATGTGGGAGGTCATATTCATTGGTGTTTTTCATATCCATAAAACTGACAACTAGTCTCATCTAGCTCTACCTTCTCACCTAGCATAACTTAGATCATGAAACTCTCACTCTTGACCCAGTGTGAGCGTGAAAGGAATTGAGCCTGTCAAGGGAAACGAAAACCATGCTGTCATGTTAGGCATCAACTCCAGTCAATAGCCCTGGATTTGGGCTGTTACGTCTATACTAAAAGTAATCATAATTACTCTATTTGAGCTTTGACTTTGTCTACTTTCCTGTTGGATTTACAAAGCACCTGAGATTGGGTGATTATACAGATAAAAGGCTTATCTCAGGTCATATATCTGGAAACTGGAATGCTCAAAGCTGAGAAGCTCCATCCAGCAAGAGCCTCATACTGCTTCAACTCCTCATGGAGAGACAGAAGTTCAAATGGGTAAGTGGGGAAAAGGCAAAGCCAAAGGGTAGTCTTGCTTCATGACATACACTATTTGATGAACGGCACCATTCAGCTGGTGCTCTACTACTTGAATCATGCCTCTAGTGCTGCATTTTCCTGGTTTTTTGGAGATGGAGTTTCACAGACTCTTCTGCATGGTTTGGCTTCAAATCATGATCTACTTGATCTCACCTTCTTGAGTAACTAGAATTACAGGTGTAAGTCACCAGCACCTGCCTGATTTTTACTTTTGGATATCTGCTTTTTGACTGGAAATCTACACATATTCCTTCAGAAAGAAGATTTGACAGAGTTAAAAGAAACTGCACTGTGAGTTAATTCCTTATGTTAAGTGACTTGAGGCACAGGGGTCTGAATTTGGACTCCCTGGTGTGTGTGAAGCATTAGCCCAAGCAACCCTAATTTCAGACAGATCCCTTCAAATATAGCTAAATTTCACACAAATTCTCAAGGCATCTATTTTGCGAATAGCTCAAGAACATGAGGAAACGTCCTTGACCCAGTTAAGAAGCCCAACTGACTGAATATGAATAGCGATGTGGGCCTTGTAATCGGTCTTCTTTAGAACAGAACATTACTAAGCTAAGTAACCAGATTCAAGCAAAACATGACTCCAAGGAGCAAGGTTGATTCAGTAATTCCATAGCTGGTACTGGGCAGGCTGGGTACCTTTGTCATTCTCAGGTTGTCTTGTAGATGTTGCATTGTGTAGATCAAGGGTCTCAGCATGGTTTGCTGATCTCTGTGGGTGTAGCTAACCTTCTCATGGTCTGTATGTAATTTGATGGTATTTAGAGAAATACAAAGAAATGACATATTTATGGGTATTGCTGCATTTGAAAGCTATGATAATAGATAATAGATTGATAGACTCTATTTACCCAACAGGATTCTCACAACCCTTCCCTCCCCAGCAGTACATTGGGGGAACAGGGAGTAATTTGTCCTGACTAACACCTTCTTACCTCCTTTGCATAGTTTTGTTTACATCTGTTAGAGTTCCATGCTACTTTCCTAAGGTGTTATATTTTTGATTCACACAAATGAATCAGTGGCTCCAAAGCTGTTAACAGAAGCACTAGAGTAGTGATGAAAATAGCAAAGCAAGTCCCACAACTTCAAATAACATTGTAAATATAAATAGTGAATGTAGCTGGGATGGGAATCCAGAGCGTGTTTCTGAATGTATGGTGGAGACAACTGAATTTCTGAATTTTCACAAGCTGAGAGGGAAAGGGAAAATAAGAACAATAGATGTCTGAAAATCTGATTTTGTTGGAGACCATTTTTCCTTTCCTTTAAGATTTCCTTACTTTGATATAAAGCTTTGTCCAACCCTGGCATGGACTCACCGATTTTCAAATCATTCTGAAGTATAATCACCACGGTGGAGAAAGTGTATTGATTTTTTTTCAGCGCAACAATAAAACAATGCTTTTTGACATTCCATGGATAAATTTTCTCTCCAAAGGCTCACAAAGGGCTATTGAGATTTGCCCTCTTTGTAGGAGGGAAAAAAAGCCATACAAAACAAAACAAACAAAATCCTCTTCCAATAATAATATCCTGCAGTTGACAAGCTAGAAAATTTAAAGACAAATCATGCTTTCAGAAGAAAGAGGATGAACAATTAGAAAAAAAAATAAAACAACCACCATCTTTTCACCAAAAAGGGCTGTAGGATGTCAACAGCATGGAAACAGATACTCTTGTCTGTTTTCTGGTTACCTGAGCCCATGGATGTGCCCAGTGTATGAATTAGTTGTGACTAAGTACATGAAAGACACACACACACACACACACAGAAGATATTTCCTGAGGACTTCCTTTAAGCTGTGCTACACATGTTCTATCTCTTTTCATCATTCCCCAAGTCCTGTGTTGTAGGCACCCTTTGTATCTCCACGTGGCAACTAAAAAGTATAGCTTAGCATGGACAAGAAGGTTAGCAGTATAGCTGAAATGCTTGAACCAAATCCATCACCTCTGCCCCTACCCTCTGTGACTTACGTTGGAGAAGATCTTGATGACTCTTGTTTTGCTTATCATAAGGACAGAATTCCTCATGTGATGAGAACGACTTACCAAGTACATAGGGGGCAGGACTAATGGAAAGAACAATCAATCTCAGTTTCCCATTCTGCCTTTCCAGCTTGGCTTCCCTGCAAAAGAAATTAACATTATTCTTGAGAGTCACATCTATAGTGTGGAGGGACAGGAATAGCACTGAGCACAGAGTGAGAAATTCTGCAGTACCAATGAAGGCCTCAGTAACCAGTTTCCCAGATTTGTCCAAAGTTTGAGCAAGCAACCAGGTTTATAAGCCCCTATGAAATCATTGAATGAATAAGTGATGCCTTGGAAAGGAAGGAAGGAAGGAAGGAAGGAAGGAAGGAAGGAAGGAAGGAAGGAAGGAAGGAAGGAAGGAAGGAAGCTGACAGCTGAGGACCATCTTCCAATAATGCTACAATGCAGGTTAGAGAAGAGGTTCTCATTCAAAGGGTCATCTTACAGTCTACCATGGGGCTCTGCAGAAAAGGACATTGAGGTCAGTTCCTTGATCTTATACTCTAGACTGCTCTGATGATGGAGGAAAAGGTGTACAACATTTTGAAGAAAATTTATAACATCCATCATGCCAGTTTAGAGACTTTGTAAGTTGAGTGTCTCAGCCATATTCAATCTTCAGAGCTAGCTCAATCTTCAAGCCTGACATACTTTACTTGTATCATAAATATCAGTATTTCTTTAAGAAACTAGAATTATGGTAGAAAAGACTTAATCAGTTTGCCTCTTACATTATTTCTTTAAAAAATAGCAGTGTGAAAGGCTGGGCACCACTGGCTCATGCCACTAGCTACTCAGGAGGCTGAGATCTGAGGATCGTGGTTCAAAGCCAGCCTGGACAGGAAAGTCCGTGAAGCTCTTATCTCCAATAAATCACCAGTGTAAGTGGCACTGTGGCTCTAGTCTTGAGCTGAAGAGTTCAGGGACAGCACCCAGAGTTCAAGCCCCACTACCGACAAATAAATAAATAAATAACAGTGTAAAAAGACCCCCAGAAAGTACAGTTGAGTGTTTACAAGTAGGAAAAAAGTGCACATTCAAATGCTGCTGTAGGTGAGGATCTGAAGTCAGCTTCCCAATGACATACTCTGTCTTCTAAAGTGAGATGCTTCGAGATAAGCAATACATATTAAAATATATAGCTCTGTAATTTCGCCAACCATGTTTTATTGGAACGTGCGTGGAACCATTTGACATTTTAAATAGCCTATAAATGTGAATACAGATTATATAACCTGGTAAGAATAAAATGTAAGGGAAGAGGCTTATGGACAATAATGGAGAGCAAGATCAAAGGCTTAAGGTCTCTGGAAAAGAATGCCAAGACTGCTCTTCCCTTACAGATGAGAAGTGAGTATTATTGTTTTTAAATTTGAAATATTGCAATGCAGGTCAAATGTCTGATTGTGCAAAATCATATTTAAAGCATACTTAAAACAATGCTCTGCTTGTGTGTTGGCAGTTGACTGGCAGGTCTACAATTAGATGATAGGAAGAAGAGGATGGAGAGAAGATGGTGTTTGTTCTTGTTCCTACTCCTCTGGTATAGCAGTCTATCAAGGATCCTGGTTTATTATTCATCTTTAAAGTAAAGGAATTTGTTTAGATTTTAGAGTCTCTCAACTTCAACAATATTGAAATTTAAGGGCTGATAATTGTTCACTGCGAGTAAAAGGTCTTGTGAATTGCAGCATGTATAATAGCATCCTTGCTCTGTATCGTTTAGTAGTTCCCCTCCCTCTTCCCACCCATGTTTGAGGACCAGTAATTGAATGTAGAGTTTACTAAATATTCCTGGAGAGCATTGATACTCTGAATATCAATGGTTTAGGAATTTTCCAAGGCCACATAAGCTCTACATTTCTTTCTTAGCTCAATAACTTGTGACAATAGGAAATAGGTCTTGATGTTTGGGGAATGTTTTTCAATTTTTCCAGATGGTAGATGATGTCATAATTAAGCAATTGCTTTGATAGCATGGTGTAGAGAAAAGCTGAGGCGATAGCTGTACAGCGATGCGCAGAAATCTCTTTGTGTCACTCTGAAAGAGCCAAAGGTCAGAGCATTGAACACCAGGGAAGAAAGTTATCTTAGGTGATCTTAATCAAAGCAGAAAGTCCTGAGAAACTTACAGACAATGTCACTCAGGATCCCGAGCATAACCAGTTATCCACAGGAGACAATGTCAAAGATGGAAAAAAAAATCAAGAAGGCCTAAAAGGTTCTTGAAATTTTTACATTAGCATAAACACCACCAGGTTAAACTAAAGGAAGTAGAAGTTACAAAGACTTTCACATTGCACATCTTCTTGATAAACAGGCTGATAAAAATCACAGCTGAAACTACATGTTATCATTTCCATGAATGGGGGTAATGAGTCTCAAGGCAGAATCAACAACACACTGAGTGAAGAGCCTAGCTTTAAAAAAACAAAACAAAACAAAAAATACCTCAGAACACGTGTGGCCTAAAGAAGTTTACCCTTCTAGATTTCAAATTCTCTTTGTGTAGATGGGTACTGTTCCCTTTCACTGTTAGTTGACTCTGCATGTCTGTGATGGTGATCCCAGGCCTGCTCCACCATTACGTGGTGAAAAGAGGTAACAGTCCTGTTTGGTTCCACAGAGCAGCAGGTGAAGAATTAGGGACAGGAATCTCTGCTGTACAAGGGAGCCTCAAATTACCCTTGAACTCTGAGTTACAACTTGTGTGTGTGTGTGTGTGTGTGTGTGTGTGTGTGTGTGTTCACGTGTGCGCGTGTGCCAGTCCTGGGATTGGAAGTTAGAGGCTGGATGCTGTCTCTGAACTCTTTCACTCAAGGCTTGCACTCTACCACCTGAGACGCACCTCTGCTTCTGGCTTTCTTTTAAATTTATATATATATCAATTTATATAAATTAGATATATATATACACACACACATATATATGTATATTTTTATTTATTTATTTGTCAGTCATGGGGCTTTAACTATGGAACTGGGCACTGTTCTTGAGCTCTTCAGCTCAAGGCAAATGCTCTACCACTTGAGCCACGATGCCACTTCCTTAAATTTCTTTTCAGTGATTAATTGGAGATATGTCTCATGGACATTCCTGCCAGGGCTGGCTTTGAGCTACCATCCTTAGTTATTAGCTGCCTGAATAGATAGGATTACAGGTGTGAGTCACCAGCACCTAACAAAGAGTTACAACTTTTTGACTTAATAATGGTATAGAAGTAGTAAACATTCACTGAGGGAGAGAAAGAGAGAAGAAAGGTGTTGAAGGCAGAAGGAAATGTCATTAGAAAAAAACAGTTTCAAATTCTTTGCAAATAAATTAGAAAATCTAGATGAAATGAATTTGTAGTAAAATATAATCTTCCCCATATGACTCCAGTACAGACAAAAACAAATCTAAACAAAAACCAATTTTCAATAGTAGAGGTAATGTATTCTAGCACTCTTTTAAATATTTTCTACAGAATGAAGAGAATCTTCCAAATTACTTTTAGGAGACAAGTGAAAACATGTTAACATTTGATAAAAATTGTACAGGAAAGAAAACCATAATCTCACATAAGTATTAGTACAGAATGTATTATTTTTTCTTTGTTGTTGTTGTTTTTGTCTTGTTTTTTTTTTTTTTTTGGGTCCGGTTGTGGGGCCTGAACTCTGAACTCTGGGCCTGGGTGCTGTCCTTCAGCTCTTCAGCTCAAGGCTAACGCTCTACCACTTGAGCCACAATGCCACTTCCAGCTTTTTTTCTTTTGCTTATGTGGTGCTGAGGAATCGAACCCAGGGCCTCAGGCATGCAAGGCAAGCACTCTACCACTGAGCCACCTTCCCAGCCCAAGAATGTATTAATTTTTGAGATGAGCTTTAGTATGTTGCTCAGGCTGGCCTTGAACTTGTCATCTTCCTGCCTCTCTATCTTGAGTAGCTAGGACTACAGGCATGTGCCACCACTCTCAGCTACTTCTACTTTTTAATCTGGTTGTCTCAGGTATTTGTTACAGTATCAAAACGCTGACAAATATATTCTATACAACATATACAAAAGAGCATCAGTAGTGGGGACAGAGATCAGATTTCTCCCTAGGGTGAGACAGGTAGATGCTATTTACTCTTTAAGTGACTATGTTAATATTATTACTATGAAATATTAGTACAGCATTGACTCCAGAGCCACATGGAATATGATAATACAAACAGCACCTCATAATTTACAGTGAATCACTGAACTTTTTAATTAACAGTGTGAAGACCTTTGGAAAATGATACACTATATACCAATACAAACTCCAAATTGATAGGAGATAAAAAAACATATAACCCCTAAAAGATCTTTTGTGAATTTGAAATGGGGATACTTCACTATCTGTGACTGAAATCCTAGCTACTCAGGAGGCTGAGATCTGAGGATCTCAGATCTGGCTGTTCAAAGCCAGCTCAGTCAGAAAACTCCATGAATCTCTTATCTCCAATTAACCACCAGAATGTTGGAAGTGGTGCTGTAGCTCCAATGGTGGAGAACTAGCCTTGAGCTGAAGAAGTGAATTCATTTACATAAACAATTAAACAAACAAATCTGTTTGTCTCCTTTTTTTCTTGTGCTGGTACTGGGACTGCAATTCAGGGCCTGGGTGCCATCCCTTAGCTTATTAGCTCAAGGCTAGCACTCTATTATTTTAGCCACATTTCCAGTTACAGCTTTTTGCTAGTGTTAGTGGTATAAGAGTCTCAGAGACTTCCCTGCCAGGTTGATTTTGAACCATGGTCCTCAGATTTCAATGTCCTGAATAACTAGGATTATAGGCATGAGCTAATAAACTCAAATCACACACACACACACACACACAATCAACACAGGGAAAAGCAAATGGCAAATTTAAAATGTTTGAGATTCAGATATAAAATGGTTATTGTCACTAAGATAGAAATAGCTGCTAACACTGAAGCAATGAGTCCAGTCACTCAATAGAAAACTGAGTAAAATATACTCAGAAGAAATTATAAGCAAAACTTTGTCAGTGGTATTTAAACACCTGAGCCATTGTACAATTACACTCAAAAACAAAGAAATACCGATTGGACAACACTAGTATTTCTTCTGTAAGTGTATTAAACATCTAAAGATTTGGAGCTGTAGATTTTTTTCTTTTCTTTTTTTCTTTTTTCATCAGTTGTGGGACTTGAACTCTGGGCCTGGGTGCTGTCCCTCAGATCTTCAGCTCACATGCCACAGTGCCACAGTGCCACTTCTGGTTTCCTGGTATTTAACTGGAGATAAGAATCTCATGGGCTTCCCTGCCCAAACTGGCGTTGAACTGCGATCCTCAGATTTCAGTCTCCTGAATAGCAAGGATTACAGGCATGAGCCACCGGCTCCTGGCAAGAATTTTTTTTTTATAAGAGCATGGGGAAGATACATAGTCACTCATATTTTTTTATGGGACTACTCTGCATGTCATGCATTTGTTGTTCATTTTTCTAACTATCCATTGGAGAATGCAGGGGTCTTTGGTACTATCTACAAAGCAATAAAAGATTACATCCATGTCCTCTTTTCACAGCAATCTTATTTATAGGAAATCTCTCCTAAAATATGCTGGAAATGACTTATGCTTGAGATTATTCACTGTGACATTTTTGAGATGAGCAGAAGATTGAAGTCAGCCTTCATGTTCATCAATTGGGATCAAGTTGAGTAACATAGGCGGCATGCTCACATAATGTAATATTGTGTAGTTCACCCGCGCTGAGAGCCAAGATAGGCTGTTAAGTGATAAGAGCCAAGAACAAAAACATATGGTAGGGTACATCTCTTGTAATAAAAGGGTTAAAAGTATAAATGTGAATGCGATTAAATCTATTTGCAAAAGACATACTAAAGAATAAGCTGAACTGAACTGGAAGGGAAAGAGAGCAGCAAGACCTGGCAGTGCTGGAAATGAGATGTCTTTGAATCGCATGGCTTTACAGACCTTTGACTTTAAAATCAACTTTTAACTTATTCAAAATTTTAAATAGATTCACAGAAAAGAGAAAGTAATTTCTAGATATTGAGAAGAAAACTATAGACATGTGTTACTGATAGGATTACAGAAAGAATATTTTTCTCACACATTGATAGTGTGAATTAAAACATTTTCTGCAAGCAACCTGCTAGACAATATCTATAAAATTGTATGTATGTGTGTGCATGCATGTGCACTTACGCGTGTATGTGTGCTGACCTAATACTTACATTCCTGATAATCATAAAATAGTGAAGAAAAAGTATCTAAGGTTATAAACACACCAACATTTATTACAGCAAGTAAAGAAAATATTATCACACAGAATGTAACCAGAGCTCAAGAAAATAAGACAGCAAAGGAACAAATAATTGAATTAATAAATGAGCAAATGAATTAGGCAATTCTCAACAGAAGTACAAATGGCTATTGAACATATGAAGAAATTTGAACAGCCTTTGCTATAAAAGAAATGGAAATCAAAACTGCATCGTTTCTATTGTATCTCAGTCAGAATGGCAATTGTTAGGAAGACAAACAAAGATTGGAGTATGGGAAGAGAAAGCCTCATGCGCTACTGTTGGGAATGTAAACCTGTGCAACTTCTGTGGAAAGCAATATGGAAATTCCTCAAAACAGTAACAGTAGATCTACCTTAATGACTTCATCCTACTGCTCATGGATATACATTCAAAAATAGTGTAAATCAACATACAAGAGAGATGATTGCTCACCCATGTCTACCATCTCAACACTATTACAAGAATTGGCTTATATGAACAACAACCAATGAATTGATAAAGAAACTGTGGTAGGCATATACCATAAAATATTATTCAGACAAAAAGAAGTATTATTCACCCTTGGGTGTAAAAACGGGACTACCAGGATGGATCAATAGAAGGGCAAAAGGGAAGGGCATTGGGGGTAAAGAAGATCAAAAGTGGGCTGGGAAGTTGGCTCAGTGGTAGAGTGCTTGCCTTGCATGCCTGAGGCCCCGGGTTCGATTCCTCAGCACCATATAAGCAAAAAGAAAAAAGCCGGAAGTGGCACTATGGCTCAAGTGGTAGAGCGCTAGCCTTGAGCTGAAGAGCTGAGGGACAGCACCCAGGCCCAGAGTTCAGGCCCCACAACCGGACCCAAAAAAAAAAAAAAAAAGAAGATCAAAAGTTCGTTTTGTGTGTGTGTGTGTGTGTGTGTGTGTGTGTGTAAGGATAGCATAATAATCCCCAGCAAACTTTGAAAAAGCAAGGAGGAGAATGGGGAACAAAGAGAAAATTACAGAGTAGGTGAACTTGTTCAACATGTACTTTACATATCTATAGGATTATTATAACATAACCCCCTTGTATTATTCATGATGCCAATACAAAAAAATGTTTTTAAAAATTGTCAGCAATAGCTATGGGGTTGGAACAAATGGAAAGGAGTGGGAGGACCAGGGGGAAATGGGAGGACCAAAACTCCTTTAAAATGAATAAAGTAAGCCAGGCACCCATCACTGTTAATCCTAGCTATTCAGCACATAGAGACCTAAAAGATCTCATTTCAAGACCAGCTATGGCAGAAAAGACAGAGAGACTCTATCTCTAAAAATAAGCAGCAAAAGAAGGACTGGATGCATGTCTCAAGTGGCAGAGCACCAGTTGAGAAAGGAAGCTGAGCAAATGCAAGGCTCTGAATAAAACACCAATACCAAAAAAAGAAGATAAATGAGAACAAAAACACACACATTCTCTCCCTCTCTCCCTCCTTCCCTCCCCCCTCTCTGTCTCTCTCTCATGCACACATTTTTTTTATTGTGAAAATACTGTACAGAGGGGTTACAATTACATGGGCAAGATAGTGAGTACATTTCTTATCAAGCATTGTAGCCTCCTCCTTTGTTTCCCCTTCCCATCCCTTCCCATCCTCCCCTCCCCCCCGCCCCTCCACCCAATCCTCCCCAAAAGTTGTAAAGTTCATTTGCAACATAACGACTTGCACACATTTTAATTTCACGTTTTAGGTAAAAAGTGTGTGTGGTGGTGTGTGTGTGTGTGTGTGTGTGTGTGTGTGTGTGTGTGTGTGTGTGTGTGTGTGAAAATGGGCCAACATGGAAGAAGAAGAATGCATATAGTTCTACTCTTAAGTATGGTATGAATAATGAACATTGGTCCACAGGTTTGAAGGAGAAGAAGAGGCATGATTGAAAGGGAGAAAAAAAAAGATCCAAGACCAGCACTGGTACCCTTGTAGTAGAAGGCAAGGTCTGGGAGGGCATGGAGGCAAAGGAGATTCAAGAACAAATGTTCTACAGGGAAATTCCAGCTTCACAACACAATGTGGCTGAGATCACCTGGCATTATCTCTCTCTCTCACCTGCTTCCACAGCACAGCCTTTCTACTTGAATCTAATGAATATGATTATTTGCTTCTGAGTATCCCCTTGATCTAGTGTGTACTTGCAAATATCTCATTACACTATCACTGTATGCATGCATATTCTCTGTGTGTGTCTCTCTCTGTCTGTGTCTCTCTATGTCTCTGTCTCTGTCTGTCTCTGTCTCTGTCTCTCTCCGTCTCTCTCTCTTTCTCTCTCTCGATTTGGATCTCCTTGTCATCTTAACTGTGATTTTCAGTAAACTCAGCATTTTTCTCCATGTCTTCACATGGAAGATATTTTACAAACACTAATCAAACAAATTACTTGAGCTACATAGATGAAGTGGGAACCTAAGTCTGTTCTCTAGAAGGTTGTGATGCTTGTATGAAAAGATATATCCATTACAGGATGGAGAGTCTATGCTGAGGTCTCGAGACATTTGCAGTAAGTACCCCTCAAAGCAAAGATGCTTTTCTGGAAAGTGAAAATATATACTTGTTTGCATGGAGATCGGCAGTGAGATCTTTGGTCTGTGTAGCTCTGAAGTTCTTGGTAAATAAGTACTCCATCCCTTTTCCTGTATTGTAAACTGAGTCTAGGAGGAGGGACTACAGTGTATTATTGTCTTTGGCAATTGCATCTGCAAGCCAGTGATAGTAATTTCAGGAACTGAGATCAAGGCAATCTCCTCTACATATGGGTCCCAAGGAATGATCTGTGTCATGGATCACCACCATGCTAAGAAAAGACCTACCTGAGCCATTGGAAACTGCTAGTTCCCATTGGCTCTCCATCATTTGAATTGACCTGTGTCCTCCATTCTTACCCTCTGTTATCCCTGGAAGTTACACCCTCTCTCTCCTTTGGAGGAAGAGCACTGTGCAGTAGCTTTTCCATTATCATCACTCTATGGCCTTCATTCCTTATTGAAACCAACAGCTTTGGGACTTAAATTGCCCACGTCTGGTTTTGATTCATTAAAAAAAATATTAAATCTATTCAACAGTTGTGAGTTACAGGAGTGAGGCGATAAAGTATGTGCTTTTTCATTTCAGGGATATTTATGCATAAATATCACCGTGTAATAAAATCTTACAGTTTCATTCTTTTCAAATGGTAAGTCTTCCATATGAAGTGGGAAATCTAAGGAAAATGTTGTTTTAATAATACAGTATTGCATAACCATTTCAATCACTTCACTCATATATTATTATGGCATGTAGATTCCTTTGCTGCATATTTATTTTCTCATGCACATGGTTTTCAAAACAGAAATTGCCAATACTAAAAATAGAACAATGGTGAAGGTAGTCTGATAGAACTTTCTTAGAAATAAATCACATAACCTTTTGAAAAAACATCCTTTGTTTGGAACATTAAATGTACTTGACTTCCTTTAATAACACATAAAGTATTAAGACCTGTAAATGCAGGCTGGCAAGACTTTTTTGGGGATTGATTTGAGATGGCCACAGGCATGCAGTGTGTATCATAAGTACAATTTATGTCATCTGTTGTTTGGATTAGAACTCAATATAAATTTTAATTTAGTACCACTTTGGTAGAGTTCCAATATCTATTATTACATAGATCAATTTCTCTTATTTGGAAATGTTTTATCTAACAATTTTCCAAAATAGTTTTTAATAAATTATCTGTCTGACAGTTTTCTTCCTCACCAACATAATTAATTTTATATTTTCTCCTCATCATTAAATATTTTAAATATGCAAAATCTGCTGGCATTTAGTACTAGCACAGAAGTGCCAAAAAAAGCCTGCAAAATCTTATTTTCAGAGATTTTTATTCACAAGCTTCCTTAATAGGGTATAATTTGCATAAAATAAGCTAAGATTGATTACATATTTCTGATAAGAGTTTCTATTTGACAAGAGTGGAGTTGGGAGGAGGCATATGCGTGTCACCCCTGGTTGGTTTTCCTCCCTCTGGCGAAATGGCTGGCTGCCACTTGGAGCCCAGAACAATATACTGAAGTCGTGAGATAATTTGGCAGTGCTCCTCCTACAGCGTGGTATGCATTGCAGAACCGGTAAACTCATACACACCTGCTTAGCAAGCTCCAAACCAAGCAATGGCCAATGAAAAGAAGGAAGAGAGAAAAAAAAGAAAAAGTGAGAAAGGCAAGAGAAAGAATAAAAGGAAGATAGGAAGAAGGATGGGGAGTGAGAGTGAGGGAGGAAAAGAGGGAAGGAGGAAAGAGAGAGGAGAAAGGAGGAGGGAAAAGGAAAGAAGGAAGGAAGGAGGAAAAGAATGAGTGAAGGAGGATGGGAGGGAACAGAGAAGGAAACAAGGGAGAGGGGGAGGGAGGGATGGGGAAGGAAAGATAGGAGAGAAGGGAGGAAAGGAAGAAGGGGGAAGGAAATGAGGGAAGGAGAAAAAGAATGAAGGAAGAAGGGAAGAAGAAAGGAGAAAAAGAAGGATTGAAGGTGGAGAAGGAAAAAGGGAGGAAAGGAGGAAGGGAGAGAGGGAGGTGAGAGAGGGGTCAGAGAGGGAGGGAATATGGGAAGGAAGGAAAGTAGTGAGGAAAGGAATGGAGCAAGGGAGGAGAAGTAGAGGATAAAACAGCAGCAAATGTTTGTTGTTGTTGCTTTTAAAATATAAGTAATTCGAGGCCGGGAAGGTGGCTCAGTGATAGAGTGCTCGCCTCACATGCATGAGGCCCTGGGTTCAATTCCTCAGCACCACATTAGCAGAAAAAGCCAGAAGTGATGCTGTGGCTCAAATGGTAAGGTGCTAGCCTTGAGCTGAAGAGCTGAGGGACAGTGCCCAAGCCCAGAGTTCAGCCCCCACAACTGATTTTATATATATATATATATAATGTATGTGTGTATGTATCTATTTCCCCATTTGAGCTTCACAGTAACACCTGCAGAAAGGCACAAAAGACAAAGTTGGAACGTATTTCAGTTTAGGAGTGTAAGGAACTAGAGCAGAAGATGCGTTGAGCAGTCAAGATTATGTTCAAACTCTTAAAGCCCACAAAGCTTCCGTATATTTTCTCTGCCTGCTCACAAAAATTCCTCCAACAATATACAATCAAAATGAACGTAATGAATGTCTGCAATGAGACATCTTAACCCAAAAGAGTCAAGAGTGAGACTAAATATAACCATTTCTACCCTCCAAGAGCCTACGTAGCTTAAAGGAGATAACTATCAGCCATGTGAAGTCAATTGAATAGTTTCCAATCATAAAGCTACTTATGGTGGAAGGACGTTTGTATCAATCAGAAAGGCCAGGGAGCTCTGCAGGTCACTTCAGGCCCTTACTTGCCACCCGGTGACAGTGACAATGGCAGTAAGCCCTCAGAGGAATTCTGTTACACCAACCGTAGACTGGCATTCCAGAAGAATTTTGAAAAGGCATTCATACAACCTGGTGTGTAAGCGTGTTGAAGTCCCAGCCTTCAGTGAATGTAGGCAGTGCTCCTTAAAGGTCACCTGCATAGAAGTCAGTGAGTCTTGGTGACCAGAGGTCAGGCCAAGGTGGGGACTGAGATATGGCATTTCTAGCCAGCACTCAGAGGCTGTGGAACTGCCACATGCTGAGTAGCAGGGCTTTGGGATGCACGGAACTAACAGGTGGGAAAACAGGTTCCCTTAAAATCAAAGCCCACAATCTCCTAGCAGGAAGACCCTGACAAGAGCTTCCTCTATAACATCTGGATGAAAATGGATGGCATCCATCCACAGTTTAGGCAGCTGCTTTGCTCAATCTATTTCTGTAATCATTAAAGATGCCACTTAATAAACTAATGAAACATCACTTTAGAAAATATGTTCTGATGATCACACCCTTTGATGGATGAGAGAGAGAGGAGGGCACAGGAGGACAAAGCCTTTGGAGTACAGATTTTGTGTTCGTGTGCATTTAGACTACGGTCTTCCAGTTATGAAAACATGCAAGCATGATGCACTGGGAAAAGGACAAAGTAGAGGAAAAGGAGGCAGGTTAGCATCTATGCCTTATTTGTGAATTTAGTAAGCATGTCTAGAGATACAAAATCTTGCTGAGCACCAGTAGCTCATGCTTGTAATATTAGCCACTCAGGGGACAGATCTGCAAATTGAGCTTCAAATCCATCCCCATCAGAAAAGACTCTTATCTTCAGTTAATCATAAAAAACTTGGAAGTGGAGCTGTGATTCAATTGGTATTGTACCATTTATGTGCAGAAAAAGCTGGAGGGACAGCTGACAGGCCCTGAGTTCAAGCCCCAGTGCAGGCATCAAAAAAGAAAAAAAGAAAGGAAGGAAGGAAGGAAGGAAGGAAGGAAGGGAAAGAAAGAAAGAAAGAAAGAAAGAAAGAAAGAAAGAAAGAAAGAAAGAAAGAAAGAAAGAAAAGAAAGAAAGAAAAGAAAGAAAGAAAGAAAGAAAGAAAGAAAGAAAGAAAGAAAGAAAGAAAGAAAGAAAGAAAGAAAGAAAGAAAGAAAGAAAGAAAAATTTAAAATCTTTGCTTTTGGAACTATATTTAACCTCAAGAGGCCATGACAGTAATGAATAACGTCTGTGTAGACACACATTTGTATACACTCATATGTATATGTATACAATATCCATCTTCACCTTAATAAAGATAAATGTCTAGACTACAGTTACTGGCAATAAGAGCAAGAGCCGTTATGCATATGTCTTATCTCTACCAGTCTAGATTGCAGCGTAGGTTATAAAATAACTTACAGCATCTTTACTAACTTAGAAATGCACGAACCTTGGACTATGTGAGAATTTATTGGTTTGGATGATAAGCCCTTTTACAATAAAGGAAAAGTTAACTGGCTGGAGTACTGATTTTGCTGCTTGTGTCTAGCGGTGAGCCATGACGTCTGTTGGATCCATTGCTGCCGAGCACCTTGAGAGTCTGCCATTATCTGTGTGGCCTCGGACGGGCTTGTTCCGAACTCATACAGGCTAGAAATAGAAACAGCTGCAAGAAATGTTTAAGTAAACTTATGGATGAGCCAGGCAATTAATTATGAAGGGAGGCCTGGCATGGTTCGTGTTACTTCGCTGGTCTTTCCGTGGTGAAGATCAGTGGCCATAAACATGCTCTCCTGCCAAACTGCTATCAGAGACCAGAAAAGAGGCTCTGCATGGACTGACCTGAAGAATGAACGTTTTTACGACCTTTTAAATCATCTATTTTTTTTAAGGAAAAGGGAGCAAACATAATATCTCGAGGAGATTTGCCTAAGAAGTTTAGACTAAGTCAGCTAGGCGGCGTGGGCTGTGAGCTCCCAGCCGGGCAGGATGTGGTCTTGAGAAGCAAAGCTGCCAAAGCTCCACATTGCAAATATGGCCTCAGTGGAAAATGTAATAGTGTATACAGTGCTGTGCTGGCCACACAACTCTTCATTACAGTCACAGACTTAGAATGTAGCTGTGAAGCTACCTGATGGGTGCCCTGTAAGTCTACTAGCTCATCCTATTTTCATCTACATCTGTATACTCCATAGTGAGCAGTGTACAATAGCAGTTAGTAATGGTACTAGTTGAAGAAAAGAACTACAAAAATGAACTAGTTAGGTCACTCTGGCATCCCTGACTCATCTACTTGGCACTTGACCACTCCTCCATGGGCCAAGAGACAAATGTGGAAAGCAAACATTCAGTGCCAAGGGCTGTCATGGATTGGTCAAGTGGACACAGAGTCATTTGCTCAGGAAGCCTAGAGTTAATTACTGCCAGGAACAAAAGAAAAGTCCACCGACAAGAGAAGTCCTCTGACCACCCAGTGTGAGCAGAGCCTTAGCCCACCAGGACCCTGGCTGGAGATGGATTATCTGGCTCAACGAAAGGAGAAGTGAGAGAGAAAAGACAGAACGCCCAGAGAGGAAAGAGAGTAAGTCAAACTTAGCCGAGAATACAAGGTCAGTTCCTGCCTCTCACCCACACAGTGGAATATGGTACAGTGTGCCAGAATTTCCTCATTTTATGACGCAGCAGGCATGCCTGCCCACACCCACTGACTTTTAAAGGGACATGTGCTCTTTAGAATCACAGATTTTTGAGTAGACTTTAATTCTCCCCAGTTCTCTCATTCCCAGCATCTCTAGAGATTTCCTCCTAGAGAAGGAATCAGGAAACAAGGCCCACTGGCTGACTGAGTAAAATGAATCCCAGTTCATCTCAAAGCTCAGCATAAACACAAGCTGTTAGATGTAAAGTGAGAGTTTCGATCTTTTGTTATGGCGTTCTCTCCAACTTTATCCAGCCTTCCTGGTATAGAAAACAGATTTATATCAGACTTTGGCTAGCCACACACACAAGAACTGCTCATGGTCAATTCTTGAGACCATTTTACATTTAACTCTTTTACCTGAGATGTGCCTGTCCTTCATGTGACCATTCATTCTAAATAGTCATGGTGTTTGTTGATTGTCTCTAAGCCAAGCAATAGCCCAAGGAATAAGATCCTGATCAGGATCTTTCTTCCACATGCTTATGGATTTGCTGTACTAAAATCATTGGTGCAGCTTCAATGTTATGAAAACAGAGATTGCCTCTTTGCTAGGAGCATATCTCTGTGGTTTGTAATATGCTTTTCCTTGCAGATCCTTGGCACAACCCTTATTAGAGTTAAAAAAAATCGGCTCACATTACAGAAAAAACTTTCAGAACTTAATCTAATTGAGACTGAAGCTGATACAAACTCACTAGCAGGAGCTAGCACCTAACTTGCAGGAAAGGTGTACCTCACGCTCCTCTCTAGTCCATCTAGGCCTTCCTTGAACCAGGTGTCTGGTTCCAGGGACCTCACAGTGAGCCTGTATGAGATGTCTGCCTTCCATTGGCTGAATTTTCCTTGCATTATTTTTAAACACTTTTCTTCTAGAGTGAGTTGTATCCTTCATAGCAAGAAACATGTCTAGCAAGCTGAAAACTGAGGCCCAGACAATTCTATCTAGACTACTGAATATATTCCCAGGGTAGTATTTTTTCCAGCATTGTCGCCATTCATTGCCAGTCTTTCTCAGCTTCATGAAGAGTAATATTTGCCCAATCTTCAGCACATAGAGACACAGTGTGTCACATAGATTTAGGTTAGAACCATTCATTGAAACAATTTTCCTCTTTAAGGCAATTTTATTGGCTTCCTTTTCAAATAAAAACCAGAAATGGAACAATATCTACCCTAATTTGAAAAATCCACTCCAACAGTATACTTTTTTTTTTTTAGGTCAGTGAGCTTTTTGTGCTTTTCAATTTTTCCCTTTTTAGTAACCTCATTACCCTTCTCAGCTGAGCTTTCAGCAAATCCCCAGATTGGGGGAAAGTGTGTGCAGTTGATATGGGAAACAAAAATCACCTTTGTACTTTTGGGACCTTGCTTTTTAAGAAGTAATAAAGGTAAGGTGTTTTCATGTCACAATCATGGCAATTTATCACAGTTGGTTACCGTGGGTTTATTTTTGCTCTTGATAATTGTTTCTTTGCATTCACTTAGACTACTAGGCTGTAGAAGTAATAATAATAATCACAGCCATTTGCTTCTCTCATACTGCAAACTGGCCACCGTTGAGACACATTGTATGCACTCCTCAATCCTTGCCTGGCAAGGTGGATATGGTTACCATGATCTTACACAGCAGAAAATCGGGGTAGAGAGAAGTTAGAAACACCATTCAACACCACAGAGCTTCACTTCATAATACTTGTGTCACATCAAAATCATTGCAAAATCTTGACAGGTACACTTCACAAGATGTATGCTATGTATGTGCTTCAGAACATACCCGAACATAGATGAATAAGGATTAAAAACAAGACATCAAAGGAACTGAAGGTTGAGAAAACTGACTTTCTGAATTTCCTTTATTCACACAAAATACATGTCCTGGGGCTTAAACTCAGGGCCTAGGCACTGACCTTGAGCTTCTTTGTGTTCAAGGCTAGCACTCTATCAATTGATCCACAGTGCTACTTTTGGCTCTTTCTGAGTAATTTATTGGAGATAGGAGTCTCAAGGACTTTCCTGCCTAGGCTAGCTTTCAACTGTGATCTCAGAGCTCAGCCTCCTGAGTAGCTAGGATTATAGGCCTCCAATGTCTGCCTTTATTATGTTTTATTATTATCTTTAAGTAGTTGTCCAAAGGAGTTGCCGTTTAACAAGGCAGTTTATGAACATGACATATCTTGATCAATGCCACCCCTTTCAATATTCTTACTCATTCTTATCTTCCCTTCCCTCATTTTTCTTAATTTTGTAGTATATACACTGGATTCTTGACACTTTTTACCCCTCTTCTCCTTTTCATATTTCTACCCCTTTCCCCTGCCCCACTCCACCTACTTTGAGTACCAGCATCTTGGCGTTTTATTTTGCTGAACATTGGGTTTGCCTTTCTAAGGAATTACACTATTTGAGATCTCCCTTGAATCTACCATATTTCAGTTAATACATTTGTATATACTTGCACTAGATCTCTTTCCTTCCCAACACAATCATGTGTCTTTTCTTCCATGGCAGAGATGTCAACCATGCTGTATCAAGGGTGGGTATTTCAGTCATCTGACTTTATGATTGGTCCAGAGAAGAGGACATGGAACTCAAGATGGACTAATCACAGTACCCTCTAGGATTTGTTTTTACAACAAAGATGGAAGAATCAGAATCACAGACCTAGGGCACAGAAGTAAAACAAGAGCCAGAAAAAATTCAGAATTTTGCTTGTCCCCATTTCTACCTTCTCTAGGACTATTATTAGCCATTTTCCCTCTCAAAGCTGGGCAATTCTGTTCATCTCACTCTCTCAGTTTACTTACTGTGAGTGGATAATGTTCTTCGCCTTCCACCATCTAGTCTTTCTGAACTCAGGTGTAACTGAAGAGGTGTACTGATGAATTGTTTCAAAAGAGTAAAAAGGGGCTGGGAAGTTGGCTCAGTGGTAGAGCGCTTGCCTTGCATGCCTGAGGCCCTGGATTCAATTCCTCAGCACCATGTAAGCAAAAAGAAAAAAGCTGGAAGTGGTGTTGTGGCTCAAGTGGTAGAGCGCTAGCCTTGAGCTGAAGAGCTAAGGGACAGTGCCCAGGCCCAGAGTTCAGGCCCCACGACCGGACCCTCCACCCCCCCAAAAAAAACAGTAAAAAGGTAGAGAGGTGTAAGGAGGTTGTGGGTGGAGCAGCATTGTACTTGGTGATGGCATTTGGGAATGAGTGATGAATAAATGGCTCATTATTCAATCTTATTTCATATTTATATGCTCTAAATTATTCATAATACAAAATTTAACCAAGCAAATAGAAACAATGACTCTAAAAACCACAGAGCAGGTTATGAAACTGATTCTCAAGGACTTAGCAAAAAGGGATATAGCTTAAGAGCAGCTCCTGACCTATGAAAAAGAAAAAAAGCCCCTTTGTGTTTACAGCAAGAGATTGAAAGGGAAAGGGAGAAGGACAAGAAGTAAGTTGAAGATATTGTAGCATCTTTTCTGGGTTGAAATCTAGGAGCATGAAGAATAGCATAAATACTCAAGGTAACAGATTTGTGGGATACAGGGTGCTATCAGAGGACATTTCCTTAACAGAAGCACAGAAATCTTACTACCCTGTGCTTTTAATGAAATCTGGCTAAAGGAGGAGGATCTTGTGCGTTTCCATTTTTCTCTTCCTGAATGCGATTTTGAAAAGTGTCTCCTCAGTCACTCATTCATTTAATTGTTTGCTCATTCATTCATTCATTCATTTAGATAATATTATCAGGTTCAAGAAACAGAAAAAATCTGACAAATAAGTAGTGCTCCATAAATATTTCTTGAATTAGTGAGTGGACAGAAGGAGAGGTTGTAAAGAAACACCTTTCATTATGGAACTCTTTTGACATGACATCAATATTCAATCTGCCAGAGTCTAGCTGCAAAATCTCTTTTGCCAGGAAAACATTACCAGTGAAATTTTGCATAGGCATCCTCAGCTTGAAATTTGTTTTAAGTGACAAAATTTGAAACCCTTAAATAAAGTTTTCTAGCAATGAGTGACAAGGTTGTCAAAAAGATGGAAAGTAATATCTTTCAAAATATGGTTTTTGCTTGTTGAGTGTAAAACCATTTTATTTTTTCTGGATGGAGAAGCTCTTTCAATATGATGAATTCATGTTGTAGTCTTAATTGCCTTAGTAATTTTAATAGCAGTTAATTTTAAGAGGATGTAGCCAACATTTGTTACATTTTAACTGATAAATGCGTCACCTGTTTCATCTATTTGCATATTGATGATATTCCTATTTTCTTCTTTGTGTTTATCAATGCCTCTATTAATAACATTCATTAAAATTATGACTACTCATTAAAGATCTACTAAGGATAACATACTGTGGGCTACAAGAATAAGATAGGATGGCTTACATGACTTCAAGGAATTAATAAGTTAAGAAGAGAGAGAAGCTACATGAATCTTCTCCTTTGTATATGATTCAATTGCTTTAAAATATAAAGAAAGAAATCATCATAAATTATGTGCAGGTTTGTGGCGTGCAGCATGCTACCCCTTCATGCGCCTCTCACTGAGCTGCATTCCTGCAGGGCAACCCATAATAGTAATTCTTTATTGCCCTGCTTCTATTTAACTTCAAACATGTGAAAGTAAAAATAGTCAGAGAAAAGAATAAATAAGAAACCAGTTAAGTTTGTCTAACCCGAGCATTGCAGACATGATGCCCAGTTTTCAGAGGCCCCTGTTCTCCAAAAATTGTTACCAAGCAAATGTCTATTTTTAGAACATGTGACATTCATAGGAAAATGACTAAAGCAGAATGTCATGTTTGTACAATTGATGTGATGAAAGTGATCATTATTTACTAAAATCCGTATTTGACTTCAATTTCCTTCATTTTAGCATTATTTTATTTTTATTTTATTAATATGTGTGTGTGAGAGAGAGAGAGACAGAGAGAGAGAGACAGAGAGACAGAGAGAGAGAGTGTCTTGGGGCTTGAACTCAGAAACTTGTTACTGTCTCTGAACTTTTGTACTCAAGACTAGAGCTCTTCCATTTGAGCCAAACTTCCACTTCCTACCTGGGCTGGCTTCGAAATGTGATCTTCAGATCTCAGCCTCATGAGTAGTTAGTATTACAGGTGTGAGCCACCAACACCAGCATTTTATCCAAATAAAGATATTCTGAAATTGAGAGAAAATAAAAGAGTGGTACTGTAGGGAAATTGTTACATAGAAGTTGAGCTGGCTATTTGAAGTCCAGGATTCACCCACCTTTCCACAGGGTGATGGGTCATTTTTGTCATTGATCTCTGTTCCTTATTCCATTTGGAGAGGGATGGTTGACTCCTTTTCAAAATTCACCTTCAATAATCAAAAATTCATCAAAATGAACTGGTGTCAGTAGTTCATGTCTGTAATCCTAGCTACTCAAAAGACTGAGATCTGAAAGATCCTGAAAGTGTGGCTCATGAGGAAGAGTATTACATGAATAAAAAAGTCAAGTTAGCATTCAGCCCTGAGTTCAAGCCCTGGTACTATCAAAAACAATCAAAGCAGATGAGAAATTATCTTTAAATTGAATTTGTTTAATCCCCAAGAAACACAAAAAGGCTACTTTACAATGACTTCAGTGGCCTACCCCATTACTACCCACATGTGAAAGCAGATGTACCTGTGGACTGTTTACCATGGTCATGCTTGCCTCCTTTTTGTGATCTTTTCTCACTATGGACTGACTCAGAAATGCCCTCAGAAATCCAGCTTCAAGTCCTATGGCTTTCTCCCAATTCTAAGAAAGGAAAGAAAACTCTACCAAGTAAGAGAGAAGACCCACACTCCAGGGAACATAGACCCTCTATGCCAACCATCAGCTCCTCCTTGGCTGAGAAATCTCTGTTGGTCTTCTTGAGCGCCATCTACTTAGAGGTTGATTTCCCTGTCTACTGTGGATATGCAGAGATAGGAGGTGGTCACTGGGAAAGATCAGAACTGGCTACCTAGACAAAACCTGGCATGGAAATAACAGTCTAAATTTACCATCTTTGACTTGGGTGCTCTGCAGGTAACCATATCATGTGTCTTTGAATTCGTGATGAGATCTCAGCTTGCTCTTTGCATTGGCTTTTTAATAATCGAAGATCTTTGTCATCAATCCTGATTCTTGTTCTTATTTTAGTTAGAATTTGAGTATGTTGTTCCCTTCCTCGTGGTTCATTCAGATGGCATAATTTCATCTGACTTACATTTGGAAATGGATTTTTCAGATCAGTTTTAGTGATACAGGAGCTTCTACTGAAAAAAAAAAAAAACCAGAAGAAAGCACAACTGTAAGGAAGAAGGCAAGCAATGTTATAAAAATGTGCAAATTGAATCTGTTGGATAATTTCAAAAAGCAAAGTGTGCAAACATGGAAGTGCAGTTGTGGCTCAAAGGTTGTAGAGTGCTAGTCTTGAGCGCAAAAGCTCAGTGACAGCACCTAGGCCCTGAGCTCAAGCCCACAACTGACAAAAAAAAATAGTGTGCAAACTTGAGAGCAGATACTTGTCAAAACCATAAAAATGGCAACTAAGTTTATTAAAAAATGCTCATTACATTAATCACTGTGAAAATGTAGATTAAAACTGCACAGAGGTACCAGTTCACAGGATGGAGACTAACTCCTGGGTGTTTGTCCAACAGAAAGGAAAAACATACGTTCATACAAACTCACGTGAAAACATAGTAGTTTTATTAGTGAGTCAATAATTGGGAAAAAATCAACAGATGAATAGTGAAGCAAATGTGATTCACTTCTATAAGGCAAAACTACTTAACAATAAAAAGAAATGAGCTCTTGATACCATGAACATCACCAGCTGAACATCAAAAGGATTCTATTAAATGAAAGAACCCAGGCAGAAGGCTCTACCTACTATATGATTGCATTTATGTGACATCATAGAAAATGCAAAAATAGTCACTGAAAGCAGAGCCTTTTCCAGGGTGAAGGATTACATCAAGAGATTGATAGAGCTTTGGGGGCTGAAGGACTCTGAGGGGTAATAGACCTTCTCTGGACTGTAGTAATGATTCCACGCCTATCTGCATACATTTATCAAAATTCATACTTTAAATAGATGAATTCGTCATTTTACACCTTAAAAGTCGGTAGATACTTTGCTTTGAAAATTAGGAATAATGAAGTACATGTTATCACTCTGGTTGTTTTAGCTTTGAGGAAACTGATAGCTAAATTTAATGCTTATTCATTAGTAACAAAGAGTATCCTTTGGATGAGCAGTGCACTTTCTATAGGCACAGTTGACATTTCCTACTTAATTTTTAATAAATCTGTTCTTTGTATGTCTTTTTATGGCAGACACTTAAGAACATTTTTAGAACCTGGCAGAGTATAATGTCTACAGCATACATCAAATCATAAGGAAATAGAAGCCCAATAGAGATGAACGGATGAGAGGATAGGAAAAAGTCGTGTGTCTTTGTCCATAAACCCTGACTGGGTCTTGTTATTGATTTACTTTGTTTCCTTCTGCTGCCAGGTAGTCCCAGGATCAAGTGATTCTCCATTATGGTAAAGCTACAGATGGAAGAATTGCTCAAGAATTGAGTTCCTATAGACATTTGTTTATAAAAGAAAACTGCTTAACTGTGAGTAATCTTGAAATTATAGCTTAATAAAAACATTTTAGTAACAATGTTTCAGGAGTTAGGTACTAAATATACTAGGATATATGTTTAGAATTAAGTAGCATCATTTATTTCACCATACTAGTTTACCCATCAGAACGATGCTACAAGAATAAGATTGTTAACCATGTCTTGTCTGCTCAGAGAACTAGAATCTTCTCTCTATCCATCAAGGAGACTTAGGCCCCTAGGGACACTGATTTCTGCAACGTTCCTTCTTTGATAGCTTGATAAAAAAATATCTAGAGGATTTGATTGGACTGATTTGAACCTACCCTATGAAAGAAGAGAACAATATTTAACAATGAGCAAATGACATTTTTACCAGAACTATGTAGGGTGTAAAGAAGACTCTCCAGTCAGTTTCTAGTTCTTTCTGGCTGTGGAGTAAGTGATTATCTGGCAGGACTAAGGAAAGAGCATTTTCTCTGGTCATCCCAAAGTTTTTTTTTTTTCCTTCCAGATTACAAAGTTCTTCTTTTCCATCCAGTTCATCCCTGTCTGGTGCAGTCTGAGGATGACAAGATAACATCTTTCAATTAGAATTCTCATTACACTTTTCAGATTATTCTCAATTACTGTTTACATGGTTGTGCCAAGCTTAGAAACAGACACTATCGGTGAGTAGCAGAGGCTTTGCTTGGATTCCTGAGCTCCCTGGAAGATGGTTGCCCCTTTCCTGCAGCCCCAGCCCAGCTTGTCACTGCTTTTCTCCCAACACTCTGCTTGCCATTCTGCCTGCCATAATAAGAAGGATCATTATCTCTTCTGGGCTGTGGAGAATGTCAGGTTTTGATTCCAGTCTGTCTCACATATCAATTTCTGTTCTTAGTCATTACAAGGGCACCTGCATGACCGCTGTAACCCTCCCCCAGAGGTAATTTGGGAAGATTCCCATTTAACTACTTCCTTTCCAGTATATCAAGAGGCAACCTGGGAGCGGATACGAAATGGGAGCAATTCTTCAGTGTCTAAAATATAAACCAAAAAGGAACCAGGGGACAAAAACATTGACCTGGAAGTGAACGAGATTGTTCTATCCAGACTTGTGGACATTTATTTTTTTAGTGGTGACTGATGTAAGCAGGGTGAAACACACACCTTTGTTGTCTAAGCAATATCTACTACAAGCATGGTACAGAGGGGACTTGCATTGTCTTACATCAAAATGTGCCTTCTTACAGGGTGTTGGTGACTCAGACCTATAATCCTAGCTACTCAGGTGGCTGAGATCTGAGGAATATGATTTGGAGCCAGCCTGGGCAGGAAAATCCATGAGACTCTTATCTCCAGTGAAGCACCAAAACAAACAGCGATGCCTATGTCCCCTAAATTCAAGCCCCAGGAGTAACACAAAAAATTAAACACACACACACACACACACACACACACACAACACACACACACACACACACACACACACACACTCCTTCTTCCAAGAAAGTAGCTCTTAGATTCCCTTCTTACGAAAAAGTGGCTCTTAGATTTTTACTTTGTATAAAAATAGTCTGCATCTTTTGTTCAAATCAAAGCAAATTATCCCACATTGCCCTTGTGAATATAGATTTAGAGGTTATAAGTGTGAATTCTTACATCCATGAAATTTTCTAATACAAGTGGTCTCTTGATCAAATTTTAAGCAACACTACTTTAAAAGAAGGAATAGGTCTAATATATTTCAATAAACTCTAGAATCTTAAAAGACCAAAAATCAAAGCACAAGTTTCAGTATTTGGGTATAAGAGCAGCTTGGTACAGTGGAAATATTGATACCTCGGAATTGATAAAAACAAAAATTAAAGCACATTAAACAAAGCAAAATAGGACCCTAGATCCATCCGGAACTATTGAGAGCAGGGTCCAGGAATCTGAAGTCCTGTGAAGAGTCCCAGTGATTTTTTCAGGGCATGTTGAAGTTTTACAATTGCAGACAGACACCATTTCATCCATATCTAGAATGGATATCCTCTGGGAAACAAGATATAATACTGGAGCTTTTACCAAAATTTGGTGGCAAGCATTTATGGCATAATTAAGATTCGTATCTCCTCTCTCCTTAAAATCATAATAACATCCACTTAAGCAAAAGAATACTATGAAGTCTAACTCAGATTTGAGGCTTGGTTTGTGTAGGTTTTTTTCTTCCCTGTTTTGAGTAGTATAAATGATATCCCATGTTTTAACCTCATTGGTGGCTCTAGGAATCAGAACACAGAGCCAAGAATGCCCTGTTTTCATCTTCTACTCCGATATCTTAATGGAATGAATGTGATATTATTTATCAACCACAAGCTTGATGGAATATATCGTATAAATCATCTCAAATGTTATTTGCCACCTGCCTGCCTGTCCTGAAATGCATGCTGGCTTAATTAATCTAATTAGTCAATGCACAGATCAGGAGCACATTTACAGCTTCTCTGTCACCATAAATAAACTAGTTTTTGTTTTCATAGGCTAAACAATTCATTTAAAAGATGGATACTGAGAAGAAACCAGGAGAGCTGACCTCTATCACAATAAAACATGGAATAACGATGGCAGGATTTTCTTTTTGCTCAGTGTGCCCTCCATTAACCTTCTATTATAATACTCCTTTGTGGGGGAGGCAAATAGGGGCTGAGGTGGCAAGCAACGAAATGTCATGTCCTTCCACCTGGAAAGACACACCTGCCACTTCCCTAAGAACAAGCTAACACACTGTAAGATTGTGAAGGAAAGGCACATGGATTTTCAAGTACACATATGTGTGCACTGGCCACAGATGCTATTAACATGGATGAACAGGAGCTCATGCTGCTGCCTGAGGACAAATTCAGGGGTCAATGTAGCAAATGAGTAAGGCTGAGTGCAGGGCAGAAAGTGGATGTTGTGAATGAACAATTGTTATTTGGTTGTTATGTCTATCAGATGGCGACGCAGTTCCCTAACTCTAGGATACACATACACCAGATAGAAATGAAGTTATTCAGGGGCTGGGAAGGTGGCTCAGTGGTAGAGTGCTTGCCTTGCATGCCTGAGGCCCTGGGTTCGATTCCTCAGCACCACATAAGCAAAAAGAAAAAAGCTGGAAGTGGGGCTGTAGCTCAAGTGGTAGAGTGCTAGCCTTGAGCTGAAGAGCTGAGGGACAACACCCAAGCCCAGAGTTCAGGCCCCATGACCGGAACCAAAAAAAAAAAAAAAAGAAATGAAGTTATTCAATATGGTGGCTGGAAACATTCACTATATGTTTATATGTATTATATATTATATATAGTACAGTTGTGGCTAAAGCTTTAAATGCAGAGTTAAACAAATCTGGACTCATGGCCTGTCTTCCATTTTCTGAGGAGACATTCTGCTGTATCTCCTCAGAAAATCTACCCAACCTCTTTGTGTCCTTCTGGAGAGGATTGTTTTAAAGTAGAATATGTGAACACACACACACACACACACACACACACACACACACACACACACACACAGAGCATATCATTTATTCCTAGTCTAGTGTGTGTGGCTCAGGACAAGAGATAAGGAGTATTTTACCTCAGCCCACCATTAGAGCTACTCTTCCTCGCACTCACCCTACATCACTACAAACAGCTCCCCCTCCCCATCTTCTACCTTGTCCTCAATCTCAGGAGGAGAAACCTAGAGAACAATTTCATGCTGGATTTGGAAATTGTTGGATTAGGACCATTTGGACAGACATGTCTTAGATCCTGGTACCCAAAAGAAGGGGTGTCATTGTGTTAGGGCATTGTACAGGTTCTGGCAGGTGCATGTTTAACGGTTCCAAAAATGTCTCATGGGGATACCCCAGTCTAAGGATAGTCATGTTGGAGCAGTGCATAGAACGTGACTACTAGCAGTCATTATTATCATTATTGACCCATAGAATTCACTATATCAGCCAGTAACTTGTTGTCCTAATTCAATAATGTATTTGGGAAGATTTCCGTGGCAATTTGGCACAGCCCTCCTCAAGAGGTTTCTTGAAGGATGAAGTGGTTCAGGATGCTTCAAGCAGAGGTCTTACCATTTGCAGGAAAGGGGGCTGTGGAACAGCTCGAGTAATAGCAGCAGTGACAACAACAAAGCATGACATGCAGGATGCTGGAGATGCTGGAAGGGGTGGGCCCTACAAAGCACCTGGAGGAGTTCCACGTGCTCTGGCTTGAGAGACACACAAGGTAAGGTTGTCTTGGTCATCCCCTCCTTGCCTTGATACAATAAGTGACATTTGTTTTTGTAGAACTCTGTCTGAACCCCTAACTTTTGCTGAGTATTTGAAATTCACCATGGTTCCCCATCCTCTTGACTGCCTGGCCAGAGGAAATTAGACTTTTGCAATACACCTACAATGACTCCTTGGTTATAGAGACAGTGACAATGGACCACCATGGGAAAGGGTTTTTCTGAACACCTACCTTACTGCCTTGGTTCATTTGAGAAGCTGGAATCTGTCTCAGAGATTAGGAGTGTGTATCAAGGAGAATAAACTCTGAAATATGAAGATTAAAACAACAACAACCAGGAGCACACTATGACGTATAATAGAATTGCAATAACTTGACAGGAGGAGGATGTAAAGGAGCTGCTCTAAATGACACTGAAAAGCAGAATTTTGACTGGGATGCTAGCTGGTGTGTCTGCTTCTTGTGAGAGGATGAGTTCACAATTCGGGATAATCTTGATATATGTCTATACTGGAATTGGACACAGGAGTAAATGGATGATGGATGGTGGGAGCCAGGCTTCTCACTAGTGGAGTGGGAGGAGACCGATAAGCAAGGAGAGCAGGTCAGAAGAACTATGTGTTATCCTGGATTAAAGTCTGAGACTTCAGCAGGAACATACATTTAAGTTCATAGCCACATGGACAGATTTGTATCTGTATCTAGGTAGGTAAGAATAGACATGCTTATCTATAATTGTGTGGTTGTAGATCTTAGCACATACACACACAAATGCACTACCTAGTTCAATGAATTGGAAAGACTTGGAAACAATGACATCTGAGTAGCCAAGACCACAAGCAATGACCAGATTTTGCTTTTGAAAGTACCATTCTCCAAATAAATGGAGCAAGAGCTCCTTAGAGAAATGGCTGATTCTCACACTGGAACATGAAAAAATGGAAGGCGAACCTGGATCATTTTATAGTACCACGAAATAAAGAAGTTCTTGGAAAATTACAAGAACCTCATAGGAATGAAGGACCTCCATGTGAAAGAGCTTTTGGTCACCAAAGCCAGAATTTTAGCAAGGAGATAAATACTATGGCCATGAATTATAATCAAAATAAATAGAGATGAGTTGTTCAACAGGCAATATACAAGAAAAATATACATGATTCCACAGTGACAGAAATAATTAACCACATAAACAAACAATGGAGGAAAAACAATCTTCCCTAAAGAAGAATTCAAAGCAATTTACACAGGTACCTCCACCCCCAAGAAATGCAATTTAACCCCTTTATCCTTCTACTGCTCCTACTTACATTTGCAGAGACAACCCTCCAAAGAATAGATGTAGACCTAGAACTCTTGCAGACAAGGGGAGATTAAAGAGAAATGACCAAATAGCACAATGGAGAATAATGAGAATCAGAAAAGAACATTAGTGAAAATTCCAAATAAATCTATAAAATGAACTGGCTATATTGTAGGAACTCTATATTATTTTTTAACCTTTCCACAAATACTATTTATCAAAAATAAAAATAATTTTAAAATGAAGATTGTACAAATGGAATTTATCATGCATATCCCACACAGATGGGAATATGTGTCAGGGGCAACTTAATTTCATATTTTTGAGTGTTTATTTTAGGATGTCATGAAACTATGTAATCATTTGCCACTTCCCAGGCTCCATTATAATGGGATTACAGGTGTGTGAAACCATATGTGGCTTCAAGAATGATTTTAGAGGGTGAGGAATGTGGGTTACTGGAAGAGTGCTTGCTTAGCACGCATGAAGCCCTGGGTTCGATTCCTCAGTGCACATAAACAGAAAAAGCTGGAAGTGGTGCTGTGGCTCAAGTGGTAGAGTGCTAGCTTAGGGCAAAAGAATCTCAAGGGCAGTGCCCAGGTCCTGAGTTCAAGCCCCAGGACTGGCCAAAAATTAAAAAAAGAATGATTTTAGAACACTGTATTAAATGAGAAGGCAGGTGTTGGTTGGACTACACAGTCTTCTGATTTCTATCCCAAACTAGATCTTTTTTTAAAATTTTTTTTATTGTGAAAATATTGTACAGCCGGGTTACAATTACATGGGCAAGATAATGAGTACATTTCTTATCAAGCATTGTAGCCTCCTCCTTTGTTTCCCCTTCCCATCCCTTCCTGTCTTCCCCCCGCCCCCCCCCCCCCACCCAATCCTCCCTGCTACCATGCTTCTGTTTTTTTTTTTTTTTTTTTGGCAGGGTAGGGGGGAGTTGGTCAGTTGTAGGGCCTGAACTCTGGGCCTGGGTGCTGTCCCTCAGCTCTTCAGCTGAAGGCTAGCGCTCTGTCACTTGAGCATCAGCCCCACTTCTGGCTTTTTCTGCTTATGTGGTGCTGAGGAATCGAACCCAGGGCCTCATGCATGCAAGGCAAGCACTCTACCACCCAGCCACCTTCCCAGCCCCCCTCGCTGCTACCAAACTAGATCTTTAACCGATAGATTGGAACAGATTTCCTGAGGGTTTAAGATTAACTCCAGCATGGCCAATGGTATACTAGTTTATCCCCTCACAGCTCATTTGTCTTCCAGCATTCGCGATACTTGCCACAATTAGATAAGTCTGCCCGAAGGCAGATAAGAGAATCATCATTAACTACAATGAAGGATGAAGACCTAAGAGTTCTAGAGAGTTCTATAGGATTGTTTCAGACTGTTAGTGAAACTATGATTTGATATCCTATAGAGTCTGTCAACATCCTTCTAGCTACCTGGTAGTTATGATTCTCATACCTACACTTCAAAATCAATAAATAGAAATAAATACTTCATTAAAAATTAATATGATTATTGGGCTGGGAAGGTGGCTCAGTGGTAGAGTGCTTGCCTTGAATGCATGAGGCCCTGGGTTCGATTTCTCAGCACCACATAAGCAGAAAAAGCTGGAAGTGGCACTGTGGCTCAAGTGGTAGAGCGCTAGCCTTGAGCTGAAGAGCTGAGGGACAGCGCCCAGGCCCAGAGTTCAGGACCCCTGACCGACAAAAAAAAATTAATGTGATTATTGACTTTTATAAGCTTAAATTATATCAAGGAACTCGCTACCCAGAATCCTGATGGTGTTTTATCCCTGGAGCATCATCATTCGGTCCTCAGATGGGGTGATTACCTTCTAGCCGGCAGTTGTCAGAAGGACAACTCTGTTGACTTTCTCAGCCTCCCCTTTGTAAGTTCTGAGGTTCTGCATCGTCAAGGTTTTTTGATCCCTATGACTTTTCTGCTACATCAGTCATGGGCCGTAAATAAGAATACTTCAAGCATTAATTAATCGAAGGACTTGGCTATTTCTTTCCAATTGGCATCTTCTGTCTGACTCCCAGTCAGCACATGACATATTTACATTTTGTGTTAAGCAAAGAGTAAACTCTGGGTGGGGGGAGGGGTGTCAAATGAAGCTAAGAAACAACTTCCCTCCATCCCAGTATGCAGATTTACAACAGAGCTGTCTGCCAAATTAAGGTTGATGCAGAAACAAACTGTTTAATTGGCACATTGCAGTCACAGGGGCCATTTATTGTGAATAGCTTCAGCGTCAACAGGAGTCCTCTGGTTATGTTCCAAGGATTCTGGCTGTATTTAAACATTTCCCTTGTAGCGTAACACTAAGCACTCTGTATGCTGCATTTGCTTTCAGTGTAACCTGTTTCTTATTCTCCATCATTTATAAAGGCCCTCATGGAATTCTGAAATACAACTCTGCTCCCACAGCCAAGCCATCCTCCAAAATCCTTCCGGTGACAATAATCACAGAGCGGCTCCTCTTGGTTTCCTTGTTTGTGCAGCCATCCTAATGGTGGGCCAGAGAGAAGGTTAAATTAAAAAGCAGATTTGTAGCAGGCTGGCAGCTGGCCACTTGCCCTGGTGGCCCTGTGTGGGAGATGGGTCCCTGCGATGTTTCAAGATACTTTGATGCGGATGGGGAGGTAGGAGAGCAATTCTCTTCTTGTCAGCCTCTGTCAGTATCTCTCCTGGTGATGCCCTCTGGCAGCTCTGTTTCTTTCCAGGTGATTCTTGAAAGCGATTGAGACATCAAACTGGTATAGAGCGTTTTTCCCCCCTGTATTATCTGACTAAAATGGTTTAGGTACATCGCAAGCTTAAGGCAAAGATGCATTATCTTTCATTTGATTCTTCATGCTTTGACTTCATCGAGGGGCAATGCTCATGCGCAGAAATCCATAACACGGGAAACCCAGGAAAACAGGTTGTGTTCCATGGAGGGCTTTGCTGCTTTGGGGAATGACTTAACCCAGCGAGCAAGGAATATATATCAGTGAAATTTGTTTTTTGTTTTTGTTTTATTTTGTTTTACCAGTTATAAGATTGTAAAGATGGAGCCAGGCACCAGTGACTCCGGCCCATAATTCTAGCTACTCAAGAGACTAAAATCTGGAGGATTGTGGCTGCAAGCTATCCCAAATAAGAAAGTCCATAGGACTCTAGATGCAATGAACCAGCAAAAATCTGGGCTGGAGGCATGAGTCAAGAAATAGAGTAACAGGCATGACCTAATCAAGCCAAGGGAGCGAGAATCCTAAGTTCTAGCCCCAGGACCACCAAACACAAAACTAAACTCCCCAAACTAGAAACCAGAATGGCTATGAAAAGATTAGGGGGTTTTCATGGTCCCTTGAAAATTTACTTGTGGTGTGTAGGAATGTGGGAGAGGAGAGACAGCTCTGACTGCTGAAGTGTTTATTTCTGTATTGAAAGACACATATACTCAGTATACATATGTCAGCACTTTTCACACCAACTTGTTTATTCTATGTTCATAACTAAGCCAAAGTGTGCTTCTTGCTCCCTCTGATGATGTTGGATTTTACTAATTAAAATAATGATAATGTTAATAATAACAATAATAATTACAGTAGCAACAAGGACTTATATGATCCTCACTGCATGCCTGGCACTGTCCCAAGTCCTATGGGATTATTGATGCTCAAGACAGAGTTGTGTGGTAAGTGTATTTTTATCCTTGTGTTTTTAAAAGTTACTAAGAATTTTCTTGCATTATGGAAACAATCTTAAAGTTCATGCACCTGGAAAAGTCCCCAAACAAAACATCAGAAACAAGAGAGACCAGAGAAAATACCATTGTAAAGAAATAAAAATTTACACTGGAAAGGGAGATGGAAGATGGCTATAAGGAAACAGTGGAATTTACCCACTGCTCTTGGGGATTCTGTCTACCAGGAGACTAAGCTTGCAAAGCCATCATTAAAATCTTGCTTTAGCCCTACTTCTTTTCTCTGAACCATTCTTTAAGTTTGGGCAAGTGAGTGTGTTCCTCACACTGTCTTCATATTGTCTTTCTTCAGTTTGTCATCCATACAGTAGCCAGTGTGAGCCACATGTAATCCACATTCCCCTGCTAGAGCCCTTCAGTGCACTCCTGAGCCTGACTATATCAAAAGCCCCACCCAGCAGAAGCCTGGTCGACTTCTCTACTTCATTAAAGCTCTTCAGGGAACAGCTAGAGGGAAGAGAAAGAGAGAATGAGAGAGAGAGAGAATGTGTGTGTATGTCCATATACAATGTACACTTGGATGTATATAAGAGATTTCATTACTAGAAATGTTCTCACATTATCATGAAGGCTGGCAATTATAAAAAATCTGTAGTGTGAACCACTCAGGGAACAGCTGATATTACAGTCCAAGTTCAAAAGCCATTCCCATAAAACCAGGAAAAGGCAATGTTGTAGATGACTTCCAAAGGCAGTCTGCTGAAGAACTCTTTCTTAACTTGGGAGAGGTTGATATATATATTTGTTGTTGTTGTTGTTCTGAGCATGCAGGCCTTCAACTGATTGGTGAGGCCCTTTCATCTGTATAGAGGATGTTCTACTTTGCCCATCAATTTAGATTATAATCTCATCCAGTTTAGATGCTTTCTCCTGAACAACATCTGGCCAACTGTCTAGTTGCCCTATATCTCAGCCAAGTTAACACATAAAATACTCATCATGCTTTCTGTATTCAAAAACCACAGCTCAAGTTTATCTCTGTCTCTGTCGTTTTTTCCTAACTGAAATGATATTCTGTTCTAGAATGTAAATTCTTCCTTGAAAGGGACTGTTCTGTCTTACTCCCTGAAACAGTTCAGTCTCTAGAAATAACCTTGCCTCCTGAGAATGCCCCCCTCCAAATGTCCATTTACAAAGTAGATAATTAACATATTTTATTGACCTACTCAGATGAGATAGTGCATCTAAAATGGAAAACCCAAGAGTTGACGCATAGTACTGGAAACTCCTGGACATCAGAGAAACATTCTCGTATGTTGCTCAAATCTGTACCCTGCGAGTCATCCCTGATCAAACACAGAATAAACCATTATAACCTCCCTGATTCTCTTTAACTGTGGATGCTACCTGAAGCCTCCTCCTCTATTCCTGTCACGTAATTGTGCTGATTGGGATTTATCTTCAAGGGACTCCTTGAAAGACCTTGAGCCGCTGACCCTGAAGGAATAAATCAACAAATGTCATGGGCGAGAAGAACCCTAGAAACCACCAGATCCCATCCATCATTTTATGAATGGAAAAACCTGAGACCCATTGAGAGGAAGTCCTTTGTGTGAAGACAGCCAACAATTAAAGAGTTCAATCCAGAAATAAGATTGCTTTGGTGTAGAACGCTTCTTCATAGAATAGGTAAACTTCGGCAAGAGAAAAGCACCCATTAGTACTGAATGTTTCAAAGGTTTGGGGAAAGGAGAATGTTTGTGAAGGTGGGTATGTGGAGGTGACTAGAATGAATTGTCACTGAGACCTGGAAAGGAAAACAGTACTACCCTTTCCTCTTCTCAAATCCCAACCTAGCCATAGAGTAAATGATAGAGAGCAAAAGAGAAGGATAAAAATGTTTTATTATTGATAACTCTAATTGGAAAATGGTGTTTCTTTTGTGCACTCACAAGGCTTTCTAGCATCTTATTCTTCACTTGCAGACCTCTAGAAAAGGTCAAAGAAGAGTTTTAGCCCGAATAGCAGAAACAAATATCCAGAGTCACTGCTTACTATGCATTGGCCCAGTGAAGGCATGGGACTAAAAGAGTCATTTGCCCCTTCTTCCAGTGTTTTGAAAAATTAATTCTACCCTGTTCCTAGATGTGAACCCATCTTCACTAGAATCTTTGCTCCCCACCCCACTAATAAGTTTATTCTCATCTTTGGGAAGGATGCCACTGCCCACCATCTGCTCCCAGAGAGGAGGGAGAGCAGGTCTGGGTGATGCTTCCTGTTGGGCCTTCCATGAATAGCAGGAATCTCATCAGACCAACTCCATTCTCTAAGTGATAGAGGTACCATTCTTTTGCTGAGGCCTCTTTCTTGCATGTTTCTCAAAGCAGGGGTTGGGCTTACTTTCTTTTGAATCTGTAGAACTTCACACACTCTCATTTGATAACACAGGGGAGCTACCTCCTTCAACTTCAAGGAGACTGAGAGACTCAGCTCCTTGCATTTTCTCTATATCTTTTCCGCATTCCCTAAGTCTCTATAGAGAAGAGCATTGGAGGAAAGCATCAATTCCAACCAACCCTCTAGGTCTACTTATTCTTCATGTGACCTTAGAAAATTATTTCTCCCCAATAAACTTGAAGCTTTACTCCTCTTACTTGTGTCCTGAAGTCATAGAAGTAGAAATCTGTCACCTACTTGATTCTGATCTCAGCCCATCCCGTATCTCAAGGATTGCCTGCAGTCTGGCTCCATATTTCAAGAGCAAATTCAAAAATCTTTCAGGGTATATTAATCAGGCTCATTTTGTCCTGACATAAAGGAGACACTCACCAAACCAAGCAATTATTTCTTTTATTTTATTATCTTGACGTAGTTGTACAAAGAAGTTGTCATTTAGTGCAGTAGTTTGTGAGTACAGTGAGTCTTAATCAATGTCACCCCTTTCAACATTCTCACCCATCCCGCATAACCCACTCCTTCCCTCACTTTTCTTAATGTAGTAGAATATACATTGAATTCCTGTTTTTTTGGGGAGGGTTGTTTTTGTTTTTTTGTTTGTTTTTGTCAGCCATGGGGCTTGAACTCTGGACCTGGATGCTGTCTTGGAGCTCTTTAGCTCAAGGCAAGTGCTCTACCACTTGAGCCACAGTGCCACTTCTGGTTTTCTGTTGATTTATTGGAGATAAGAGTCTCATGGATGTTCCTGCCCAGGCTGGCTTTGAACTGCGATCCTCAGATCTCAGCTTTCTGAGTAGCTAGGATTACAGGCATGAGCCACCAGTGTCTGGCTCACATTGAATTCTTGACTGCTTTCTTCCTCCTTCTCATCTTCATTCATCTGTTCCTCTCCCCTTGGCCTCACCTTACCCTTTACAAGTACCCTTTTCCTAGAGTTTATTTAGCTGAGCTTTGACTTTGCCTCTCTAAGGAATTACACTACTTGATTTATCCTTTGTATTTCAGTTAAGACTTTTTAATACTCTTCCATATCATCCAATGTGTTTACTTACATGTTTATAAATTAATTCACCATAGCCAAGATATGAAATCAGCTCAGATGCCCCTTAATGGATGAATGGATCAAGAAAATGTGGCATCTACATATAGTGGAATTTTACTCTTCCATTAGAAAGAATGATCTTGTATCACTTGTAAAGAAATGGAAGAACCTGGAAAAAATTACATTAAGTGAAGTACGTCAGGCCTAAAGAGATGAAGGTCCCATTTTTTCCATCATATGTGGAAACAAACAGCAATTATATATGAGCTGGCTTCATGGGTGTACAACTGTATACACAAAAGCATCCCACACACATTTCAATGCTCTTTTACTGTTATCTTCAAATTCTTAATCTTTTCTGAACCAGATAACCTATATTTTTTATTTTATACTGTGTACTTCAAACCAAGGGGCCCGTCTTGATTGCATAATTATCCTGGGAAAATTTGGGCAAAGTTAGAGAGAAAGAGACCAGGCCAATGAAGAGAGTTAAGAAAAACAAAGCAGGAAAAGAGTGGGAGAATTAACATTTTCTTTCTTTTTTGGGGGGGAGGGGGTCCGGTCGTGGGGCCTGAACTCGGGGCCTGGGAGCTGTCTCTCAGCTCTTCAGCTCAAGGCTAGCGCTCTACCACTTGAGCCACAGAGCCACTTCTGGAGTTTTTTCTTTTTGCTTATGTGGTGCTGGGGAATCGAACCCAGGGCCTCATGCATGCAAGGCAAGTGCTCTACCATTGAGCCACCTTCCCAGCCCCGAGAATTAACAGTTTATTATCTGTTTTTTAAAGAAAATTTAAATATTAAAAATAAAACATATCTCCCTTTTTGCTACAAGAACATTCATGTGAGAGTTGGCATACAGTGGCAAGGAAGAGGCTAGTATGTGCACTGTATCGGATTTCAACCAGAAATCTCGCCTTTTTAATCATTGTGCTTAAGGATTGCTGAGGAAAGAGGCAAAAGTCAAAACAAAACATAACAAAACAAAATCCTTTTACAGAGACAAATCAAGAACACAGCAATCCCTACCAAACACATACACATAAATATGATGGTTCTTGACTGAAATGCTTCAATAACATTTTTTAATGAAAAAAATTTCACTCACTTATCCAAATGAATGCATTTGGGTTGTTCAGAGCTTCAAAATTATTTTAAAGTACATTCACACCTAACTGAAAAGATAGGCCTGTCTAAAATCTGGTGTGGAACTAGGTGCTTTTAAAACTTTTATAGATTCGTAATTAATGGCATCTCTCTTCAGGTGAAAGCCCAGACCTGTCTGAGAGTAGCTTTTGCCTGTTGTTCAGCATTTGAACTGCTGTAGTGAGCAGCCCATGCCTTCATGTTACCTCTCCATTGGCCAGGACGGTTTTCTCTCAGAGCCTTCTGACACTAAGCAGGCCTCTCCAGCCATTGACTATAGGGCATAACTTATATACCCTCCAGGTCTGTGTCATTTCTTCTTAAATAGGTTCTACTTTTTTAATACACTTCTTAAAATATAGTACTGGAACGTCACAGGATCCTCAGCATACATTGTCAGAGGAGATCAGAATAAAGCAGGTGATCAATTTCAACTTCTGTGACATCAGGTCACAATTATTTTATCTGATGGCTACCTTGCAGTCTTCACAAGAGTTATCCTGGGCATCCAGGAGTGATAAAAATAGGAAAATTTAACATGAATTCAAACAAAAAGGGCCTCCATGCGTTGGGTGGGTGTATGTGCACTTAGTAAAGGAAGAGATTCAGGAGTTTTCACTAGATTCTGGAAGTCTTCCTGGCCTCAAAAGTCGGAAAACCCTTTTAAATGAGAACTTTGACAGAACTGACTTGGTTCGAAACCATTTTGAGAAAAAAAATTAAATGACACATAAACATTTCATAGGCTGAAAGCATATATATGTGTGTATATCTGTGCACTCACACATATAATACAGATATGTACAAAGCATATGTGATACATACATGTGTAATATATACAGACCTATACACAAGGTTAAGGTTTGCGAACGTTCTGTTTTGGAAAGCGAATTAAAATTTTGTTAGTCTTTGAAACAAAAGTATACTGCCAGAAGCATTATATTAAATTCCTCTAAAATTAAGACATTTTTTGAACAGTTTTGAAAATGAAGACTCTGTTAAAACACTAGGAAAGGAAGTAGAACTGTGACTCAAGTGATAGAACAGTAGATCTGAGCAAAAATGCTCAGAATGCTGGGTGCCAGTGGCTTACACCTGTAATCCTAGCTACTCAGGAGGCTGAGATCTGAGGATCACGTTTCAAAGCCAGCCGGGGCAGGAAAGTCTGTGAGACTCTTATCTCCAATTAACCACTAGAAAACAAAAAGTGGTGCTGTGGCTCAAGAGGTAGAGCACTAGCCTTGAGCTGAAGAGCTGAGGGACAGCACCTAGGCCCAGAGTTCAAGCCCCGCGACCAACAACAACAACAACAAAAATGCTCAAGGTAAGCTCTCAGGCCCTAAGTTCAAGTCTCAGGACTAGTGCATACATACAAAAACCCCACTGGACAAGTAAAATGAACACAGAATTCCAAGTATTTATAATTCTCTGATAAACATTTAATCTTGTCATGCTCACACTCAATAACGTTTTTATCAACTTGTGGCACATTAAATTATTGCTTTTGCCAAGTCTTCTCCAAGCGTTCAACTTAGTTGAATCAACAATGCTAATCACAGTCAACTTTAATCAATTGAAGTAATGTGACTTTAAGTAATATAAGTACTGTTGTTGGAGCTTAGGAAGGGGATTTTTATAAGTAGGACTTTGCTTTCTCACCCAAGTTCTGAACAAGTTGAAAATAAAACAAAGCGCAAGATCTGAGGCCAGAATGTCATAATGATAGGAACCAAGTTGAAAGACTTAACTTTAGTTCTTTAGTCAAGATGATAATCTAAGTAGGAATTAAGCCAGGACATAACCACCCAGTACCAAGAAGCTGAGCTTTGGCTGGTCTTCTTTCACAGGGACAGAGGTGAAAAGGGAGCTTGCTCAATCAAGAGAGAAACATAAAAGCGGAGCGAACCATTCCAAGTATTCTTTCCAGCTTCACCATTCATAAATTATTCCGTCTCCTCAGGGGTAAAATGATTGAAGGAGAGGAAATAAGTTGGAGACTGCATGGGGGGAAATCCCTTATTATGGGATCAGGGAGTGCAGGGAAAGACATTTCCCTACAGTCGTGTCAAGTCCAGCGGGCACCTGTCTGACCTGGGTAAGCATCAGACTATCCAAGCAGGAGGCCTGTGACTCTCCTCTGCCCACAGCAACGGCCTCTGAGCTGTGTGTGAACAGTCTTTGTAGGAGCCCCGTGAGTGCTGCTTCTGTTTCACAGAAGTCAGATGAGAGAGTTACATATTCAGTTCATTTTATCTAGCATGCCCAAACAGGTGCCACCCTGTCCATAGGTTTATGCAAGAATTGTTTCATCTTTTACATTTCAGGTCATTTACTTCAAGATATAATTTCAACACCTCACTCGATGCAGATGAACATTACGAAACACTTCTGCAGGCAAAACAGAAAACTTTCTCTCCTAAAGCCTAGAACCCTTAGGATGTGTTATAAGAAAGCATGCATAATTTGTAATCCCTGAAGCATAAAGTTTATATCTATCAAGTTCTACTGTTCAATGATGGCAAGTAACCTTTTGCAAAGACAAAAATCTAAGAAAATACATTGACTGCCAAAACTTTATATTAAGTAAATGTAATAGATAGATATTTGCTTAAAATACTTTTCCCCCATGTGGATCCCTTAGAAAGTTTTCACTGTGACCTCAGTTTGCAACTGCATAAAAATATCTAATTGTCTTTGTTTGCAGAAGAGAACACAGTAATTATTTTACAATGTCATTCTTATTTTAAACATTTCAACCCTGAAGATATAAAACATGAATTGCCATCAGAAGATTTATTAAACATGTTCTAATTCTTATCCTTGATGAGCCAAATGTGAATTTCCCTGAACTCTTCTATTCCAAGGAGCTCAATCCCTCCTTAGTCTGCTTTGGAAAGTGGGGAATGATTCTGTTTTTCACTATTTAAGGTGAAGGCTTGAAATTTAGAACATTTTCCTCCATTCTTCTTCCCTTCCTCCTCTCCATGTCTCCAAAACTATCCAAACTATGTGACTAGAGAACTCCTGTCTGTTTGTAGACTTATGCAGGTGCATAAAGAGAATTTACAATTGCCAGTATGAGTGGTGTTAAAATCAGGTTCTAAGAAAGTTCTGGTTGACTGAAGTAAAGATCAGACTGAAAAAGAACTCTTAGCTTAATATATTTACATATACACACAGGGTTATCTTGGCTTTTCAAAGTCAGATCTACCACACAGGGTGTAAAAAGGAAAAAAAATAAACAACACAGATCAGGAAAACTCTCCTGGCTTCAGAAGAGCCTGAGCCGTTGTCCTATGATTCCTGCCAGCGTAGTTGCTTTGTGATCTAAACGTAGTCCTTTTCAAGACATTGGCCACTGGCCAGTACCTATTGTGAAATCAATTAACTGAGTCTTAAGAATTCAAGACCTAATTAAATAGAATAGAAAAGAAAAAATAAAGTCTTGAACATAGTAAGTACATGCTGTTTTGTAAAAAAAAATTGTTATATATTATATGCAAATGTGTAATATATTTTTAATATGGTGCTGAAAATAAGGAGATAAAAAAATCAAGATATGGGCTGGGAAGGTGGCTTAGTGGTAGAGTGCTTGCCTTGCATGCCTGAGGCCCTGGGTTTGATTCCTCAGCACCACATAAGCATAAAGAAAGCCGGAAGTGGCGCTGTGGCTCAAGTGGTAGAGCACTAGCCTTGAGCTGAAAAGCTGAAGGACAGCGCCCAGGCCCAGAGTTGAGGCCCCACGACCGGACCCAAACACACACACACACACACACACACACACACACACACACACACACACACACACATCAGGATAAATAAGAAACTAATATCACTCTCATAGTTTGGATCCCACATTCCAGCCTGTGGTGCTATTGGGAAATGATTGACCCTTTGAACTTGTTAGAGGAAGATAGACTTAAGGAGCTACCTGCTTAAAGGGACATTGAGATCCCTGCTCCTCCTTTCTTCCCTCTTTGTTTCCCAGCTTCCATAAAGGTAAGCCACCTCTGTTCTAGGACCCACACTTTCTGATCTACTGTCTCGTCACAGGCTTTAAAGCTTTGGGACCAACCATCCTTGAGCTGAAACCTCTGAACTTGTGAGCCAAAATTAACCTTTGCTCCCTTGAAGTTGATTCCCTCAGATGTCTTGTCAAGGTTATGGAAAGCTGATTAATACAATCACTGACATTTGGACTGCCCATTTCATCATTCTTATTATTGTGGTTGACCACTATGAGTATTTGACATGGTTAGCCACAATTTCAAAGCTTTGAAAAATCTACTGTGTTTTGATTTCTGCCATGTTTCTTCTCCATCTTCCCACAATTCTGATTATTCTTTCTTGTCATTAGCTGAATATAAACTTGTTAGCCAAGCAAAATACCCTTGTATCTTTCTCCTGCTAGCCCTTCCAGACTTAACTCCTATCTCTCTTTCTCAGGAGCCCTATCTTTTAACCAGACCAAATTACTCATAACTTTTGACCTGGTTAGGCTCTTTTATCCTCTCTGTCTTTGTACAAATAACCCTTTTTCTGCATCAATCACTAATTTTCTTTCTAGAGAAATACCACTCAATGTCTTTAGGTTATCACTAATATTACAACACATTACATGCCCCATATGTAGATAGATACACACACATATTCTGAGAAATATAATTATAGTGAAAGAACACTAACTTTGAAAGCTTGGAAGCATACAGATATCCCCTTGCTTTCCCTTTCCTTTCCTTCCTTCTTTTTCCTTTCTCTTCATTTTAGAAAATGTTAGTTCTGAAGCAATAAATTCATATTATTATCCAGTAGCGAGTTTCAATTCAAAACAGGCCATAGTCCACTTATGGAAAAGCAGCTCCGAGTGAAATGAAACCTTCATCTTTAGCAAAGGTTCTCACCTTTGCATTTGTATTTCTGGCATGTTTGAAAATGCTGCATTGCTGTGTCTCCTTGGAGTTAAACACTGTGAAATCTTAGCCCTTCTCATTTTCTCTGTGATCTGGCAGGTTTATTCATGCAACACATATCTTTTAGTGTCAATTCTTCCATAACACTGTTATGAGCACTGGAAACACCTAGCCCATAGCTAGACACTTGTCACCTCTGGTCTCATTGAGCACAATCTCATCAGCCCTCTGGAAGATAGATCCTCCTGTTTAATCTGGTTACCTTCACCTTCTCAGCTTTACATCAGTGATCCAATCTGGGGAACATTTTGAAACTTAATTTTACCCTTATTCCAAATGAAGAATCAGGCATATTTAAAAATTAATTCTCAGAGAAATGGGACTTCTTAGTCTGTATGAAATCTGTTATCAATGAGTGAGTGTTCCAGTCTTTGTGGGAGTTGCGTGTAAAGATTATGGTCCAAAACAAACTGTTTAAATAGGGATACAGGTGGACCCATTGAAACAATGAGATGTACAAGTCGTTAAGTTGAAAAATGGACTTTACAGCTTTCGCCGGGTGGGGGCAGAAGTGGGGGGTGAGGGGTGGGAGGGGAGATGCAAAGGGATGGGAAGGGGAAACAAAGGAGGAGGCAACAATGTTTGATAAGAAATGTACTCATTACCTTGCCCATGTACTTGTAACCCCTCTGTATGTATGGTATTTTCACAATAAAATTTTTTTTAAAAAAGATTATGGTCCAGACAAAGCCAAAGTTAAAGTTTATTACAAAGTTTGCTAAGCACTTTTGAATAAAGTTGCTATATTCCTATCCCCACACAAAAGAGTGTACCATCCTTTGCAGGAGACATGAGATAGTCTTTCATTTTTTGTATATGTCCATAGCTTGAGCAGACCAAATTCAATCTACTCACATTATACAATATATAAGATATATTTAGTAAAATATTAACAGTTTGATGGTTAATATTAATGAAGTAAGCCTCACATTTAAATATGAATCTGGAAATAAGATGAGCAACTCTCAGGCATATAGAATAAAAGTAAAGTTCCAAAAAATGGAAATTGGTGTATTTATGATTTAGAGACAGTGTCTGGCGATAGAGCTCAAGCTGGGCTTAAACTCTAATTCCTTCAGCCTCTGCCATCAGAGTTCTGGAATAAAAATGGCTTTTTAAAATTCCTCATTTCAATCAAAATCATAGACAATTGGGTGTTTGGTTATAATATATTTCTGACTTTATCATATTTATCTATGGTTAGTTTACATAATACATAGTGAATTAACAAATGCACTATTACTTTCTGAGATTGTGTTTATCAATGTTCAGTGCCCATCCTGTTGTAAGATAATTACATGAGATAGTCAGAGTTAATTAACACTATTACCTCAAATAAAGATTAAATGGAAAGAGTTTATCAGTGATTTTGAAGACAGATTGTTTTCTCAGTGGGTTGATTCCAGTACAGATAGTAGCCTCTATTCAAATCATAGCCACTTCTTCTCAGTATGTTGTTGCCACCGTTGCCTGGAGTCACTTGGTGTAGCTTATATGGAGCAATGTCTCCAACTAGACTGTTTGATTTTTAAAAAATTGGCCAGTGAATTAACACAAGACCAAAACAAAGCACCCGCGAAGTATTGGGCCAGCCTGTTACCACATAGGTTCTCAGACATGGTGGCAGAAGAACTTGGAGAGTCTGGTCTGTCAATGCCTGGGCTCTGCTACCAAAACAGAAGGTGATTCTAAAAGTTCAGAAAGCAGAGAGAGCCCCAATGCTCTAATCCCCACTGTTCCCAGAGCAACACTCCGCCAGGAAAAAGGGATGGTTCTCTTCCACTTCAGCTTGCACCACTGGCAATTTCCACTGTCATTTAAGCTTCATGTTACCCAAAGCTAATAGTCTGTCACTCTTTTCAACCACAGAACAGAGAGGGCAGTTCATTGACAACATGCCGCCAGCAAGAGCAAAATGTAGTCTCATGTAGAACTGAGAAAATTCATATCTTGGGCTACCAGCACACTATTTATCGCAGCATTATTTACCATAGCTAAGATATGGAATCAACCCAGATGTCCCTCAGTAAATGAATGGATCAAGAATATATATATATATATATATATATATATATATATATATATATGGTGGAATTCTATACCTCCATCAGAAAGAATGACATCACCCCATTTGTTAGGAAATGGAAAGACTTGGAAAAAATTATATTAAGTGAAGTAAGCCAGGCCCAAAGAAACATAGGTCTCATGGTTTCCCTTATTTGTAATAACTAGGACATGTGTAGGACAAGTAGAAATGTCAAAAGCTATGTACATATGACCATATAAGATGATGTTAAGTGAAATGAACACCAAGATAGGGACACAAATATTTTTTTCTTGCTATAATGTGCCATGTGATTTTTTTGTTTCTTTGTATGTTCCTCCCCCACGGTATAACCCCTGTTTTCACTTTATTTGATGTCGGTGCTCTGTATCTTGTATATACACTTCTCTAATTTGGGGAGGGGAAGGGAAAAAACAAAATGCTTAAAGAGCTTGAATAGGGTCACAGGTTGACCCCATTGTAACAATGAGATATACAAGACACTATGTTGAAAACGAACTTTACGACTTTGAAGGTTGGAGAGGGGAGTAGTTGTGGAGGTGGGAGGGAAGGGATGGTAGGGGAAAAACAAAAGGGGAGGCAACACTGCTCTATAGGAAATGTACTCATTACCTTGCTCATGTAACTGTAACCCCTCTGTACAGTATTTTTACAATAAAAAACATACAAAAAAAGGACTCACAAACATCCAAACCCAAATCATAAAGATGTTTTCTCCCTTACTCAGTAAGTGTGATGTTATCACCAAACGTTTCTCAAGTGCTTCTGTATGGAACACATTCACAGGAGGAATGGCGTCCAGCCTTTACTGAAGGTATAGGAAGCTCCAGTTTCATCCTCCTAAGTAGGTTTAAAAAATGCAATCAATTGTGTGTGCCACATCAGCTTGGCAATCACGTTTTCCTCAGGAAAAATATAACTAGGGACATGAGATACCCACTTACTCCTTCTCCTTCATTTCCATATGTATGGAACCTCTATCATACATTTAAATTTTATTCAAAAGTCAAGGAGAAAAAGGAAGAGATATCCAGGTATGGCAGAAGAAACGGGCTTTGGCAAAACCTCACCTACAAACCCAGAGTAGGCAATGAGTTCCTTGTTGCTGAATGGAAACCAAGATGAGGTTAAATGGATTCTGACAGAAATCCTGATTCTGACCCCTGGCTGTGTGATCTGAGTGGGTTATAGTCTCTGAACCTCCTTCTCTTTTCTTTAAAGTTATTTGAGTGTCAGTGGCAACAGAACTGTGACAATGATTAAATACAAGACAACATATGTAAGGTATCAGGTTCTTCCTTCATAGGATTGGCCCAGTCATTCATTCCATGGCTTCTGTTCTTTTGTCATCTGTTCTTGCCTTTGTTACAGAGACTTCTCTATGAGTTGCATGAAGCCAAGGCCTGGTCTAATTTATTCAACTCTGTATTCAGAGTCACTCCTCAGGCACAGAGAGGTGCCCAGACTCCCAGAATATTCCCCAATTATTTGTGCCATTTGTCCCAAGAAGGGACAAACGCAATTTCAGGTTTATTACCATAAATAATCTCCAGGCTTAAGCTTGGCAGTGATTGACTGAGCTGAGTAGTACTTAGGCTAAGTTCCTAAGGCAGAACAGTTCTCTTCATTGGAACCGGTGCAGTTAAGGATTCTCTGTTTTGGTCTCAGGTGCTGAAAGCTTCTTGCTTGCAGCGTATGATGCATACAGCTAACTGTAGAAATGGCAGGCTTATGCTACCTCCTCAACATTTTGCTTACCTATGCCAGTCTGCCATTTGTTATTTGGTAAATATTGCATTCCTGGCATTGTACAGGCTAGAGATATAGCATTGTGTAACATAGTTTCTGTGGGAGAGGAGCTCAAAATTTTCTGGGGAAAAGAAAAATTGATGCCATCAACATAAGGTTTTTCCTTCCAGGGACAGAAAACAAAATACACAGGCCCGTTTTCTCCAGAAACTCTGGACTCTGACAGCCTGTGAATAACACTGCTTTCTAACAAATACCATATATATATATAGTTGGTCATGAGGCTTGAACTCTGGGCCTGGACGCTGTTGCTGAACTCTTCAGCTCAAGGCTAGTGCGCTTACCACTTAAGCCACAGTGCCACTTCTGGTTTTCTGGTGGTTAATTGGAGATAAGAGTCTCAGGGACATTCCTGCCTGGGCTGGCTTTTTACTGCAATCCTCAGATCTCAGCCTCCTAGGATTATAGGTGTGAGCCATCGGTGCCCAGCTACCTGCAATATTTTGATGAGTCCCCCAAAAGTGTTGAAACCTTAGTTCCTCAGAGCAACAGTGCTGGGAGGTAGCAGGAGGAATTGGGTGGTAGAGGAGGAGTGCTGGTAAATAAATTGGTGTTTTTGTCCAGTGAGTGAGTTCTTCACTGGTAAAAGCAGGTTACTATGAAAGGTCATCCGGGCATTCTGTCTTTCCTATGTACCTACTCCTCTTCACCTTTCTGCCATGAGATGACATAGACAAGAGGATGATGATGCTCTAGGACTCCAGAATTATGGGAAAAAACTTCTTTCCTTTGAATATTACACAGTCTCAGCCAGTCTGTCCCAGATGCAGATAATGGACTAAGATAATGATTATATGACATCCTGGTCTGTTGATAAGCTGCTTAATCTACTGACAGCTCTGTTACCTACATTTTTACTACACTAAATGGTAATTGTTGGGAGTGAGTCAGCGGCATTTGTATCCAAGGGGTTGGTTAGAAATGCAGAATGTCATGTCTCCCAGTCCAACCTACTGCATTAGCAAGCTCCTCACCTGATTTGTATATATGTGCTTGTGATGGCTTTATCTCTTGAGGTTTGGTATAAGTGAGGTGAGAGGCAGAAATAGACACACGGTATTGGCTTCCTTTGTTTGCTATGAGGTCATTCCAAATGAGTGTTATGTTCATGCCACTGACATCATGCCACAGTGTACAAGAATATATAGTGTATATGCAATATATATTATGCATGCAAGAATGGAATGAGGTAAATTGAGGGGATGGGTGAGGGTGAGAGAGATGGGGGAGAATAATGAAAGGGGTAATTGGTCAAGATGCATTACATTTACAAACTGACATGTTGAATTAAAACACCTTTGTACAACTACTTTAATAATCATAGGAGGGGGTAGTCAATAAGGCCTTAACATACTTCTTGTGGTGACATCCATTGATGAGGCTAATCACACAAGGTAGTAGTTTGAGGTTAGATTCCAATCAGAAAGTTAGTCCTTGTGTCAAAGAGAAGAGAGTTCTCAACTCTACTTGCAGGCTCCAAGGAGAAGGCCATCAAGAAAACACCCGTGCATACAGAACTTACAGACATAAATGGAAGTGGGAGTGGCCATGGTCAGCTAGACTCTCATATCAGAATCGTAGTTCTAAGAAGAGCCACCCACCAACAGCAGTAGCTAGAGAATAGTTGGAGCAGCCAGATGGCTCTACAACCAGCCACCACACCCAGGAAAATACACTTGAAGTCAGTAACTACTAGGAACATGTACATTAGAATGATGAGGGGGAATCCATCACTCCACTTTCACGTGAGCAAGAATTAAAACCTACTATAAACCTACTTTAGGAGTGAAAGGGAGGAGAGGAGCACTCACGTGTTTGCCAATGTGTAAAATTAGAGCCTTTGGAATTTGGAAAAACTTTGTAGAATTAAAAGTACATATTTAAAAGCCCCCTAGTACACATACATGCACACATACACACATATGTATGTGTAAACATATATACGCATACATACATATTTCAACATTATTCAATAGCCAAACAGACAAGTAAGTAAGGCAGACAAATCTTGAAACTCCATGCCATATTGCCTTTACACAGCAATTGAAAAGAATAAATGACTTGAGATATTGTGAAGACAGTAGATGTCACAAAGAATGGAAAATTCATCTCTTCTTGGAAATAAGAAGATAAGCAAAAACCCAAAGTGGGATATCTTCACTCCTCCTCTGAGTTTCAGTTTCTGTTCTTCACACAACTCAGACCACAGACCTGTAGAGAACACCACACTTTCAGTCAGGCTCAGTCAATCAGAACGCTGGCTTACGAGAAAGAGGTGGCAGAAGGGGAGGTGGAGCTGGCTGTGTCTGTAAGACACAGCTTCCCCAAGACAGCTGTCTCTATAAGGCTTCCCTTCAACCTTATAGATGTTTATAGCTCTGGGGTTGAGTTCTCTTCCTTCTAGTTTCTAGTGCCCCTTCTGCACATTTATAAATAATCTCATTATGAAGCTTTCTTTAAATGATCTTATTCAGAAATTGCCAACTGTTTCCTCCCAGGACCCTGTCTAACATACTCTTTATGAATATTTTTGTATATGATAAGTACACATGACCAAACCTAGAAGGCTATACTCTGTGATCACCACAATGCATACAGAAGTCCTCTGAAGGGGAATGACATGGTGAGAAATAGTGGGTAAAGCTGGGGAGGAGCATATAAAAGAAAAATTTTAATCCTGTATTATATTAACCTTCAACTACTAGACACATAAACTTAGTATCACACTTAATATTACATAATGGAATTTAAAAGTTCACTGTACAATATGGCCTAAAATACAACACAGGATCCTGGCTCACAGGATCATAAAGGAAGCACACAGAGAGATGCCAACTTCTAGATCTGTACAGCAGACAGAAGTACTCCTAATGAGAATCAAGTTGTCCCAGTGCAAAATGAGTTTCTTCAACAAATTGATGGGCTTACAGAGAATAGGAATTCTTCGCTGAGTGATTGAATATGTTCAAGGAGAACAAAGAGCCACACATCTCACAATAATTGCTTTCTTAGAATCTATCTATGGGACAGAGAGAAAAAGAAAAAAAACCCATAGTTGAGAAAATGGTCCAGTTTCATTTGGAAGAGGTTTGTACTTGTAGGATAGAACAAAGAAACACACACACACACACACACACACACACACACACACACACACACACACACACACACACACACACTATACTGGTCAAACAGTTTTGTGCTCTATTCAGTGATAAAAGGAAGACTTGATGAGAAGGGACACCAAGGATCTGAGAGAATCGTTGACTTGGCATAAAACCAATTTTATTAGCCAAGAATGACAAGACATATTGAACAGAGGTGTCAGAGCTGTGAGAAGTATATAAAGCAGAATTGTAGAGCGGAGAGGACTGCCCAACAAATGTAGGTAGATTCAAGCTCCAGAAGAATGCTTTGCACTTAGTTTCTGTCCCTGGAATCAGACTCAGTGAGACTCAGAAACACTTCCCTTAATTAACAAGACAAAGTAATCACATCACAATGACCAAGAAAGAGGCCAGCACATTATGGAACCATTTTATAAGCCATTAAAAGTTTTGCTCCAAGTCCTAAGTGATGAGGGTAACTTTGAATTTGAGTGGATCAAGACACTGAAGAAAAGGTTTGAATTCTAGAAGGACCATCCAGGGGAAGACTTGGGAGAGGATTTGATGGTTTCCTCTTCAACATGCATGTTGTAGATCCTCAGAGGAGTTATTGAAGAGAGCATGGGAGACTTCCCATGCCTTCACCTCAATCTTTAACAGAGTTCCCTTGCCCCCTTGTGCTTTACCAGTGACCTTTACCACCAATTGGTGTGGTATTAGATCCCAGCCAACAGAAAGAGATCTACAACCAATAAATAAGTTGACCTATCCTTTTTGTCTTCCCTTGGTGACAATTATTTCTAGCATATTAATTCTCAAGTGTGGAATGCATCTCAGGTATCACAAATGGGAGGGGTTTCAATGCAGCAGCAAGATTTATTGATCACTTTACATTATAAAATTGTAGAGAGATTTCAGATAACATGGAGGCTATTTGCCCCAAGTTTAGAATTTCACAGATAAGGAAGCTGAGAAAACAGAGAGGGTAGAAATAACTGGCCAGTATTATTCACTGAGTTTCATAAACAACATCAATCACAAAAGGACCCATAACTCATGAGCTTATAAGAATCTGTTCAGTATCAAGAAGGACACATTGCACCAATGAGATGCACAAGATGTTATGTCGAAAATGAAATTTACAACTTTGGCATGGGGGAGTGAGGGAGGGGGAGATGGAAAGGGATGGGAGGGGGAAACAAAGGAAGAGGCAACAATCCTCGATAAGAAACACACTCATTACCTTGCCCATGTAATTGTAATCCCTCTGTATGGTATTTTCACAATAATAAAAAAAAGGAAAGCCAAAAAAAGAAGAATCATTATATGCCTAATAGCATATTACCAATTTCAAACATTTATTAATTACAGACATCTGCACAGCCTCCAAACATGACATGAACATGCACACACACACACACACACACACACACACAAATACACACATACAAATACACACACACAAATACACACACACATACACACACAATCTGGCATTTGCCAATTGGACAATCCATGGAGGTGAATCTAGCATGTGTTTATAAGCAGGAAAATCAAACTAAGGAAACCACATGGGTATGTATTAGTGCATGATTAAAACAGGATGATATGTTCCCTAAGAACATTCTCCATTTTCTGTAATCTTAATTCCTACCTCCCGTATCTATTTGCAGGATCAGCTGAAGTCAAAAGTGCACAACCTAGCCCGAGATTCTACCCAAAAATGATTCTATTGCTCTTGGCTTACTTGCTAATAGCAATGTCTTGAGCTTGGTCTGGCCACTGAAAGATTGATCAGTTGGAGTGACATTTTTTTGATTCTGCAGAAACTATAGAAGTGACTCAAAAAAAAGCAGAGAAGAAATATACTCTTTACCTAACATGTGACTGTAACCTCCCTGTACATCACCTTTATAATAACAATAAAAAATTAAAAAGAAGAAAATAAGCAGGAATCACTGGAGTCAGGCAACATGGATCCATTCAGTCCCTGATCCTATGTCTTAGTTTAATGATGGAGAGATGAAGAAAGGTTAGTGACAGAATGGCTAAGGTACAGGAAGATGGGTGTTCAGAGACCCCTGATGGCTAGCCAATGGAGCCACAGGATGGCTACTGACCTTCACTGTTGTATTCTAATTCAAAAAACTAATTCAGCTAGAAATAATATAAATCTTCTAAGTGGAAGTGGTTGAGGTTGCTAATTATGAACATGGAAAATTTATTGAAGGATAGATACCCATGAAGGCATTGTAGGTGGATCAGGTCAAATATAAATACCATCAATTTTAAGCAACTGGGAAGCTATGTGAACTAAATGGAATATATTGTTCAGATTTGATCACAGACAGAAAATGATGTTAATAAATATCCCCATGAAAGGGTACTGATTTTTCCTGGATAAAGAAGAGGTCTCCATCCTTAGGAACTTGTTTTTCTTGATCAACGATCTATTCATTCTTGGTGTTCCATTTGTGTCTTTATTGTAAGGCTTGTTGCTACCTGGCTCCATCTCATTATAGTGATCATCTCTCACTGATCATTGCTTTCAGCAGGTAAGCTGCGTATGTTTAGAGTCATGGGACTGTAGTAAGCAAACACGCCAGGAACAGGCATTGTATATGGGGGTCAGAAGGCAGAGAGCACATTTAGAGCTTAATAAATCATTGATTGTATCCATCAGAAATATCAAAAGATAACACACCAAGAGCTACTACCAGCACAGCCATGTTTGTTGCAGTTCTATTGTTTTAGTCAAGTTATGGAATCATCCCCAATGCCCTTCAATGGATGAATGGATCAAGAGAATATGGTCTATAAACACATTGTATTTTACTCATCCATTAGAAGGATTGATAATATATCATTTGTAAAGAAAGGGTAAGGCCTCGAATTATGCTAAGTGAAGTAATTCAGTCCCAGAGAGATAAAAGTTGTGTGTTTTCCCTCTCATATGGAAACTAGCATTAGCTTACAAGCTTATAAGTAAATATATTGGGTGGTATGCAAGTGTATGCAAATTTATGAACTAAATTATTATGAGTTCCAGAAAGAACTCAAATGGTGTAGTTTCACAGAAAGACAAAGTAAACGTTCAACAAAATAAACACCATCATGTGGGTACTTGAAAGGTGTGAGGTGGGGTCAAAGGGAGAGTGCTAGATGAATGAAGAGAAGGGAGGGAGAATTCAGTCAAGAATATACCCACAAGACAGTATATTAGAAATGAACTTTACATCTTTGGGGAGGAGAGAGGAATGAGAGAGGTGAGGGGGAGAAGGGATAGTGGAAGAACAAGAGAAGGGGTAACAATGCTCAACAAGAAATGTACTCATTGCTTTACTCATGTAACTGTAACTCCTCTGTACAGCATCTTTACAATAAAATAAAATTAAAAACAAAAAAAGAATTTGATATATTCTACTAAACTATGAAAAGTGAGGAGAAGAATGGGTTGTGAGGTATGAGTGAGAATGTTGAAAGTGGTAACATTGATCAAGATATATTGCATTCAGGAACTGCTTTATTAAATGGCAGCTCCTTTGTATAACTACTTAAAGAATTTTTTAAAGATGAGAAATGCCTGCAGGTTCATGCTCCATAATCCTAGCGACTCAGGAGGCTGAGATTTCAGGATCATGGTTTGCAGCTGGCCTGGGCAAGAAAGCCCATGAGACTCTTATCTCCAATTAATCACAGAAAAGGCCAGAATTAGTGCTGTGGCTTAAGTGTTAGAGCACTAGCCTTGAGCAAAAAGCAGCTCAGGGATAGTACCCAAGACCAAAGCTTGAACCCCAGGATCAGAAAAAAAGTGAGTAAGTAAGTAAGTAAATAAACAAACAAACAAATAAATAAATGATGAGAAATGGGAGGAGAGTTTAAGGACCTTTCAGCCACATTAGGGGAGGCATTGGGGTCATGCAAGGACCATGGCCAGGAACTTGAAGATATAGAGAATGATAGTTCACTGGAGGTGTTTAAGGAGGAGCATGTGCAGCCATATTTACATCTGTGGAGCTAGGAAGGCAAGCAGGGAGGATTTAGGGGAAATCATCACAAGTAGTCATTTGCCATTTTGTTCTCTAAAACAGTGACTTCATTATTTTTCTCTTATCTATTATCTGGACATTGAACTCAGAAGCAAAAAATGCATACCAAATGCTTAACTTACTTAGGTATATGGATATGTGACTCAAATATCTACAGTTCTTCTTCTTGTTAAAATGTCCTTTAAGATACAGCCCATGAGCAAGTAGCATGAAAGCCAAACTGTAAATAGCATTGAGTCCAATCAAGTGATGAAGCCATCTAAATGAAAACTTACTAAATTGATGGGGCTATGTTGGGTGAAAATAGGTCATAATACTAGGATGAAAGTCCAAGTTTAAACTGAAATAAGAAGACTCAGATCAACTAAATATATCCTGTTTGTAGGACATGGGTTCAGCATCCCTTGATTGCAGACTGGTTAAGAAAGAGAAAAGGCAGGAGAATGCAATCATAATATTTCATGTATATATGTGAAAATGGAACTAGGAAAACTGAGGGGATAGGTGGGGTTAGGAGAATGATGAAAGAGATGACATTGATTAAGATATGTTGTACGTATAAAATGACTTGTTGAACTGAAATTGCTTTGTACAATCACTTATTAAAAATAAATATACTATACATTTTAAAATGAAGGGCACATAGCTGCTTATAAGGGAGAGAGAACTATGAAATTGAAGGTTTTTAGTTCTTAAGCGCCTGCATCTAAGTCTAAGACCATGGTTAACAAGAAACACCAACCAGTAGGAAAGTAGTTCCAATACTCAGGGAATCATAAAAATGTGCCTTGCCTGGTATTTCCCAACCTTAGAAAGTTCTAGAGTTAACCACAGAGAGAGTGAAATAAACAAAACCCCCACCACAAACATTTTTGTGTTGAACTTAAGATCATCCCATTATGTCTGGCAGTTAAAATGTCTGTAATTTTTGTAAAGCATTTTGTAATGTTTAAGATATTCTGGCCTAGTCAACTTCGTAATTACACATGTGATTCTACTTTAAATCTCTAATTAAGTGGTTGACTTCAGACCAAAGCTTGAGAGTTAAAAGTTCCAAGAGAAGTTGGCTAAGTTTGTAAACAGTATTGAAAGATTTAAGAGAACTTAAAGGTCATGATATTTAAAAGTTTAATTTATTAGATTTATAAGAACTGCTTAGGTACTTGGGAAAGTTTTGCTTGTTAGTCAAAGTATTTGAAGTACTTACAAAAAGAAAATCGTATATATTAGATTTATAAATGCCGTTTAGACTGTTTAAGGGAATTTAATTGCCAAAATTGTACAGTGCCTCTTAAAAATTTATTAGATTTATAGATAGAATAATAAGATTTGTAGTTTGAACTTAAAAGCTTAAAGAAAGAAAACTTCATTGCTTCAGTATATGCAATATTCATCTTTGAAATCAAGTAGCTGTGCAGTGTTTTATGCGTACAAAGGCTGGCCTCAGACCCCAGAAAACTCCTACTATTTTTTTCCTGGCATGTTTTGCACTGAGGTAGAACCAAAGGTGCCTTTTCCTCTCTGGGGTTGGCTGAGAGACTGAGGATACACAGGCAGCAATGTGGGGGAGCCCCTTGACCTTGAGAATTGGGCAAAGTATGTACATGGATTGTGGGTGTTAGACAACCCAGCGGCTAGATCAATGTTGCCATGATCATGGGCAACTTAGACAAATTAAATTATATCTTAATTTCATTTAGCTGGTGGCCTTGAATCTTCATCATTTCTAAGTAAAACTTCCTGACTGCTTCTGAGGCTACAGATGGAGGGACTCACATTATGGTCTTTTCCCACAGGATTAGACTGTATAAATTGCAAAGCAACAAAAACATAATATTTTGATCCCCTTACAGCTCCTTCCTGAAAAGAGCCTTCCTACATTCTTCTTCTTCTTCTTTTTTTTTTTTTTTTGATGAATCCTTGATGTTTCACTCTGCTCTGGCCTCTGAAGGGGTCTCATTCTTTACCAAGGCAAGGAACACAACTTATCCTTTCTCATATCTCTCTCCTTCTCTTCTGTCTTTAAGTCTGGAGATGTGGGAGCTGGAGGAAGACCCTTCTTGGCAAGACCACAAGTCATTGTGCATGTTCGCTCTTAGTTCATTATATGACCCATCTGCAGATTTAAAAGAAAGAAAAAGAAATCAAACAAAAATCTCTCTAATACAGAGTCATGGAGCTCTGGTTAGGACTTATAGACTATTCATGCCCATTGGATGGCTCCTGTATCCTAACTTAAACAATGAGGGGACTATGGCACTATTAATTAAAATGAGCAACTCAAAGGAAAAGATTTAAACTGAGCCAATGGCTCATACTTGGCCTATTACAAGCTAGCTACTCAGGAGGCTGGCATTGGAGGGTCATTGTTCCAGTCCAGCTCAGAGCAGAAAAGTTCATAAGACTAATCTCAACAGAAAAAGCTGGCGAAGAGAGCAGCATTTCTGTCATCCCAACTATGGTGGAAATATAAATAGGAGGACTACAGTCCATGCCAGTCTTAGTGGAAAGAGGAGGGAGAAAAAGACTTAGGGACAAAAAAAAAAGAAGAAGAAGAAGACTTAGTCACAAAAAGAGTCCAGGTATCACAAGTTGTCCTATTGAGAGTATGCGTTAGGCACTTGGAGTATAGTTTGAAAATTCAGGAATCTGCTCAGTTAGAGAAGCAGGTTTTAGAAGGGTTGCTTCAGATTTGATTCTTGAAGCTCTCCTATTTTCTTCTAATTTGTTGGCTGAATGACCTTTTGCAAATCACTTAATGAGATAATGATTCTTTTTCTTTATTACCTAATCAAGTTGTTGGTAGAGTTGCTAGTGTTGTTGGTTCCATGGCCAATGATGTTGTATGAAAGATACTGGTGTTGGGAATTCCTCATGGTCTCTAGAGGTTGCTATCATTTCTGAGTATAGAATCTGCATTTAAGGAGGGGTCAAAGTGCAGATGTAAATTTATTGGTTTCTTTGTTTTTGTTTTTGTTGATCATGGGAATTGAACTCTGGGCTTGGGCACTGTCCTTGTGCTCTTCAGCTCAAGGCGAGTGCTCTACTGTTTTTGCCACAGTGCCTCTTCCAGTTTTCTAGTGCTTTATTGGAGATAAAAGTCTCACTGACTTTCCTGCCCAGTCTGTCTTTGAACCACGATCCTCAGATCTCAGCCTCCTTAGTAGCTAGGATTACAGGCGTGAGCCACCGGCGCCTGGCTATTGGTTTCTTTTATTAAGAATGACCCTTCCTTTGCTGCTCTTCAGAGTTCTGCTTAGCTTCCATGGCCTAGCACGGTGGTACAAATTGGCCTATAGCTGCAAGAAAAGCTGTGAAAGAAAGGCAGTGAATGCAAAGGGAATTAAGAATATTTGTAGAGGAAGTGGCACTGTGGCTCAAGTGTTAGAGGGCTCTCCTTGAGTTGAAGAGCTCAGGGATAGCACCCAGGCCCAGAGTTCAAGTTCCATGACCAACCAAAAAAACAAACAAAAAAGAATATTTGTAGAATCATCCTATAAACTATGATCTCCACCATGAGGGGTTTAAGGTGCCCTGATCATTATTCTTTGGAATAATGATGCCCAGGAATCTACAACCCATACCTGGTTGACAGTGAATATCTTCACTGAGCTGATTTAACAACTGCCTGACATCTGACAACTGATGTACTTTCTTCCTTTACTGAAACTTTCTCTGTACTTTGGAAATCCAGTCAGTGGTCTTACAAGATCTATATGAGAGTAAGGAAGTATATGGATCTTCCCCCAATATACCAAGAGTCCGTACAGTCCCACAACACTCCAGACTCTCCTCCAACATGAAAAGTGAGAACTTTAAATACGACAGAGAAGCTGTGTAAAGGGCAGAGAACCTGTGGCTTTCGCAAATCTTGGTCATAAAAGTTGTTTAGGGGATTGCTATAGGGAATTTCTATAAAGATAAGACATCTGCCATGAGAGCAAAGTGGTACTTGGGGCTGGAAAAATAGTTTTGAATTTGCCAGGTGGTCTAGGCCCTGTCTTATGTTACATGAAACCGTAAGACTTGAACTGGCACCATAGGCACATTGAGGTCTCTTATAGCAACCAGAAATGAATAAAAAGGGGAAAAAAGCTCCAACAAGCAATAAAATGGATTCTTTTATGGTGCCTTTGCTCCAGGGGGTAATTTTCAACATCGCAGGTCTGTGCAGGACACTAGGGTGCAAAAGTTAAATCCATGTTTGCCTTTGAGGAGTACATGAAATCAGTACTTTTCTCAGACTACCGAGTGGAGAGAAATACATCCCATTTCACTGGTTCTGAACTAGATGTTGCACTATTCCCATCACCCTTGACCTAGCAGAGACTGGAGAATAAACAACAACCATCCCTGAATGTTACCTTAGGAGTTTAGTTCTTCATTTCCATAATGATTTCCTGTTCTTGTTTCGTTCTGCAAACCCATTCATGTTATAACTTTTCTATTCAGTTTAATGTGTCTTCCTTAAGTAGCAATTCACATCCATTTTAGAATTTATTTCCCATCTATTTAGGAATCAAATATTCTTTCCCATTTTTATTGTATGTTAGAAAATTCATTGTTTTAATTTCTGATTGATGCTCAGTTGTCAAAGGCTCTTAATGCTCTAAGCACATGACACCCTCAGCCTATAAGTTCTGGGTCACATCGTTAATATTTCATAGGATTTGAACATGCTCTAGGAGCTTATTAACCTATATAATGAGATGAAGAATTTTATTCACTCACATTCCAGGGCCTGTTCCCTTTGAGATTAATGGCAGTCACAGACTTCCCTGGGGGTCTATGTGAAGCGGAGGATCACAAGTTGAGAGTGGAGTACGTGAGTGGAATGGCTACATGGGAAAGAAGGAGGGACAGATGGTAAGCTGGGATTGGAGGGGGAAAAGGGGACAAATATGTTGGAAATGAACTTTACAACTTGGGGGGGTGGGGGGAGGGAAAGGGGAAAAAACAAAGGAGAGAGTAACAATGTTTGACAAGAAATGTACTCACTACCTTATGTATATAACTGTAACCCCTCTGTACCTCACCTTGACAATAAAATTAAATAAAATATATTAATCTAAAAAAGGGAAATGAGACATAGAAAAACTAAGATGAAGAAATGCACTTGAGGAAAAGATAGGGGATTGGCCACGCAGGAAGAATGAGCATTGGGGAATTTTTTTGGCATAAGGCTATCCATTAGGAATTATAGGATGCTTCACTATGTCAAATGCTGTAGACTTGTGCATAAGTTTTTCAGGAAATAATGGCTTCTAGTCTATAAAATAACATTAACTATAGTCCTCATGTTGGACGTTAGATCAGTAGGCTTGGGTTGTCCTGCATCTCTCCAAAATTGAGCCTCGCAGCTCCATCTCCCCATTTCCCCTGCTCTGGACCTGCTCACTACCATCTTACTCTGTTCCTTGATATTGGTAAAATTTTGCATGTAAATAAGATGAGGCAGCATGTTTCTCTTTGTGTCTGGTTAGTAGAAGTTTGCTAAAATAATAGATTTTTACATGCCTTTATCATAAAAATGTCAGTACAAATGAAACAGTAAAAATTTGTCCGATCAGATAGGTTCTGGTGGCTCACACCTATAATCCTAGTTCCTCAGGAGGCTGAGATCTGAGGATCATGATTCAAAGCCAGCCCAGGCAGGAAAGTCCATGAGACTCTCCAATTAACCACCAAAATCCTAGTGGTGGAGATGTGGTTCAAAGTGATAAAGTACTAGCCTTGAGCAAAAGAGCTCAGGGACAGCACCCAGACTCTGAGTTCATGAACAGCAAAAAAAGATGAAAGAAAGAAAGAAAGAAAGAAAGAAAGAAAGAAAGAAAGAAAGAAAGAAAGAAAGAAAGAAAGAAAGAAAGAAAGAAAGAAAGGTAGTTTAGGCATTCACTAAATATTAGTCCAAATAATAAGGACAAATAATATTTATTCCAATAATTCTAATTAGGAAGTGAGGAAATAGAGTCAGGAAGGAAACAACGAAGGAGTTCACAGTTACTTTAAGAGGTGCTTACACTAGGTACCGAGTGTTCTGAATATGGGGGCCGAAGGTTTATTTTCCAATCCCAGCCATGTAATTCACTAATTACTCACTTTAGATTTCTTGCCTATAAATGAGGCTATGGCACAAGGTCACAAGCATTAAATAAAATAATGTTTACAAACAGTCCCTCCACAGCGTCAGGTGCATAATGAGTTTAATGGATCTCACATTTGTACCAGTGCAGAATACCTAAATTAGACCATCAGATTATTTTTACACTGATCTGCCCATACAGAGTGAAGCAGAGTCATTTCTCTTGCTAGAATAATTTTCTCTTCAAAGGGTTACCTCTGGGATCATCCATGAAAATAATACCAAATTAGTATCAACAGACCCATTATCTCCTAACAAAAAAAAAAAAACACTAGTTAAATTTCACACTAACAGAAAAATAAAAAGGAATGGATAAAATTCTCATCATTTCTCCTCCACACACATATTTAACAGAGCCACTGTTTATATATATATATATATATATATATATATACATATATATATATATATATATATTTCTATTCATCAGGCTAAAGGCAACATTTGTCCCCTGAGTCACTGGATTTCTTTTTCATTCTTTTTGGTTTTTTGAGTCACTGGATTTCTGAGAACGAAGTGCTATATGCCATTGTTACCTCCCCTCTGTTTGTGCTCGAAGGCAGGTGATCTGACCCATGGGATGGAGTGTGGAAAGAGAGAAAGGAAGAGAGAGACAGAGACAGAGACACAGACGCAGACAAAGACTGAGACCGAGAAAAGGGAAGGGAAGAGAAAGGAAAGCAGTGCATGGCAGCACCGTGGGTTCAATTCACAGAGCAGGACACGCATCCTGCTCTCACAGCCGAGAGTCCTTATGAAAACTGATTTCTGAGGAGAGTTTCCCTTGCACGTTGCTCACGTTAGTCGTTAGCTCAGCCATCTCTGTCTTGCTGAAAGAACATCAGGTGGGAATCACCATGCAATCTCTGTAATGAATGCCTAAAAGGCACCCGAAGGGCTATCCCCTGGTCTTCATCGCAAACAACAGCATCTCACTGCTAATTAAAGCTCTGTAACACTCTAGGATTTCCACTGGGGAGAGAAACAACTGAAGCCTTTCCTGGTATCATTTCTCAAATTGATGGTGATTCCAAAAATAACCTTGGATACTCAAAAAGCACTATTGAGCAAGAGAAGTGGCCTGAAGGACTGAAAGAACATTTTCTCTAATCCCTGTAGCTATCAACCCACAGATCTGAAGCAGGGGAGCGATCACTTTGGCTGAGCCAGAGGACTGCAGATCCTCTGGCCCACCTCCTATTTTACACATCAGGAAATGGAGCTTAAAACTGAGGTCTCCCGATTACCATTGCACTGAGGATCTTTCTTTTACCCCACCAATGGCAATGTGTGGGTCCTTGTCAGGACAAAGGTAAGCGTATAAAATAGCTTTGACCAAAACTGTCTAAAATGTTTTCACTGGGGAAAAGTATCAGTATTGTCCTTAGCATTTCGAACTCTCTAAAATCAATCTGCTGAGATCTATGCTTTGCGTACAGGGACTGAAGATGGTGCAGCCTTATATTTCCAGGTTTGCTTTAAGGTCAGAGACCTCTGCTTATCCCAAATGGACAGTAGTGGCCTGGAGAGAACTCCCTTGTCTGAACAAAAAAGAGTGTGCATTGCCAGCAAGGTTCAGTTACCACAAAGCCCACACAGGCCATTTCTGCGTAGCTGTCAAATACAGAGTGCAAGCTATAGCAAACACTACACGTCTGCATTTCTCTTCAGTGATATATGTGGCATGCATTAATATGGAAATAGATGCAGCTTGGAGGCACTTTTGAAGTTGTCAGGGCTGTTCTCATGTGACAAAGTTTTCATGTCTCCCTGCATTGTACAGTGCTCCCCTGATTTCAAAATCTGTGCTTACCTGATGTATTGTAATTATGGGATCAAAAATGACAGGATGATGCTATTCCAAAGTTAAAATGAATGATAATAACACCTTAGGTTTATATAGTGTCTTTTCTTATGAAACAGTAAAAGAGTTTCTTGCATATATTACCTCATGTATCCTCCCGGTACCCTTGTGAGATATTATTAGCCCCATTTTACAGACGGAGACCAAGGCAGGTAGGTAACCTAGCTCCTTCCAGGTCAGCCGTATTAATCAGCCACTGCATTACCCCAGTAGGAAGAAGCATTATAGACCCTCACTCACTACAGAACTGCCAGAGCACTAAGCAAGCATTGGCCAGTGCATGAATTACTTCATACCTCAAACTTTGCATGGTACTCTGACTCTCTAATCCTTCCTACTACAGCTTTGAGGGCCAAATCCACCTTTCTTTCCTTCATTCTTCCCTGTTCTATCTTTCTTTTTTCTCCATAAACACTTTGGAGGATGTGCTCAAGTGCTTTTTTCCTCCTATTAGATTTCATAGAGTCAGACGATTTAATCAGTGGCTCGTTGCTCCTCTGGAGCTTCAGGAGCTCACAATTGGTAACAGCCTGTGAGGAAGACAGCTGTGAATCACTTTGTACGATTTGTGTGCTCAGAGTCTCCCAAGGAAGGAAACTTACCAGTGATGAACAGGACAGAAGCTCATGAGCGCTCTTTAAGAAAAGAACCCTACCTTAATACTGTGTGTGTATTTCCTACACCTACCTACCTTTGGCACAGTGAAAGGCCAAAGTTTAAATTGTAAATTAGGCTAACTATTTAGAAAAGTAGTTTCATCGCCCACCTTGGCAAATATACCTTTATAATGCCCTGGAAGGTGTGGTTTGGAGTGGAATTAGTTTTTTTTTAAGTATTCACATATAAGTAGTTGTACAAAGGGGTTCCAATTCAACATGCCCATTTATGAGTATAATGCATCTTGATTAGTGTCACCCCTTCCATCATTCTAAGTTCTAAGCAGGCAGCACCAGGAGAGTCAGCCCTTCACACACACACACACACACACACACACACACACACACACACATACACACACACACTCACACACACACACACTACTTCCTCTTTTCTTTTTATCTCAGGTTTCAATTATACCTGGGGGGAGGAGGGAAGTTCATGAGTACTAGATGGACACCCCAGCCCACATGAACAAAACATATAAAGCAAAAAAGGTCAGATAAGATGATAAGGTCAGATAAAATGAACCCCAAGATAAGGACACAAGTGTTTTTTTTCTTTCTTGCTATTGTTTCTAACATATTTATAAGGTACCATGTGAGTTTTTTGTTGCTTTGTATGTCCCTCCCCCACGGTATAACTTCTGTTTTCAGTGCATTTGATGTTGGTATAATTTGGGGAGCAGAAGGGAAAAAGCAAATTGTTTAAATAGGGATACAGGTTGACCCATTGCAACAATGAGATGTACAAGAGGCTATGTTGAAAAAGAAATTTACAATTTTGGTGGGGGGGGAGTGTAGTTGAGGAGGTGGGAGGGAAGGGATGGTAGAGGAAAAACAAAGGAGGAGGCAACAATGCTTGATAAGAAATGTACTCTTTACCTTGCTCATGTAATTGTAACCCCGCTGTAGAGTATTTTCATAATAAAAAACTTATTTAAAAAAAGGCCAGGGGGGCTGGGAAGGTGGCTCAGTGGTAGAGCGCTTGCCTTGCATGCATGAGGCCCTGGGTTCGATTCCTCAGCACCACATAAGCAAAAAGTAAAAAGCCGGAAGTGGCACTGTGGCTCAAGTGGTAGAGTGCTAGCCTTGAGCTGAAGAGCTGAGGGACAAAAAAAAAAAGGCCAGGGTTCTAAGAGATGTAACTAATTATGTAGTGTAGGCTTAATATATAACCACTTTGAAATCTTGAAGAAAAAATAAGAAACACTAAAAGCTGGGAGAGATCTGCTTAGTTGTGGTCTACCGCGGGTAAACAGAGCCTGAAAATGGACTACCGACATTGAACCCGGAATCTGGAGCACAGGTTACTGCGTGCTTGTCCTAAAGGAAGACGGGCTCTGAGTGGGCACATTCTCTTGTCCTGTGGATTCCTCATCCATGGAAGAGATATAGCAGGGCTTCAGGAAAGGATCATCCTGCCAGGGTCAAAGATTAGGATTGTCCAGAACGCAGCACAATGTACAGCCCTATAGGCCGGAAATATTTTTGAAGATACTAGTTCCTGTTTAAGAAGACACGCACTTGTTGGTTTCTCCCCAGCCCATCTTAATGTATACTAGATCCAAACTTTCAGTTGGTTTGTCATTGCTTAGTCATGCTAGATGCTTTCCTCAATCCCCCACATCCATGGGAAAATCTTGACAAATACACCCAATTCTAATGACTTCTCACCACACATACTGCCATAATTTAAGTTGCTATGATCTCTTGGCTAGAATTATTCAAAAGCATCCTGGTTAGGTATCCCACTTACAGCACACACACAACACAATGTCCAAAGCCCAACAACCAGAATGAGTTTCTTGAAATCCAAGCTATCAGATGGAATAATAATAAAAGCATCAATGGAATGATGCTTACTACTCTCCAGGGATCTCACCTACTGGGTGAGAAAGCCATACTCTATACTCCCCACTTCCCATCTCATCTTTTATTTTCTCGCCCAGGAACCTAGCTTCTGACACACTGGTCTTCTTCTGGAACCTAGGAAATGATCTCAAGATAGATAATCGCATTCCCATCCTTTCCTTCAGCTCTTTACTTGAAATCGCCTCTCCGTACAATTCTATAGTCAGCTCCCACCATTGCCAAAGAGTCCTTGTCAGAGTCTGGATCTCCCATTGCTTTTGAAGCCGCCTGGTGTGACAAATACATTTTCATTTTTCTCAACTTCTTGTCCCACATACACTAGACCGTAGATAGATGAGGGTAAACACCAGATCGAGAAGCATGAAATATATCTTAGTCACTGAATAAAAATATGCTATGAATTATTAGTCAAGTCCAAGAATTTAGTTATGAAACTTACCTACTACTGTTTTAGATTTTTTTGTAGTTGTTGAAAATAAGGTTAAAGGGAAATGACTCTATATTGTTGGCTGACACAGAATCACAAATCTCCAGAATGAAAGCAATAAAAGTAGTTGCTCTGTAAAGGTTTACTTTATAGGGGAAAGAATTGCATCCCCATTCATATGAATAATTATGTATCTATCTATATCTATATCTATCATCTATAATTCTGAATCTAACCATGTCCTATCTCCTTTTTGTCTGGGTGATAGATTAAAGTTTACTAAAGTTGATTGACCCTCTTACAACTGATTTAGTAGTATGGTGAGCTTTCTCAAGGCAGTATATGAATATTATGATTTTCCCTCACTGCTGTCCTTGTTTGCATTCTGTTTAGATGCCCATGCTTGTTACTTTGAAATGCTATCCAATTATGCCCTCCTAATATGTCTAATTTCCATAAACCACACATAAAACTCAAATCACTATAGTCAAATCCTGCCTCAACAAACCATAACTCATCAAGGTGAAGAGCTATTATCTCCTTTTCTCTTTAGTTCTCACCTCACATACCCCCATTAGTCCTTCTCACATCACACAAATGAGTCATAGATAGGTGAACAGTTATTCAAGAAGTTAAAGTCATGAAAAGGAAACTATCTTTTCTTATTTGGGATAAAAAGAAGACTTAGTTCTAAGCCAAGTGGTTAAAAATTCACTGATACCCTCCAAACATAATCCTTCTAAGATCTTATAGTAAGTCCTGATTATTTTCATAATTACCATTCAGTAATTAATTGGGGTCCTAAAAAAACAGAGGACACAGATTGTCGACGTCTATAGGACGAAAGTGTTCCATGTATTATGGAAAATTATGACAATAAACTACTGAAAGGAGAAAACTAAAAGTATCAATGGTCCACTGCCTGAGGTTTACCATTAATAATATTTAGGTTTGCATTTTTCTCTTCATAATACATTGATCCATTTGTTACTGATTTTAATTTTTTTACATTTTCTCCCCTCCCCCATTTTTCTTTTGATGATCCTGGGGCTTGTATTCAGGCTCTGGGAACTGTCCCTAATTCTCTTTGTGTTCAAGGCTAGCATTTCTACCACTTGAGCCACAGGACCACTTATTGGAGATAAGAGTCTCCCAGGCATTCCTGCCCCAGCTTCCTACGTAGCTGAGATTACAGGATTGAGCCACTGGCACCTGGCACTTTTTTTATTTACACAAAAAATAAATGATTCTCTCTTTTGAGAACCCCCATGAAGGAAAAGCACATATAACCTCATTGTCAGGAGATGCCACTGTGAATTCCTTAGTAATTACCTTCACAATGGTAACTATCCATGTAATCCTGCATGAATAATATAGAATATTATATTTTATTTCTATTAAAATTCTATACTATATGCTCCTGTCAGTAATCCTAGCTACTCAGAAAACTGAGATCTGAGGATTGTGATGCAATTCCTGGGCAGGAAAGTTCATGAAACTCTCATCTTCAATTACCCAATAAAAAGCCCAAAATAGACCTATGGCTCATGTAATAGAATACCAGCTTTAAGTGACCAAGCTAAGGAAGAGTTCAAGGCCCTGAGTTCAAGCCCTACCATATGGGCACACACAAAAATTTCTGTGGGTATAGATAGATAGATAGATGTATATGTATATGTACATATATATTACATATTGCATATTATATATACACATTTTGGGTTGGTCCTGGGGCTTGAACTTCATTCTAAATATCATTCTTATACACAACATGTTTTCTCCCATCAACTTTGTCATAGTCCTGAAGCCATTGTTCCTTAGTTTTTCATTCAAGGATGGCACACAACCACTTGAGCCACAGCTCCACTCCTGGATTAGAGTTTCATAGACTTTCCTGTTCTGGATGGCTTCAAACCATGATTCTTAGATTGCAGCCTTCTGAGTAGCTAATGAGCCACCAGTATCTAGGACAACTCTTAACTCACTGTGGCTAGTCAAGCTATTGCCACACAAGCATACATAACTATTGTGATTTTGTTCTTTCATCTCTCTACTCCTTGCTATAAGGTAACAGAGATCTCATCCAAAGAAACTTGAAACAACAGGATTTTTCCTAAACTCCTTAGGAAAAAGAGGGAAGAAAAGCAGTCAGAGCTCACACTGTGTTGTACCTGCATGCAGGTGAGATGGGCTTAGATTGATCTATGTGGTGTCATTTTCTGGGCCATTAAAAATCCTGTCACCTCTGGAATGAAATGCTGCTGTGATTTACCAGCAGATGACATAACATCACACCATCATTTTAGAAAGAGAAATGAGAAGCGCAAGTATTGAACCGAACATATTTTTTAAGTTTATCACCTTAAAAAATAAGATATTCTATGCAGTAGAGAACCTGTAAATTTATTCTCAGCGATCAAGTTCTTCATCTAAATCATTTTGATTTAAATGACAAACTAAGCTTTGGGGGAATAAACAAGTGAATGAGAGAAAAGCTTTTAACAACAGGGCCAAGAGAAAGCCTGGTAACAAATTGCAAGCTATTCAAGGTAGGTTTTCAAGGCCATTTAAACAATTAATTTTTTTTCTGTTCTTAAGACTTCATTTACCTCTAGACTGAGTCACAGTAAAATGACATCAAAACAATCTTTTTCTTTTTCTTTTTTTTTTTCTATTTCACATAAGCTTCACTAAATGGCAAAAAAAAAAAAAAAAAATCACAAAGCCTCCAAAATAGTTGCAGCTACCTGTAACTCATAAAGTAAGTTAAATTAAACCTTAGGAAATGATATGATAATGCACATGTGATCTAAGTGAATGCAAATATACTTTGAAGATATTTTTTCTTATTAGATAAAAGTTTATTCATGTGTAATTTATCACGTCTAAGTGTAATTTGTTGCCATCCATTGTGTTTACTTGTAGATTCTCAGGCACATTTTAATTGCCACAAATGAGGAAAACCATGCAACCTTTGTTTCTTTGGGTCTGGCTCATCTAATATAATTTTTTCCAAGTCTTTCCATTTCCTTATGAATGGTGCAATACCATTCTTTTGGATGAAAGCATAGAATTCCATTGTGTATGCATTCCACATTTTCTTGATACATTCACACAGTGAGACCAACAGAGGATATTCTCTTTTTTTTTAAATTGTGAAAATACTGTACGGAGGGGTTACAATTACATGGACAAGATAATGAGTACATTTCTTATCAAGCATTGCTGCTCCTCCTTTGTTTCCCTTTCCCATCCCTTCCCATCTCCCCTGTCTCCCTCCCCTTCTCTTCCCCCCCCTCTCCCCTCCCCTCCCCCCCCATGCCGCCAAAGTTGTAAAGTTTGTTTTTCAACACAACGACTTGTATATCTCATTGTTGCAATGGATCCACCTGTATCCTTATTAAACAATTTGTTTTTTTCCTTCCCCTCCACAATTATGCCAACATCAAATACAGTGAAAGCAAGGTTTATACCGTGGGGGAGGGACATACAAAGCAACAAAGAAATCATCTTATAAATGTGTTAGAAACAATCGCATGAAAGAAAAAAAACATTTGAATATATATCTTAGGGTTCATTTCCCTAACATCAACTTATCTGACCCTTTCTGCTTGACTCAGACATATACTAGTTATTGTAAATAAGGGAAACTATGGGACCCTATGTTTCTTTGGGCCTGGTTTACTTCACTTAATATAATTTTTTCCAAGTCTTTCCATTTCCTAACAAATGGGGCAATGTCATTCTTTCTGATGGAGGCATAGAATTCCATTGTGTATATATACCACATTTTCTTGATCCATTCATCCACTGAGGGGCATCTGGGTTGGTTCCATATCTTAGCCATGGTAAATAATTCTGCAATAAACATAGTTGTACTGGTAGCTTTAGTATGGTCTTTTTGTGATCATTTAGGTAAATGCCCAAAAGTGAGATTGCTGGGTCATAGGGGAGCTCTATGTGGAGTCTTTTGAGGAACCTCCATACTACTTTCCAAAGTGGTTGAACAAGTTTACATTCCCACCAACAATGCAGTAAGGTTCCCTTCTGTCCATATCCCCTCCAGCATCTGTTGTTATTAGAGTACTTGATTTTTGCTGTTCTAACTGGAGTGAGGTGATATCTCAATGTTGTTTTGATTTGCATTTCTTTTATGGCTAGAGAGGTTGAGCATTTCTTCATGTGTCTATTGTTCATCCTTCTTTCCTCTTTAGAGAAGTTTCTCTTTAATTCTGTAGTCCACTTATTTATTGGGCAGTTGTTTCTTTGAAGATTTGTTGTTTGGGATTTAATTTTTTGAGTTCCTGGTATATTTTAGATATGAGACCCTTGTCCATTGTATGGCTAGTGAAGATCTTCTCCCAATCTGCAGGCTTTCTACTGATCTTGCTAGCTATGTCCTTTGCTATGCAGAAGCTCTGCAATTTCATGTAATCCCATTTGTCCAACCTTTCTTTGATTTGTTGTGTTTCTGGGTCTCTATTAAGAAAATTTCGGCCTGTGCTAAGGAGACCTAGGGTTTCTCCTATTCCATTCTGTAATGTTTTTGATGCCAAGGTCTTTGATCCATTTGGAGTTGATTCTGGTACAGGGTGATATAGAAGGATCTAGCGTTAGTTTTCTACAAGTAATTAACCAATTTTACCAGCACCATTTACTGAAGAGGCTCTCTCTCTTCCATTCTATTTTGTTAGCTCCCTTATCGAAGATTAGATGGCTATAGGTCTGTGGATTCATTTCTGGGTTTTCAATTCTATTCCATTGGTCCTGAGGTCTGTTCTTGTGCCAGTACCAAGCTGTTTTGATTACTATGGCTTTATAGTAGAATTTGAAATTTGGTATTGATATTCCTCCAGCACTGCTCTTTCTGTTAAGGATTGTTTTTGCTATTCGGGGTCTTGTATTGTTCTATATGAATTTTTGGATTGCCTCTTCTATTTCCTTGAGGAATGAGGCCAGAATATTGATAGGTATTGCATTGAATTTGTAGATAGCCTTGGAAAGTATAGCCATTTTCACCATGTTGATCCTTCTAATCCAGGAGCATGGGAGGTTTTTCCACTTTCTAAGTTCTGTGTTGATTTCTTTTTTCAGGTTTTTAAAGTTTTCATCACAGAGGTCCTTCACTTCTTTGGTTAAGTTAATTCCTAGGTATTTTATTTTTTGTGGGGCTATTACGAATGGAGGTTGATTTCCTGATTTCAGCCACACTTTTCTCATTGTTGACATACAGAAAAGCCATTGATATTTGAGGGTTAATTTTATACCCTGCTACTTTGCCAAAGTTTTGAATCAGCTTGAGTAATTTGGGAGTGGAGTCTGTGGGACTCTTTAAATACAAGATCATGTCATCTGCAAAGAGGGAGAGTTTTACTTCATCTTTCCCTATTTGGATCCTGTTTATGTTTGCATCTTGTCTTATTGCTGTAGCTAGGCATTCTAATACTAAATTGAAGAGAAGTGGAGAGAGTGGACATCCTGAGTTAAGAGGAAATGGCTTTAGTTTTTCACCATTAAGTATAATGCTGGCTGTAGGTTTGTCATATACAGCCTTTATTGTATTGAGGAATGTTCCATGGATTCCTACTTTTTCCAGGACCTTCATCATAAAGGGGTATTGGATGTTGTCAAATGCTTTTTCTGCATCTATTGAGGTAATCGTGTGGTTCTTATCCTTGCTCTTATTGATGTAATGAATTATATTAATTGATTTACGTATATTGAACCAGCTTGATCCTGTTTGATTGTGGTATATGATTTTTTTGGATGAATTGTTGAAGTCGATTGGCCAAAATTTTGTTGAGTAGTTTTACATCAATGTTCATCAAAGAAATGTGTCTATAGTTCTCTTTCTTTGATGAGCCCCTGCCTGGTTTTGGGATGAGGGTTATTATGGCTTCATAGAATGAGTTCAGTAGTGAACTTTCCCAACAGAGGATATCCTTAGGATAGGGTCATAAAAGCACAATAGCTATGTACATGTGATCATATAAAATGATATTTATCAAAATGAACTCCAAGAAATAGAAACAAGGGGATTGCTTAATATATGTTTAATCTCTTCTGTTAACTGTTTTTTATTTCGTTCCTTTGGTCTTGAATATAAGTTTATCTCTTTGGGAAAGGGTAAGGGGAAGCACAGCACTGGTGGGCCAAAGAATGAACAAATACATCAGTGATATTCACTAGACACAAGACATTATGTTGAAAATGAACTATCCAAAAATTGTGTGTGGCTGGGGGAGGTAGGAGGGAAAAAGTGGGAGAAATGAGGGAAGAAGTGACACTATTCAAAGAGAAATATACTCATTATCTGACTTATGTAATTATAACCCCTCTGTACATCACCTTTACAATTTAAAAAAGTTCATTCATATGTATGTTGGTACTAGGACTTGCACTCAGGCCAGGGCTCTCTTGCTTGGCTTTTCTTCTCAAGGATAGTGCTCTACCACTTGAGCCACATCTCCAATTCTAGCTTTTAATGGGTTAATTTGGAGATAAAAGTCTCATTGACTTTTCTGCCCAGATTGGCTTCAAACCATGATCCTTAGATTTCAGACTACTGAGTAGCTAGGATTACAGGCATGAGTTAAATACATTCATATTTTGTCATAATGAATTAGCAACACTATTGGAAAAAACAAATTGTTTAAATGAAGATACAGGTTGACCCATTGCAACAAGGAGATGTACAAGATGCTATGTCAAAAAACGATCTTTACAAGTTAGGCAGGGGGCAGGTGGGGGAGAGGGAGGGAATGTAGTTGTGGAGATGGGAGGGAAGGGAAGGTAGGGGAAAAGCAAAGTAGGAGACAACAATGCTTGATAAGAAATGTACTTATTACCTTTCTCATGTGATTATAACCCCTCTGTACAGTATTTTCACAATTGAAACCTTATTTTTTTTAAAATAAACATAGATGTAAAACTTTGTAAAGAACATCTGCACATGTCTATGGACCTTTTCAGAACTAAAGCTTTCTATGATCAGAAAATTAAGATGTACAGTGTTAGAACTGCAGAAGCTCCAATTAGGGTGAATGCTAGACTTCTAAAATTGCTAATAATTCCTTCACATAGTGGTGAGTATCTAATAGAGATCATGCTATGTGAAAACAATTTGAAGTTTCCAGAAGTGGCAAAATGTAGGAAACATGAGAAAGCTGAAGATTTGCTAGGCAAAGAAAGGGAATAAGCTGTTTCTGTGTTGTGCTGAAAGAAACGAACATGAAGAAGAAGGAGGAGGAGGAGGAGGAGGAGGAGGAGGAGGAGGAAGAGGCTGGGAAGAAAGAGGGCAGATGTAACTTCAGGGAAATATCTGAGCTTTAACTTTGTAAATGCCACCCCCACAGACACACATTGTCCACAGACACAGACAGGGAGAGCTAGACACCTGCTGGGTGACACTGGCTCAGAGGCCACGTCTGTATTTGGTAACCCTGCTGTCTTGGCACTGACTAATTATACCAGGGACCACATGTCTCAGATTTCCTTTCTCAAAGACACAAAGAAAGAAATTGGAGTCAGATGATGGGGGAGCAAGAAGCTGCCTACAAGATCAGAGTTGGCCCAATGGCAAGTCAATGTGACTGGAGCCTGCCAGATGAATCTAGTTTGTGAAAATAGGGAAGAAGCAGATGTTTGGGGAGGAGACCAGATAAGAGACAGTGAAAGCCCAGAGAAGTGATAGGAAAAAATATCGGATGACATTCCACATTCTGAAAGGCCACAGCTAGGTTCACCAAAACTCTCCTCTCTCTTTGTATGAACGCTGCTCAACCTCACCTTGCTTGTAAGCTAATTGGGGTAGATTCTCTATTCTTTGAAAGCAATAACCCTCAAGAAACCCTATGGCTCAGTTTCCTCTTTCCTTCTCCCTGTCTTTCAGATACAAAAGGAACTGAATAGCCCAGAATTGAAGTGTCTAAATAGGCTCAAAAATCCCCTACTGAGATCACAACTCTTTCACTGAAGTTGCATTTGTTTTACTTAATTTAGAACCTTTCACTATAGACAGAGAAGAATCCAAGATGTAAGAATGAAAACTAATTCCTAATTTTGTCTACACACAGCTGTATTTTTTATCAGTTGACCCAAAATACTACCAATAAAATCATCCGGTCTCTGTAAAGTATGTTGGGAAAATGGCTCTATCCTTAAATAGAGTGCTTGACTGTGGACAGGGTTTTAAACTTACCCAAACCTCAACCATGTCATCTATGAATTGGATTCACAATCTCTTCTCTTAATCTTTGTATAAGAAATATCACAGATTTCATTATTTTAAGGTTTTGAGTAGCTTATGTGATTTATATAATATGTTTGGCCAGAAGTCCTACTGAACATCATTCAAAAGATATATCATTTGATCATGTCTTAGGGATTGATATGGGTATTTATGCCAGTTAAGGTCAGTGATTTTTGTTGTCAAATCACTTTATTTGGCCTAATATAACCGTTTTGCATTTCAAGATTTTAGGTGATGCCGGAAACCTGAGGTACTTACTTTGGAAGGCGACATGAAATGAAATGCAACTATGTCTAGAGAGCAGTTGATATAGGCTCTTAGTGGGTTGTCCCACCTCTGTCTTGGCTGAATCCAATATGCTCCCACAATTTGGCCTGCGTCTCTGTTGCCACCAGAGGATCCTGGTGGCTTTTCCACTTTCTCGCTTTGTTTCTTCAAACATGAAGCAACAGATGCAGCTACTCTGAACCCACCTAGCCTAAGGGGCTCCAGATGAACTAGCTCCTCCACAGGTAAGAAGCACATAGTGAATGCTCTGTATAACGACCATCATATTTCTCCTCTTCTTCCTCCCTCCTTCCCCTCTTCCTCATCTTCCTTCTTCTGAGGCTCAAACTCAGGGCTGATGCACATCAGACAAGCATTCTTCTAGCCCTTTTGTTTGCATTTTGTTTGTGAAATAGTGTTTTATTAAATTTGTCTATCTGGCCACAACTTTGCTTCCCAAATAGCTGGCATTTAGGCTTGTTCCACCATTCCCAGCTCACCACAAGTACTTCATAACTGTTGGAGCTATTGTTCCCTTCCTATCTGACCATGTCCCTTCCAAGAACAGTCTACTCAAAAGAAAAGCAAGACAAAATGGCTTCTTCTATAGACAAAAGTATAGGGAAAAGGAAACACATATCTACATTGAATTTGAGGACTTCTGTATCCTGTGATCACTCCACCGAGTTCTAATGTATTAGAGAAAGACTTTAGAGTTATGATCACTGGGGTCACAGACTGACTGTTAAGCTCTACTACATACATGCACAGTCAGTAAAACTACATGATCATCTTTAGCCACTTGGCCTCTATCCTTCAAATGTGTCATTTCATTTTATTGATTTTTAGCATATTTTATTATCTTTAAGTATTTGTACAAATCCAACACAGCGTTTGTCCATGCAACAAATCAGTTTATGAATATATTGCATCTGGATCCATTCCTTTCCATCATTCTCCATCCTTCCCAACCCAGACTCTCCTCTCAATTTTCTTAATTTCATAGCTATTCACTGGATGATACACCGGACAGGACTATGTTCTTCCTTTCTTCATTCATCTATCTTCCTCCCCAGGGCCTTCCCCATTCCATTTTTTCAATTGTCAAACTTGCTTGATATTCATTTTGTTGGTCTGTGAATTATTATTTCCACACCCTTGCAGGGAGAAGGTCTCCTTTGTAGCAGTCTCTTGTGGCTTGTAAAGTACTGTCAATCACAAGAAGTACAGCATCCAAGAAGGTAGAAAGTGTTGTCAGTATTGGAGAAATGCAACTTCTGTCTTCCTTTCCTGCAAGAGGTGAGCCAATTGCTAGCAGTTTCTATGGATGACTGCTTGAACATTTTTCAAGTCACTAGAATTCCAATAGACCTGATTAATAACTTCACTTCTATAGCAACACACCTGCAGAGGGAAAGAGGGCTCATCATGCTTCATGAACAGAATATGACTTTGGGAACACCCAAGATGGGTAGAAAGTTTCAAGCATTTGATCATTGTGATGCCCATTTATGTAAATCTAAGCCTTCCTGTGCCAACAAGGCTTAATGTGTTATATACAAGTATCTAAAAGACAATTGACTTAATTCCATTAGTGGTTAACCATGAAAATGTACAGACATGATAAGTTTGCCACAATTTGCTTCCAAATAAAAAGAAAAATAATCAAATTTAGAATTAAGCAAATTGCTCCTGCCTTCCATTTGAAAGTAAACAGCACAAGTAACCCAATTAGCTAAATGTATTAGGAGTAAATGTGAATGAACTCAGAAATTGAATTTAGGGACTGGCACTGGTAATGTCTCTATATCAATACCTTTGAGAACAAACTTTGATGAAAATGTATTTTATTTCCAAAGCCTGAAAATTATAAAATAAAATGGAAGATGAGATAGAAACACTAAGAGACTGACTTTGTTCCCGTGGTGGTATCTGGGACAGAATTGGTCATATCTACCCATCTTCACAGCCATATTTCTCCTTATGTCCTACAATGACTTGAGCAGCTTTGAGCCAGTCGATAGATCTTATTAGCACTTGTGAAGCATTCTGAACTTTACAACAATTCCCTAGCTCTTCTCTGCTGCTCTCCATCCTTACAGTTTAGTAGTTTAGACTGTGTTCAGTATGGCTGCCCAGAGGAGAGCTCACATTGTGGTGATGTGGCTGGGGGTGGAGCAGGATGAGGATAGTAACAATTCCTGGGACAGGGATGGTGGGGGAGGAGGGAAGAGCTGTTGGTACAACGTTCACATCTGCAAAATGACTGTCATTGTTGTTATTAGCGTTGTTCTACATGCCCACACCAGCGTCATTTAGGTAGAGGTAGAAGGAGCTGACTTTAGGCCATATACTTAACACATGTGGCAGTCTAGAACCACAGCCCAACCCAACCTTATGGTGGTGACTGTCACTGCCACACCCCACAGTTGAGGAAGCTGAGCCTAGATGCCTTACCCTAGCTAGTGAAATAGGAAAAATGGATTCATATGCACACGTTTCTCTGAACTGGCAAACTGTCTATGATTAAAAGTTCGGGTAATAAAAGGGAGTGTATATGAAAGTCCATTCATTATACGCATCTATGAAAACGCCACAGTGAAACGCATTACTCTGTACGATTATCACAGGCTAATAATACAAAAAGCAAGCTTTACAAAGTTGCTCAGTAAATGCTTATTTGAATGGGCTATATTTTCCTTAAAAATAATTTGCTCTTTGTGTGTGTGTATGTGTGTGAATGTGTGTGCACGCACGCACGTGTGCACGCACATACACACATACACAAGTACTGAGGCTTAAACTTGGCTTGGGTGCTGTCCCTTAGATTTTTTTATTCAAGGCTGGATCTCTACTACTTGAGTCACAGCTTCACTTCCAGCATTTTTCTGTTTAATTAGAAATAAGAGTCTCACTTACTTTCCTGTGTGGGCTGGCTTTGAACTGTGATCCTCAGCTTTCAGCCTCTTGAGTAACTAGGGTTACAGGTGTGAGCCACTGCTGCCTGATTGCTTTTCTTATAAAACAGCAATAGCTAATGGCTTTCATACAAGGCCAGTTTTCCTAAGCTACTTTGAACTTGACAACAATCTTGGGTATTATTGGTGAGCCCCATGATTATGCTCACTTTACAAATGAAGAGTTAGAGATTCAGTGACCCTAAGTAATGCATCTAAAGTCACACATTTAAAAAAATCATATATGTATATGTGTGTGTATATATATATATATATATATATATATATATATATATATATGAAAACATGTGCCTTAAATCCAGATAAGGAAGTTCAAATTCTAGTCTTTGTAGTACCCTTCACCACTTCCTCTATCCAAAGCAAATAAAAACTGAGAATAAAGGAATAACATCTATCTTCTGACCAGTGATGCTTAATCAGACCTTTAATATTATTTAGAAAAAGCAGTGAAATGATTCTATGATAAATGTTCGACTTATTTAATTCAAATTAGTAAGCAGAATAGACCAACTGGTAGTCTCATCTCTGATCTGACAAAAAATAGATTATAATTTGGGCAACAAGATAAACCACCGCGCAGTGTACATAAGAGTAGCTCTGAGATCTAATAGCATTGCTTTTATAAATGACTCTTCGGCTTTATTCCATGAGACCTCTTGGTTACGATTCAATACCACCTTTGCTTAGTCTCTAAGGTGCACTGGCCACTTCTCTTATTTACAGGGAAAGTGGTAGGCTTCATTTTTCTGAAGGGAAACCACGAAAGCAGTGAGGTGTAGAGACTGCTGGGATCCGACAAGGCCACAGGCAATTACACGTCCATCTCCCATGGACCTGCCTGATGTTTTTGTGAGACCGGAAAGGACAAAGTGCCCTTCCTGTTGTGAAATCTCCACTGATCACAGAAGCATATTTCAAATAATCATCTCTGCTTTGCTCCTGTGGGCTACTTGGCTTTGTAAACTGTCAGCCAAGCCGTCGAAGTGGGCAGTCAGCTATTACAATCTGAGTGGATGCTACGGCATCCCTTCTGGTTAGGAAGGAGACGGTGGTATAGGATTAGAGCAGAGAGGAAGGCGCTGTGTCATTACAATATTCCTGAATCCCTGGACTAATTAGACCTTTGCATTCTTTCATAACGGTGAAGAAAACAGCGACTTGGAGATTCCATTAGAAACGGCACACTTTCAACGTACATGAAATTGGCCCAGGTATCGCTGCAGGTAAAATGAAACCCTTCTCTCTTGATTTGAGATCATTAGGTTTCGGCTTTACAGCGGACCATCTGCTGTTCTTATCTCTCGCCTCAGAACACAAGGAAAGCCCTTCATCAGCCCCAGGACAGCATTACCTGCCACCATTGTTGATCCCTCCCTGTCAGAGAATGAGGGCTGAAGGGGCTGGGACTAAGAGAGACAACTGAAATAGCAGCTGCTCTGTGGGAAGCCCTTATTAAGGGCTGAGCCTGAAAGTACTGGATGTTTGATTACACGTTATCTTTTCCAAAGACTGTGTGAGACTATTACCCCCATTTCAAGCATTCTAGAACAGAGCTTAGCTCATCGTCGGGGTAAATGTTGAAAAACCTTTTGAACATTAAAAATAAAATTAAGGTAATAGGTACTCTTCAGAGGTGTGAAATTTTCTTACTGAACGTGAATTTTTGTGTCAACTATCCATCAAGGAAAGTACTTTAAAACAATCAACATTTTAGATAGAATTATTCTAATTGCCTACATTTTCGCCTTAAAATTTATCATCAATGAAACAAATGGAGCAAATAAAAATGATTTAGGATGGTACTGATTATTCTGTCATAAATATATGAGAGATCCAATCAATACAGTTATAACAAACCTGTATGTGCATATTTGAATGACTTTAAGCAAGTGCTCAAGTGACTCCTGGGTGCTAAACTCATTTCAGATAGCAGAAATTAATCAGTGAAAAAGACAAAGCCTCCTCACACTGATTTTTTCATGTAATTTATATTGAAAGGACTGTTTGAAAACATACCATCGATTTTGGGCAAACCGGTTCATACCTGTAATCTTAGCACTTGCATAGGTGAGGCAGGAGAATTGAAAGTTCAAGGACAGCCTGAACTACATTAAGATTCTAATGTTTCTAAATTTAAAAGTATGATTTGAGAAACAAAGGTGTGTTACAAACCAACATTTAAAATAGCACCAAACATCCTCCCTCAAAACAATTGCAGAGGAAGGACTTCAGGAAGAGAAAAAAAAGTAAAGGGTTACTCTGACCCTTTAGAAGTTGTTTGTAAAAAGAGCTAATGGGAGAGAACAATAGACAAGAACATAAGTTTTAAACAGGATGAGCTATAATGAGTAAATAGTATGCATTCATCCTTTTGACATTCTTAATAACCATTTGTCAGAACCTTCACTCTCTCTTCTTGGTAGAATCCAAAATAAGATTCAGAACAAGCAGCAGTATTTGTGTAAGAGTGTGTGTGTGTGTGTGTGTGTGTGTGTGTGTGTGTGTGTGTGTGTGTGTGAATGTGTGAATCTACATTTGAGCATGTGGAAATTGCATTTTAGCAGATGTTGTTTCTTCTATTTTGGGTTCTTCAGTGCTTAACATAGTTCAACTATTTCCTAATTTGAAGGGGAAAGATTAGGAATAGTACGTAAACTAAACAATTTCTGTTTCCTCCATAGATGAAACCAAAGCATGGATATGCTGTTCTTCAAATACCCGTTGGATCATTCCTTACCCTGAATCATTTTCATTGAGCATGCCTCAAGCTAGAAGAATAGCCATGAGACCTTCAATTAGAATTATAATTAAATGTCATTTGGGGACTAATAACCGAGGCTTGCAACGTTATCTGAGTCGATGACAGTAGGGAAGGGATGAGGTTGCACAGTTCAGCTTCTGGTCAGAAATGGCAGCTGGTTATTACACTCCAGTAAATTTCATGCACCAATGTATTTATAGCTACTATAAACGGAGAATACAATAGAAGAGGGAATAGAAATATATCGATTGCAGGGCCTTGGAGAATCAATTTGATATCCGTAGGATTTTTTTTCTTGATAATGAATATGCCTTTGATTTTACCCAATTAAGTGTGTTTCCCTCTGTTTAAACATTTTGAGAGGAAAGGCATAAAATCAAGACAATGTATAAAATAAATTAATATTAATTTCTAAAATCGATGACTCTTTTTGCCCTGATGTAGTAGTCAGGCCCTAGACCTCTCTTATCATGAAGCCCCACAAATACGCAAATACTTTTGGATCTGGCTCTTTTTAGTTTTTTTATTGTTCTAAGTTATCATTAAGTTGTTGTACAAAGGACTTGTCATTTAACAAAGCAGTTTATAAATTTTTTTATCAGTCACCCCTTTCAATATTCTTTCCCATCCCTACTCTATCCACCCTTTCCCTCACTCTTCTTAATTTTGAACAATATGCATTGGATTCTTGTCCACTTCTTTACCTTTGACCCCAGTCTACCCCTTTCAAGTACCCACTTCTTGGTGTTTTATTTTACTTTGCCTTAATAAGGAATTAACGCTATTTGAGTTCTCCCTTGAACCTACCATATTTTAGCTAATACAATTGAATACCCTTGCATACCCACCCAGTTTACCTACTTGTGAATTTGTAACTAATTCTGGCTTCTACATTATGAGGGAAAACGCGCAACCTTTGTCTCTGTAGACCTGACTTAACTACACTTACTACACTTAACACCCTTTTTTTCTCCCAGATCTTTCCATTTCTTTACATATGCTATAAGATCATTCTTTCTGATAGATGAGTGGAATTCCATTGTGTATATATACTACATATTCTTGATTCATTTGTCCACTGAAGGTATTTGGCCTGATTCCAGGGCTATGGTGAATAGTGCTGTGATGAACATAGTTGTGCTGGTAGGTTTATTTTATCTTGGTTTGCAATCTTTTGGATAAATGCTCAGGAGTGTAAATTTTCAAGGAACCTGCACACTGCTTTCCAGAGAGGTCTAAAAAGTTTGCATTCCCACCCACAGTGTATTAGGGTTCCTTTTGAGCCACATACTCACTAGCACGTTCCTGTTTGTTTTCTTAATAATGGTCCTTCTAACTGGGGTGAGGAATCTCAATGTTGCTTTGATTTGCATTTCCTTTATGGCCAGAGATGTCAAGCATTTCTTCGTGTGTTATTTTTACTTCTTCTGAAAGGGATCTCTAGCTCATTAGGCCATTTATTAATTGAGTTGTTGGTTTTATTAAGGGTTTAATTTTTTTTAAGTTCTCTGCAGATTCTGGATATTTGGCCCTTGCCTGATGTTTAACTGGCAAAAAAATCTTCCATTCTTTTCCACTGGTTTGCTGTGCTATTTGTTGTTCAGAGATTTTTAGTTTGATTTAATCCCACTTATCAAGTCATTCGTTGATTTGTTGTGTTTCTGGATCTTTAGTCAAAAAGTTTCTACCTATGCCCAAGAGCCCTAAAGTTTTCCCTACTCCTTCTTGTAATAGTGTCATAGTTTCAGGTTTTACATTGAGATCTTTGGTCCATTTTGAATTGATGCTGGTATGGGATGATTTATAAGGTACTAGTTTTCTGCATCTGATGTGAACATTCAGTTTTGCCAGCACCATGTTGAAGAGGTCCTTTTCTTCTTGTCTATGTCTTTCACTCCCTTATCCAGTGTTAAATAGTTGTAAGTCTCTGGCTTTATTTCTGGGTCTTCTATTCTGTTCTATTGGTACTGTTTTGTGCCAATATAAAGCACTACTCTGCTTGCTAAGAGATGCTTTGGATATTAAGGGTCTTTTGTTGTTCCACATGAATTTTTGGATTGACTTCTCTATTTCATTGAACAATGATGTTGGGTTTTTTGATCGATAGTATATTAAACATATAGATTGCTTTGGCAGTATTGCCATTTTCACAATGTTAATTCTAATCCAGGAGCATGGGAGGTCTTTGCATTTCCTTAGATCTTCTCTAATTTCTTTTTTAGTATATATTTTTATTATAAAGATACTGTAAAGAGGGGTTACAGTTACATGAGTAAGGTAATGAGTACATTTCCTTTCAAGTATTGTTACCTCCTCCTTTGTTTTTTCCCTACCATCCCTTCCCTCCCCACCTCCCCAACTCTTCCTTCCCCACCCCCAAAGTTGTAAAGTTCAGTTTCAGCATACTTTCTTGTACATCTCTTTGTTACAATGGGTCAACCTGTATCCTTATTTCAGCACTTTGTTATATCCCTTCCCCTCCCCAAATCAGAAAAATGTATATACAAAATGCAGGGCACTGGAATCAAATACAGTGAAAACAAGGGTTATACCATGGGGGAAGAACATACAAAAGAAACAAAAAAAATCACATAGTACATTATAAATACATTAAAAACAATAGCAAGAAAGATAAAACCTCTTGTGTCCCTATCTTGGGGTTCATTTTACTTAGAATCATCTTATATGGTCATATATACATAGCTTTTGACCTTTTCTGCTTGTCCTAGACATATACTACTAATTTCTTCGATCAAATTTGTAAAGACCCTTTACATCATTGGTAAAACTAATTCCTAAATCTTATTTTTGAGGTCATTGCAATTGGAGTTGATTTCCTGATTTGTTTTTGGTGTATAGAAAAGCTACTGCATTTTGTAGGTTGATCCTGCTACTTTCCTAAGGTTTTGAGTCAGCTCTAGTAGCTTGGGAAAGGAGTCTATAGGGTGCTTTAAGTACAATGTCATCTGTAAAAAAAGAGATAGTTTTATTTCTTCTTTCCCTATTTGGATCCCTTTATGTTTTTCTCTTGTTTTATTGCTCTTACTAGGAATTCCAGTGCTATATTGATGAGGAGTCATGCAAGTAGACATCTTTGTCTCCTTCCTGATTTTGGAGAAATGGTTATAGTTTTTTATCATTATGAACAATGTTGACTGTAGGTTTGTCATACAGTCTTTATTATAGTGAGGAATGTTCCATGTATTCCTGGCTTCTCTAGAGCTTTTATCAATAAGGTATGTTGGATCTTGTCAAAAGCTTTTCCTTCATCTACTGAGATGACCATGTGGTTCTTGCCCTGATTTCTGTTGATGTGTTGTATTACATTTATTAACTTATGTATGTTGAACCAGCTTTTGATCATAGTGTACGGATATTTTTGGTTAGTTTTTAAATTCAATTGGCCAGAAGGGCTTGTAGATTTTAGTATCTTCATTTCCATGCTGCTGTATTCCCAATATTGTTGCTTACTGAGATGCTGAGATGCTAGCTAACCTCCAGGGAAATGCTGCTCAGAGGTAGAGCCTTTGGGCTGAGCCCTCATGAATGAGATTAGTGCCTGAGTTAGAATTTTCCTACTTGTTGAAAATGCCAGAGGGAAGCAATTTAAAAGGGGAGAGGTTTATTTTGGCACATGGTTTCAGAGGTCTCAATCTATAATGAAATTGTTCCATTACTGTGGGCCATGGACCTTGGTAAGGAAGAACACAAAGAGCATCCGAGAGACAGGAAGCCACCAGAGAAAGATAGACTCTCCAAGGACACTCTCCAGTAATGGACTTCATCCAACCAGGTCTCACCTCTTAATAACCCATTTGTGAAGTTAGCATCTTCAAGATCTTGTCACCTTTCAATAGCACTGCCAGCTGGGGACCAGTCCTTGACTACATGAGCCTTCTGGTTAACACTCTGTGTCCAAACCATAACAATAGTTAAAAGAACCCCCCCCCCCAATTCCTTGGTCCTTTCCCCATGTGAATAAAATAAAGAAGACCCAGAGAACCCTTTTTACCATTCTCTGCAGACGGCACAGAGGAGGATATAGTACTTGGGAACTGGAAGTTAGTCCTCACCACACAATGAATGCAGTTACAACTTAGTTTTGGTCTTATCAGCTTCTAGACATTTAAAAATAATTTTCTGTGGCTTACAAGGTTATTGACTTTTTGTCATAGCAGCCTAAACTGACTAAGACAGCTTTAAAAAGTTGGGAATTCTCAACTATCTCTTTATAGAACAAACTGCTTAGCTATCCTAGGTCTAGAAATATATTCCTGTAAGGGCAAGTTTTTGACATAGTTTTTCAACTACTACCCTTTGTCAAATCTGAATCCACAGAAAATCACAAGTTGCCTGTAATAGATTTTTGCCCTAGGCTAAAGTCTCTGTTAGTGTACACAGTATCCAACAAGTTAAGCTAGAACCAAGAATCAACTGCTTCTCCATGGATTGGCTCAGAAGTCAAAAGCTTGAATATAAGAAAAGATACTAATTACTAAGTCTGAGGTTGCAAAGCTATTTGAAAATGTCATATAAAAGAGGTAACAACATTTTTCAGCATGTTTATTTATACATAAAGTTAACTGAGCTATTTTACATATATTTTGTCTGTTTTGAGGCCAGCGAAGAAAGTGACTTTTATATAAATAAAAGGAATCAAGGAAGGCTGAAGCATCCAGTAAGTGGGAGGATCAGAGCAGCTCAGCTGCTGGCCCCTGGCTTTACAAAACCCATTTTAGCAAATGTGGCATAGATGGTCATGCATTGGGGTGGGCTTCATGGGGTGTCCTATATTTACCAGGTAACTGACCAGATGTCTTTGCTAATGTATAATGGTTTCTAGGGAAGGAATTTTTAAAAATCAGACCATACCACTTAAAATAGAACAGTAGTTCTTCTGGTTTTAAATGAAATTTATGGATGATTCAAGATAAGCCATCTGTGCAATAAGAAATTCACCTCCTACAGATGATGAGATTTATAGGAACCATAATACTGTTAGCAATAGCTTATCGTTTTCAGATATACTGGAGGACAAATGCATGTATATGCACACATTGAGGTTATGAGGATGTGCTGTTGTATTTACTTCCCATGGTCAGGCTCTGTCTTTGATATGAGCTAGACACAAGTAGACTACTGATAAGTCTCTAGGAAAGGGGACAGGGTTAGAGAGAAGCTGTAGGGCTATTTGGGAGAATAATATCTATTTTGTGTATCAACTGAAATAATGGACCAAATACAATGGACCATGAGACTGAGCTGATTTGAGCTTGAGTGCAATTTGAAGGAGAAGAGGTAGAATGGATCTGCTTTTAAAGCTGGAATCTTGCTCCTCTGCTGTACAACTCTAGGGTATTTATTTTTGAGCTCTCGGTTTTATGGGGTCAAAAGGAGGCAAAGAAAAGGCTACAGATACAGATTCTTCCTGGGTGGGCTTGACAGACATCAGGAGATATGATTTGTTTTGTCAGTTTCAGTTATAGGCACTCGTTGAAGAAAGGTAGACCTATTCTTTCCTCTCTTGGGGCTGCTTCAGTGATCATGATTAATCTTGATTAATTCTATATCTTGACTGTGACTAGCATTGTTTTAATAATAGGTTGTGTGTTGGTGCCAACTTTTATGACCATTTATTAAATTTTCAGGAAATGTATGCATGAACCAGCTGTAAAGCCTTGTTTAAAAGAGTAAAATGATACAAATTTGTAATTTTAAAAAATTGAATTAAAGTAGTCAGTCCCCAAATACATTACTCCCAGCTGCTCTACTGTGCTTCACTATTATCTAGTCCCTTGAGGTTAGTTATTTCTTTAGCATCCCTGTGAGGGAAAACAATAAAACAATGCACAATTTTATTTATCTTTCCAGCCTGCATCTAGTGATTTCACACGAGTTGCCTAAATTTGGCCATTGAAGGGATATTCACAGTATAATAACATAAAAGTAGGCTTTATTGAGGTCATGGGAGACATGGTGGTTAAGTTCAGCATACTACTAAGTAACATTTGTTTTTTCTTTGCTTCAGTACTTCAGTACCTAGTACTTCCTATCATCTGGGACTACACCCTGCATCTTCTAGAAAAGTGACCCTTCTCTTTTTTCAGTAGTTTTATTGAAGGCTTCTAATTTTCCTACCCCATTAGCAAAACAATGGATTGGAGCTGTGACTCAAGTGGTAAAGTACCAGCCAGCCATGAGTAAGAAAACCTGAGTACAAACACTGGTACAAGCAAAGAAGAAAGAAAATAAGAAAGGAAGGAAGGAAGGAAAGAAGAAAGGAAGAAAGAAAGAAAGGAAGAAAGGAAGAAGGAAGGAAGGAAGGAGAGAGAAAGGAGAGAAAAGAAAAATGAAGGGAAGAAAGAAAGAAAGCAAAGAAACAAGCAAGCAAGTACCTATTAAGGAAGAGAGGAAGGGAAATCACAGGAAGAAAAGAGATAATGGAGGATTAATATAACCAAAACATATATATGTATGAAAATTTCATATCCCCTGTTGTCACTGTACTTGATTTTGGTACCATGTATCTTGTATACACATTTTCTAATTCGAGGAGGGGAATTGGAATAACAAAACGCTGAAACAAGGACATAGGATGACCCATTGCAATAATGATACCCACAAGACACTATGTTGGAAATGATCTTTACAATTTCGGGAGCAGGGAGGAGTAGGGGAGGTGGGGGAGGGAAGGGATAGTGGGAGAACTACAAAGGAGGCAACAACAATGCTTGACAAGAAATGCACTCAGTTCCTTACTCATGTAACCCCTCTGTACAGCATCTTTACAATAAAATAATTTTTTAAAAAAGAAAATGTTATAATGAAATTCATCATTTTGGAAAATTTACATCCACTAATGAAAATACTTTATAAAACAAAAAATAGATATTTTTCTCCCACCATAAAATCCCAGGGACTTAGTTTGACCAAGGCCAAATCAATCAGAGGTTTTCCTTAATATTTTTCTAAACCAATGCTGAGAAATTTAAAGCTTTTCTTTCCTCCCTAGGATAGCAAATCTGGAGTGATCTGTGTCTACACTTGTATAACATCCACATTACACATAAGAAGATTCTCAATGTTATGCATTGTTGTGGCTTCTAGTCATAGCTAGAAGCACAGCCAGGACACTGGAAGACCTGTGACATTGTTATATGTGAGTTCCTGGGTGTAGACAGGCTGTCATTTATTCTCCAGCAATTCCTTTTGTTCAATGAAGTCCAGCTTCAGGTTAAACTACATTGCATTATTTTTCTGTCACTTGCAACCTATATTGCTGATTAACATAGGCAAGCTGGAATTCTCCACATCATCTTTCCCACTGCGTCCTATGTCTTCATTTATAAATTGTGCATATGGGTAAACTGTTTGTTGTGACTTTAAAATTTGTTTAGGGCAAAAATCAAGAAATCTAAACTCTAGATTTCTAGAAAATCAAGTACAGTCTCAGGAAGATTCATAAGTCTTTCTTGGTCAGGACTTCCATGCTTTCTGTGTCACCATGGAGTTGGAATAATAAAACACAGAGGTTCATTATCTTCAAACCCAAGCTCCACCAAGAAGAAACAAACCCCCAACATCTCAACTCATTAGTGTTACTTTGGGAGAAAAGCTGCTTGAGGATGGAGTCTCTCAAATGAAATCTTAATAAAAGAGAAACTCAGTTGGCTGACTTGATTAAGTTGAACAGCTGAAGCTTGTCATTTGTCACCAGACTGTAATTAGTTAGTATAAGAAAGGAAGAGAAAATAAAAGGAAAGGAAAAGAGAAAAGAAAAGATCTAAAACTACTTCCCTAACATCTGGAGCCTCAGTTGCTATCTCTGAATAATAAAGCTAATAGTACCTTGTAGAGTTACTACAAAGAATTAAATTGATCCTAGTTTATAATAAGGTTTATGTAAGTTTTAGCTCCTGTTTCTGTCAGTGCTCTAAAAAGGAGAAAATGGCACAAATAGTTTCAGAGGTGAGAAGAATCCCTGGAGAATCATAAAGGAGCCTAGAGCTAGTCAAAGGAAGATGCTACCATTCCTGGAACTGACAGAGCAGTGGAAAGGGTCAGTTCCTGTGATGTGGAAGTTATGAGGAGTTAGTAGTTGTATGGCAGGAGCTAGGAAATATAGTGAGGAGATACAGCCAGCAAGAGGCAACTATGGAAGAATACCTATTAGCCACAGTCAGCCTGAAGCTTGAGAACAGAAGTCCACTCATATAGATTATGTAAGAATGCCTCCCTAGGCAGAGTGTGAGCAGAGTGTGAAAAGAGTAAAGAATAGATCCAAATGAGGTGGATAGTTGACCTCCACATGTGCTCTTGTCCTTTATTTGAGTAAAAGCTACCTGCTCACTACATGGAAGACACAATAGGCTTGGTATCAAATTGGCCATACTCTCACTTGATCTTAGGAAGCTAACCATCATTGGAGTTCATACAGATAATAAAACAGCTACTAGAATTCTTCTACAGCCAGTCACTGAGATTAGAAATCCCAATACCCTTCATAAACCATCTTTTCTGTGAACTTCTTGCTTACTGAGTGAGCCAAACCTTCTTTCTTAAACATTTGAATTCTTGCTGATATTGTCTCTATTATTTGGTTACAAGTTTTCAGTAACCAGAAATCTTTGTAATTACTCTATAGGATTCCTCTTTGGGTCTCATCCCCATTGTATTGTAGGAAACTCACTTAGCTGAGAATACTGATATACTTTTTTGCTCATTGAATTAGCAATGTGGAGCATGAAAAATAGTCAGAGGACAGTCTTAGTTTTCAGTTCATTTATCCTATCAATAGATTTTCAGATAAAACCCATCTTTTCTTGAGCACTACAATATCTAAGATCACCACACCAAAGGACTTAAGAATGAGGAAATTATTTCAAGGAGATCTGTTGGACTAGTAGGTAGAAAGGCTACTGTCCCATTAACCTATTGTTATTATTAACCTAATCATTCTTGGACCTGTATGTTGTGTTTATATGAAAGATTATTCTATAATACTGGCTGATGTGTTAAAACACAACTAGGTCCTATAAGACATGGTGTTGCTCCCTGGAATGTGTCACATATGAGTCCTAAATTGTGCTTATTTCTCCATTCAACTTCAAGCTTGCCTCTTTTAAGTATTGAGACAGATGGTAATACCAGTGAATTTCATGGCATCACTCTATTTTTATGCTATTGTCTTCACAAAATTAATCTCCTAGTACTTGGATGGAAAAACTTGATGATGGTTAGAGCATTCTGAAAGTTTATAAATGATTACATTGCTAAGAGCAATATGGAAAGATAGGACATCACACTTGAAACATGTATTGGCTGTGCTTTCTTCAATAATGGAAAGGGTTTAGTATCAGCAGATTATTAATAACAAGCCAAACATCTTTCTTCAAAGAATAATGCCATATTGGGATAATATTGCCTTCTTTCAATAGTAGGTGTGGCCAATTTTTTTGTGAAAATCCAGTTATTAACTGGACAAGATGACTTGTTAGAAGACTCCCTGAATAGAAGAGGATGCATTGTTTTGAGGCAAGAATGAGAATTAGACATCGGCTCATCTGCACAGACATCTTGAAGAGGCATCCTGTGCCCCATAGCAGTGCTGATGCTGATGCCAAGAAGAGTGCTGTGTGCCTAATGGGAGTAGTAGAGTTCTCTTCCCAAGATTCATTTTTCCAGCAGGATCTTAGCCATTACATATGTAATGCCTGAGGACATCAGGCTTCTCAGAGATTCTGTGAGCCAATCAATAACCTTTAATAATGTTTTTTTGTTAGTCATGGGTGTGAACTCTTTAATGTTTTTTTGTTAGTCATGGGTGTGAACTCTGGGCCTGGGCACTGTGCCTTCTTAGCTCTTCAGCTCAAAGCTAGTGCTCTACCACTTGAACCACAGCGCCACTTCCGGCTATTTCTGCTTATATGGTATTGAGGATTTGAACCCAGGGCCTCATGCATGCAAGGCAAGCGCTCTACCACTGAGCCACCTTCCCAGCCCCAATCTTCTGAAGTCATTTAGTCATTCCTGTGGCAAATACTTAAGCATCTTGGTCAACTCACTGGAGTAATCACCTTTCGGGGAGCGATGATGCCCATCAAGCCTTGAGGGAGAGATGAAGTTGAAGATAGGAAAGATGAATAACTGGTAGTTGGGGTGCTGCACTCTCGGTGCTCTGTGCCTGGGTCCTGGGTGAAAGCAGAAAGCCATGAGCATCTCCTGGAATCCTGCATCCCCCAGGAGGTAGAACTTTGGCCTCTACTGGAAACCTTTCCAGTAGACCTTTCCAGACAATAGAGATTAGAGAGTGGGAACATTTCACAAAGAATATGATAATTTTCCCAGCATTGGCATTTTAGCTGAAAATATTTAATTGTGGTAATACATCTGTTGAACTTCAAATGAGGAAGATAATAGAGTATAAAAGGTCATATTATTCATCATACACACTCTGTTCCAAAAATCATTGCTTAGAGCAAAACTGTCCTGAAAGATATTAATGTCTCTTATCTTAAAAGGTAAAAACATAAATAATTTGCATATTTGTTAAATGAACAGTTCCTGAGAAAATATCTACTCATTATCATTTTTTCCTTGCTATCTAAATTTGAGTGAATTACCAACATAAATTAGCTGGAAGTCCTTTGCCTAATTTTTTCTTATTAATATTTAACCTTTTTATTACTTTTAAGTAGTTGTACAAATATTTAGCATTTAATAACAATTTCTTACCCAAAATGCTTCTCCAGCCGTTTATTTTTAATTAATTATTATAGTCCACCATACCCTTATATCAGATTACTCTCCACCCATAGCTTTCATTACAAATTACATTTTTCTCTAGGGCTATCTAGAGTTGTCATTATTTTGTCTCTAATTGGAGGGTGTTTCCACAGTATCCTTAATGGATTTTGACAATCTTTGTTGTGTTTTATGGAGCATGGGGGTAGCGAAGGTGACATAAATGCCACTGAGCCATCTGGCTTTTGGTGTTTCGGGAGGTGACATGCATGGGCAGGGACACTTTCACCTGGAAAGGGCATGATGATTTTCCCTGATGACTTCTTTCCTGTCCTGGAATCTTAGAAGAAAATAGGGGGCTGGACAAATTTGAGCGATGAGAAGGATTACAGCAACATTTACACCACTATCTCCTCTGAGGTGATCCATCCAATATTTATTTATTTTTTGAGACCCGTGGGTCTCATTCTTTGTCAGAAAGAAAGTTTTGGGACAAAAAACTAAACAAAAATTAAACTACAAGCTAAACAAAAGCCCCTGTGATTCTAGACAACCAGCAGGTTGTCTAGACATGAGTCCATTTTTTTATTGACTGGGTGCTAGCAGTGAAGGTAAGAACCTAACAAGGTTCCACTTACTCTTTGAGAACTACCAAGACACCTAAATCATATGATAAAGCTTATTTGACTTAAAGGAAACACAGATAAAGGTCCCTTTTCTCCTCATCTTCATCCTGTCTATTTAACCCTTTGTGCCTCAGCTTCCTCACCTAAATAATGAGGAAGATAGCATCTTGTAGAATTACTAGAGTAGTTATAAAGCACTTAAACTGGCCCTCACTCAGTATTAAGGGTCAGGAAAGTTTTAGCTGTTGTTTCTGCCGGTGTTCTTCAATGGCATGCCTAGTTTATTGCAGGTGAGCCACTTCAGTGGTGATGAAAACCCCAGAGGATCATGAATCAGCCTGGAGCTAGTGAAAAGCCGAGAAGAGCTGCCAGTTCTGGCAACTGATGGGAAATCCTCTTCCTCATCCCATCTTTCTGTTTTCGACACTCACAGATGTGTTTCTTGTCAGTACTTCTAGAGCATCCAGGTAACGCAATGGCCTTCTACACTGTGGTTGTTCTTGATTAAAATTTCTGCCTGAAAAGTCCCACATCTCTCAATGGGTCACATCACACTCCTGTATTTGTGTTGATATATAAAGATTACCTTCAACTACCAACAACCATAAAGTTATCAGTGAAGTATGTGTCACCTAACACCAGCATTTGAAGGTGCTTGACTATAATGACATGACTGAAAACATGGGATCCAGAGTTTTCTACTTCTTATGTTCTGGGTCTATTAAATATTGATGTTCACAAATGAGTGCACAAAGGAACCAGGGATATTTATATGGTTTTACAGAAAACAGACCTTCCAGGCACATGACAATATATAATTTGGAGTGCTCAGAGTTAGAGAAGTAATGCTGCCAGAGGGAATGAGGACTTTGAATTTACTGCTCTATTTCTATGTCATGGGAGCAGTGCTGAAATCGCTCTTGATCTCTTTCTCTGGGTGCATTTAAAAGTCTGTTTAAAAGTCTGTTTTCGGGCTGGGAAGGTGGCTCAGTGGTAGAGCGCTTGCCTTGCATGCATGAGGCCTTGGGTTCGATTCCTCAGCACCACATAAGCAGAAAAAAAAAAGCCAGAAGTGGCGCTGTGGCTCAAATGGTAGAGTGCTAGCCTTGAGCTGAAGAGCTGAGGGACAGCACCCAGGCCCAGGGTTCAGGCCCCCACGACCGGACTCAAAAAAAAAAAAGTCTGTTTACAAGACTACTCTACTACTGCATCTGTTCTTAACTTTAAGATAAGGAACTGTGTACCCCATGGTAGCACTGAAGTAGGGGTTGATGCAACTTCTTAAGTTATTTTTTCGGTCCTAATGTTACTTCTGTAAAAATAGAATAAAAAACTCATATGTTTACTCATTTGTTTACTTAAATTACATTACTAGACATGTTCCGGGAAAGAGATGCAAAGATAAATTACATATGATCATACCAAAAGATAGATCTGCTATCATTTCTAATAGATAGGTGATAGATAGGCAGACATATGATTGATAGATAGGTAAATTAGATAGATAGATAGATAGAAGATAGATAGATAGATAGATAATACAATCACATGGATGATAGATAAGGACAATCTCTGACCTCCATACCATCTACATAACTGGACTTGGAGTTTTGTGAGGGATAGTATAAATGCAAATATAAATGGTCTAATGGGGTTCAAGTTCTGGATTTCAGTCTAAACCTTGACTCATCTACTTCCTGTACAACACAAGACAGTTTCTCTGATCACATTGAACATTCATTTCCTCATCTCTTATAAGGAAATACTATTGTTTAATCTTACATCATATTTCTGAGGACAAATTTGAAATAGTTGTTCTTAAAGAATAGTCTGGAGGCTTTCATGGAAGCTGGGATCTTTACAGAGGTTCTGTAAGATGAAAATCAGTCTTCTAATCATGTGAAAAAATTAATTACCCTTTTACTTTCCTCCTATTGTCAACACTGATACTAAGAGATTATACACACTTTACTGCCAATTCCTTCTGGAGTTTTCCATATGCTACCTGAGATATGATGTCTCCAAAACAAACTGGATGATGTGGATAGGTGAATCCAGATGTGTTTTATTAATCCAGATGTTAAGGGAATTTACAAAACTCTAAAATCAGCTTTTTCATAATTTTTGTTTGGAAAATACATCATTTTATGAAAATATTTATGCTATTCTATTTATCATTATCAAAGTTCTGGTCTGATTTTTCTGAAACATTACTTTTAAATGAATGAATCAATATATTAAAATTTTCTCAGCTTTACTATCTCATAAATATTGATAAACATAAATCACATAAACAAAATCTCTTTGATATATTCAAGAAAGCATGTAAGGGGCTGGGAAGGTGGCTCAGTGGTAGAGCGCTTGCCTTGCATGCATGAGGCCCTGGGTTCGATTCCTCAGCACCACATAAGCAAAAAGAAAAAAGCCGGAAATGGTGCTGTGGCTCAAGTGGTAGAGTGCTAGCCTTGAGCTGAAGAGCTGAGGGACAGCATCCAGGCCCAGAGTTCAGGCCCCACGACCGGACCCAAAAAAAAAAAAAAAAAAAGAAAGCATGTAAAAGAGGCAAATGTTGGAAGAGCATGTAGGAAGAATGATGTTTGCACATAAGGAAATATCTAGATGCTAACTATAATTTTATTGTTATTACAAGACATAAAAGCTTGATTATCTTTGATGGGGGTTCTGTTAACTACCCTGGCTGCAAGATTTAATGCTTAAGCTGATCTTAAAAGATCACACGTTCTGTATCTCTAACTTTATGAGGCAATTAATTAGTTAACCTGGTCATAGCTGTTTGCCACATTACATTCATCATGGCAGTAGTACAAACAAAGGTATAGAACAACATTGATATCGAAGTAGTCTTCTTGAGAAAACAAAACTTTCACAAAGAAAAATATCAAACAGTATCAGATTGAAAAGCAAAGGCAGCCACAACAGGTAGATGATAAGGAGCAAAGAGCCACTAAGTATTATGAGAGTCATGAAAGGTCATCGTTGAGATGTCATTCTCTTAATGTCAAAATTAACAAGTAACTCATAAGTACACTTTCTGCATAAAGAGTCTAACACTCCTAGAACCTAACAATTTCTTTTTCTTTTTGGGTAAAATGTGAAATTGAACCTTTAGCTCTCTATACAATCAGGCTGTCCTATCCTACGTGTCTTAAACAGTCTGATTACCAAATTATCTGCATGCATTTTCCCTTTGTAAAATAGAGTAAATAAAGATCAATGCATAGGACTCACCTGATATCAGACATCTGCCTAAAATTCTGACCTGCACTAACTGATAATCTTCACCAGATTCCATAAAGCAACTTACTGTTGGTTCCAACCAGAAGCTTCTGGGGCAATGAGTGAAGAAATGCTGGGCAGGGACTAATCCTTGATGTCACCCAGAGGGTGACGAATGAGCCAGGCACAGACATGGGGAACCAAAGGTGTCTCCCCTAACCTCCACTCCTATGGGTTCAGATTGGCTTGGGACTAACTTAAAGGAATTATGGGAAAATACACAAAGGGCACGTTCTAAGGGGTAGATAACAAGAAATCAGGAAGTGGGAGGTAAGCAATTTGGGTAACAGATCCAGAAGGCCAGGAAATCACAGAGAGATTAAATATAGAGACTCCTCCTGTCTTTTGATGAGATGACTGAAGAAGGTCGCTCTCTCCTTCTCTCTCCCTCTCCCCTCCCCCTCTTTCTCTCTCTCTCTCTCTTTCACACACACACACACACACACACACACACACACACACACACACACACACAGGGTTTTCCACTGCTATTCAAACACCAGCCAAATCTCCTAGTCCTCACAGGACTCTAGGGTTCAGACAATTATTGTCTTGCTTTTTCTGATAGTTTTGGGAAAAACTGAGGGGCAGGATGGCTAAGCAGCTCCAAGTCACAAAGGTAGAGAAAGATATGCTATGCTTTCCTAGATAACGACACAAAATGACAGAAAGATTAGATGCTAGATAGATAGACGGATACATACATATATACATACATATACATACATGCATATGTGCATGCGTACATAGTGGATATAGAGTGATGGATAAATGTAAACATGTAGATATAGAAAAATAGAGATAGGTAATAGATGAGAGATAGTAGATAGATGATAGATATAGATATATAAATATAGACATCTATAAATAGATATTTATATATATTTGTATATAAATATTTGTGTTTGTATCAATTTAAGGGCTTGAACTCAGTATTTGGGCACTTTCTCTGAGCTTTTTGTTCAAAGCTAGTGCCCTGCCACTTGAGCTACAGCTTCATTTCTGGCTTTTTTTTTCAGTGGTTATTTGGAAATAAGAGTCTCACAGATTTTCTTGCCCAGGCTGGCTTTGAAACATGATCCTCAGATTTCAGCCTTCTAGGTAGCTAGGATTGCAGATGTGAGCCACCCTGGTATCTGGCTGAAATGTAATATTTAAGTACTTACATAAGTTTATTACATTTTAGATATTGCCGAATGACTTTTTTTTCCACTTACAGGTGGATACAGTCTTTTTAAAGAACTATGTTTTAAGTTGAAAGGACATTGTGTCCTTCTATGTTTGAATTTTCTTCAATAATATATTTGACCATTGAGATTGTTAAAGTATCACAATTGAGTAGCTTATAAATAAAAGCAAAATTTCTCATGCTTTTATAGCTGGGAATTCCACGATCAATATTGATTTGGTATTGCTCACAGATGCCAGCTTGTTTCTGTGTTCTTACATGGTAGGAGGGGCTAGCTAGGTCTCTTGGGTCTTTTTATTTATCACCATTACAATTGGCACCCTCATAACCCAATCACCTCCAACAGGCTTGTTTCCTAATGTCATAACCTTAGAAGTTAGAATTTCAATTTAAAAATTGCAAGGGTACACAGCATTCAGACTATAATACCTGGAACAACCCATTTTCCTTTTCCTTTTTCTTTTTTTCTTTTGACAGTCTTGGGGCTTAAACTCTGAGCCAAGGAACTGTCTCTGAACTTTTGTGCTCCAAACTAGCTAGTGCTCTACAATTTAAGCCACACCTCCACTTCTGGCTCTTTTTGTAGTTTAGTGGTTTTTTTCTTTCTTGCTATTGTTTCTAACGTATTTATAAGGTACCACGTGATTTTTTGTTGCTTTGTATGTCCCTCCCCCATGGTGTAACTCTTGTTTTCACTGTATTTGATGTTGTCATAATTTGGGGAGGGGAAGGGAAAAAACAAATTGTTTAAACAGGGATACAGGTGGACCCATTGCAACAATGAGATGTATGAGACCTATGTCGAAAAACGAACTTTACCATTTAGGCGGGGGTTGGGAGGCAGGGGTAGTGTAGTTGTGGATATGGGAAGGAAGGGATGGGAGGGGACAACAAAGGAGGAGGCAACAATGCTTGATAAGAAATGTACTCATTAGCTTGCTCATGTAATTGTAAACCCTCTGTACAGTATTTTCACAATAAAAAACTAATTTAAAAAAAAAGCCTGCCCAGGCTGGCTTTAAACTGTGATCCTCAGGTCTCAGCCTCCTGAATAGCTAGGATTACAGGCGTGACCCCCTAGTGCCTGGCTGGAACAATCCCTTATAAGTCTCTAAATATTCCATAAACATGTGAATATACTTTTTGCTCCATAGCCTGTTTCTCTATAAACATCATTTTAGTTAATCTTGCTTTAACTAGTTTTGATTTTAGGTTGGGAAAATAAATCTTTCATGATTTTCATATTTTGTAGTTTTTAAAAGTTATTTTATACCTTTTTAATTCTAGGTCATGCAGAAATGATATCATCCTCAAGAGAATGAAAATTATCTCTTAGGTGAAAAATCTCTTATGTTTTTTATGTATAAGCACCAACAGCTACATTAATACACCTGGGTATTAAAGTTTCATGGGGAAATGATTAGAAAAAGTATTATAGGACTTCTGAAGGTAATGAAAATATTAATGATTATGATGATTAAAAATGTGGAAAGATATTTTTTTCTAAATGAATTTTGGAGTTATCTTGTCAGTTGCTACTGATGACTTTTGCAAAAGAGGACCCTAGAGACCAAAAAGATGATGTGATTTGACCTAGGTTGCATTGCAAATTAGGAACAGATCTGGGATGAACACCCACTCTTGACTTTTTGTTCCAGATTCTTTTCACTGTGCTGCTTCGCTGATCAATGCTGGTGCTCAGAATATAAAATCTGTCCCAGGTCTTTGAACAGCTTCTGCACATAAGACAACCCTGTAACTGTCTGTCCTTAGTCCAGGAGCTTGTTTCTGAATCAGCCTGTGTATGCCTGTCTTCTGGCCTCTTTCTCAGCTTGTTTTATTTTAAAGCTTGGTTAGCCAATAAGGGAATCATCAAATAGTACATGCTTCGTGAAGCAGAGAATAGCACCCTAACTTATTCATGGCTCTGCTGAAACTTATTCGAAATCTAGTGTAGCTGGACTGACTTAGACTCTGGCTAACATAGTCAGGAGAGGCTAAAAGATGATAGTAGATAAAAGAAGATGAAGATAATAAAGGAAAAATAACATACCCAGGGATAAATGAGCTAGAGCAAAGTGGTAATGATGCCTGCAGCATATTCAATGTGCACTTTGTGATGGTGAATCTCGTCAACTTGATTATAAGAAGCACTGAGTGGTTAGTAAAGCTTACTTCTGTCTGTATCTTAGGGTATTTCAGAAGAAATTAACTGATTGGGGAAGACTTACTCTAATATGGACAGCACCATTTAATAGTGTAGGGCCCCAGATGGACTGAAAAAGCAAGTACAAGGGTTCTTTCTGTGTGTCTCTGTCTCTCCTTTTCTCCTCTAATTCTCACTTACTTTCTTAGTCTCTCTTCCCCATCATCTCTTCCCCTTCTCCCTCTCCTTCTTGTCAGCCATGATATGAGCTGTCCTCCAAGATGGACTGAATTTTCTGAAAATCTGAATTTAAAAAAACTTTCCTTCCAGAAGGTATTTCTTTCAGATATTTGTTACTGTGATTGAAAAGCTAATGAACACAAATATGAATGTACAAGTAGGAATAAGATTCATTACAGTAAACAACACAAACCAAAGCTTCAATTCCTCAGTCATAAATCCCACTGCCTATCTCATCCTTAGGCTGCTGATTGGCAGTTAAGGGGGGTCTTGCTCTGTTTTCAGGTTAGCTTCAAATGCCTGGTCTCAAGCAATCCTCCTGCCTCAGTTTCCTGAGCAACTGGAACGTGAGGATTTTTTTTATTTATTGAAATTTAACTCAGAGCCTGGGCACTATGCCTTAGCTTTATCACTCAAGGCTGGTACATTACCATTTGAACCAGACCTCCATTCCTAGCTTTTGGGTGGTTAATTGAAGATAAGAATCTCATGGACTTTCCTGCCAAAACTGGCCTAGGACTATAATCCTCAGATCACAGCCTCCTGATTAGCTAGAATTACAGGTGTGAGCTACTGGTGAATGCCTGGCTCTTTTTTTTTTTTTTTATTCCACTTGCTTTCTAGCTGCATCTATTGCATCCAATTTCTTCAGGAAGTGGGGGGAGGGAGAGTGCTATCTGTAATCTCTCCTGTTTGTTTTAAATGCCCTTTTCATCTTATGAGGACAATTGTCTATCTCTTTTGTGATCCATTTTCAAGTTTTGGTGACCTTCCCTATGACCACAACAGTTCCAGGTCCACTTCTGACCACAGTAATTAACCATGGCCACCTATGCCCTCTCCCTGTGTGTGATAAGTCACTTGTACTGACCAGGCAGACAGACCTCAACCACTCCTATATGGTATGCACCCTGTGTAGACCCATTTTCTACCAATTGAATATAGGGAAAAGATGTCAGTATATCACTTCTGACATTAGTTTTTTTTTTTTCCTCTTTTTCCCTCTCTTCCCTCTCTGTCTCTACTCCCTCTTCTATGTATGTGTGTGTGTATGTGTGTGTGTGTGTGTGTGTGTGTGTCTGTCTGTCTGTCTGTCTCCTTGTCTCCCCCACCCCTAAGAGGAAGCCAGTTGCTATGGTATAAGTAACACCACAAAGAGATCTGCATGGCCAAAAGCTGAAAGTCACTTCTAACTGAACACCCATGTGAATGAGCCTAAATGTAGATTCTGCAAACCTGGGCAGGTGTTTAACTCACAGGAGCCAAGGCTGCTGACTTCTGTGTAAACTACAGGTGACTCTGAGACAAAAATCCCGCAGCTGAGTTGTTTCCACATTCCTGCCCTTAGAAAATATATGGCAAAAAGGTAAATATATGGGATGTTAAATATCTGCTGATTTTTACTGCAAAGGTATTGGAAAGATGTGTTACATGACAGTTGATAGCTAATATAACTTCTCAGCTCTGACCTACTAGGAGTACCTGCCTGGGGTTGTGTCATTCCTGAAATCTGTGACTGGGATTGCACCATCCTTGAAATCCAGTGTCCATTTACCCAAGAAAACACACATACACACACACTATTGACTTGCTCTCCCCTTCCACTGTGCAGTTTCATCTGGTGGTATTAATATTTCAGAAGGCAGGTACGAGGCCATAGAACATCAACCTTCCAGGCAGAATGGTATTCTAAAGATTTCTTGTGCTCCACTCTGGGGTGATTTTATTAATTTTGTATGACTGACAACAACAAATTGTGACAAATTTGGTAGCAGAAAACCAATGTAAACTCACTCTTTTAAATTTACTACATGTTTTAAATTAATGGAGACATAAGTTTAAAATCAAGTGTCAGAGGGATCTAGGCCCATTCAGAGACTCCCAGGAGACTCTTTCCTCTTGTAACATCCATTGGCTTCAAGTACTTTTTGCCTGGTGACTGACTGCATAACTCCAGTCTCTGCTGTGTTTATATGTGTACTCCTTTTCTGTGTGTCTTTGTGTCTTGCTCTTAGAAGGACACTTGCCATTAGACATTTGCCATTAGGAGCTACCTGGGTAATCCAGAAGGATCTCATATTTGAATCCTGACTTATATCTGCAGTAAGATATAATTCAAGTAAGATGATATTCATCAGTTCTGCATACAAAGATATGGGCATAAGCTAGATGCCAGTAGCTCAACACCTGTAATTCTAGCTACTCAGGAAGCTGAGATTTGGAGGATGGCAAACTAGGACAGTAATGTCTTCAAATTCTTCTCAATTAACCAGCAAAAAGCTGGAAAAGAGGTGTGACTTAAGTGGTAGAGTACCAGCCAAGAGCAAGAAAGACAAACAAAAGACTGAGACCCTAAGTTCAAGCCTCTGTTAAAGCAGTTCCCCAACACAAAACCCCAGAGGTAGGTATATCTTCTTGGGGGGCTACATTTTAATTATAGTTCTTCTACCTCAGCAATCACTAGATGTCAAGGCAAAAAAAATCACAATCATTTCTGGGTTCCCCCTCATTTAATTCAAAGTGGCTAACAACATCTTCTTTTATTTTTGTCTATTGTTTTGGCTAGGCATCAAAATTGTCTCAGTTTGAATGTTACCTGGAGCATCCTAATTACGGTTTTGACCAACTTTTGGCAAGTCTTGCATGTCGACATTGAACCCCTTTCTCTATAATCTTTGGACCCTTGGCACCCAAATATCTAAGAGATGACAGAAAAGGTTTTATTTAGCATGCAATTATAATTATTATTAATATTAATCTCCTTAAATTAAGTGCCTTGGAGTTTTGGAGTAATATAATCATGTAATGAGTATGTGTCATGGAAAAGAAGAAAGGGATAAATGTGAATATTTCAGTGAGGCAACTTTACAAAGTAAGGTTGATCTGAACGTAAGTCTTGAAACATGAGCACAAAAACTATCACCCCTGAAGCCCTTTAGAATATTGGGTTATAAAGTAAACTTCCCCAGGATCCAACCCTGCCAAGAAATAATAGATTCTTTAAAGTCCTGCGGGGGCGGGGAGGGACTGGATTTCACAGACCATGTTCAACCTTACAATGTGTTCAGAATAGACCTGCCCTGAACAGGTGAAGATCAAGACCAAGTTACTCACAACCCACGAGAAAATTGACTTCTTTGGGTTGACTCATTTCACTCTCCTCATGCTGTTGAGATACTACATTCCCTAATATGTGTGGATAAAGTCTAGACAAGAGGAAAATGAACATTATCGATGTTCTGCAACAGAGAGCCAACTTGCCTTCAGTATCTGATCTATTCAAAGGAAAGTTTATTGGGTCTTTCTCTGTTTCTTCTTATGTCAAGTGAAAGTGACATACACACACACACATGTCGCACACTAGGGCTGTAATATATACATACATTGGGGCTGTTTGGAGAGCAAGGAAAAGTCACCTCATCAACACGATGTGCAAACTCTAGACATTCCCTTTAATGTCACAGCTACCGCTGCTCCATTCTGCACGATAAACTCCTTCAAGTTTAAAGCTCCTTTTTTACAAACAAGCACAGATTTATTCTCATGTAAATATCACACCACTGTTGCCTTTCAATGTTGGAGAACCAAATTCATTTCAGTTGAGCCAAAGCTTCACTTTTCTGTGATTCCTGCCTACATTTCAAGACCTCTGCCGTACCAATGCTGAAAATACTTTCATTGCCATAAGATGGCCTGTGAATTATTATTTTTGTGAATAAATACTATCATGTAGATATTATTTTGTAAGTAAATATTATTGTATATACTTATTTAAGGTGTCCAAAATGGTGTTACCTATAACACATGTTGTTACATGTAGCACATAAATACATACAGCACAAGATAACACACATAAAAGGATACTCTAAGGAAATAAACACAGTATTATCCTGAAGAGTTACTTGTTCATTCTCCTGTAACAAGGGCAGCTGTAATCTACTCATTCAGTAAAAGTTCTGAATATAGTAATATATTGTTAAGGATAGCACATGTTATGTATTCAAACTAGACTTGCTCTTCCTTAACATGTCATTTTCTGTCCTTTGACCTGAATCTTCCTATTTCTTCCCCTCAGTTTCATCTCTGGTAACCTAGTAACCACAGTTTTATTATTTATCTCTGAATATTCAACATTTCTCTTTTTAGAATTCACATCTGAGATTATGTAATGTTTTTATTTCTGTATATGGCTTATTTCACTTTAATATCCTCCAGTCTCATCTATGTTGTGACACTTGACAAGATGGCCTTTATTTAGGGGTGAGTAATATTCATATGAATATTAATAACAAAACAGATATATGTGTATGTGTAAGTTTTATCTATGTATCTTCTATAACCATCTCTATAGCTATGCAATAGCTACAGACATAGATAGCTTTGGAGAGATAGAGACAGAGATGGATCACAGTTCTTTTATCTATCTGTAGACATTTAGGTTCTTTACATATCTGAGCTGCTGTGAATGAAGCTTCAATGAATCTGAGAGTACAGATATTTTTGTGCAGTAGAAATTTTATTTCCATTGGCTATATATTCATAAGAGGGACTGCTTGGTCTACTTTTAGTTTCCTCAGGAAAGCCCACAGTTTTCTGTGCTTGCCATACCAATCTGTACAGCCACCAACTGTAGATCCTTATCCACTGGGCATCTTCCTTCATTTTCTCTCTCTTATTTAATTGTTATTTATAAAGGTGATGTATAGAGGGGTCACATTTCCGTAAGTCAAGTAAAGAACATCTTCCTTTTTGGACTTTCCTCATTCCCTTGCTCTCTCCCTGCTCCACTTTCTCCACATCCTTGCTAGCACTGGACACTTCTTGTCTTATTGTAACAGCGATTCCAACAAGTGTCAGGAGCTGCTGCCCAGTGGTTTGCCTTGTGTTGCCCTGGTGGTGAGAGATGTCAAGTATATTGCCTTCTACCTGTTGGTCATTTTCCAATCTTCTTTGGAAAAATATCTATCAAGGTCATTTATTCATTTTAATTGAATTATGTGTTTGCTTACTATTCAGTTAGATGAGTTCTTTATAAGTTTTAGACATCAATTCCTTAGTAGATATGCTTGTAAATATTTTGTCCTAGTTCTTAGTTTGTCTTTTTATCTGGTTGAAATTCTGTGTTGTGCAGAATATTCACTTTTGAAGGAAGAAGTATGCAGGCTTCTATCAAAGTTTCAAAACCTATTTCTCACTTAACTTCACAAATTAATTAAGGCTAATCTTTAAAAATGGATACTATGTGAGACAAAGACTATTTTTACAGATATGTAAAAAAGCAGTGATTTCAGAGTTTTATTCTCTGTGCTATTTAGAATTTTGCAATATTTCTACACTGAAATTAGTATATTTGTATTGTACAAAAGTCTCCATCACGCCTTAAACCAAAATATTATTATGTCCATCTTTCCACGTTTCCTGTAAAGTTCAATGCCCTGTACTTTGTCATGTAGGAAGCTAAATGTTCTTCAAATTATAATCATTTACTGAGCTAGAGTAGGCATAAATTTGGCATAAATTAATCTTCTTAGCTAGGTGTTTCTGTGAAATGAGAAATATAAAACATTAGAAGCTGGAGTAGACACATTGGGAGTGTTCTGGTTAAGGGATGGAAAGCATTAAGTTATTAAGTAATAAGTGGGGTGGGGGCATGGAAGTGAGTTGGGTTTTGAAGAGCCAGTTTACACTTGCTACATATTTCTTCTGATGAAGAAGGTACTTTCTGATTTCTGCTTTGCCAAGAACTTCACAGTAACAAAAAATAATTTTTTACATTGGCAAGAAAGGAATCTAAAATGTTTTTAGAAACTCAAGTAGAAAATCAACTGGAATCATAAACATATACTTACATAATCACTATCTGATCCTCTCTTGGTGCTTTCTTTAAGACAATAATTTCTAAGTAGTTTCCTGAACAAGAGTAAATATATTGCCTTGTGTGGTATGGTTGAGCTATGTAGCATTCAACAAATGTAGTCAATTAATTCAACAAATTCCCTGAACAGATATTTTTTAAATCTCTGACAGAAGACATTTCTTCTTACAATGAATATCCTGAAAGGTGACTGGCAGCAGTCTGATTTTACTCTAAATAAAATAGATATACTTTATAGATAACAAAAAAGTAGTCAGAATAGAATCATTAGAAGTGATTTTGATATTTAAGACTGACAGGGTTGAAATAGAAAGATAATAGAAGTGGGTGATATAAAATAAGTAAAATACAATGTTTATGATTTTTCCTTTTAAAAATGCCTATGTAATTACTCCGATGGGAAGAATTATACAAAATGGTCTAACATCATGGAGTTCATTAGGAGTCTCAAGAATGCTCAATCATATTTTAATATTTACAGGAACTGACTTACTCTACTGAGAAATGATCTGCAAAGAAGACTCACTTCTAAAAATTGAAACATCAGGGAATCCAGATTGTCATCAAAAGAAAGTTATTCTTAGAGAAATTTCAGGTGAGAAATGCAGAAAGGAATAATGACATTAAAATATTACCCTTTAAAGGGCACTGGTGGTTCTTACCTATATTCCTAGCTACTCAGGAGTCTGGGATCTGAGGCTGTCTGTTCAAAGTCAGCCCTGACAGAAAAGTCCCCACGAGACACCTATCTCCCATTAACCACTCAAAAACCAGAAATGGAGCCATGTCTCAAAGTGGTAGAGTGCTAACCTTGAGCAAAAATTGCTCAGGGACAGGGCCTAGGCCCTGAGTTAAGGCCGTGGCTATTTCCTATGTAGCTAAGAAGACAAACTCACATCATTATGCCTCATTTTTGTTGTTTGTTTGGTGATGGTGGTGAAGATGGGTCCAACAAACATTTTTCCTAGTCTATCCTTGAATCTTTAACCTCTCCATCTCAGCCTCCAGAGTAGTTAGGATTATAGAAATGTGTGTGCATCAAGTAGCTATTGCCACAATATTGCATAGCAAACAGCTGCAGAAAGTTTGGTGACATAGCACAATGAGCATGTGACATAGCACAATGAGCACATCTGTGCTTGGCTGTGAATCATGAGGGTAACTTCTAGTCCTGAAGTCACCATTACCTGACTGGCAGCTGACCTAGGGTGGCTGTGGTTATAGGACAAAGATGACACAACTTTGCTTGTCTCTCATTCTCAGCTGTGAGTTCGTTTATTGCTGAGACAGGTGAAGTATATTTTCTAGCTAAAGTTGAAGGAGGTGTGTAATGGGAGGACTGGAAATTAGGTTTATAGAAACAAAAGAAACAAAAATACCACTTTTTCTTGATGCATTCATCTACTGAGGGGCATCTGGGTTGGTTCTATATCTTAGCTATGGTAAATAATGCTTCGATAAACATGGTTGTGCTGGTAGCTTTAGTATGGTCTTGTTTGTGGTCATTTGGATAAATGCCCAAAAGTGGGATTGCTGGGTCATAGGGGAGCTCTATGTGGAGTCTTTTGAGGAACCTCCATACTACTTTCCAAAGTGGTTGAACATTATTATTAGAGTTCTTGATTATAGCCATTCTAACTGGGGTCAGGTGGAATCTCAATGTTGTTTTGATTTTCATTTCTTTTATGGCTAGAGAGGTTGAGCATTTCTTCATGTGTCTATTGGCCATTCTTATTTATACACAATGGAATTTTATGCCTCCGTCAGAAAGAATGACATCGCCCCATTTGTTAGGAAATGGAAAGACTTGGAGAAAATTATATTAAGTTAAGTAAGCCAGGCCCAAAGAAACATAGGTTCCATGGTTTCCCTTATTTGTAATAACTAGTATATGTCTGGAACCAGCAGAAAAGCTCAGATAAAATGATGTTAAGTGAAATGAATCCCAAGATAGGGACACAAGTGATTTTTTTTCTTCCTTGCTATTGTTTCTAACGTATTTGTAAGGTACCATGAGATTTTTTTGTTGCTTTGTATGTCCCTCCCCCATGGTATAATCCTTGTTTTCACTGTATTTGTTGTTGGTATAATTTGGGGAGCGGAAGAGAAAAAATAAATTGTTCAAATAGGGATACAGATTGAACCATTGCAACAATGAGATGTACAAGACACTATGTCGAAAAACAAATTTTACAATTTAGACTGGGGGTGGTGGGGTGGGAGGTGAGAGGGGTGGGGGTGTAGTTGAGGAGGTGGGAGGGATGAGATGGTAGGGGAAAAACAAAGGAGGACTCAACAATGCTTGATAAGAAATGTACTCATTACCTTGCTCATGTAACTATAACCCTTCTGTACAGTATTTTCACAATAAAAAACGTATTTAAAAAATAAAAGAAAGAAAAAAGATGTGTTATAAAAGTAACAGTGATTGAAATCAAATGGGTTCCATTAAACAAGTATCCATTTGAAACCTCCCATTTGTTTCCAAAAATACATGAAAACATCACTTTTCCATCATTTGGTAACATCAAGCTTCTAGTACTTACAAATTAATTTATCATCAGAGCACATTCAAATGGTCTCCATATATGCCAAAAATTTCCCATTGATTAAAGGGTTTTTTCATACATTCAAGAAAATTGTGCTTGCATTTGTAAAAATGTGCTTTATGATCTCCAAATGCTGGGTTAAAGTGTTTCCTTAAATGAGCTGCTATAAATTAGACTGTCGGAATACTGGAGATTACTCTGTAATTTGTTTTCTGTCGCATAGATAATGCATTCAGCACATCATATTTATTAGAGCTGGGAAACTTTGACCCTTTGCTCCCTAATTAGGTTTTTCTTGTTGCTATGTGTTTCAGGAAATAATTTCATTCCTTAAACCTAATGAGCCCTAGCTAGGGCTGGATTAGAGTAGAAAGGCTTGAACCCTTGTTTAATGGCGTTCATCCAGATTATTCAGCCTTGGGGGTGCTACTGATGAATGGTAGGGTCCTGTCAGACTGAGCCTTGCTATCTATCAGTGTGTTACTTGTCTACCATCTGCTTAATTCTGTCTTATTTTCCACAGAAGCAGAAGAATGCTTTAATCAGCAACATCTAAAATGTTACTAAAAAATTCCTTGTTAAGGGTTATTCATTGGGAAATACATGTAGGTAGGATTGGTTAAGTGGAAACTAACTTGATTATTGATGAAACTACCATATTTTTGACACAACTATAATTTTACTTTCCCTATACCTAGAGCCACCTTCCCTCCTTTCCTTCCTTCCTTCCTTCCTTCCTTCCTTCCTTCCTTCCTTCCTTCCTTCCTTCCTTCCTTCCTTCCTTCCTTCCTTTCTTCCTTCCTTCCTTCCTCTCTCCTTCTGTCCTTCCCTAACTGCCTATCTGCTTCCCTCCCTCCCTCCCTGCCACTCTCTTTCTTTGGCAGTATTAGGGCTTTAACTCAGGGTTTCATGCTTGCAATCACTCTACCACTTGTGCTACACACTTGTGCTTTAGTTTAGTTTAGTTTTTTGTAAATATGGTTCCATGTTTTAACCCAATTTGGGGAGATTGTAAATCTTCTCTGTCTCCCTAGCTGTTGGGATCACAGGTATGTACTACCGTGCCTGACCTACTTGCATTTATTTATTATATACAACAGCAAGCTGCCAAGATTACAATTGTTAAGCACTTACTTACACTCACTGTCTTCATAGCATTCAAGTTTGTTAAATGTGCTTCAGGAGTATTAGGGTTGGAAAGACACATGGGGGAGATTCTGGAAACTAGTTATGTTTAATTTCCTGCCTTAAGAGAGAGTTGTATTGTGTTCACACTGTAATTATTTATCAGACCATATGTATATTTTATACACTTTGAGTGTGTTCCAAAACTACATTCACATTTTGGAAACATGGTTCATGTGCACGTGCAGTTGCACCGTGAAGGTCTATTAGGATGGAGAACTTGTCACAAAGATGTTGTCTTTCCTGCTCATTCTGATCCAGATCTTCTACATTTAGTGTGTCAGTCATTTCATCGTGACGGACTCTGCACCTCAAGCATTTAATGTCTCCTCACCTCCTCCATTAAGTCCATTCATTCTTCTTCTGCTTCCTCTTATTTCATATCAGCTCTTTTTTATTTCCAAGTTAAAATGTTAACATCTCAAAATAGCAAATATCTCTTTCTTCTGCTTTTTAACTTTGGTGAACTCATCCTGTGGATTCAAAGAAATTTTTATTGATGAGGCCTAGAAGATTTTAAATTTCTCTGTTTTCTCAGTCTTAGAACTTCTCACAAGGTTAATAGTTACAAATAAGATCAGAGACACCCATTCTGATGTCACTGTGGAAAATGAGCAACACCAAGCAGCAATCAGGATCTTGGGTAGAAAGTCTCATAAGGTAGGCCCAGATACTTGTTCCAACACTCTGTGATTGTACTTCCTTAGGAGGGTGAAGATTTACTTTCTCATACAATAAAAGAACATCTGTTTTTATAAAAAGAAGTAAAGGTAGTTACACATAGATCATTTAGAAAGTTGTAAGGATTCCAAAAAATGCAAATTCTCATGACAATCACAACTATTTGGACAGATGAAATAACTATAACCAATAGTCAGCTATTTATCTCAAGTATATAAACTTACTGTAGAAACTGGAAGAACACAAGTTGTTTTTTTTAGTTTTAATATGTCAAATATTGGCATATACTAGAAAATGATACAGGGTCAAATGCATAGTTATATATTTATGTTCAATCATTTGCATTCACTTCTAAAAGCATTAATTTACACCTTTAAAACATACTATATTCTCCACAATACTGTGAAATATGTGAAATTTATGTAATCACCTAATCTCAAAGAAAAACGTGAGAGAAGGGATGGGTTAAGAGAGATGGGTGATGATGTTGTCAGACACTTTGTACTCATATACTGTTTGTAGAATGGGAACTTCTTTGTACAACTACTTAAAGATAATTTAAAAAAGAAAAGGAAAGGAAAAGAAAAGAAAACATACTATATTCAGATGATTGTTTCTCCCATGAAATTTGGCATCACATAATATGAAAGAACCTCATCCGAGAGGACTTACGTTACAAACTCAACAAGGATTTCATTATAATTCACTTTCACCTCTATCCAAATCTGTGTCACTGATTCCAAGGATGGAGAAGTATCCAGGGTCCAGGTTGGTGACTTGTGTTGGCATCCCTTTCCTCTTTGTGAGCCCATGAGATTAATTATATCCATCTATTTGTGCTACCATTTATACATCATCAGACCAGGCACTTTCAGTAATAAAACCTACCATTTCACAGCCACACCCTGGTGATTTTCCTCTAAGAAAGTGATATTTGGCAGTTTATGCCATTTGCAATATTCACCATGAGAATCATCCACCACTCCAGCATGACAGCAACTCAAGATGTCTCATCTCAACTCTGGGTCTTTGTCTAAATACGAAGCTCTGACCAGTGAGCATTTCTGCTTTTCACGATTGATAAGTACCTTAGGGAACCTCTTCATATCCTCTTTCCTTTGCCTTTTATCTGGTTACAGCTTTTCCTCTGTGCATACTTACCTTAGCTCTTCTCCTACCTTTGGCCCTCTGACCTACCTATAGTATAAAGGTCAACTGAGTTCACATTTTATTTCTTGTTAGGAGCTAGATATATGTGTCCAGTTCTGGAAGATCTGTAGCAAATTGGTCTCTGCTGAAATTTACTTACAAAGATAACCCATCATAAAAAAAAAATGTGAGGAAGGACTTACTCAAAGGAATCTGAATACCATCAGAAAGCCTGAGATATCAGAACAGAGAAAACCCAAAGTTACTCTAAACTCACTGGTTTAATTATTTACAGGCTTGAGTAACTGTAGGTTGTATCTCACCTAACATCCTTGAAACCATCCTGACTTGTGAAAACTGATGCCTTCAGAGCCTTCAAAGCATCTTCCATGTCAAGTATCTCTTTAAACACATATAAGGGGGGTTACATTAACATTTCACTCATTTCAAATGGAAAAAGTCTGTGGTGGAAAGAAGAGTGGAAGTAATAGATGTCCACCAGGGGGAGGTAGGGCTTCCAAAGGGAGTCCTTATGTCTTCCTGTCTTCCCCCTGCCTCAAAATCTATCTTGAATGCCATGAGACTGGAGCCAGCTCTTGAAGATGAGATCCAAAGACAGTGAATGAAGCTAACTTCCATTACCCTACATCTGAGGAAGGATTCTGAATACCAATTTACTAATTTTTAGTGACATTCTTAAAAGACTCAAGAAACCAAATATCTGTGCCATTCTCTTCCCATTGTCATTTTTTACAAAGTCTCATTATAATCAAAAGATATAAATTAACCACAACAAATACTAATTGTAAGTCAGAAATAACTCAAAAGTTCCCATGATCAATGCATGTTTTTATAGGGACACACTTAAATGGAAATGTATAAATTATAACCAGAAATTTGTCATGTATTCAGTACAGGAGATGGCAGACAAGCTATGTAGGATATGTTCTTTTTTTTCTTAATATATATTTTTATTGTAAAGATACTGTACAGAGGGGTTACCGTTATATGAACAAGGTAAAGAGTCCATTTCCTATCAAGCAATGTTACACCCTCCTTTATTTTCCCCTACCATCCCTTCCCTCCCCACCTCCCCAACTCCTCCCTCCCCTCTCCCACCCCCCCACCTTCCCATAAAGTTGTAAAGTTTGTTTTCAACATACTGTCTTGTACATGTCATTGTTACAATGGGTCATCCTGTATCTTATTTCAACATTTTGTTATTTCTCTTCCCCTCCCCAAATTAGAAAATTGTATATACAAGATACAGGACACCAAATCAAATACAGTGACAACAAGGGTTGTACTATGGGGGAAGAATATACAAAGAAACGAAACAAAATCGCATAGTACATTATAAGTACATTAAAAAGAACAACAACAAAGATAAAACCTCCTGTGTCCCTATCTTGGGGTTCATTTCACTTAAAATCAGGTTACATGGTCATATGTACATCGCTTGTGACCTCTTCTGCTTGTCCTAGACATATACTAGTTATTGCAAATAAGGGAAACCATGGGACCTATGTTTCTTTGAGTCTGGCTTACTTCACTTAATATAATGTTTCCAAGTCTCTCCATTTCCTAACAAATGGGGCGGTATCATTGTTTCTCATGGAGGCATAGAATTTCATTATATATACATATATATACATATACCATACAAGGCCATAATAAAGCCAGCACAACTATGTTTATCGCAGCATTATTCACCATAGCTAAGATATGGAACAAACCCAGATGCCCCTCAGTAGATGAATGGATCAAGGATATGTTCTTGAACTCTGGGCCTGGGCACTGTCCTTGAGCTCTTCAGCTCAAGGTGAGAACTCTACCACTTGAGCCACAGCACCACTTCCAGTTTTCTGGTGGTTTATTGGAAATAAGAGTCTCATGGACTTTCCTGCCCAGGCTGGCTTTGAACCACAATCCTCAGATCTCAGCCTCCCGAGTAGCTAGGATTACAGGTGTGAGCCACCAGCACCCAGCTTGTTCTTATGTTCTTGATGGTGAAAATCTTGTTAATGGAAAATTATATCCACCTCAGTGTTAGTAATGGCTTTGTTCATACTCAAGAGACTGCAGGATCTGGCTAGTCCTGGAGATTATAATTAGCTGCTTTATATTGTCCAATCCCCAAGGACAAGTTCAGCCCCTTACATCCCTATGTAAATCTTCTCATGAATATTGTAATTCCTTGTTAAATAAAGACTCCAAATATGTACTTGCTGAATAAAGAAATCATGTTCAAATTCAGATTAGATAATCATGTCCTTTATGTACCAAAAATCCATTTCAGGAATGTCACTGTTGCATATTGTTGAATGTCTAAAGTATACTCAATATAGACTATTCAAATCCAATGCGAAAAAATCGAAGGTTATTTCTTCTATTTTTGAAGAAGTATATGTATATATAGCATTGTAAAGTTAAGAATGTCTAACAGTTGGGCATATAGAAACAGCATAAACAGAATAAGAAAACACTCAAAAATCAGAGACACCCCCATATCCCATTCAATTCTTTTCCACAGACACCTTTGGTGTGTGGGTATCTCTACCAACTTAATGCTGCTGGCAAGAGACCTATGTGGTTCCCAAAACATGATTCCAGGAGAGGAGACTGCATACTCAGTTAATGGAGGAGCTACACCTCACGTACATTCTCTTGCCGGATGACCTCTTGTGTCAAGAGAGGTCCCCCTTTGTCATAGTATCCCTCACTAGCGTGCTAGAGGTAATCAGATAAGCTTCAAAGAAATGCCTTTTTGTTGATCTGTTCTTGTCTGTGTGAAACTAGACACTATGCTAGACACAAGGCTGTTATAGTGAACCAAGAGTAGATCTTTCCTTAGTACAATGACATTCTAGCTTTTTTTGAGAGGTAGTAGAAATAAATGAAGACCACCCAGTGAGAAGAAGCAAAGAGTATCATCAGAACTTGTTATAACAAGGAAACCACCCACCAAGAATTGCTTTTTGTGGACTCACTAGCCAGGAGAGAAGTGAAAATACTTTAGGTGAAGAAAGAAGTACTCAGGTGTGTGTTCTGATGGAGACTTTCAGCCTGAGGCAGCATTAGATAAGCTAAGTAGAAGTGGGGGCATCCCACGTGGTCAGCTAGAGGTACTAGACATTATTTTTTAAATTTTTTTTAATTGTAAAGAGGGGTTATACATGAGTAAGGTAATGAGTATATTTCTTGTCGAACATTGTTACCCGAGATGATTCCAAGATGATTTTGTCTTCGCTGATTCTAAGTTAGAAGCTGAAGAAAACATTAAAGTTGGCAATAATTAATCAAATCTTGGCTGATTTGGCTGATGGCGATATTGTTTGACTTCCTGTAATGATAAACACAGACAATGGTTTGACTTTGGATTACTATTAAATGGCTGGCTTCCTAGACAGGTTTTGGCCTAGAGCTTTGTGTTTTATGTGTAATTTAGTCACTATATCTATCTATCTATCTATCTATCTATCTATCTATCTATCTATCTATCTATCTGTCTGTCTGTCTGTCTGTCTGTCTGTCTGTCTGTCTGTCTGTCTGTCTGTCTGTCATTATCTATCATTTGTCTGTCTGTCTCTCTTTCAGATGTATTTATCTGTCCCTTCACTGCAAATGGGCTATTTGCTATAAGATCATTTCTAAGTTGACAATTAAGACTTCTAAGCTTACACTCTTCCCCATAACAATCATTGATCACTATTACTTAGTGTGTTCCAAGTTAACCTGATACAGCTGATGCAAGGTTCACAGTGACTTTGTAAAGTAAGTACTATAAATGCTCTAGTGTTGCCAATGAGGGCACTGGTTTATGGTCTAAGTCTTTGGTATTTGTGTTCATGTCTTAGGTACTACACAAATGCCAGTGACATGGCAAAGACATGCCATCACTGCCTTCCCATGCCCCTAGCTGCTCAACGTGCAGTGGCTTAGTTATGGCTTTAGATACCACTACATGCCACTAATTTTATAGCTTTTTCATTTATGGTCTTTTGTTTGCCTCCAGGCAGGGGAACAAGACTTTTGAGCACAAGTCTTCGCACACAGTATGTGTTCAGTACATTTGGCTTATGTACCAAGCAAGAAAATGAGAAACACTGCCATTTCCCTTGCCTGAAAGACAACTCTTTAGCGGTCTAGAAAACTAAATTATAAATTAAATCAATAGATTTTACTTCAAGAGTATGATTTTCTTACAATGGAAGTATGAAAAATGGGACAATTTTTTGAAATAAACCTCTCAGATTTATAAAGTATTGTTTCCAAATGATATATTCTTTTTTCCTTAAAATAAATGTGTTGATTACTTACTGTGATCCAGTGTTTCTTAAGAATTTCACTTTCTTCCATGTATCTTAGAGCTGTTGTTAGTAATGAAGCATATGGGTTATCAGGATAATGGGGGTACAGTTTGAATGTTCTTCTTGCTTCATAATCTGAGCATACCATTTATTAAAAAAGATAAGCACTCTTCATTCTCTAGTGTAACAAGACAAGACACAAGGGAAGCTTCATGAACTCTTACAGGGCACCAATGTCCTATTTAGTAAATTAGTGCTGAATATTCTAAGCAGTGTGATCTTTAATGTTCCCATCAGAGCCAAATTCTTAGCTCAGAACTGGAAATATTGCTCAGCAATTGGGAAATGCTGACATAATGTGACAGAAGATTGGCCACACTGCTGGTGTTTTCCTGAATGTAATGGGCCACCACTTTAACTCTCATCCAAGAATCAGGTTTAAGCTGGAAGGGAAACCATCTCATAGTGAGAAGGTTAAAGAAAGACTGCTCTTCTCAATTTGTAATTCGGCTATCATGATTCATCCTTAATGGATTATGGAATCCCAACCATTTACTTGTTCTGTCTATCTACCTACTTACCTATCTAGCTACCAATCAATCAATCTCTATATATATAGATATATATAGATAGATATCATTCATCTATAGATATCATTTATCTCTTTATCCCTTCTCCTATGATCAAGAATTTTTTTTTCATGACAACTTCCCAATGCTAATTCTACAAAGAAATGTTTATTTGCCACCCAAGGTATCACTTTTGAGCCTGGTTAATGGGATCATCACCAATTTAAGTACCTGAGCTGACTCTTCATACTGGATGCTCTGCTGGCTACTCTCCTTCAGAGTCTTCAAGATCTTTCCACTGCAGGGTGCTGGTGGCTCACACCTGTAATCCTAGCTACTCAGGAGGCTGAGATCTGAGGATCATGGTTCAAAGCCAGCCCAGGCAGAAAAAGTCCATGAGACTCTTATCTCCAAAGTGGTAGAGTGCTCACCTTGAGCTGAAGAGCTGAGGGACAGTGCCCAGGCCAAGAGTTCAAGCCCCACAACTGACAAAGAAAAAGACCCTTCCACTCCCCAGCACTGCACACACCTGAACTGAGTTCCCCCGCCCAACTCCAATGTTCTACTTTTATTTCCCTACAATCCTAAGTTCCTGGCTCTACATCTGCATCTTATCTTTGGACTGGCAACAAGCTTAGCTGTTCTTGCTCACATTGCGCTTGGAATTGCAGTAGAAAACTCAGTCATAGAAACCAGTCCTAATGTTCCTCATTTCACAGTTCTGCCAAGAAAAGCAGTCCCAGAAATTTGGGTGAGGTGAAGACACAGAGACACCCGTCACACTGAAGTATAAAGGTCAGGATAATATATATGGCAGTCCTCTAGACAGCTTGCGGTGGAAAGTTAAGATATAATAATACAGGTTTATACTTATTTCCTTCAGCATTATACGATAATTTAAAAACTTGCAACTGGTGTCTTAATCAAGGTAAGAGAGGGAATCAGCAAGACTAGTCTGAAACTCCTCTACTTTTAGATAGGAAACCTACTTCTGCAACAAGTGTTTGAAGTCTTTTTCAAATACACAAGTCATGAAATGTCATAACATGTCACCTTTCCTGATAGTTCTATCTGATGATATGATTACTTGGATACCCCGGGCTCATGTAGAACACGTGTTCCCTAGCTGGTAGTCATATATTGGGGGTGGGGCTTAAGTGGAGGGATTCCGTTACTGGGAGCATGGCCTTGAAGTTTCTACCTCACTCTGGTCTTTCCTGATCTTTCCTTGCTTTCTGGTCTTCATGAGGCAAACAGCTTCTTCCACCACATGATCCCACATGATCCCACTGCCATGATGTTCTGCCCCCAAAATGGTGCCAAAAAAACAGACTCTCTGGAATGTGAGCTGAAGAAAACATTTCCTCTCTGATGAAACACTGGACAAGGCAACAAGGTCTCTCTGACACAAGTAAGAAAATAAAAGAGAGACCTAGTTCTGCTCATTGACTCGCAGCTGTAGCGACTGAACATCCGCTTAATATACAGTTAGCACAGAGAGATTGTATCCCATTACTTAAACCTGGGAGGAGAAGGCTACCTAGTTTAAATGACCAAGTAGAGATAGGATGCCCCAGACCACATTGCTCAATGCAATGCCACCTCCCAACACACAACTACTCATGCCTAAACTTCTTAGGAATTTAAAGTTGGTCTAAAAAAATCCAAACTGACATTCAAAACAACATTCTCTAGCATAGACAATAACATATTCAGAGATTACATTTGGCTCTCTTATTCACTGAAGAACTGACCATTTAAAATGAGTCTGAATCTTGAAAGGATTAAATAGGATAGTGAATTTGAAAGTGCTTTATAAGGTGTAGATGTTATATAGAAATGATGAATGCATATTGTGTGATTTGCACATTACTATTATGTAAATATTACCGGCACTCCAAAAATCCTTCTTAAATCTCCCCTTGAAGAGAATCCAAGATCTAATTTACCTCTTCTGTGACCCACAAACCGACATTTCAAGGTTTGACACTTCATGTGCAGAAAATGTCACAAGATATGGCTACTTCTCCCATACTCACCCCTGAGGACAGGTGTTATATATTCCCAGGAAATAGACACGTGATATATTTATTGATCAAGTTATCATGAAGAGATGAATTTGATTTCTAGGCAGCCACATCTGATGCATCCACCTTTTCTCAGTCAATCTCACTTCCACTTTTGTCAAAATCCCAGCGTAGTTGTGAGTACCTCATTAGATAGGACATCTGAAAATTCATTGTACACCAAACGTCAAGCTGACTGCAAATGATTAATGCTTCAGGGCTATTGTCAAAATTTTGAAACAGAATATGTACATAAGTCAAAATCTGAATCCCATAATCCATCAATCAGATGGAGTAGTATTTCTATCTTCAGGATGAGATTTAGTGAGGGAAGAATGGTAGGCCTTGGGATTTAGAACACCTTGTGATAGTCAGGATTTACCACTGGCTTTTGTCTAGGCTAAGCTTCACTTTTATCTGTAATGAAATTAGGCAATTGGATGTTTATTTCTAAATTCTATCCTGTTTCTCCAAGAAAATAAAATACTGTATGATTTAGTTTGGGGTCCTTGTATTGCATAAAGATGACAGGCTAAGAAGGAAGAATAGGACATGGGAAATCTGCCAAATTTTAGTTAATTTCTCAAGCTTAAAGTAAGATCTTTGATCCCAAAATTCTGCTCATATTGGATTCTATTAACCTAGATAATTCCAAATCTATTTTTATTCAACCCCTTGTGGGTGTGTGGCATCAGGGAAGATGGCAAGAGGACAGGAATTAAAAATATAATGCAAAGAATTTCAGTTTAATCCAAAGAGAGATTTCACAAGTAAATCACACCAACACTACTTGGCATAAGGGCTTGGGGATGTGATGACATTTCAGGCTGGGATGTTCAGAGAAGGCATTACACAAGAGTTTGATATGAGCTAGGATACAGTAGAGGATGCTACAGATGTTCAGCAGAGGATCATAGTGTAAAGGTGGGGTCATGCAAAAGGTATTTTCTGACAGCAAGGAAAGAAGAAAGGTCATGTGTGGTGGGAGAAAGAGATAAGGCTTTAAGAACAGGTTTGCCTTAACTGTGGATGACATTGAATGACATTGCATGAATTTCAAAAGACTTTAACCTGTGGTCAAAGGGGAAACACATCCAAAATGTTAAAGCAAGACATTATGGATTGGTATGATTCATTAAACATAAGTTTCTGTCATTTTTCAAGGAAAGAGAAAGAGGAAAACTATGTCAACAGGAAAAAACAGCATGTTATTTCTATCATCCAGAGCTGTGTTGATAATATCTTGAACCAGATGTGTGGTAGTAGGAACTGGAAGAAAAGAAGAAAAGCAAAAAGGTGGGAAGGGAGCATTGTTTGGGTGGGAATACCAAGTTAGAGCACTAAGGTGGACATTGTCTCCCTTGGAAGAAATGAGCAATTTGGCATTGGTCTGATGAAGAGAAAGAATAGGAGCCAATTTGTTTGGAAGAAGAGCATGAATCCCATCTTTACTTTGCAGTTCTGCTTCTATGTGCTATATGCCTTTAGGTGAGTCACTTAAACACTAACCATACCTCCATTTCCAGTCATTTAAAAATGGGTAAGTACCAACCAATTAGAGTCAAGTGAACAAGCCTTTGTAAAGATTTGAGGACATATACCACAGTTTTTCTTTTGACTTTTATAAACCTGAATTCTTTTTCATGTATAAAATTAAGATTATAGTACTACTTACTTATAGATGGACTATGAAAATTAAATTGAAAAAGCATGCAAACCTCTCTGAAAAAATGGTTAATCTACAGCAAGCAATTGTTCTGAATAATTAATCCAACCACTTATATTGGTCTTCAAGCCATTTGAGTTCTACTGGGATGAGACAAGCAAGGAGTAAACTAGAAATCAGAAGTCACGGAATAAAAGTAAAGCAGGCTGGGTGCCAGTGATGACTCACGCCTGTAATCCTAGCTACTACAGAGGCTGAGATCTGAAGATCATGGTTCAAAGCCAACCCAAGCAGGAAAGTCCATGTGACTCTTATCTTCTTTGGTTAAATACCAAATAGTCATAAATGGAACTGTGGCTCAAGTAGTAGAGTGTTAGTCTTGAGCAATAAAGCTCAAGGACAGCACCCAGACCCTAATTTCACGCCCCAGGACTGGTACATGCACGCACGCGTGCACTCACTCACACACACACACACACACACACACAATTATAGTAAAGTAAGTCTAAGGGAAAGAGAATGATGGGAGAGGACTTAGAGAAGAGGTTAAGAAACTGCCTCTCTCTGAAGAGGTAAATTTGAGCAGTCTTAGATGAATGAAATTATAGAGAAAGCCACCGAGCTATCACAGAAGCTTTCAGGCATACACCTGTTCTTGTAGGCATAAACTTCGCTGCAGAAGGACCTCAGAGCTGCAATGCTTGGGCATGGAGTGAAAAAGAGAGGGGAGTGGCAGGAAATGAGGTCTGTAAGTCAGTTCCTGTAGAGAGGGGAGTGGCAGGAAATGAGGTCTGTAAGTCAGTTCCTGTAGAATAGCAATGCTAACGAAAGCAAAATGCATGCCCACTTAAATGCTATGTGAGCTGCGATGTAAAAAACAAATTACAAGAGACAAATGAAATCAGTTGAATTCTGTATATCCAAAACATCATGTAACACATATTACAACAAAAGTATTACCTAGACATGCTTATTCTCTGTCTGTCTCTCTCTCTCTCCTTCTCTCTCTCTCCCTCTTTCTCTCCCTTCATACTAAACCTGTGAAACCTGACAACCTGACACATCTTTTTTTCCATGCACAGCATGGCTGGATATTCAGGTCAGACACGTTTCGAATGCTCAGTTGCCATGTGTGGCTTGTGCCTACTGCCTGGCATGGTAAAAGTGAGTAGTGAGCACAGAGCGCTGTGGGTCATGGACAGGAATTTGGATTTTCTTCTATGTGGGAACAGAAGCCATTGGAGAGTTTAGAGCTGGGAAGAGTGTTGAGAATGTGGGAGGATGTGGTGATTACCTGATGTGATTCCATCTTCAAATCATCACTCCTTAGATATCTTATCAAGTGTGAATCTCACCTTGTGCTCTTGTCTGAACAGTAACTATCCATTCCTTTGACTTATTTAAAATCAAACTAAACCCAGTTTTGAATCTCACCTGCTAAGTTGGCATTAATTCACAATAACTCCTCTCCTCTCCTCTCTCCTCTCCCTCCCTCTCTTCTCCCTTCCCCTCTCCTCCTCTCCCCTTTCCCCTGACCCCTTCCCCCTCTTCCCCCTCCCTCTCCTCGCCTCTCTTTCTCCCTCCCCTCTCCTTCCCTCTCCTCCCCTCCTCTCCTTTATTCATTTCTTTTTCTCTTTTAGATCTTTAATTAATGATGATTTGCTTGTTTGTGTGGTAGTGGAGGGAGGAATACACACAGAGTGCTAACGCATTGAGGAATCTTGTGAGCATCAGTTCGCCCTAATTAGGATTAAGCCATCCATTCTGAGTCCAAAGAATTCTGGAAGGCTGTGGTTTCCCATCATTTTGATAGAATGGAAGCACAATGCCTGTATCCCAGATGGCCTGGTTCTTAATCTCAGGGTGTGCACTGATTTTTCTTCTCTCCCAGCACTAAGGGCATATTTTTTCTTTTTCTCTTTCTTGCCCTTCTCTTTTCAAAGATTACCTAATATTATATTTCCAATCACTCAGCTTTCAAAAGAGGCAGGAAGAAGGGTTGTTTTCCAGCAGTCTTTCCCTCCACCCCTGCCTCTCAGAGTTTCTGAGGCACACTTGACTCTGTGCTCAGAACTAATGAATGAGAAATAAAGGGAGATACATGCAAATTAGCACCTTGGTCGAATTGAAGAGCCATACTAGTGCTTATTATTGTATGGAAGACTTTTTAATGGTTATTGAATGGTTCTAAGAGTCTCTAACCTGACTAGATTCACCTCAGCCAGAAGTATGATCTAGGAGTGGCTTTGTCAAAGCATAAGAAGCAAAGAAGACATCTCTAAATGATTTATTCATGTCTAATTCTCTTTATGTCTGAGGCCTGGGTGTTCAGTGTGAGATATCTGAGCCAGACACATTAGCATCACCTAGGAGTTAGAAACACAGAATTTTAGGCAGCACCACAGTTCTAATCCAAGGACGCCACATTTTTAACAAGCTCCCCAGATGAGCTAAGTACATGCTGGTGTGTGAAAAGCACTGAGCTAACACACAGTGGTTCTAATTTGGAGCTGAGATTTGTTGTCAACCAGTGGCTACTGCTGATAAGTTAATTCATCAAAGGATTACTTGTGAATGCCTATGATGTGTAAGGTGCTGAGATTAGGGTGATGGGGATGTATAACAAGTAAGACACTCTCCGCCTTCAGGGAGCTCATGGTCTAGAAGGAAGGATAAGATACAAACGCATCACAGTGAGTAAGGATCTGACAGAACAGACAATAGTTAGTCAACTGGAGTTTATAGTAGTGATATACTTAGGGGATAGAGAAGGTGAGTTTCAGCCATACTTGAAAAATGGAAAGAACGCATCGCTCCAAATTACAGAAATTTATTCTCTTTGAATCCAAGGTCATAGGGAGAATAATAGGGAGGCGAAGACAGTTCCCTGTAATGAAGAAGTCCCAGCCAAAGGCAAACAACACTTCTGAGAAAAGTAATAAAGTGCCTGCTTCTTTCTTTATCCACCACCCGGAGCATCGTGGCATAGCATCATGGCATAGCATTCCAGACTCCAGAAGGCGACAGTTTGCTGCCAGCTTTCACTTTTCCTTGAGGCTTGTTTGGTGGCAGACTGCTGAAAAGAAATAGCCAGCAACACATCCATGCAGGCAGCAGCTGTGTGTCCTTACAAATGGAAAGCACATTTCAAACCCGGGGGGGTGAAGAAGGGGGTCAGACTACTCTCAGTTTTTGCAACCCAAGTGGGGGCAGGTTGCAGAGGTGTGAAGTTGGAAAGTCCATGAATATACACATCACAGTCTCTCTAAGCTAACGTGGAAGCTTTTGTAGCTTACCTAACAGGAAAATTCCCAGAGGGACCCATGCTTGCTTGTGCTCTGAGATTGTGCAGCTGTGCATAGGAGCACAGATTGTGTACAGGATTGCAGGTGTGTGGTGGTCATACTATGTGGTCTGCAGTTGGAGATGCCCTACTTCAGCTCCATTTGTATTCCTCAGCCTCTTTCAATATTAATATTTGAACAATGGAAAGCCCTACCTTTTGCTGAACTCATAATCTTCCTTTAGCATTTTCCTGATTATTTTTCATCATTTGAAGGACCTCATTGTCTGTAACGTACTATTAGAGGTAAGATGCCCTTTCTGGGGTCAATGTCACTATATAACTTTTGTAACTATGACTTGTATATTATATGTTGGTTATTTGATTAGCGGTAGCAATTGGGAACTTTAAGATATAATTGAATCATGCCAAGTGCATTAACATTACACATGAATCCAAAAAAAGAACGGGATGGGCACACTCCAGGCTTAATTCAGACTTATCTAATTGTCTTATCTTAAAATAAAGTCTCTCTCATCTTGCTAGAACACACATACTAAGTTAGGGACTTCTGGCTGCCAGAATTTATTTGTGTTCTTGGATTTTCACCTCGGAGACTTCTACAGGCACCTACCTTGCTGATAGTAGAGCGAGTCTAAACTCTGAAAGTCACATGAATGATAAATGTGAAGAAAGCCCTCATCAGTTATAACAAACACCAAGAGCATAATACCAGCAGTCCAAGGAAATGTGTGCTATGGTTCCTATGGGAAGAATTCAGCAGTTGTTTTAAGCAGAAACACTGTTGGGGTTAAGAGGCCCCATGATTATGGTATGCGATGAGGGGGGCAAAGGGTATATTCATCTTTGGATAGTAGGTTTTTAAAGTTTTTGTTTTGTTTTGTTTTGTTTTTGGGTCCAGTCGTGGGCCTGAACTCTGGGCCTGGGCACTATCCCTCAGCTCTTCAGCTCAAGGCTAGTGCTCTACCACTTGAGCCACAGCACCACTTCTGGCTTTTTCTGTTTATGTGGTGCTGAGGAATCGAACCCAGGGCCTCATGCATGCTAGGCAAGTGCTCTACCACTGAGCCACCTTCCCAGCCCAAGTATTTTTTTTTTTAATAATTAACAATTTCTTTCTAGCTGGGAGTTGGTGGCTCACACCTGTAATCCTAGCTCATATTTCCTCATATTTCCAATTAACCACCTAAAAAAATGGCAGTTGATCAGTGGCTCAAAGTGGTAGAGGGCTAGCTTTGAACAAAAAAAAAAAAACCTCAGGCCCTGAGTCTAAGCCCCACAACAGGCTAAAAAATAAAACACTTTATCTGTTCAAAGATGGTGAATATGCATTGAATGGCTCACACAAGGAGTGGGGTAATAGTCGGCTAGGAAGAATGGCAAACTGAAGACCCTTGTCAAATGAGTTAGCCCTCTACACTCTGAGCCACAGATCCACTTCCATTTTTTAGGTGGTTAATTGGAGATATGAGTCTCGTGAATTTTCCTACCTAGGCTGACTTCAAACTGTTATCTCCAGAATATATCAGCCTCCTGAATAGCTAGGATTATTCCACACTGCTTAAGCAGGTTCTCGAATTGGGCTTCCTGGGCACCAATCTTGTTTTTTCCAGTCTGTTCCAGTACGGAAGGGAAGACTGGCTGTGTCAGATTTACTAAAAGGAGTATGTGTGTGTTGGGTCTCCACCAGTCTCTCCATAATGCAGCTTCTCCTTGGTTAGGTAAGAATGAATTAGCATTGCTGTGCATGGTAACAGAGCAAATGCATGCATGTGTAAATAGACATGACAATATTCATCACACGTGTAAATAGATCTATCCTAGAAGAATGCTTGGCATATTCAGTGCAAATGTAAACTAATTCTTGCTATTGATACTGTTGTAATAATCATGATAATTACTGTTTTTGAGTTATAAATGAGCTACTAATACAGAAAACAAACCAATAGCACAATTTTATGACATAACTTTTCCTAAAGCTTTTGCATTTTTTGGAAGGGAAGAGGAGTGTTAAGAACGTGGAGTGGGGAAATGGAGTTCAAGTGGTAGAACACCAACCTTGAGTTAAAAGCCAAAAAGCATATGAAGGGATTTGCTTGAGCTTTCACTGAGGACCTTAAATACCTGCCATGGGTTAAAGGGAAAGGTGTCCCTAACAGAAGTGACCGATCTAGATATGCCCAGATGGTTGCAGAAGAGATGAAGTTATAGTTGTAATTGAGATTGGAAGCGTAAGAAGTCAAGAAAGCATATTCAAATGCAAGTGCCATCCATGTCCAAGTTTATTAGAAGTGCCAGTGGTGGGTTGGTGAGAGAAGAGATTGGTGAGAGAAGAGATAAGCAAGGAAGAAGAAGATTGAGAAAGGGCAACCAGGTCATGCTCAAGACTTGGAAACTTACCCTGAGGACAATGGGAAGCAGCTGCAGGATTTGACACAACGCCGTAAGAAAGAGTTATAATCAAATCAGTCTCTGAGCTGGTACACAGGTTACATCCAAGGAATGAAGGCTGGTGTGGGAGCAATACCATCTATGCAGAGCACCCCTCCTATAATTCAACTAAGAGATCTGGGGAGCTGAAGATAAGCCCAGTGGAGTTTCCTCTTATGTTGACTTGTATTTAATTATGAGTTCTAAGCAGCAATGGAAGAGAAAGGAATTGAAGGGGGATAATGTTTTTTTTTAAGAAGAAATCTAACTCCTTTCTTCCTTTTTCACTTTCACATTCTTTCATCCGGTGGGCCTCTAAATAGATTCCAGTGTCTACCCATAATGCTCAGCTGAAGCAGCAGCAATGTCTTCTAATACTTGGGGTGGGGGTGGGGTGGTTGGAACCAGCTGTTGAGTTTACTGAGAAGGGGTCTGTCTGCCTTGAGTGGGCCACCGTCTTGAGATGGTGCTGTTAACAGAGTGCCACAGGGGGGTCGTTTATAAAAATGAAAAGAAGTTCCACTCATGGTTCTACAGTCTGGGAGAGCCAAGACTCCAGGTGAGACCATATCTAATGAAGGTCTCCTTGCCAAGTCGGCAGAGAAGAAAGTAGGAAAGACTGAAAGCAAGAGAGAATAAGAAGAGGCTGAAACGACTCATCTGATATACCAGGATAATGACACTAATCCCTGTGTGAGGGGAGAGCCCTAGGGACCTACCTGCCTTGTAAAAAATTCCACTTCTCAACAATGTTCCATCCAAACACATGAAATGTGGGAGACACAGTCAAACTATGGCAATGATACATGACTCTTACCTGTCTCCTCTGGTTCTGAGCAGGGAATTGTGGGAGGTGTGACTTTCTGCAGTGACACTGGGGATAGAACAAAGGGGGACCATTGGAGATGTATAGTAGGTATTATAGAAAAATGGCTTGAAGGGGTAGTAAAAGTCTAGGTTGGTGAAAGGTGGAGTCTGGTTTGACATCAGGGTCCATTCCTCAACATCACCAAGAAGTGGGGGGAGATTATTTTATTGCACTCCTGGGTTCTGGATGTCAGAAGAACAACCTGAGTTTATTTCCCAGGAGCAATGTTGCAAAAAAGTCATGCTGCGTATACATATAGTTCTTCCTTTTATGTTTATACCTTGATAGGTTGCAAAAATGTCAAAGACCTAAAATTGAAAAGCTATAATCAGATTTCTCTGATGGTTGGAAGGAATCTGTGGAATTTCCTAAAGTTAAGAGACTCAGACCCTATAATCTACTCAATAGGTTCAAAGCAAGGAGACTTCCTGGAGCTAAAAGAAATATAGTTGCCATCTGACAGGTGAATAAGCAGTGTGGCAATGAAAGGAAGAAAACTAGGGATTAGTTTAAACTCGGGGGAGGTAAATAATTTCCAGGGTTGACAGGCAGTCAAAGGCAATCCTGGAAGATAGATGAGCTGAGTTCAGTAAATCGCAGTGTAATCCTCATGCCAGAGGCTTCTGTGACATGAAGGACTGGTGTATATTCGCGGAATTTATCACATCTCCTTGGCTAAAGGCTCCACACAGAAATCTGCTTGAATACTCCCCTACGAACCCCTGGAGAGGCCTAGGCTAGGATGATGCTGGAAGGGAAATTAGAGGATTCTCAGGCCTCTTCACTCTTCTGTTCAAATGCAGCTGCTCTGTTCTGATTGTCATCTTGGAATTGACTTGACAAACTTGCCACAAAGCACTTGCAGCAGATCAAGGGCTCAAGTCACTAAAGGGCTTTCTGGTACCTGAGGGTTGCAATGGGATGGCTGCTCCTGGTGGTAGGTGATAAGAAGCTCTTCTTGACTATACTTCATATACTAAGATTCAGGCAAGGGAGGCCTATATGTGTCATTTGCTCAACAATCGCCTCCCCAATTTTAACAGGCCTATTTTCTAGAATATCCAGGGAGTAGTTTGATAATAAACTACACCACATCATGTAATAATGAGCTTGCCTAAGGAGCGAGAGGTATGAGATCTCTGAGATCCAGAGGTCCTACTAAGAAAACAAAAAGCAAACGACGACAACGAACAGCTCTTAGTCTTTGATTGCATACATTCAAATTCCAAAGGCTTTCAATCATTCTGTGTTTTGTGGTGATAGAATTAACATACTTGTGACTTAATCCAGGGTCAGAGGCTAGGACCAACTGAGGATATCTAACAATGTTCACCTGATCCAGTGGGAGTGTTGGAGAAATGAACTAACAACCTCATCTCTATGGTCATGGGGTGGATGATGTGTGTCTCTTGCTGTCAGAGGTGAGTGGAGACCATGTGTAGAGGAAGGAAGGTATGGCCAGGTGGAAAAGTGAGGAAAAGCAACTGCTAGGGATTTGAATAGAAGAGGGCTTAAGAAAGGCATTTGTTGTATCTGAATTAGTGGTGAATGAGGAAAATTTGGAAAACTGCTTCATTTAAATTGTCATTATCTCACCATGCAGAGCTCTATTGGCTAGCATCCTCTCTTCATTCTGCATAGGCGTTCACTATTCATAACTTTCCTTGTTACAAATCTTTGTGTCTTCAATACATTTCCATGCTGAAAAACATACTTCACTGATTTTTTTAATGCCCAACAATATTCCATTACACAGAGGTGCTTTAAAAAGGCCTCTAATCACTTATGGTTGGCCATTTAGATTGCTTCTAATTTGTGTCATTTTTTTAAAGCCATTCAATTGTTGTATGCTCTTCAATCATTCCCTTGGCATTAACTCAAGGAAATGAAATTCCTGGGTCAAAACTACAAACATCGTTAAGGCTTTTACTGCCTCATTAGCCTCAAGAAAAGTTATACCTATCTTCCATCAGTGTGAGAATATTTTGCATTTTCTTAACTTTCATTTCTTCATTTCTAGTGAATATAATATTTTTTCTGTCTTCTTGACAATTTCTATACCTCAGTGAGTAGTTTTTCATATTCTATGCCCATTTTTGTCCAGGTTTTCATCTTTTTGTATTAATCTATAGTTAGTCTTTTAACACTGAAACAACTCATATATGTATATATACATATAGCTGTAATAAATACACTATGTAGCATATATATTCAATTTTAAATAAAATAGAATGCTCTACGACTCTCCAGTACTGTTACTGGGTCTGTACCCAATAGAAAGGAAGACACATTTACACATTTGTGTTTGCTGAAGCACTATTTGTAATAAACCAAGAAATGAGAGCAATCTATATGTCTATCAACTGATAGATGACTAATGGAAATGTGGTAGATTATTCATCCATAAAAAAAGAATAAAATCCTGTTGCGTGAGGACTTCAAATCATTATGCTATGTGAAATAAGCTAGGCAATGAAAAACATGGCCTACATGATTTCATTCATATATGGAGTTTAAACAAAGTTCATTCCAGAAACATTGAAAGGAAAATGGTGATCACCAGAGGCTAGAATCAGTAGTGGGCAGGGCTGGGTATGGAGAGTTTGATGAATGAATACGTGGTTATATTCAGACAGGAGAATGAAATTCTAGTGGCTGCTGCACAATGGGATGACTATAGAAAATAATTACTTTTGTATTTTCTGAATAGCTAAAAGCACAGTTTTTCAGTACTCTCACCACAGAAAAATGATAAATGTTGAGGAGATGAAAATGCTAAACTTGATTTACATGACAATGTATGTGTGTGCACTGACACATCACAAGGCACCCCATAGAAACAATTTTTGTGAACCCCATAGAAACAATTTTTGTGACTTTAAAATGAATTTGAGTTGGGTGTGGGTGGCTTATGCCTATAATCTCAGCTACTCAGGAGGCTGAGATCTGGGGATCATAGTTCGAAGCCAGCCTGGGCAGGAAAGTTCATGAGACTCTTCTGACCCATTAACTACCAAGAAAACCAGAAATGGAGTTGTGGCTCAAGTAATAGAGTGCTAGCCTTGAGCAAAAAAGTTCTGTGACAGCATCAGACCTTGAGTTCAAGCCCCAAGTCTGGCATGCACAAACACACACATGTGCACAAGCACACACATGCATCTACACACACACACACACACACACACACACACACACAAACACAAACACTAGAAATAAAGAATAAATTTAATTTTAAAATAAAATCTATATCTAAATGTATTACAAAATTTAAATTTTTTCACTAGTGGTCTTTTTAATATTAAAACTTAACTTTTTATGTAGAAAATAGGTCACTATTTTTCTTAGTGGTTTTCATCTTCGTGTTTTGAAGAATTTATTTTCCTCAAAAGTATAAAAATATGCACCAACACTTTGTTGTTTAATTTTTTCACATTAGCTTGATCAGTAAGTGGAACTTACATTAGAATATATTGTACCTTATTGTTGTTTTCAACTAGCTGATGATTTATAAAATAATAGTGATTTATTCCTTGAAAATGGTAACTTTCCCCACTAATTAGAAACACCAACATTATCACACATTAAAAGTATATAATAGACATTACTCTTGTAGTTTTGCTCTCTTTTAGAGGGCCTTAAAATAAGATTAATAAAAGACTAACAGCAATCACATCCCCATTAGATAAATAAGAGATGACAAATTCTTGAGTCAACCATTCTTCTTTTAACATACCTGCTTTCCTGAATCATTTCTTCCACAAACATTCAGTAAGTCTTTGTGATGTCTACAGTCACAAAGACACATGGATGAACTGAAAGAATAGGAATCTTTCTACATGGAGTAAGGGCCAAGAGAAAGAGAGACAGAGATAGAGAGACAAAGAGACAGAGAGAGAGAAAGCAAAATATCCACAGTACAGACATACAAAAATGGAAAAACAGGCAAATACATCATAGATTTGCCATGAGATGTGTGGTTGGGTGGGCAAACCAGGGAAGATTCTGTGGAGTGGGTGGTTTTGGACTTGAGCCTTGAGAAGGAAAAGAACTCCAATAAGGAGAAAGAGAATTCTGCACTGAAACGGCAGCTTTGAAAAAGGCAAGGGCATGTGAAAATTCATGACTGCTTTTTTAGGGTATGCTCAGTAGTTTCGACTGACTGGGACAGAAGGTGCTTAGAGCCATATGGTGAGAAGGAGAGCCAAATAGATAAAGTTTAGTTATGACTCTTTGCAGTACATGTGATAGATAAAAGTCCAAATTAAACTCATAAAAGAAAGAGGATCAATGTAAGGATACTGGGATTACAGCTTCCACAGACTGACCAAATATCAGAGAGCTTGTGTGAACATCTGAACCTTCGCAATCTTGAAGAATTTCTTCAGCATTATGGACATGTCATTTCCCTCCCTTTCTGCTCAGAATGGGAGCCATTACTTAGCAAGTCTAGATGAGCACAGTGGTCTATAATGTTTGTAGGTTTTACAGACTTCAGCCTTGGATTCCTTGACCCAGCCTGGGAAGGTATATCTACCTCAAGCCAATCAGCCAGCTCAGGGGCAGAGAATATCTTCTGGAAGAAAGATGGTGTGCTAAAGAGATTGTGTGCACAGATTTCTACTGCAAAAAGAAATAGCAACTGTGTATTTAACAAGTTGTGAGCATCTCATTTGCCTTCCAATTATCCTCTTCTTTTTCTCCTTTCCCTCTTGGCCCAGCACGTGAATTTCCTTCTTCTATCCCTTGCCTGGGGTCATCTTCTTCTCACCTTCCTATGCCCTTCCCCAGCTCAATGGCTCCTCCTCTCAGGTATGGCCTTTCAAAGTGTTTGTTCCAAGCAAAAAGGCATCAGCTGAACCAAAAGACAAAAAGTAATGAGCCTAAATTTGGCTACTGCGATTTCTTTTATTCAAACTTTATTCACCAAATGTTCACAGAACAAACATTCTGTCCCTTTCCAATGAGGGGATTGAAAAGCAAGAGAAGTAGTAGTAGCTCAACTATGTGTGGGATTCCCATGTGCTTACTGTTATGTCTGCATTCTCTCATCTACTCACACACAGCAGATGAATGAGGTTAAGCTTCAATTGTGCCCGTTTCACATGTAGAGATAAGGGTAGGGTAGGATAGAACCCAAGTTGTTTGACTCCAGAATCTTCAGGCATAGCTGATAGCTGGTCTGCAATAAAGGTCACAGACCCCATCCCAGAGAAGATCTTTGACTGGTATGAAGGCACATTACCAAAATAATGGGCAGGATGATTTGGTAAGTACTGGCTCACTTAGGAGAAGAATTCCTAGGAGGAGCACCTGGCCCTATTCACTAAGAAAACAGTCTTTCCAAAGGACTGGACCTCAGCGACGAGTCCTGGGACTAACTAACGCACAGTTGTCCAGTTGAAAAGGGACTATAAAAGACTGCAGGGGGGAAAACACAGGAGAGCAAAAACTACGTACAAGTGCCAGAGGATTTACGAGAGGCGGGACATAGATAAGGATGGAGAAGAGTGAGAAGAGACAAAGATGGAAATGTAAACAGGGCCCCCATGAGAAACCTGTCCTACACTACACTAAAGAATTTGGACCTCAGAAGCAATGGCTAACTTCTTTTTTTTTTTTTTTTGGCGGTCATGGGGCTTGAACTCTGGGCCTGGGCGCTGTCCCTCAGCTCTTCAGCTCAAGGCGAGCGCTCTACCACTTGAGCTACAGCGCCACTTCCAGTTTTCTAGTGGTTTGTTGGAGATAGGAGTCTCACGGTCTTTACTGTCCGGGCTGGCTTTGAACCGCGATTCTCAGATCTCAGCCTCCTGAGTAGCTAGGATTACAGGCGTGAGCCACCAGCGCCCGGCTGCAATGGCTAACTTCTGAAGCAGTTGAAACACTATCAAAATTATGCTTTAGAAAGAGCATTCCTAGGGTCAGATCACAGATCACACAAAGACCAGGAAAGTCATGGAGAAGAAATGCCTAAAAGAGGCAATGTAAGGATGGATACATGTCTTTCTTTGCTACGACTTCAAGTTCTGATCACTTTTCTTTTGAGCATGTGAATGAATAAATCACTGCTATAGAAATCTACGCAACAAACGAGAAGACTGTGATTTATGGTTGTCATGATGACGAGAGACATGGTGGAATGAATTCTTTAGAGGGGAGAACTTTTAAAACTGCATCTGTTTTTCAGTTCATTAGTGAGCTTCTTCCCTTTATAAAATTCTAAACTCTGTGAAATACTTAGCAGTATACAAAATAATATGATGTTTATCATCCAGGATGCCTACATCTTATTTGCTATTTTTGTATTATATCTAAGTACTATTCACATTGCTGTTGAGATTTATTATTGTTTTTGCAGTAGTTTCACTGCATAATGTTCATATACCAATGAACATTTCTTTATACTTACCATTTGAATCTACCTCACTCTTGAAGTAGAACTCTTCAAGCATAGGGGTGTCCTTGAGAAAGATCACTGCCTTGTCTTTACTGTCCATTTTGTCTGGCACTTGCAGGAATCAAGATCCGGGGAAGGGCTGTTGAGTACAGTTAGTTTAGATGAATACTATTCCTTGGTTGAAAGCTAAGAGGGAACCGGTTGTGTCAAAATGACTGAGAAATCTCCTGGAGAAGTAACCAAGTTTTCAACACTGTTTTTTTTCTATTCTACTGATTTCAAAAAGTATTACAGGATATAGACGTGAAGCTCAGTGGGTGAGCACTTGCCCAACATGAGTAAAGCTGTAAGTTGGAACCCCAGCACTACCAAACTAAAGTAAACATATGATGGTATGAATAAATGTATGAAATAATAAATGAGTAGATAAACAGGTGAAAGAAAGAACACACATTTTAAGTCTTCTCGTGGTCTCCATATAGGAAGACATACAAAATGCTTGGAGTATATTTGTTTAATGAATGAACAAGCAGCAAAGGAAAACAAACTCAAGAACCAAGTAAAGAAAATAAAAACAGGTATACTCTACACACACTGTAGACCATGTGTGTTCTGTGTCAGACAAACTTTCTTCAGAGGAATTTGAGATTCTGCTGGAATCAGAAACATGATGGGAAGAGGTAGAAAGAAGTCAAATCATATTTAGAGAAATAACTGGACACTCGATTTAGAAAAGAGACGCTTTATTTCACACAGAAGAACATCTACTGGAACACAATTGTGTGGAATTGTGGGGATTTGGTGGATGAGTTCAAATAGGAAGATAGATGTAGGGAGTGTATGATGGTGGAGTGGAGTATTAATACACAGTACCCCCGCAGGCGGGACGAGCCCCCATTTTTTTAACACTTGGAATTTCAAACATTTTTTTAAATAAGTCTTTTATTGTGAAAAAACTGTACAGATGGGTGACGGTTACATGAGCAAGGTTATGAGTACATTTCTTATCAAGCATTATCAAGATTGCCTCCTCCTTTGTTTTTCCCCTACCATCCCTCTTCCCTTCCACCTCCACACTCAAACATTTTAAAATGCCTAAAAACATTGAGAAAGAGAGAGACACAGAGAGAACTGCTTTCTATCCAACTTATTACCTAGAGGCCCAAGGGAGTGCAGTACGAATTGAGTGGACACTCTGCTACTCAGTGCTTGCCTAATGCCCTGACCTTTGCCCTTAAGTATCAGGAAGTGGCTTTCAGTCCTTGTGATGTCATACTTGACAAGGAGTGTCTGCTCGGGTACGTTTACCATAGGCTCATACTTGGTCCATGATTAGGCTTTTGGTGGGGATCATTGTCTTCTGTCTTGCAATGAACTAGAGACTTGAATTTCAGCCTGAACGTCACAAGGACTGGAGACTGCTGGTCAGCACAAAGGTAGGATGTGATTCCATCTGAGTTGAGCAACACCAGGTTTTGGTGGACTTTTACCCATGACATTCTGCAGATGTCATCCATTCTGATGGGAACAGGGAAAAGGATGGCTAGAAACTCTAGCTTGACTGACATAGTCTCTTGGAATCTGTCCTTGGAATATTTTTATGTTTGCTTCTTTTGCAATAGATTGTCGCTATTTTCCTGAGAGTAACTTTGGGAACTCCCTGAATTTGCAGTGGATGGCAGAAGGGAGGGCAACATTCTGTGGAGAACCTTCCACTATAATTCTCTGGTTGGCAAAAATGTCCTCAAAGAGAAAGCCATGTTGCAGGCATTAAACCATTCAGAACAGGACATTCTACTGTCAGGATACACCGTGGTTCTCCAGTGGTTCATTTTAAAACTATTGAAGACTTCTAAGACATGTTTAGGGTCACATCTATTGATAAAGTATGTTCAGAATTAAACCAGAAAATAATTGAACATTACTTATAGCCATTAAAATGAACATTAATAAATCTACTCCATAGAAACATAAGAATTAATCACTATATGGCCTTAAAATCTATGATTCAATTTCCACAAAATAGATAAATGAACACACAAAGAAAGAACCCAGCACTGTTTTACCAAGAGAAGGTAAGTATTCCCTTTATCTACTTCTGTTAACAAGTTGCTTTGCTTGATACATATGAAGTGATCCAGCCTCAGGCTGATAGGTAGTTAGAATAAAGAGAAATAGTTTAATCGCTTTTGAGATGATTGAAGATTTCTTTGTTGAAACATCAGTTCAACTCAATAGGTGATGCCAGTATAGAATCTGAAATCATATCAATGGACTTTTCATACTTTGTTTCATAAACATCCTTGGTCTATCCAAAACGTGCAATGGATCTTTTACTGGTGTGATATGGTGTCATATGTTATATGTCATACATCACTGATCGGGTAAAAAAGCACTGGTTTATTGAGGTAAACAATGATTTTGAGATCAAAATCGTTGACCAGTTCCAGCATACAATATTTTTAATCACATTTATTCATAGGCTCACTGATCTCAGCAAGAAAGTGTTCATGTTTCAGGAAGCTGTGATATTCAAGGTGGCCCGTGCAAGTTTTCTAATATTCTAAATTTGTTTGGAAAGTTTCATCATTGGCACTAACTCTTATCAGTTGCTTTTTGGGGAATAGTAGGCTCTTTCTAGATAACATGGTCACTAAACTGTCAAGTGTGTCAGAAAAACAAAGGCAAGCACAAAGCACCATGGCAATTTATGAAAAATGTGAATATTTCAACTTGTAATTGATAATCTCATAAATACTTTTCTCAGCAGACCTACCCTGTTCCTTATTTTATTGTAAGGAATATTATAAAGCACATTCTTACATAGGGTTAAGATTATAATTATATTACTAAATTTTGCTGTTTAACCAAGGTTGTTTCTCAGTCAAGATTGCTTAAGGTTTTGTTTTGTTTTGTTTTTACTGTGTGTACCAAAAAAGAATTCTGTGTTTATTGCTATTTCTTTAATTCATGCCAAGTTGCCAACCATTTTACCCACCGTGTGGCTTTAAGCATCATTGCAAATGTCAATCAAGAGAAAATGGTAAAGAACAGAAAGTATTATGAAAGTTTGCTTGATCTTGGTGACCCTCTCTGAGATTCCAATGTCTTAAATGGTAAGGAATTGACTTTAAGAACCAAGCGATATCACTAGGTCTACATCAGTCAGCCTCATTCCCCACTCTTTACCCACTGCTGCTCCAGCTGAATGGTGGGTTCTAAAGGGAGGCACCTGAGAATAAATATTTCCAGTTTCCTGACCTTCTCAGCTCCCTTTCTCTGTTCCTGTTAATGAATGTGATATGCTAATCCCCACTAACAGCATTCAGACAGAGCTGGCTCTGCCTTCTATTAGCTTTAATCGTGGTCACATTTACTTCCATGTCATTGCTTCAGTTTTTGCATTTTTCAATTTGGGGATAATTAACAGATTATTTTGAGAATGAACTGAGTTAAATAGTATAAAACGCTCAGAACGCTCTTGAACGGTTGAGCTCTTGGTGAGTGTTATTATTACCATGTTAATATTTTGCTCCTTGTAGTGAAAGAGAGTTGAAGATTAACTAAGAAAACCAGAAAAGAATACTCAATAATGGAATTTTAGTCAGCTGGTAGAGTATTCCATTTTGTTTTAGTTTTTACATTTTGGCTTTTAAAGGAGATAGAAAATTCTGGAAGCAGAATTTTCTGTTTCTAGAAATTCTAAAAATATCCATGTAGTGCTAACTATTCACATTAAATGATTGTTAAAAAGTTCATATTTCAATGGCCTTTTTATTGTACAAAATAATGTTTTTTTTTAATTTAATTTAATTTTATTTGTGAACATACTGTACAGAGGAGTTACAGTTACATGGGCAGGATAATGCGTACATTTCTTACCAAGCATTGCAGCCTCCTCCTTTGTTTATCCTTCACATCCCTTCCCAGCCTCCCCCCTCCCCCCCTAATCCCAATCCTTCTCCTTCCCCCCCCTCCCCCCCCCCCCGCACCAACGTTGTAAAGCTCATTTGTACAAAATAATGTTTTTGTGAAATTTTATACATAAATATAATGTGCTTTGCTCACACTAACTCTCCATTACTCTTTACCCTTTCCACCACCCGATAACCTCCTTCCTTTTCAAGAAATCCCTTTTCTGCCTTCAAGTTCTGTTTTGATTGTTAAACTGTATTTCACATATGAGACAAAATATGATTTTGTCTTTTTGAGTCAGGCTTATTTAGCATATGCTCTCCACTCCCAACTCTTTTCTTGCAGATGACATGATTTCATTCTTCTCTCTAGCTAAGTAATACTCCATTATGTATGGAGACCATATTTTCTTTTTTTAATTTTTTATTGTTATTATAAAGATGATATACAGTGGGATTACAATTACATAAATCAGGTAAAGAGTGCATCCCTTCCTATCTCTCTCCCAGTTTTTCCTTCCCATACCGACCCACAAATTGTATAGTTCATTTTCAACACACTGTACAGTGAGTACCATTACTACATTTGTTCATCCTGTGTCCCTTCATTTCTGTGCCTCCCCTTATACTTCCAAAAATAGAAATGAACATATAGAGCAAAAAGGAAAGAAAACAAAAGCAGCAAAAAGTAAAAAAAAAAAAGAAAAGAAAAGAAAAGAAAACCTCTTGTTTTCATTTCCTGGAATCCACCTCAGTAAAAATTATTCTATATGATCAGATACACATAGGCATTGCACCTTTCTGCTCTCTCCTAAAAAGTATCCTCCTATAGTCTCACTATGTGTGAATGCATAGAGAACCGTATAATCTATGCTGTCCCAATATTTTACATCTAACTTCTGTAAATGAGAAAAAATATGTGCTGTCTGTCTCTCTGAGCTTGGTTTACCTCACTTAATATGATTTGTTCCAGTTCACCCATTTTCCTACACATGACAAAAATATTCTTTCTAATGATTATGAGACAAGACATTGCATATAAGTGCCACATTTTTTTTGATCCACTCATCAATTGTAGGGCATCTAGGCTGGTTCCAGCAATGAATATGGCTGTGCAAGTGTCATTATGGTCTCCTGGCCTGTGATGTTCTGGGTAGATGACCAGGAGTGGTGTGGCTGGGTCATAAGGAAAATCTGTGTTTCGTTTTTTGAGGAACCTCCAGACTGCTGTCCAGAGTGGTAGTATCAGTTTACATTCCCACCAGCAGTGCAGTAGGATTCCTTTTCCCCCATATCCCCACCAACATTTTTTGTTTGAATTCCCAGTGTTGGCCAATCTAACTGGGGTGAGATGGAATCTCAGAGTTGTTTTGATTTTCATTTCCTGTATGGCCTTATGTGTCTCTTTGCCATTGTTTCCTCTTCTGAGAAGTCTCCTCTTAGCTCCCATTTAGTGATTTGTTTTTTAGCTTCAGAAGGGGTTAGTTTCTTGCGCTCCTTGTATATTTTGGATATTAGGCCTTAGTCAGATGTATTGCTGGTATAGTTCTTCTCCCAGTCTGTTGGTTGTCTTTCTAGTTTAGTAACTGTATCCTTTGCTGTGCAAAACCTTTTTAATTTGATGTAATCTCATTTGTCAAGTCTCCTTCCTATTTGTTGTGCCCCTGGGACTCTTTTCAAAAAGATTCTACCTATGCCTATGAGTTCTAGTGTTTCCTCTACTCCTTCATTCAGTAATTTCAGAGTTTCAGGAATGATGTTGAGGTCTTCAATCAACTTTGGGTTGATATTTGTACATGGTAACAAACAGTGATCTACTTTTAGCTTTCTGCATATGGATGCCCAGTTTTCCCAATACCAATTATTGAAGAGGCTATCTTTTTTTTTTCACTGTATATCTTTGCTTCTCTATCAAATATCATATGATTGTAAGTATATGGTTTTATTTCTGAGTCTTCTATTCTGATCTATTGATCTTGAGGTCTATTCTGTGCCAATACAAAGCTCTTGTGTTATTATTATAACTCTATAGTAGAGCTTGAGGTCTTGGATTGTGGTACCACCAGGATTGCTTTTTCGCCTATAGAACTGCTTTGGTTGTTTGAGGTCTTTTGTTGTTCTATATGAATTTTTGGATTGTTTTCTCCATCTCAGTAAAGAACTTCATTGGTATTTTAATAGAGAATACATCAAATTTTTGGCAGTATGGCCATTTTTACAATATTTTCTCTATATTAATATGGAAGGTCTTTCCATTTCCTGATGTCCTCTGATTTCTTTCTTCAATTTTATAACTTTTTGCTTCTTTGGTGAGGTTTATTCCTAGATTTTTTTTCCTTTGAGGTTATTGCAAATTGTGTTGTTTTCCTGATTTCCTTCTCTGTTTTTGCATTATTGGTGTACAGAAAGGCCAGTAATTATTTGTTGGTTTATTTGTTTATTTATTTATTGTCGGTCATGAGGTTTGAACTCTGGGCCTGGGCGCTGTCCCTCAGCTCTTCAGCTCAAGGCTAGCACTCTACCACTTGATCTACTTCTGGTTTTCTGGTGGTTTATTGTAGATAAGAGTTTCACAAACTTTCCTGCCCGGGCTGGCTTTGAACCAGGATTCTTAGATATCAGCTTCCTGAGTAGCTAGGATTACAGGGGTGAGCCACCAGTGCCCAACAGGCTACAGATTTTTATGGGTTGATTTTGTAGCCTGCTACTTTGCCAAAGTTATTGATAAATTCTAGGAAACAGGGATAGAGTCTTGGGGGTCCTTTAAATATAAGATCATGTCATTTGCAAAAAGAGATTGTTTGATGTCTTCTTCCCTATGTGAATCCCTTTAATATCTTTTTCTTGCCTTACTGCTCTGGCTAGGAATTCCAGAACTATATTGAAGAGGAGTAGAGGCCTTGGGCATCCTTGCCTTGTTCCTGATTGTAGGTAAAATGATTTTCATTTTTCACTGTTCAGTATGTTGTTGACTATTGGTCTGTCATATGCAGTCTTTATTATTTCAAGGTATATTCCTTCCATTCCTAGCTTCTCCAGAGCTTTTAACATGAATGGATGTTGGATTTGTTGAAGGCTTTTCTGTATCTATTGAGATGATTGTATAGTTCTTATCCTTGACTCTGTTGATGTGATATATGACATTTATTGATTAACATAATTCCAAACCAGCCTTGAATCCCTCAGATGAAACCTACTTGATCATAATGTATGATATTTTTGGTTACTTGCTGAATTCTGTTGGCTAGTATTTTACTGAAGAGCTTTGCATCTATATTCATCAGAAGATTGGTCTATATATTTCTCTTTATTCATGTCTGGATCCCTACCTGGTTTGGGGATGAGAGTGATGCTGGCTTCATAAAATGAGTTTGGAATTGAACCTTCTTTTTCTATTTCATGGAAAAGTTTGAGGAGCAATGATGTTAGTTCAACTTTAAAAGTCTTATAGAATTCACCCATGAGTCCATCAGGACTGAGGCTTTTCCTTGTTGGAAGACTGCTGATTACTTCTACAATCTCATTGCATGCTATGGCCCTGTTTAAGTAGTTTATAGATTCTTAGTTCAGTTTAGACAGATTGGATGTCTTTAGGAATTTATCTTATTTGAGTATAGTTTTCGAAAGTAGTCCTTCATAATTTTTTTATTTCTTTGATGTTTGTTGTAATGTGTCTGTTGGCATCTGTGATTTTGTTGATCTGAATCTCTTCTTCATCAATTTAACCAGTGGTCTGCCGGTTTTGTTGATTTTTTTTCCCCTAAAGAACTAGCTTCTTGTTTCATTGATTTTCTGTTTTTGGTCTCCAGTAATTTCTGCCCTAATATTTACTATCTCTCTCTGTCCAGTAGTTTTGAGTTTGGTTTGTCCCTGTTTTTCTAGCAGCTTAAGTTATGCTGTTTCTGTTTTCTTTATGTGTGTGCTCACAGCTAAGAACTTGTCTCTCAACACTGTGTTTTCAGCTTCCCAGAGGGTCCAATATGATGTGTTTGCATTCTCATTAAATTGTAAGACATTTCTGATTGCTTCCTTTATTTCTTCAGTGACCTACATGTTACGCAGCAGTGTGTTGATCAGTCTCCATGTGTTTGAATGTTGTAGGCAGTCTGTTTTCTTGTTCGGAACTAGTTGAATTCCATTGTGATCTGTTAGGATGCAAGGAGTTATCTTGATCCTTTTGTATTTATTCAGGATAGTTATATGTCCTAGGATATGGTCACTTTTAGAGATAATGTCCCTTGGGCTGCTTAGAATAATGTGAATTTTGTGTTTGGTGAAATACTTTGTTGATTTCTATTACGTCCATTTGGGTTATGGTGTCATTTAATTAAGAAACTTCTTTGCTGATGTTTATTTGGTTGACCTGTCCTTTGGTGATGACATTTCTCACTATTGTTGTATTAGGATTTGTCAGGTTCTGTAAGTCTAGGAGTTCAATATATTTAAGTGCTCCATTGTTTGGTACATACATATTAACCACTGTGTTCCCCTCTTTGTGGATCATTGTCTTTATTCATCGTAATGACTTTGCTCTTCATATTGGTTTTAATGAGAAATCTATTTTATCAGATGCCAGTATGGCTACTCCAGCCATCTTACAAGATGGAATTGCATGAATGATCTTTTTCCATCCTTTCTCTTGAAATGTGTATTTACCTTTGACTATGAGATGAGGCTTTTGAAGACAACAAATGGTTGGATTTTGTTTTTTGATCCAATCTGCTGCTCTATGTCTTTTGGTTAAGGAATTCAGCCCAATTTAACGTTACTATGGAGAAATATGCCATGTTTCCTGAAATTTTGTTGTTTTCATGCAGTGAGCTTATTTCCTCTTTTTGTGTTTATTGTCTTCTAATGATTTTTATTCCATGATAAGTTTCCTTGACTTTGACTGTTTTCTTCAGATTGTATGCTTCCCTTTAGTATACTTTGTAGTGCTTGTTTCGTGTTCATGAATTCCTTTATCTTTTGTTTGTTATGAACGCTTTCAATTTCACCATGAATTGTGGATCTTAGCTTCACTGGGTTTAGTAGTTTTTGTGCTGGCAATTGTTGATTATTCCAAACTTAGATTATAATACTCCAGGTTCTCCTTGCATTCAGAGTTGGTGTTAATAAATCTGTAGTAATTTTATTCTCCTTTCCATTGTAATAAAGTTCCCTCTTTAATTTGGCTACATTAATTTTTTTTTGTTTCTTAAGTCCAAACATTCACTATATTGTTTAGAGGTATTTCTTCTCAAATTCTGTCTGCTAGGAGTCCTGTATGCTTCTGTCACATGGGTGAGATTCTTACTCTTGAGTTGAGGAAAATTTTCTTTTATTACTTTTGCTAAATGGATTTCAGTGCCTTTGGTTTTGAATTCTATCTCAACTATGTGCAAATTTTACCTTTAGCTGAATCTGTCAACTCTTGAATTTCCCTTTGGTATGTTCTGAGTTTTTTTTTCCCATGCCTTTGATTTTTTTTGTTCTAATTCCTCTACTTTATCTTCAATTCCTGATACCCATTTTTTCTACTTTACTTGTCTGTTCCTTTGCTTTCAATAGTGTTTTGCAATAAGGAGATAGAACCATTTCTTGCCTCCTAGCTCTTTATTGATGTCAGTTCTCAGGATATTGATTTCATCTTTCATTTCTGTCATTGAGGTGTGTAATGTTTCTATCTTTTTATCCATGTTTTGCACTTTCTTGGTCCTTTTCTCCTTGAATTCTTCTATTTTTGTTTGGCTCTGCCCTTTTATGTCAACAGCCAGTTCTCTCATCATTGCTTTAACAATCCCATTGTTCTTTGTTCTCACTACAATCCTTCCCTGAGTTGTAGTTGGTTTTTGAGAGTGGCAAGTTGTCTTGCTTGCTCATATATTTTGTGACCTTTTGCTCTGATTTATGCATTTGGGTTCTGGGTTTGTAGAGGTTAAGATTAGGTATGAGGTTCAATGACAATGGGCTGTGGTTCCTGGCTTTCTTGTGGGTACTGCGTAGTTGATGTCCCCCAGAGAGGTGTGGACAGGATTTTGAGTACAATTCAGTGTTGTCTCCAGCCCTGGTGTGTCTGAAAGCATTGTACAGAGGGACACAAATAAGCCTTTTTGTCTGTTAGCCATGAGCCCCAACACTGTGAGCTTTTGTTCGGGTCCCATGCCAAGATGTTTAGGCAGATTTCTGGTGTCAGATGGGGGTAGACATACACCTCCTAGTGCTGCAGATAAGGGCCTCTTGCAAGTTAAAGCACTAATGGGATTTTGTGGTTGGCTAGGTGCAGACCCTTGGCACTATGGGTAGGAGTGTCCATGTTTGGATACCCCAGCTGGCTTTTGCAGGTGTTTGGTCTGGGGGAAATTGTCAATGCTGTGGGTGGCAACTTCTTGTGTAAGAGGGGCACACATAGCCAGAGGCTGAATCCTATTTTGCCTAGTGTGAGCTGAAACTGATGCTGATCACTTGTCCCTTGTCTGAAACTCCCCCAAAGCACAAATTCCTGACACACACTGAAGGAGTTTAAATCTTTATTTTGCTGGTGGCAGGCTGATATCTATGTGGTCTCTGGGTTCTGAGCTCAGAATTCTGTCCTTTGTTCATGCTCTCTCCCCCACCTATGTCCTGTGCCTGGTTCTGAGCCAGGAGTTGAATTCCTTCCTAGCCCTTTTCACTGGCCACCTGGGGGTTTTGAGTAGGTGACTCTCAGTGTTTGGTGGTCACTTGGTCTTCTTTCTACGTTTCTCCTGTGAAGTTGTTTCTCTGTTGTGCTTCAGCTTCTTTCTTGCTAAGAGGGCTGTTCCAAGCAGAGATCTAAGTTGGGTGAAGATCACTCATGAGTACAGGGCTGGTCAGAGATTTGTGCAGAGCTGAGGGCTGTTCCCTCAAACCTTTGATGTGACCCCAAACCATGTTTTCTTGATCCATTAATCTGTTGGTAGATACCTACACTAAGTATATAACTCGATTATCATGAATTGTGCCACTATATACATGGTTATTTCTACTGTAGGCTGATTTAGATTCCTTCAGGTATAAGCCAAGGAATGCTATGTTTTTTATTCTATTTTCAGTTTTGGGGTTTTGTTTGTTTGTTTTTGTTTTGTTTCTTGAGGAACTTCAATACTGATTTTTCATAGTGTCTGGACTAAGTTATATCTCACCAATAATATATAGGGGTTTTTTCTCCAATCCCCAATTCTATCTTTGCAAGCATTTGTTTGTTTGTTTGTTTGTTTGTTTTATGACAGCCATTGCCTGAGTTGAGATAGAATCTCCGCATCATTTGATTTGAATTTCCCTTAAACAAGGCTCCTTCTTGATGGTCAGCACTTTTTCCAACCCAAACCAGTTCATGATTTCTCTGACTATGACTTCATTTGCATTTTGTATTCTACCAATATCCTCACAGCAATTGATATGCGATCAAGCATGTAAACTCTGTACCCTTAAGAGAAACAAATATATCATTTGCAAGGGAATAACTTGGAAAGAAGAATTTCTCTAACAGCACTATTGCATGCATTTTTCTGACCAAACCAAACAAAACAACAATAAAAACCAAGAATAATGTGGCTCCTGGCTATAGCTCCCAGCAGCACATACAGTGAGGATGCTGTCGCGCGCGCTCTCTCTCTCTCTCTCTCTAGCTCCTTTGAGTACTAAAATAGCAGCCACTCATGGCATAAGAAGCATAAAGGTTTATAAAATGATTTTCCCACAGAAAGAAGTACAGGTTATATTGCCTGTACTCATAGGAGGTTTTGCACTGTCAGAGAATTCCTTGCACAATTATGCTTGGAGAACTCTTTTGTAGGTTTTTGTTTATAAAAACCTGTTTCTATTTGAAAATACGGGCTATCTACAAGTGTCACCCTGAAGAATCGGGCCTACTCTACTATTTTGTTACATTTTAAAGGATAGAAAAACATTAGGCAGTTACACTATTAAGTCACCTCAATGGGGCTGCCACTTGCAATGTTATTACTCACGATTCTACTTAGTTCAATTATACACCTCTACACAGAGGAAGACAGATGGAGGTCATTCGAGGGCTGTAAACTACAAGGCCTCGAATGCAGAACTATCTTCTTACACTGATTTACGTCTTGTCCTCCAGTGTTCTCCAGCAGGAGCTTGGGTTGAAATACAGGAGCCATGATCAAAAAGGCTTTTTCTTGACGAGCACTGATGATTATTACCTTAATTAAATGACACAAGACTTTGGTATCAACGCAAGAATCAAACTTAGGGGAAGTGGAAATTGTTGATTAGAAAATCCTTTGGGGAGCAAAGAGTCTCTTACACCTCCTCTAAGTGGTGACTGGATGGTGTGTATGGCTCCAAGGAAAAGATATTGGGTAACTGCGAAAAGCATTTGGCTTATAGCATAAATAAAAGTACTGTCATATTGTCCCAATTTAACTCACATATAGCATTTAAGGTGAGATAGGTAAAGTGTGCTAAAAGAAGTTCATCACACAAGGAAAACAATGAAATATTCATGCAATGAAGCTTGCTTAAATGTTTTAGGTTAATTTTTTTTACTGCCTATTGTTGCTGCTGTGCTGCAGCTTTTATATTCTGAGCTTAGCTTCTGTAAATTCTTCTTTAGAGTCACTTTAGAAGGTTGTTACCACTAGAAACTAAGAAAGACATTCAAGCCAAGTAAAATTAGTAGCTCACTTCTGTGATCCTAGCTCTGTGATCCTAACTATGATCTGAGGATCATAGTTTGAAGCTACCTCAGGCAAGGAAGTTTGTGAGACTCTATCTCCAATTAACAAGCAAAAAGCCAGAATGGAGCTATAGCTCAAGTGACAGAGGGCCAGCTTTGAGCAAAAAAGCTAGGGGACAGTACCCAGGCCCTGAGCATAAGCCCCAGTACTGACAGAGGAAGAAAATGAGAAAGGAGGATGACAACCACGAAGTGGAGAGAGGAGATGAAGAGGAAGGGGAGGAGGAGGGGGAGGAGGAGGAGGAGAAAGAGAAGGAGGAAGAGGAGGAGGAGGAGGAGAAAGAGAAGGAGGAAGAGGAGGAGGAGGAGGAGAAAGAGAAGGAGGAAGAGGAGGAGGAGGAGGAGGAGGAGGAGGAGGAGGAGGAGGAGGAGGAGGAGGAGGAGGAGGAGGAAAGAAGAACAAAGAAAGAAGGGTTTGAAAAATAAAGATACTGTTTGATCTTTTTTCACCTATCTCAAGTTGATTGAATAGAATAAATATGATGCTGCAAAAGTCCACAAGACTCTATTTCCAAAATTCTGGGCTGGAGGCATGACTCAGATGATAGTATGCCAATCATGAATTGAAAAAAATGACGTCATTAAACCTTGAATTCAAGCTCCAGTACAAGCACAAAAGAAAAAGAAAAAAAGAATATAGTTTTCACTGTTCCCAAATTTATCCTAATATATCACCAGGTGCCAAATTACCTTGGTCTTTAACTTATACATGGCTTCATTGGATGCATATATACAACTCCAAGTGTTTCATAAAAGTTCACTTTGCAGTTACAGGCTATAAAGAATTTTATTTCAACAAATACATTTTCATTTGCAAAGAAAGAGTTATTTGAGGAGCTGGTTTGTGACCAGCATAGAATCAATCCAACTTTCTTCTCAAGAGGGAGTAATAACTGAATTTAAGTCCAATGCCAGGTCTTCTGTGGCATATTTTCTCTATGTAAGTTATTCTTAAATATTCTTATATATTTTATGAGATGGTATTTAAGAATTACTTGTACCCCAAACAGCCTTGAAAACAGTAGAGTTCTGAAACATTTCGTCAACATTTAAAGTTATCTCAGATATGCTGCTGGACTGAAGAAACTATTCTTAAGGGCTAACAATTTATGGCCATTTATTGGTGCATTATAAAACAGTCAAGGCTGAGGCTTCTTAGCCTTGAGATTTAATTCGGTTTGTGGAATTCTATATGTAGAAACAAACATAGGAAAATGTTCATATTCTATTTAATGGAGTTTTACGTATAAAGTCGTACTTACTGCTATGTAATGAAATTGATTGGTTATAGTTTTAACATCACCGTGTGTTCCTCATTGTGAGAGTTCCTGAGTGTATTGCATTATTTACCACATCTCCTCAAGAGATAAACTTCAGCTGTACATACCAATCTTACAGACAGCTCTGAGTATCTCTTGCCTGGAGCTCATTAACCTGCTTCCTGTTTATCTCTGGACCCACCCCTAAAGTCCTCCAGGAAAAGTCTTCTCTGACTACTCCTCGCTTGCAATCACATTCACATGTTTATTTCTATTTTCTTCTGGGCCATCATTATCATTTGTAATATTTGGATTTATTTGTGTTTATGGTCTGTCTCTGCAAGGGTAGAAATCTTGTGGGTTTTTTTTTTCTCACTGGCAAATCTCTAGCCACTAGAATGGCATTCAGACAAAATGTATTGGCTGAAATGAATGAATAAATGGCTGAAAATACCTTCAGATTATTAAGAAGATGAATACTACTGGAGAATTAAAAATACTGAGCATTCTTTAAGACTGACATTAAACCCATCCATGAGTAATGGTTACATATTTACAAGTTGTAAACAATTAATTTAGAGAAAATGTATGTCATTTTATGTAAAAAAAAACAACATATTTACACCTAAGTTATTTATGTTCTACATAATTTGGAGAAATATGTAAGCAATGATTATTCTTCAAGAAGGCATTAAATACAAATTTTCTTCATGTATTACAGTTATCTTTCTTTCTATTACATTTCAAGTTTTTATGGTAAATATTTATTCAACTAATAGATATTTATTATCCACTACATCTCAAAGACTACTCTTGATTACTAGGCAGTATATTAATGAGTAAATCAAAGCCTCTACCATCACAGACATTCATTCTAAGTTATATGAATACAGATTTGATGAAGAGAAATGCAGTGGAATTGAATAGGATTTCAGAGGCATGGCTGTTGTTTTGGATAGGGCAGTTAGCTAGCACCTCTTTGATGAGGTGGATTTTGATTTAAAAAAAAGACTTAACATCTGATGCATCTATGAGGAGAGCCTTGGTTTTGCTGGAGTAACCAACTACCACAAGCCTCCCTGACTTAAAACACCAAAGGATACATTGTTCTCATCCACACTGAGGTCCAGCAGGGGTGGGTGAGGATTCCACAGTCATCGTGCATTGATGCACCCTGTTATGGCTGAACTCACCATTTCAGGACAGCGCCATCTGGAACATGTGACTTTTCTGATCACGACAAGGAAACAGAGTTGGGGAACAACTAAACTCTTCACTAAGAGGTGACATTCTCCTCCTGTTCTCTGCCTGGTGTAAAATGCAACCAGATAACGGTGATGATTTGTGGTGTTTCCTCTGAAGAGTAAGGCATATCAATATAGCAGAATCTAGGGGGAGAGTAAGTAAAGTTTGGAAGAAAAACCCGACTTCTTTGGATGCAATGGTGTAAGTTAAGAGGGAAGGGAAGATTCAATAGAAGATGGAACCAATGTCTGACCATGTGGATACCTGCCATCTACCAATATCATCTCAAAACTACTCAGGAGATTTAAGCCAGGGAGTGACATGATGTGATTTGTTATAATTCTTGTTCATATAAAAGACAATAACACAGAAATAGTTATAATGAACCAAAATATGGTAAATTACCAAAGTGAAGAGATATGTAAGGAAAAGACTTCCTAATCAATTAAATAAACAGAAAGTGATTTAAATAGTTTTAAGACACAAGCAGTTCTATGGGAGGAGTGGCTTAAGTTGTAGAGCTGAATACCCTGAGTTTAGTTTGCTAAGTACATACTTACATATACATACATGCTACATACATACACACACACATACACACACCTATATACCTTCATCGAACTAAAAAAAAATTGGGGTACAATGAAGAAAACAATTATCAAAATCAAAAGATCTACATAATGAAAGAAACACTTTATTAGTTATGCATCTAAAATATATAAAGCACTCAAAAATTTAACTCCCAAATAGCAAACAGTTGATAAATATGAAAATAAAATGAAGAACTAGTTCTTAAAAGAAGTACATATAGCAAATATAGTGAATAAATTCATTACAGAATGTCTAACATATTGAGATGCAGAAGAAATGGAAATTGTAATTGTAATGGGCATTGTAATTCCATCTAACCTGGATCAGAATGGTAATACTAAAACATAAAAGTCTAGTAAGATGGGTCAGGGGGAAGATAGAGGAGCAGAGAAGAAAGTTATTAAGTAAAGAATGCCAGGCCCAGAAAGACAAAAGATGCATGGTTTCACTTATAATGTAGAAGTTAACTTTAGGTTATGTGCTTCTGGGTAAATACATTAGGTAGTATACAAGTATATGCAAATTTATTAACTGAAATATGATAGATTCTAGGGAGAACTCAAATAGTTTAATTCCTTAGAAAGGCAAAATCAAAATTCAGCAAAATAAAACAGGAAGAGAGTGGGGTACAGTCAAGAAGAAAAAGGTAGATAAATGAAGAGTAGAAGAAGGGGAGAATGAAGTCAAGAATCTTATGTGTATCCTACAAAATGAAGAAACATAAAGGAAGGGGTGGGTAAGAGAGGTATAGGTGAGAATGTTGAAAGGGGAGACATTGATCAAGATATCTTATATTCATAAACTGCTTTGTTAAATGGCAATTCTTCTGTATAACTACTTAAAGATAATAATAATAATAAAAGTTGTGAGTGGTGGCAATCTCCGACTAAAGATGTTGAGAACATGTTCCTGCTATGTGGGGAACTGGAAATCCTTTGGTAAGCTCTTTGCCATTTTAACAGAGCTCTTACAAAATTGGAAACATCCTTTGTATATTTGCTATGTCCATTAGTTCCTACAGTAAATTAAATCTCAGTTTCTTGAGACTCACATTACTAGGCATCCTGCCCTACTAGTAGACCTTCAAATCTGCCTAAGTCTATTCCTGAAATAATTAAGTGAGCTTGTAAAGGGCAGATTTTGCTGTCGGAATATAAATTTCCCCAAATGGAAGGAATCAGACATACTTTGGACATTACAGGATATATATATATATATATATATATATATATATATATATATATATACATATACGATGTATAAAAGTTAAAAATGAGAAGTTCAGAATTTTAAACCTGTAAGAAAGAATTCAACCTGTTCTGAAATGTGATTCCCTAGCCTCTTTCTTTGGTTCTATCATCTGCTATTCTCAGCAAACAAGATAGTTCCACCTTTCCTTCTCTACCTCTATAGCCAAGTCATCACTGAATCCTGTAAATATTAATGCTCATGACAGCTTCTTCCTTCTCGTTCCTCCTTCTTCTGCTCTAAGACTTCAATGATATCATTTCTTTCCAGATTCATAATTTTGCTTCTTAACTTACACCTGACTTCTATGGTTGTTTAATTCAATCTAATATCTAGGCTTACACCTGACTTCTATTGTTGTTTAATTCAATCTAATATCTAGGCTTACACCTGACTTCTATTGTTGTTTAATTCAATCTAATATCTAGGCAGTGGAAAAGAGCAAGTTCCCTTACCCAATAAAATCTGAGAATTTTCAATGAACTCTTGTTGTTTTCAGAAAAAAATCAAACACTGAGTCCATTAATAAACATAGCCCCTATTTATGTTTTCTCCATTGTCAACAGACTTTCTTCTTCCACTGAAGAATTCCAGCCACATCGTTCTTTCAGTCAAATGTGTGAAGTTCTTTCTCACTTTAAAATCCTCCACTTCAACCCTTTTCTAGGTGTAGTGCCCAATCTCTTCTCTCTTTTAGTATCTCTCAAATTTTCTTTCTCTCTCATCTTCAAGTTAGAGGGGAAAAAAAGACTCTAAAGTACCAAAATTTCAAATGTTTTTGAAATGTTATTGTGGTACGAAGTGTTTTCAGTTTTGAGATATGTTCCAAAGATGCTTAAAAATATGTTTTTCCATCTTAAAATTTTAGCTAGTGGATCTAAAAGCAGTATATATAGCAAATCAAATCATGATGGAATATGCAACACATTGAGATGTAAAAGAAATGGAAATCAAAATGGCATTGTAATCCCATCTAACCTGGGTCAGAATGGTAATAATAAAACATAGAAGTCTAGTAAGATGGGTCTGTGGAAGATAAAGGAGCAGAGGGAAAGTTATTAAGTAAAGCAAGTCAGGCCCAGAAAGACAAAGGATGCATGATTTCACTTATTTGTAGAAGTTAGATTTAGGTTATGTACTTATAGGTAAATACCTTGGGTAGTATACAAGTATATACAAATTTATTGACTTAAATACGATAGATTCAAGGGAGAACTCAAAATAGTGTGATTCCTTAGAAAGGCAAAATCAAAATTCAGCAAAATAAAACACCAGGAAGCAAGTATTTCAAATAATGGGGTGGGGTCAAGGAGAAAAGGACAGATAAATGAGGAGTAGAAGAGGGGGGAAATGCAGTCAATATCTGGAAGTCAACTTTCCTGTGTCTCTTCAAGGTATGAGGCTTAAAAGAAAGAGTAGTTAAGATGAGGATATGAGGGGGAATACTCTGGAAATTACTGAATCTTAAACCTCTAGAAGAAAGAAGAGAGAAAAAATTAAATTGGGGCTGGAATAAAGACCCCACCCCCAAGAATATTTTTTTTCCGTGCCTGTTGTTATTGTTTTATTTTTTAAGTTTTGTTTTTGGTTTTCTCTTCTTCCTTCTCTACTTCCCTCCTGGCAAAATTCACACACATAAAGCACCTATAGGACAGTGCAAATGCATAGAGAACCGGAAGCCTTTCTTAGGGAAGAGGCAGAATTAAGTGGCATTTATATCACCCTGCCTGGGGCTAGACAGGCAAGGCAAGGCACCCCTGTGGGCAGCAATCAGCAACCCACCCTAAAAAGACATCTGAATGCACAACTCTACAAGAGGAACCCAGCTAAATTACTGGTGAAAAGAACCATTTGCTTATCTACTTGGTGTGTCAACGCAACTGGCAACTGAGTGGCAGAATTCCCCTCCCTCCACCCCAATCAGAGCAGAGGACAAGCACTGATAAACTTTTCTATTATCTACGACATCCCTGGCAGTCCCACTCACACCAAATCCAGTGAGTTGAGTGTGCAGACTCAGGAGACAACTTCAGTTGCCCTTGACAAGCTGTAGCTCTTGGCCAACTCTTACACATGCCAGCAAAAGTCTGTGGCTGGAAACAATCAGTCCTACTTTGGCACTTCTCCATAATTTAGTGTACTTTAAGACCACTTAGCACAACCCAGTGAGAGTGCACTGCCCCACAAGAGAAATCTTGTATCAGAGTGAAGTTCCACACAGGTGACTGGCAGGAACAGAGCAATAGGGACTGTTCCTCACCCTACCAAAGTAGAAGTGGTACAGTGGAGACACAATGCTAGGAACGTCCCCATGCTTACATTATCCTCGGGACACTGCCAAGAACTCACAGCATAATCTCAGAAGGAAAAGGGATAGGTTTCAAAAGAGCATGCTTTCTCCCACATGCTGGCCTATACCTGGTCATACCAGGTGCTGGAGTGGAAACTGAAGTTGAGGAGATGAAGAATAGTGAGAAACTGTCTCCAAAAGTAGATGAAATAAAAAAAAGCAGGCTTTGAAGACAGTGTAGACATAGCAGAAAAATAGAAGAAAATTCAGGGGGATGGAGGTGGGGAAAGATCAAAGATAGATGCAAGAACTTCAGGACACTACTAAAAAAGACCTAACATGTGAATCATGGGCATGGATAAAAGTGAGGATGTGACAGGCATGAGAGACATTCAACGGAACAATAACAGAAATATCATATCTTAAAAAACAAAAGCCAGGAGGCTTTTAGAACACAATACAGACCAAATTAGAAAAGAACCCTCCACAACAAACTATAATTTAAAAAATACCAGAATAAAAGGAAATAATACTGCATCTAAGCAAAATCAAGGATGAGTCATATAATCACCTCAATTGATGCAGATTTAAATTCCAAGTTTCTACCTCAACTAGAGCTAAGTTAATATAGGCAAAAATACTAACCTGCTCCCCTAGGTCAAAAACCCCTGGGTCCCACCAGCATATTCATTCCCAAGAAGTGCAATATATGGATCCACACTTTCTAATCATTCTGGCGTTTAGTTCTCTGCTCTTTTCCTTTCTCTTTCCTTGTAAACTCATATGCTGTGGTATATTCCCATAGTACTTTGAGCCCTAAAAATAAAAGTGAGAAAAAGCACAATGAGTTAATACAAAATATTTCCAACTATATATTAACAAATTGAAGAATAAGGTCTGAAACAAAATATGGACTATGTTTCATGTAAGAAAGAAGAGAGAATAAAATATATGGACATTGTATATACATGCGGGCAGTTATTTCTGCAGGAAAAAAATTTAAGAAGGACAATTTGGATTCTAATTGAAAATGCTTTAAACTAAATGGACAGTCACTGGAAGCAATGGAATGGTGAGCAATTCGAGTGACGCAGCTCCAGTGTGTATTTTTACAGTTTTGACCTTTGCAATATGCAAATGTTTTTATATGTTCAAAAATCATAGAAAATAGGAAAAGATAAAAGAGCCAACTCATTTTCTGGTGTGCTAAACAAACCTTTAGAGGTAAATCAGCAGTGTGACTAATAATTTAGCAATTGCTGTCAGTCACTACATATAAGAGAGCATGAGGAAAGAGCCAACACTAAAATGTTAGACATGCAGAAACAAAGGAATCTAAGTGCATGTGAAACTGATAACATAACCTCACACACAAAATGATGAACTCAAATGATTTTTGCACACACTAATCAAATCACATATTCTTAGTTGGTTTTAGTCTAAGATTAAAAGGAAATGAACCTCCACCTCCCCAGTACTTCAGACTTGCTTTTGAATAATAGTATTGATGAGGGTAGTAAAAATGAAACAATTTTGCATGTACTATCAGAAAAAGCAAAATAGTAGTTGTATTGCTGTTGATAGCAATTTGATATTCTAGTCATGGGAGAAGATAGATTTTCTAATAAGGCAAGAAAGACTCTGATAAGACTTGGTCTTAGGTTGTGTCACTGGTAGTTCCTTACTCTCTATACTGAGAGTTTGAAGAAGTAATGATGCCTAATAGTAACAGCTTATTGAGTCCAGATCTTGCTTTCTAAATGCCTTTCGACCACTATGTCCTGTGCTTTTGAAATAAACAAAACCCTGCGTGTACAATGATAATGCACCACGAGAGTATACATCAAGCACACTAACAGACTGGAAGAGAATACCTTCATACAGTTTGCCTTGTTACAATGGCCAGGCACTGCATTTGAACTTCAAAAATTGGAGTAAATAGGGCTGGGAAGGTGGCTCAGTGGTAGAGCGCTTGCCTTGCATGCATGAGGCCCTGGGTTCGATTCCTCAGCACCACATAAGCAAAAAGAAAAAAGCCGGAAGTGGCTCTGTGGCTCAAGTGGTAGAGCGCTAGCCTTGAGCTGAAGAACTGAAGGACAGCACCTAGGCCCAGAGTTCAGGCCCCACAACTGGACCCCCCAAAAAAAAATTGGAGTAAATAAAAATATGTACCAAGTTAAAATAGAATCATATATGTATATACATTAATTGTTATTATGAAGGCAATATACAGAGGGGTTGGTTACCATTTCATAAGCCAGGTAATGAGTACATTTCTTTCTGGACAATGTTATCCCTATTTTTGCTCTCTTCCACTTCATGTATATATTTTTTCAGGTGCCATCTATAGGAAGAAAGTAAAATAAAACCTGTTCTAGCTTTTACTTTCATTTTATAGCTTGTAATTCAAACCCAAACTTGAAATATATGTATTTTCATGAGCTATGTCATACCTAGCATATAGGAGCATTTTATCCTGCCCTACCTTCTCTATTCTTACCTTCTTGAAATTATAAATCACAGCAGCATAGTATGTATCTCTGTGTCTTTTTCTCACATATGTAGAATCCTGTTTTATAGTGTTTGATGGGGGATCCCAATTGGTGTCTTCTATAAGAATGTTGTGCTAGCAGCATTTATAAATAATTCTTACTTTAATTATAATTTTGTATGGTATTGGTGATCAGGGATCAAACCCAGGACTTGGTACATCCTAAGCAAGTGCTCTACAACTGTGATAAATTCTAGCCCTGTAATTACATTTTAAATACATTAATTTCTGGGCTTATTTCCCAATGATCATCCATCCCACTATCGAGAAAGCCCTCAATAACACTCTGCTAGTTGCAGAGTATTGCACATAGGGCTGTCTGGCTCTGTCCTGCTCCTCAAGTAGCAGGGGTGTGGCTAGATCTAAAGGTTCACCTTACAGGATGTCTGCCACACTTCCTATATTATAATCATTTATTTAGTTTATGCTTCTTTATTTAAGATTTCATTATTGTACTAATGTTGCAGACATACTGAATAGACAAGAGGGAAACCCAATAACTGTGATCAAGTCTGTGCTAAAATATTTCCAACTCTGCACCATCACAGACAATTTCTATGACATTCATGTCTCAGGCTTCATGTGGGTAAAATGACAATATTTACTTCATGGAATTGTTAACATCAAATGTCATTAACAAGTTCAAAGCACTTGACAGTAGGACGTGGAAACTGGATTGTTGGCTCAGACCTGTAATTAATCTTAGCTACTCTGAGTATAGCAATCTGGAAATCATGGTTCAAGACCAACCTGGAAAAATTGTTCATGAGATCCACAAAGCTCTGAGTGGTGGTACACATCCCACTTATGTGGGAAGGGTAAATATGAGGAACAAAGTACAGGCCCTCCTAGGCATAAATGCTAGACAATTTTTGAAAAATAATGAAAGCCAAAAGGGATAAGAGTTTGGCTCAAGTGGTAGAGCATCTGCCTAGCAATCATAAGGCCCTGAGTTTAAACTCCATTACAGAGTTCTTCCCAAAATAACAGAACTTGACGTATATTAACTACTCACAGATCTTAGTAAATATTATACATTAAATTTAAGAGGAAGCTGGTCATCATATTTTAAAATAAGAATAAATAAAGCTCTAGCAAATTCTTACTATACTCCAGAAAATAGTTTTATGTACCTCTTGTGGGCTGCCAAGTCAACTTTGAAAACTACTGCATAGAGTACCATACAGGTTATAGAATCCTGACAAAAATGCTACTCGGAGGAAAAGAGACAGTCATTTACATGAAGACACAGAATGCTAAAGATGGAAAATGGCTTTTGAACTATTTCCCCTCCTTTCTCATGCTACAGAGGAGGAACTGGTGATCCACAGAGGTGGTTAAAGGCTGAACCAGAGACAATATGACTCCAGTGTACTTGGAAAACACAGAAGTAAGAAGCTTAAAAATGGAATGAGACAAAAGGTACCTTGGAATAATACAACCTATGTACAATTCAACACCGTTTTTATGTTCTAGGGTAGTCCTGGAAATATTTGATCACTTTTGGTGATTACCATTTTAGACACACTGATTTCTTTCCCACTGTATGTGTGTACACACACATACACACACACACACACACACACACATATACACAGTCCTTCCTAGAAAACCCCCAAAAGCATTTGTACTGGTAGGTATAGAACATTTATTGGGGATACTCCCCAGAATAGAGAATAATTAAATACTACTTAATCATAGTGAGATGATGGATAATGCACTAATATTATGCAAGCCCAATGGGCATTGTCAAATGATTGGACTCCCTATTTAGGGTCCTACATAATTATCCTCCTTATCATGGCAGAAGCTTTGGTGTCTTTTGTTAATCAGTATCAATCCAAACCACTGTGGGACAGTCAGCCAATCAAACTGCTCAATTACCGTGGTTGAATGGGCTTGACCTCATGAATATGAATAGAACTGGCACACAATAGAGTAGTACTTTTAATGACAATGGAACTGCCATAAGGGATGAAAGAAAGTGTGGCTTAAAAAAATAATTAAAATTGAAATGAGAAAAATCATAATTAGCTGTGAGGATTACAGATATTTGTTAAAAATGTTTCTCACTTGCCTTTTGGACAAAGAGCCAGAAAGAATCATTTTTATACTTCATTTCCTCTACATACAGGTGTCCCAATTGCTGACAGCTGGACCTCTCTTACATTTAAATAATATAAAGATCCATGTAAATATTTGGAAAACAGAATCAAAAGGATGAGAGTTCAGACAGGCTCTTATACTGTCATGAGGCTTAACTGAAGACAAGTAAAACTTGAAAGGTGACCAATCAATATGTCATGGTTCAAAGGCAGAACAAAGTGAAGGGCGTCAGTCAAAACCTTCAAACACCATGATGCTAAGCAGCAGCGTAATGGAAGAGACTGTGTAAAATGTGTAAGATTTACTTTCTTAGTCCTTTCTCCCACATTGACACCTTCCATAAAGTGCTATGTGTTTACTTTACAAAACCAAATGAAATAGAGCACCATGCTATAAAGTAGAATCAATGAGAAAGATAAAAGTAAAAGAATACAAGAGGTAGGTCATCAGTGAAGACAAAGATGGCGTCAAAGCACTAACATGGATACCAGGAAATTTTACCTTAAGGGAGTTGTTAGTATTCAAATTCACTGAGAGAATCCCTGAAAAGTTCAAGGATTGCATCAGGAAGCAAAATCATCATGAAAATACTCACTAATGAATGTCAACTCAGTGAAATTGCCCTCTCCCTAAACCTTAGACTCTGTCTTCACCCTGCCTGCTGCTTTATCTATCTTTCTCTCCCTGGCAATGAGAAAGAGTACAAGACAAACAGTGCATTGCCTGGTGAAGCTGGGCGTCCTGATAAAGATGCAGGGCTTCAGGAAGCAGATGAAAGTTGGATGGAATGACTACTTGAATCACAATCCAGTGGCATATAGGGATCTGACAGAAGCAGGGTGGTTAACAACTAAATAAGGAAAGATGGATGAGGAGGACCCCACTGGAGCATGCTTCAAAAGGGAAGGATTTGAATATCAAAGGATTGAGAAAAGCCCTTGGGACAATCCATGGAACTCTTGAATATTTCTGCAAAAATGACCTTCTGCATTTTACTAGGAGAGTCAAAATGTGAAAGATGTCTTACTAAGCTACCGAATAACTTTATCAGTAAAACCAACTAAATAATTAACACAGTTTGGTTTTTAACTTTGCCACCTGAATGCACAGTTTCTAAATATGTTAGAAGAGGCATGCTTGTCATCTTACTCTGGCCTTATAAAATTTCTACAATACATTCTCTCAACCATCTTACACAGTCACCATCATCATTTACTAAAAAAGTTTTAGTCTCTGATTTTTCATTCATTTCAGCATTAATTATCACTAATAGTAATAGGCTGATGAGAATGATATCCTGCTTTTCAGTAGCAAAATCCAAGAGTAAAACATGATCAGTTACATGACTCATTGTGCCTCTGAAATTAAATAGCAACCCAGTGATTTAAGAGCCAGCACACGTGCTCTTACCCCAGGCCTGACCACGATGTTCACGATGCCCATCTCCTACCCAACAATTAGGTAAACAATTTTTCTATACAAGACTCGTGTGATAATCTAGTTGAATTTTTTTTAAAAAATGAATGTTTCATAGAATGTACTCCAGAGTTCCTAGTTCAGAAAGCTTCTCTGAAAAAAAGGGAAGGGGAAAGATCAGGGAAAAGGGTCCACTGTCAACAGAAAAAAAAAAACTTGATGGTAATTTTGGAGGTAAATGCCCAGTGCCCTTTCTATTAAGAGTTCAAGTAAATCAGTGCAATATTTAGGTCAAGAGCTCAACCTCTGGAGCCTGAGTTTGATTTTAGTCCTTTCATTTCCTAGCAATGAAACCTAGGCACAAGTTCTCATTATCACAGGATCCTTGTCTATAAATGGAAACAGCAACAGCCACAACAACAACCATAATGCCTTTCTTCTTCACAGACTCTGATGATCATTTAGTTAGCTGTGTAAGTATCAGCTATAGTGTAAATTAAACCTATGTAAGAGCCAGATAACTGTTAAACTTGCTTTTATGCTGTGTTTGGCCACACCGACTCCCTATTTTCCTGATGACCTTTATTAGAATATTGGAAATAAGCTAAGTGGAAACTAGGACTGTCATTTTTAAGTGGATGTGTCTATCACACATCACACTTCCAAAACTCTACCTTCAGATGAGTAAACTGGCCCCATGATCTGGCTTGGACAGGTGTTTGTGGACTTAACAAATTTCTCTGAGATAATCCTGTCTGATATAGAGCAGTAGTTTTCAAGCTATATCTCTTACATCAGGAGTTGCATCAATTGAGTCTTCCTAGGAATGCAAATCCTTAGTCTTCACTGAGAACATATAGGTTAGAAACTCTACAGGGAGCCATCAATCCCCTCTAGTGATTCTGTTTGGGAACTGACATAAGATATGTATGGAAACAAATGTTTCTCAGTAGTTACTCCACAAATTTAATGTCTCTGCTGAGTGACAGATGCAATAGCTATAGAGTAGAGCCTAAAATTATCCCTTTGAAAAGAAGAAAATCAGATTTTTTTCCAGATGCACCCAGAGCATAACACTTCAGACATCAACTGAACTTGAATCAAAATTTACAGTGCGTTTACAAGGACTTAAATGTAAACCGAAGCCAGTTGCGATGGTCAGGTCATCTTGGCTAAACTAGAAACCTGTACCTGAGAATGCCCTTCTCCCTCTGTTTCTGGGTCAGGGTGGGCTAAAAGAGAAATGTACATATAATTGGGGAATAGGAAAGGAAAACAGCAATTGATACTTTTTAAAGGTCAGTCTGGGAGCAGGTCACAAAGAGCTCTGCATGTGTGGCTGACCTGTTGATTTGTCTAGATCTGTAGGTCTTTAAAGTCCTTGAAAGCTCGTGTGCTAAAGCCTCAATCCTCAGTTCAACAGTACTCAGATATGGAGCCTTTGGAAGTGAATTACAAGCATGAGGGGTCTGACTGCAAGAATGAGTTCACCCACTGGTAGATTCAGAACTTATTGGACTTTGTGAGAGGGGCCTGGTTGGAGGAAGCAGGTTACTGAGGGTTTGGGGTGTGCCCTTAAGGTAGTTTGTGTAGGATCACTCCTCTTTCAGGCTCTTCTCTCACTCACTCTCTGCTCCTTTTGTGGCCACCATGAAAGGAAGCAGCTCTGTTCTATCATGCCTTCTCTTCCACCATGCTCTCCCTTGCTACCACCCTAGAAGAACTAGAAACAAGAATCAAGTGACTATGGCTGAGACCTCTGAAACCAGGAGCTAAAGGGCATCTTTTACCCATTAAAAAGGTTTTCAGTCATTTTGTCACAGTGCTAGAACGCTGACTACCACAGTTGGCAGAGGGAACTAGAGAGGCTTAAGGTGGCTTTGCCTCCTTTGATCTCCTTCCCAGCTTGCCTGAGTCCTGGGACAGACACATGTCCAGCTCTCTGGAGAGGCTCCTGAGCTTCCTCAGTAGAGTGTTGATAAAACCAGCATGAAACAGGAGGTCCCAGCAGGTCCTCACCCTTTCACATATGCTTCTCTGTCCTGCAGTGACCACAAGCTCCCACCAAATGCAGAAACAGCTTCCTGGCCATTCAGTGTGATCAGATACCTTTGGCAACTCTTGATTAATTACCTGTAATTTTAATCTTTCAGATATGTGCTTCCACGCCCAAATTACCAACTGTCTAGATTAAAAGCATGCTGTATGTGCACACGTGTGTGTATTCCTGTAAACCAGATCTATACAATGCTGAGCAAAGGATTTTATGATTTTGAAAAGGAGTGGTAGGATTAGATGTCCATTCAATTATCCTAAAGATACTCTTCAAAGCCAAAACTGGGAGAATAAACAGTTTAGTCTCACTGGTGGGATTGCTCATGGTAACTGAGCTACTGTGAATGGATGCTGTCATTCAGGACTTATGGTAAATACTTTCCATACATAGCTAACCATTTATTCCTCACAAATCTATCAGGCAATTATTCTGATTTCTGTTGAAGAAACTGAGTCTCAGAATGTCCCTGGCTGGCCAATGTCAGTATTTTAGGAATTTTTGTTTAAATTAGGTTTCCTCCTCACCCGATGAGAACAGAGATCTGACTCATGTGGTATACTTCATGTTCATTAAATAAACTTATCATAATTTGCTCACTCTTAGACATTTTTATTATGAAAGTAAAATATTTATTGGAAGAAAATTGAACAATTCTGATAAGTGTAAAGAAGTGAATAAAATTACCCAGAATCCCTTCAATTAGGTAATTTCTTTCGAAATAGCTTTCTACTGCTTCTAGTTCCTATAAAAATAAAATCCACTTTATAGGTTTTCTGCTCCCTCCTCATTTTAAACATATGTCTGTTTCTATTAAAAATCAGATGATTTCATTTTAAGTTTTATGAAAGAATGAACCCTGGTGTGAATAGAAATGTCTAATATTTGAAATGTATTCATTTAGTTAATGGTTAACATACCAAGAAAAAAAAAGGCTTAAAGCACAATAAAGAAGTGCTGGCGGTGAAATTTCCCTTTAATAGTCTCTGATTAGATTTTACTTGCATTCTGAAAAAGTCTTTTACACTCTTTTATTGAGATGCCTCAGAGTCACTAAGAGCAAGAGTTACTGATGTTAATATGCCCTTCAGTCTTGCTAAATTCTAGTATGAGAAAATTATCGGGCTCCCAAGAACATAAAACTCCTGTGGGTTCCAGGACTCCCGTCATAAATGGCTCTTTTATGAAAAGAACTAACCAACAGGTCAGAGAACGGCAACAAGGGCTTTGAAAGGACTTTATTGTAGAGTTCTTTGTTTTTTTCAAGTGAAGTGGGCTGAGAGTGCATGTATCATCTATTTGTTGTGTATTGCCCTTCCTTAATTTATAATCCTGCAGATGATGAACTCTACAGTGTCATTGTGCCATTGTGTAATTATCTAATAGGAAAGTGAGAGTTGTCCTGTGTTTTGAGCAGCATTCAATAGGTCAATGAATTAAATGAGTGCGAATGCCTTCATGTTGGAGATTTCAAGTCCAAACCAAGGAGTCTTTCTGATACTGGACAACTAGGAACTAGAAAATGAAGAGACTAGAAGTAACAAAAGGGATGCGATTTTTAAAGAAGTTACAAGTGATTCTAATTCTGTACCGTACTCACAAAGTTAAGAGCCATGTTAAATCCATATTGGTTTTGCCAGTGTGCATTATTGAGGGACATCTTTCAATAGTGAGTTGTGCTTTACCAATTATCTATCTCTCCCTTTGCTCTTACTTGGGTTATAGGTTCTATATCATTTGAAAATGGGATACTGTGTAGCTTACATACAAATGCATTCATTTGGATTTGAGACACTATTAGAGATGTCTCTTTTTTCTAGTTAGTTGGCTTTCAGTTAGTGAACGCTTCAGCTTCAGTTATGACATTTAACACTCTTAATGGAATGAACAGGATATCCAATGTGTACATAACCTTCAACCAGTAGAGTTCCTCTCCCAATGAACTCATTATTAGAACAGTTGAGTCAAAGCTTGTAAGAGTGTAAATTAAAGAAAAAGAAAGCAAAGGAATTAGGTGCAATTAGATATTGTTCACTAACCCATATCCTTCCTGTTATGGTTTGAATCTGAAATATTCCCTCAAGACCCTGGTGCCTAAGGCTTGATGCCCAGTTGGTGGCACTATGAGAAGATATAGAAACTTGAGGAGGTGGGTCTAGTTGGAGGAAGTACGTTATTAAGGGCCATGTCCTTCAAGGAAAATCTTCAGGGCCTCTCTTCAGGGTCTCCCGGCCTCTGTCTGTCTCTTTCTCTTTCTGTTGGGCTGGTCCTCTGTCTCTTTACTCTTCTTCCTGTCGGTCATGATGTGAGCTATTCTGTTCTACTAGATCCTCCCTCCAAGATGGACTGAAAAATCTTTCCTTCTTGAAGTTGTTTCTCTCAGATATTTGTCCCAGTAATGGAAAAGCTAATATAAATATGAATACGACCTATTACAGTAGCTTCAATATGCATTAAAAGATTTTCCTTTTATTTTTTGCACATTTTTTATCATAAAATTACTATACAGAGGGGTTGCAGTTACGTGAGCGAGGTAATGAGTACATTTCCTATTGAGCATTGTTGCCTCCTCCTTTGTTTTTCCCTTTTTTCTGCCCCACTTTGTGTCTTTCTGTTCCTCTGTCATTCTCTGTGGAACTCTCTCTGACTCTCTGTTCCGGGGTCTTTCTCTATATTCTTCTGTCTCTGTCTCTATCTCTCTGTGTGTGTCTCTCTCTTTCTCTAGACACTGGAAAACTGATAGAACTCTATCATGTCCTGTTTGTCATGATGCTCTATCTTGCGATAGGCCCAGAAACAATGAAGCAGCAGGACCAAAGACCAAAACCTCTGAAATTAGGGGCCAAAATAGACATTCCTTCTTTTAAATTGCTTTTCTGAGGTATTTCCTCTCAGTGGCGGAAAGCTGATGAACACATTCTGGGAGGCCTTTGTGTCACATGAGATCTACATTCAACTGCTTTGTCCTGCCAGCATCCAGGATCTTACTTCCCTCCTCAGCTATTTTCTTCTTAATTGTGTTTTTTCCAAAGTGGAATCCAGCCCCAACTTTGGATTCTTCATCCATAGCAATGAAGTGGCTTAAAGCAAATTTTCTGTTAAGCAAATTTTACTAAATATTCTAAGAGGCACCATTCAGGAATAATATGATGAATCTTTATTTTCCTCTTGTTTCAGTTCTTCTTTCCCCCACTCATTCCCTGTCTCCTTTCTCCTGAATGCTTTCTGTGTGATGTGTGGTCGTTTTCTACCTTTTCCAAAGTTGGCACACTGACACCAGTGTCTCACATGGAGCAGGGAGTAGAAAGTAGGCGAGAGAAAAGGAGAAGGATTTGGTTTCTATCTTAATATCTGATGAATGCATTTATCCAGCTAATAATATTTTCCAGATAATGTTTTGTTTTTTGGGGGGGTCCGGTCGTGGGCCTGAACTCTGGGCCTGGGCGCTGTCCCTCAGCTCTTCAGCTCAAGGCTAGCACTCTACCACTTGAGCCACAGTGCCACTTCCGGCTTTTTTCCTTTTTGCTTATGTGGTGCTGAGGAATCGAACCCAGGGCCTCATGCATGCAAGGCAAGCACTCTACCACTGAGCCACCTTCCCAGCCCCCCAGATAATGTTTTCCCTAAACAATTTTATATTTTTATTAGCATATCCTAATTGTATAAGTGATTTCAGTGTGACACTTCCATACATGCATGCAATGTACCCTGATAGAATGCATCCTCTTAGTCACTCTCCCACATTGTTCCTCTTCCCTTCTGTAAACAATTTCAACAGCTTTCACTGTTCTATCATTATATATGTATATTAAGTACTTCACCCTTATTCCTTTAACATGTTGGCCCTCCCCCTCCCCCTGGTAGCCAACCTAATTTGAACCAATTTTACATTCCTTGTTATTAATTTTCCTAGTGTGTTCTATTTGGACAAATATATCTACTATAGTATTTACCATAAGCATAAATAATATTTTAGTCAGCTTTAACCTCCTCTTTCTCTTGCGCTGTTCCCCTACCTCCTATTATTCAACCTCTTCCAGTGCTATTCTTTGTACCCTCTCTTTTAGATATCTTTTAAATTAAAGCTTCCTTTATCATCCATAAATCACAAACTGCATAATTATATAGTTTCAGTAAATTTTGAAAAACTTATATGGCCATATAACCATTGTATGGCTACTTAATAAGTGTTAGGATTTTGTTTCTTTTCACTGCGTAGTAGAATTTCACAATATGGAAGTTTTTCAAGGATAGACATTCAGATTATTAAAAGGGTTTTGTTATTATGGGAAAGCTGATCTGAAAAAACTATAAGAAACTGCCTAATAGGTTTGGAATGTACTTGTAGAATGTTACACTGATTCCAGAAATTGAAGTGGAGTCTCACAGTTTCACATCTTCACCAGCATTTGGTATCCTCATTCCTTCTTACTATTCGAGTAGATATCATGATTCATTCATAATTGAATTTTTTCTTTGCTAAAAAAGTTTACTTAGGGGCTGGGAAGGTGGCTCAGTGGTAGAATGCTTGCTTTGCATGCATGAGGCCCTGGGTTCAATTCCTCAGTACCACATTAGCAGGGAACCAAAAGTGGCACTATGCTTCAAGTGGTAGAGTGCTAACCATGAGCTGGAGAGCTGAGGGACAACACCCAGGCCCAGAATTCAGGTCCCATGACCAACAACAAAAAAAAAAGTTAACTTGGCACAGTAACATGTGCTTATAACTTCTTAGTGATGTATATGTATATGAAGTTGAATAGATAGGAAGATAACAATCCAAACCAGTCCAAGGCAAACATGCAAAGCCTTATTTGAAAAATAAAACTGAAAGTCAAAATAAAAGACCTGGTGAGAATGTAGTTCAAGCGTATAATGACTGCCTGGTAATCACCAGATGAAGACTTCAAATCCCAGTACTGCTAAAAACAAATGCTAAAACATTTTTTCCATTTTGATCATTTGTGCTTTTTTGTTATATTTCACCAAGGATTTTGGACAACTAATAAGAAGCCTGTTTTAAAAAAAGAAAATACGGGGCTGGGAAGGTGGCTCAGTGGTAGAGTGCTTGCCTTGCATGCATGAGGCCCTGGGTTCGATTCCTCAGCATCACATAAGCAAAAAGAAAAAAGCCGGAAGTGGCGTTGTGGCTCAAGTAGTAGAGCACTAGCCTTAAGCTGAAGAGCTGAGGGACAGCGCCCAGGCCCAGAGTTCAGGCCCCATGACCGGACCCAAAAACAAAATTAAAATAAATAAATAAAAATAAATAAAAAAAGAAAACACCTAGATGCTGGTGGCACAAATCTGTAATCCTAGGTATTCAAGAGACTGAGATCTGAGAATCATGGTTTGAACCCAGCCCGGGGAAGGAAAGTCTGTGAGACTCTTATCTCCAGTAAATCATCCACATTCCCCCCCCCCCCCCACACACACACACGCTAGAAAGAAATAGAGCTGTGGCACAAGTGGTAGAGTATGACTATGGAGCAAAAAGAGCTCAAGGACAGTGCCCAGGTCCTGAGTTCAAACCTCAGGATGGGCACACACACACACACACACACACACACACACACACACACACACACATGCTATATATATATATATATACACACACACACACACACACAAACATATACGTATATGTACACATATATGCATATGTGTATATATTAATATATATACAGGCAAAGAAAAACTTTTCTTGGTGAGCAGAGATAAAATATTTTCATATTCCCCACACTGAATGCCCCCTGGCTGGCAAGGATGGCAAGTCTACACTAGGAAATGCAATGGGTCACTCAAACTGAGGCACAATTACATCGATAATTATGGCTGTCCATGTAGGGAGTCACAAGAGGGGAGGGGGCAAAGAAAGAGTTTTATAAAAATGCAGGAGGACAAGTAAATCCCCAAAGGAGGTCCAGCTTTGGGGTACCTTCTAGACCTGGCAGAAAGCTGAACAGCAATGATGTTATTCAGGATAGAGCCATAGAAGACAGATGAGATGGGGGGAGGGGGGATTAAGATAAGGGTGAATGAAACCAGAGCTTCCTGTGGCTCCTATACTATGATAGTTTGGATGCAACCCTTACTTTTGTTTTAGCTGATAAATAAAATCCTTAAGAAGAATGATCAGCTATATAATCTTGCATTGTGCAGAATGGACAAATACGTCTGGCTTCCAGGGAAAGTAAAGATTTTCCTGACACATAGGAGTGTGTGTGTGTGTGTGTGTGTGTCGGGGGGTGGGGGGGGGGGGAGAAGAAGAGATAGAGAGAGAGGGAGGGAAGGTAGGATGGAAGGAAGGAGGGAGGGAGAGAGGAGGAGAGAGAGAGATTTTTGGCCTCAGGGTGCTGAGAGCTAATTTACTACTGGTAGAACAACATTTTGAGCTCTCCAGAAAGAGAAGATGGAGGAAAAAAAAACAACCCATAGCACATACATCACTACACTTTACATGAGCCTATACATCACTAAGAAGTACATTGGGCCTGGACCTGTCCAGTACTATGATTCAAACCTGTATCTGTACCCTCAGCAATTAAGAAACCTGATCTTTTTCTTCCTATGGCCCAGTGCTACGGACTACAGCTGTGGTAACCAGGAATGTGTATGGGTTCGGATTCAGGGGGACGTTAACAGGAGATATTGCTCAAAAGATACAAAATAGCACATATGTAGGATGAATAAGTGGAGAGAGTTAGTGTACAACATAAAGATTACAGCCAATAACACTGTATTTAGAAATGAATAGGCTCCTTCCCCAAGGGATGGGTGAATGGGTAAACAAGTGAAATGATGTATAGGATAGTATGTTCCATTACAGTAACCAGTTTGTGATAGCTAACTTACATGGCATACATATACACAATAAAATTTATTTAAGAAGAAAAATAAATTACTAAGTCCCAGGCCTGCAGGAGTCCCACCGACCTGGTAATATATGCTTTGAAACAGGCCATGGAATGGCTTGTGAGTCCAGTGGCCTGCAGGAAACAGACCATCAAAGACATGACTTTCAAAGTGCAAGAGTTAGACAGTGCCATGAGCAGATACACTGCAGGCATGAATTGCTCTGAGGACTGGTCATCATGAGAGACAGTTAGCAGAATTTGAAAAGGTGATTCTGTAGCATAAGGGTACATTCAATGGAAACGAGGCTCTGGAGAAAGTCCAAATCTGTGCAGATGCTCTATTCTTGAAAATGTCAGGATTCAGTGTATCCTGAAGGGGTATAGCACACCCAAGAAGGGTCACATGTATCGTATCTAAAACTATTGAGTGATGACATATACAGAATGTCCAATTGACATCCTGACAGCCTAAGAATGGGCTGTTCTCTAGCTCTCTAGACACCTCAGGCTCTGAAAAGGAAACGTTCAACTCAAAACAGAGAAAACTCTAGATATAAAATTAACAAAATACCCCGACCCCCAACAGCATCAGAACTAAGAAATCGATATTCATTCAAACCTCCCCAGAGCTTCTGGATTTGGAATTATTCTAGGAAAAATTGCACAGTGGTTGGTAGCTGTTATTTAAAATATGCTTCCTTGGACTGGTCAAGCATCTTCAGCTATTCTGGATTGTGCCTCTCCTAGTAATTGTGTTATGAATGTTTGTATATTTGTATATTCTTTGAGTTTTGTTTTACATAAGTAAATATGAATATATCATTTCATTCTTATTCGTTTGTACACAGAAGATACCTTACTATACCAACTGTTCTCACTTTACTTTTAATTTTTTCCCTGACCTATATATCTGGAAGACTGATTAGATTTGCCCCTTTACATTCTGCCACAACTGCATACTAGTCCCTTACATGGACCTACTACAATTTATTAATATTTTCTTGGTAAACATTAATATTGCAACTGTGAAACAATGGATTGTCTTGAAGAATATTACTTTTTCATGAATCCATTTGTGGTATAAATTTTTATTTTGAGTGGTACTGGGATTTGAACTCAGGGTCCCAAGCTTGCTAGATAGGTCCTTTACCATTTGAGCCATGCTTCTAGCCCTATTGTATGAACTTTTCTTTTGGCGGCACTGAGGTTTGAACTCAGTGCCTTGCACTTGCTCATTAGTTGCTCTACCATTTGTACTATATTCTCATTCCTTTTGCTTTTGTTACCTTTCTAGTCTTTTTGTTGTTGTTGTTGGTTGTGGGGCTTGAACTGTGGGCATGAGTGCTGTCCCTCATCTCTTCAGCTCAAGGCTAGTGCTCTACCACTTGAGCTACAATGCCACTTCCTGTTACCTTTCTAAAAGATCACACTTCCCCCCCCCTCCCCAGGCTGCTCTGGACTGTGATTCTCCTATTTACACTTACTGTGTCATTTGAAAGAGAGGTACAATTTTTATTTTTACTTTCCCTGGCCTAGTTTTGAATCATGATCCTCCTAATCTGAAACTCTTTAAGAGCTAGAATTGTAGGTGTGCTCTACCATGCCTGGCTTACAATATAAACTTTTTTAGTTTTTCTGGATATTACCTAATAGCTCTGTGTCTCCATTTTCCCACAACTTTCTAAGTGTGCTATTAACAATGTACACCATCGTGATATGTGAAAAAAATGCTGTCCAATGCACTTTGACTTGCTTTCTTTTATTTTTAGTGAATTTGTCCATTTCTCAGTGTGTAAGGACCATTTGTAATATATTCTGCCTGGTCATACTCTGTTCCATTTTAAATCTCTGGCCTTTGTCTAATCAATATTTTACTTTAGAGTACTTTCAAAATTAGAGATACACATACATATGGATATATAATTGTTTTAGCCTGCAATAACTTTGAGTGACTCAGATTACTTGCCTGAGCAAACTTGCTTAAAATAACTCAAACGAAAAACATGAGCCTTATGGAAATGAAGATAAACATTCTTCAATTTGACATAAAATTCTTTCCAAGATTTAAATCAATTTGATTTGTGATGTTTCTTTTGTGGTCATGGTTGGTTTTTGTTAGTTTCATATAGTTTTGTGTTATATCTTTGCTGTGAAAGAATATATATCCCTGAAAAAAAATACACTAAATGCATTTAACTTAATTAAATGCATTTACAAGACAGGAAAACTAGAAAGTGAAGAAGAGATAGATTTTATTCCATTTCTGTCATAGAGGAAAAATTGGTCTTTTTGTTTTTTGCCAATCATGGAGCTTGAACTCAGAGTCTGAGCACTGTCCCTGAGCTTCTTTTTGCTCAAGGCTAGCACTCTACCACATGAGGCATAGCGCCACTTCCGGCTTTTTCTGTTTGTGTGGTGCTGAGGAACCCAGGGCCTGTGCATGCTAGGCAAGCACTCTACCACTGAGCCACCTTCCCAGCCCCCCAAAATTGATCTTCTGAGTTGGCTTTGTAGGTCATCTCAAAGGGGGACTTATTTAAAATGATATTAAATATAAATAGTATAAAGTGAACAATTTATCTTTAAGGGAGTGATTGGTTTGTCTTCCCATGTAATTATCTGAACATCTCTTTTGTTATTTTCTTGATTTTGTATTCCCAGGTAGCACAGTCTTAAAGCAAATGTGCAATAAACCCCAATATTATAGCCTTCATTTAGCATGTAATAAAGCATCTGTTTGTAGTGATATCTAAGACTTAGGTAGAATCAAGATTCTTTGGCTATTGAACAGCTGGTATGAGTGGCCCTGGTAAAAACTCTTACTATTTCAGATAACAGATTCCTTGCGTGGCTACCTTGACCCTCCAGAGCATCTACTAAAAGTGCTCCTCATCGAACTTGAAACTCCAGATTAGGATAGATGTGTCTATGGGACAATTGGTTATGTCTAATTCATTGACATTGACATTGTATCCAGCACAAACCCTTGTGCACAATTTAAGTCACAATTATTGTGATTATTAGATTTCACATAGGTTTCTTTCTTGAATCGTAATGTTTGTGTCTTTCCAGGTTTTTTTTTAGAGCAGCTTCTCTGGTGATGAAAATTCTAGAGATAGTTACTTTAAATACGGCTGCCTTATCTGCCCTATTGGCTCTTGAGGCTTCTCACCATGAATTCTCAGAGATAATGAGCTGTGCTTCCATGAGGTTGCTTTCAATTCCTTAAGTGGCCTATGACGTATCATCAGGGCTCATAGGGATGATAGCTATGTCCAATTTATTTACGTTATCTCCCTACTTTATGACTCTCTGAGAAAAATTGCTTCTCATTGTAGATCATATAAGACCCAACTTTTTAAAAATAATAATCTATTTTTAAAAGGTCCCCAAATAGCTGAGGATATCCTGTCTTTGCAATCCCTTTAATTTAGGGATAAAGGGGTTAAATATACTGCTGGTATGTTACACAAAGATAATAGAGGACATTATAGAGTTCAGTTGAAATCATATAGCTAATTAGGATGTGTGGATGATAGTATCTATTTTTATGACAAGATCTGTGACATTGAAAGTGTAATTGATACCAGAAGCAAATATTCTGCCCTCTCCCCATGTCCCTGCATGCACTTACCCTCCTTCCTGCTTTGTACCCCTCACACAGAGAGAATTCACTGTTCTTTCATTTTGCACTGGCCACTATAATTTTTCTTGACATAGCAATTACTTTTTAATCTGGTTAGCATAGACTGTAATGGAACCAAGTTGTAAAACATCCTTTCTTGTTTACTCTTTTATTTTGCTTCTAATTTATTGTCTTGATTTCAATCCCTTTTATAAACCCATTAAAGCTCAATTACTCACTTTGAAGTCAATCACTAATCAATGCCATTTATTTTTATATTATGGGAAGAAGGGAGGGTAATTAAATAGGACGTCTGTATTCCTATAAAGCTTGTGATAAAGATCAGATTGTGCTAGAGTTTACTGTTCTGAGGAAAAAGGAATTCAATGCAAATAAAGGAGAAATCTCTGGGGAGAAAACGTAAAATCTTTGGTTTTGTTGATAATGTAGGTTTGTCTGGTGTGGAAAGAAACAGAAGGTATGTGCAGCATTTTAAAGCATGTTCTGACTGTTCATGACGTAGATTGATTAGTGAAGATAAATAAGGAACTGTCACTCCTTTATTGACCGGAGTCTCCCATGTAAAACCAAGCCTAGGAACTCAGAGGTAGAAAAAACACATTCTGATGGTGGCTCACCGTTTCAGAAGTGCTTCTGCCCATGCGGCTTCCCTCAGTCTTTCCTGAGTGAGGTTCTTCAGATAAGTAGGGGAAGCAGCCCTGTGTCTGCTCGACCCGTAATGGCAGGAAGGCCTAAAGGACACTCTAGCAACTTTCTTCTTGGCTCAAGGCCTCCAAACCAGAAATTAAGGAAAATCCTAGAACTTGGTGTCTTGAGATATTTCACACTATGCCATTCTGGGTGGTGAAGTTTCAGGACTCATTTATATATACCTCACTAATCCAGGTTGCTAAATGAATTTTCCCTGTTATATTGGCTTCTGTGAGGAACTATTTCGTGCTGGGCTGGTGGTAAATAAATACGACAAACTTTTTTTTTTAATCTTTGTGTGTAGCCTTTGCCAATTTTGATAGCATAAATATGACCACACTGACTGCTCTCAAGTTCACCAGAAGACAGCCCCACACACAGATTTGGGAGGAAATACACACAATTGCCCTCTTGAGCGGCTTCAGTTAGCTCCATACTCAGCCCAACCCCACAGTGCTACACCATGAGAATCCTGGGGCTGGGAAGGTGGCTCAGTGGTAGAGCACTTGCCTTGCATGCATGAGGTCCTGGGTTCGATCCCTCAGCACCACATAAGCAGAAAAAGTTGGAAGTAGAGCTGTGGCTCAAGTAGTAGAGCACTAGCGTTGAACTGAAGAGCTGAGGGACAGCACCCAGGTCCAGAGTTCAGGCTTCCATGACCAGCAAAAACAACAACAACAACCAACAAAAAACAACAACAACAATGAGAATCCTCCACAGCACACTGTGAGTTTTGTTATTTGGAGACACTGATGTGCTATATCACAAAGCTCATCATTCAACGAACATTTAATAGTCTCTCTTTATGACATATGGAGCTCTTCATAGATCACTGAAGGTAGTGCAAAGAGTAAGCAGAATCTGGTTTGCCTTTATGAATTACATAATCAAAAAGCACACTCTATGCATACTTGGAAATCTTACAATGAAAGCCATTCATTTCTGCGTTTAATATGACTAGATATTTACATAACCAAGTATTAGTATAATCTAGAGATAGTATAAGACACACACTATCAACAATAATTTTGAAGAAAGACTATTTTGTGCAATAGGGATATGGTTCGCAAAAAGGAGAAAGCATAAGCACATTCAGATGAATCTTAATGCACTTTCCTAAAGTGAAGAATGCCTTTATAGAAAAGCTGGTTCTACTTGAGTTGCTTTTTATTTTATTTTATTTTTATTTTTTGTCAGTTGCGGGGCTTGAACGCTGGGCCTGAGCACTGTCCCTCAGCTTTTCAGCTCAAGGCTAGCACTATACCACTTGAGCTACAGCACCACTTCCGGTTTTCTGGTGGTTTATTGGAGATAAGAGTTTCATAGAGTTTCTTGCCTGGGCTTGCTTTGAACCATGATCCTCAGATCTCAGCCTCCTAAGTACTAGGATTACAGGCGTGAGCCATCAGCACCCAGCTAGAGTTGCTTTTTAAAAGTACTTTTTCAGCAAAGTTGTAAGAGTAAAATAGAGTTCCCTAAAGGGCAAATAATTTCTGAATAAGCCATTTGTGAAGATATAGAAACTATGTTGAACAAAATCATGAATGAGGTAACTTGCCAGAGAAGACCACTCTGGAATGAAGTGATAACTCCCAACATGTTCTCCAGGCCTACTAGCTCTGGAACCAACTCAGAAGTTTTTAAAAACTATAGATCTTTGAGGTACACCTTAGGTCTATACTGAGAACCTATCTAGGTCATCATGCAGCTTAATATTTGAGTACCACTGGGTGACAATAATAAGTGATTTCTAAAGGATGTGAGTTAAGAAAATATCACACAGAAAGAAAAGGTTCTAGGGACAGCATGGAGTTGGGTAGGGGACGGGACATGTTGGAGACAAGAAAGCCAAGTGGGATTTAAGACAAGAGATAATGAAAGTTGGCAACTAGATGCCAGAGGCATGCAAAGAATCATCTACCTAAGAGGATTATTTAGAGCTAGGATTCTAACTACCCCCCCAAGCCCCCCCCCCCCACACCCTGGATTTGTAGAAGTGCTTACCTAGGCCCTACAGGTTCAGTTTGTGTAACAATGATTTAAATATTTAGCACACTGAATGCATTATTCTACAGAGTGTATATTATGTTTCATAATTCTCAAAGAAATCTATTAACCAAAAACATGATTTAAAAAGTTTTGTTTTTAAGAAAAAAAAACGGACGAAGGTGTATTGATTTTGAAGATGAGAGGGTTACAGGATTGGAAAAATCTACTAAAAAGTCCAGTAGTTCCTAGTCTCAGTTGTTGGGAGGATAATGATGTTGTTCATCAAGGTAAAGACAAAGAAAAGAGGATCTTCCTTGGAAACTATGAAAAGTTACCTTTTGTACAGAACAAACTTCAGATATTTGCACTGCTTCATTATGAAGATGTCCCTCTGGCTCCTAGAGAGGTCATAGGAAGCAATGGCAAATAATAACAGTAGATTCGGTACTAAATATTTATTGGGTGCTAAATACTTTATCAGGTGCTTAGGAAGCCCTTTCGATGCATTCTTATTTTATTCTCATAGCAGCCAATTAGCAATCATTATTCACAATTTACAGAATGATCAAGGTTTAGAATGTTAAGTTATTTTATTAAGGTCACCAGCCTGGTACATGGCAGAGGAAGAATTCCCAGTGGTCTTCTGAACTCACCTCAAGGGTTACAATCGGAACTTCTCTGTAGTGCATGCTACATTGGCATTCAGCATTGGAAGATCAGGTCTATTTGAGCAAAAAGATAATGGTAATTACTGGAGAAGTCTGTTTACAAGAACATTTCCTCCACACACTGAAGGACAGTTGTCTATTTGACTACGTCCGGAAAGAGACAGGACTAAGGCAGAAGTCAGAGAGGACCTCACTGATACAACTCAGAATTAGCTCAAGTACACCAGCTTCTCTTAGGATTAGTTCCATCATCAAGCTCGAAGCTCCTTCTCCATGTCACTCACTCTTGTTCATCACTTTCTGTCTAAGAAAGACATTCGTTTGATCTGAAAGACAAAACTTAAAACATTACAGTCAACACCTTCCCCTAAAAGGTCATGTATCTGTGTGATAGTGTGATAGACATGCAATTCTAGCACATTAGTAACAAGCAAAAAGTAAGTTGAAGCACATATATATTTAGATATTGTCTCTAACATTTATTTCTAGCTTTTCACAGGATTTTTACCTTGCATTAGAGATCTAAGTAGCATGGGTTATGCTTTGTTCTCATTCCTTTAGATGGATTGCTTCCCTGGTTTAGAATAAAAGGAACTGAGATAAAGCACAGCAAGACTGCATGCTAACTTGCTTTCTAGTTAACTGGATGTCTGAGTGTGAAGGGAAAGAGTTCTTGGTAGGGAAGTGGAAAACAGAGAGTGCTAATTAAGAAAGAAGGGGAGATCTACCTGACCCTCAGAACACTGTAAGAAAAAGCCTTCCTATTAGTGATCAGGAATGATAGGACTGTAAAGATATAGACTAAGACGGGAGAAGGCTACATTACAACATTACATAGACCGAGGTAGAGGGGCCAATGTCTGTATTATGAAAATATAAAACAACAGAGATGGAACTCAATGTTTTTCCTCTCTATCGATTTTATTTTTCAAAAAAATTATATACTGACATTGCTGTAATAGAATAAAAATGGAGTAAATCAAGCACTCCTTCAAATCAATAACATTTTATATTGAAAGGACTTAGTCTCAGAAATGTCATTTAGTCTTCCACCAACCTTGAGAAAATCACCATTGGCTTTGGCTTTTGTATATTTTCTTCCTTCCTTTCTCCTCCTCCTCCTTCTCTTCCTCCTCCTCCTCCTCCTCCTCCTTCTCTTCCTTCTTTTCCTCCTCCTCCTCCTCCTCCTTCTCCTCTTCCTTCTCTTCCTCCTTTTTCTCCTCTTCCTCTTTTTCCTCCTCCTCCTCCTTTTCCTCCTCCTCCTCCTTTTCCTCCTCCTCCTTCTCCTCCTCGTTCTTCTTTCATATCCCTTCATCTTTTTACATCTTTCTTCTTTTTCTGTTTCAGATTCTCTTTGGGAAAAGCCTAGCTGGGATCTCTTCTCCTGGAGAAGGCAATGTGCGGTCCTGTCTCCACCTGAGAAAGGTTGGCTTCTGTCCATTATGACCCTCTTATCCTGGCATCATCATCAATAATGTCCTCTCTTCAAGCCTTCTATCTGCCTGCACATCTTAGAAGGGACTCTCCCATTGGGCTCTGATTTTTCCTTCCTCTTCAGTATATATAGACACAGGCCATCAACAGCACATCCCACATTTCTCTAATTTGAACCCCTACTTATGTCCTCTTGAACCAACATTAAATTTCAGCGATGCTTTCACCATGAGTCTGTCTAAATCTACAGTGGATGCTGTACATGGACTCAAACCCAAATCCCCCTGGTTGGTTTCAAAGCCTTCAGACTATCTTGTTTTACCTCTACAATCTTATTTTCTGTTCTTCTTCACATAAAACCTAGTTTTTGTCAGAAAGATCTGTCTACACCATCACTTTTCTGTCCTTCAACTCTACTAGATCATGCCAATGTTTTGCTTATGTAGCACTTCATATCTGAAATTATGTCTCTTTTCACATAGTATATATAAGGTTTAAAATCTAGTTCAAGAGCTGAAATGTTTCTTCCTCAAGGGAGTATTCTCTGAGAATGTTCACCTTCATTTATTTCCTTCTATAAGTTCTAAGAGCACAAATCAGGTTTATATCAATGGCTACTTCTTCCTCTGTCAGAAGTCTTAGTTTATTTTTCTGATGTTTCTTTGGGTAAATTAAGATAGTTGTTCATGTAGAAAACTAAAGCTAGATCCTTATATATCACCCTGCACCAGAATCAACTCCAAATGGATCAAAGACCTTGAACTCAAAGCAGACACTCTGAAAACATTACAGGATGGAATAGGAGAAACCCTAGGTCTCCTTGGCTCAGGCTGAAATTTTCTGAATAGAGACCTGGAAACACAACAAATCAAAGAAAGGTTGGACAAATGGGATTGCATAAGGTTGCAGAGCTTCTGCAGGGCAAATGACATAGCTAGCAAGATCAATAGAAAGCCCACGGATTGGGAGAAGATCTTTACTAGCCATACAACGGACAAGGGTCTCATATCTAAAATATACTTGGAACTCAAAAAATTAAACCACCCAACAACAAATCCTCAAAGAAACAACTGCCCAATAAGTAAGTGGGCGAAAGACTTAAAGAGAAGCTTCTCTGAAGAAGAAAGAAGGATGGCCAATAGACACATGAAGAAATGTTCAACATCCCTAGCCATAAAAGAAATGCAAATCAAAACAACATTGAGATATCACCTCACTCCAGTTAGAACAGCAAAAATCAAGAACTCTAACAACAACAGATGCTGGAGGGGATGTGGACAGAAAGGAACCTTACTTCATTGTTGGTGGGAATGTAAACTTGTTCAACCACTTTGGAAAGCAGTATGGAGGTTCCTCAAAAGACTTCACATAGAACTCCCCTATGACCCAGCAATCCCACTTTTGGGCATTTACCCTAATGTTTACAAAAAAGACTACACTAAAGCTACCAGCACAACTATGTTTATTGCAGCATTATTTACCATAGCTAAGATATGGAACCAACCCAGATGCCCCTCAGTAGATGAATGGATCAAGAAAATGTGGTATATATACACAATGGAATTCTATGCCTCCATCAGAAAGAATGACATTTCCCCATTTGTTAGGAAATGGAAAGGCTTGGAAAAAATTATATTAAGTGAAGTAAGACAGGCCCAAAGAAACATAGGTACCATGGTTTCCCTTATTTGCAATATCTAGTATATGTATGAGTCAAGCGGAAAAAGTCAGATAATGTGATGTTAGGAAAACGAACCCTCAAATATGTATTTTAATGTTTTTGTTTCTTTCATGCATGTGTTTCTAACACATTTATAAGATTATTTCTTTGTTGCTTTGTATGTCCCTCCCCCACAGTGTAACCCCCGCTTTCACTATATTTGATGTCAGTATAACTTGTGGAGGAGATGGGGACAAACAAGTCATTTAAGGATTCAGGTGGACCTGTTGCAACAATGAGAAGTACAAATTGTCATGTCAAAAAGGAGCTTTACAATGTCGGTGTGGGGGGGGGAGGGGGGGAAGGATTGGGTGGGGGGGGAGGGGGGAGGCTGGGAAGGGAGGTGAAGGATAAACAGAGGAGGAGGCTGCAATGCTTGGTAAGAAATGTATGCATTATCCTGCCCATGTAATTGTAACCCCTCTGTACAGTATGTTCTCAAATAAAATAAAATAAAATTAAAAAAAAAAGATAGTTGTTCAGACTTTAATGTTCTCAAGGTAGTATAATTATATATCACACTTCAATTATGACTGTCCTAGGAAATGACATGTAAGGAGGAACCCAATAAATTCATTTCTATAACTTGGACCACTGTGATTATCTCCAGTGTGCCAAGTATATTCTAATATGAGATTCTTGTAAGCTTTACATGGGAACAGAAAGAAAAATGTCCTGTGTTCTGTAGTCCTGTGTTCTGATGTATCCTTGCACATCTTCAAAGAGGCAAGCTTTGTTTTGGGAAAAATGTCTCCTTTCTACAGCAATGCTCAAGGACAAAGATTATAACATTGAGCTCTTCAGTAAGTGAGAAGGAAGAGCCAGATTCACTAAGGAACATCATCTCTTATCTAAATAAATTTCCAATCCTAGATACCACAGACCCAGGACAACAGTACAGGGGCTAAATAAACCCTTGCTTAATGGTTACGAGAATTGGAAAAGAAGTCTCCATAACAATCACTGTATCTTCTGTGTCAGAAGATGGCTGAAGAGCTGGAGGATTTAGGCAGAGACTATGGCTTGTAGAGAACTCTCTTAGCCATCTCAAAGCTGAGCCTCCTAAAATAAAGCTTTTGCAGAATATATGTATCTTATTTGTTTATTGTGGGTGGGACTTGGGACTGATCAGGCATTCTACAAATTGAGTCACTGCTGCAATCCCTTTCTGCATCGGATTTTGTGGAGGTGAGGTCTTGCTTTATGCCCAGGCTGGACTGGACTGCTACCTCCCTATTTGTGCTTCTTGTATTGCCGGGGTTGTTAGGCACACACCATTGCATGCAGCCATTGTACTTCTTTCCCTGTAGCTGGGATAACATCTATGCACCACATTGCCTGGCCACTGGTTCAGAGGGGTCTTTATATGTTTCTTTTTGCCTGGGTTGGTCACCCAAGCACTGGGAGGACAGGCTTGAACTACCATAACTGGCAACTATTTGTGTCTTGGTACCTCTCAAAATGGTGATTCTGGAAGCAAAATTAATATTTGATGGGAAATGAGAATGTAAAGGTCTTCTCAGTTTTTCTACTTTCTTCTGGAAATTCATTTTTCCTTTAAGTAAACAAATTAGGTATTCCAAAACTCAGAGGCCTGTACAATGAAAGCAGTCTTAGTTCATGATGGATTAGTCTGATGTTTAAAAAGAAGGCAAAGTACATGCAAAACAAGCTGCCAGCACTAGTTACAGAAGGCATAGATCACAAGTGACACTGGATTCTGTTTCATCTGTGGGAGGTGAAGAAATACATTTACAGAAGAATACGCTTCACTCCAGGTATAACGATGGGAGGCATCTTGGCTGTGCTCGCGTATTATTCTTTTGAGAGTAGGTCTGTGTACGCCCCCTGAAATTCTCCCTGCTCTGAACATTTCTCATCTCAAAACTCACATCAGACTGACTCCTGAGAAGAAACCCCACCTCATCCTTCATCTCTATGGTTCTTAAATCCTTCCACCCAAAAACCCAGCAGCAGGTTATTTGGTTGGCCAAAGCCAGTAACTACAGTGGAAAGAAGTCTTGAAGCATTGCATCTGAGTGAGTTCTGAAAAGGAATTGTCATATGAAGCCCCTTTGTACAACTACTGACCAATAATAAAAATAAAGAGGTAAACTAAAAAGGCAGGCACTGGTGGTTTACATCTATAATCCTCGCTACTCAGGAGCTGAGATCTGAGGATTCTAGTTTGAAGCCAGCTCTGGTGGAAAATTCATATCCAAATAACCACCTGAAGCACAGACGAGGAGGTGTGAGGAGGTGGCTGTGATATCTGTCACTCCGTTATCACCAGGGTTGATTCAGCTGATCTGGCTGTCCCCTTCCTCCCCCACTGCTCCATGTGAGTCACTCTCGAAGCTGTGTGCTTGGTTGAAGAGGACAACCATCCCAGATAGAGGAGGACTGATCTTCAGTCAAGGGTATATGAGTAGCTAAATTCCTCTGCTGAGCCTCCAAACAAACTCTCAAGGTCTATTAAGTGTTAATTAGCTCAAAGGGTATTCAGGGGGCTGGGAAGGTGGCTCAGTGGTAGAGCGCTTGCCTCACATGCATGAGGCCCTGGATTCGATTCCTCTTCACCACATAAGCAGAAAAGGCTGGAAACGGCGCTATGGCTCAAGTGGTAGAGCGCTAGCCTTGAGCTGAATTGCTGAGGGACAGTGCCCAGCCAAGAGTTCAGGCCCTAAGATCAAAAAAAAAAAAAAAGGGTATCCAGCTGTCTGACCCCAAACCAATTCCCTTTCCCTTTCACCAGCAACAGTCCTATCTTAGGCACCATATGAATTGAGGGTTAGACAGATACATGTGTAACACCTTGTAAAATAAATGCAAAGCAAACAAATGCTGTAAAATACAGCCACATCATAAACTCAAGGCTCTGGAAACACTGAAGGAGCCATCAAGATTTGGTGAACAGGGTTGTCTTCAATACAAAGCAAAAGCAAACATCGGCTTAGGTATCAAACGACATCAAGTGGAAAAGCAGCCTCACAGCCCTCATTGGTTCCTCACTGAGGAGGACTTTTGTGGAGGGGGAAGGGCATGAGGCTTGAACTCTGGGTCTGGGCACTGTCCCTCAGCTCTTCAGCTCAAGGCAAAGGCTCTACTACTTGAGCCACAGCACCACTGCCAGTTTTCTGGTGGTTAATTGGAGATAAGAATCTCACGGAATTCTATGCCTCCATCAGAAAGAATGACATCACTCCATTTGTTAGGAAATGGAAAGACTGGGAAAAAATTATATTAAATAAGTAAGCCAGGCCCACAGAACATAGGTCCCATGGTTTCCCTTATTTGCAATAACTAGTATATATCTGGGACACGCAGAAGAGATCAAAAGCTATGTACATATGACCAGAAAAGATGATATTAAGTGAAATGAAACCCAAGACAGGGACGTAAGTGGTTTTTTCTTTCTTGCTATTGTTTTTAACGTACTTATAATGTACTATGTGATTTTTTTTGTTTCTTTGGTATATTCCTCCCCCACAGTGTAAACCCTGTTTTCACTGTATTTTATGTCAGTGCCCTGAATCTTGTATATACACTTTTCTAATTGGGGGAGGGGAAAGGAAAAAAATGCTTAAATAGGAATACAGGTTGACCCATTGTAACAATGAGATGTATAAGACACTATGTTGAAAATGAACTTTCAACTTGTGGGGGGGAGGGAAGGAGGAGCTGAGGAGGTGGGGAGGGAAGGGATGGTAGGGAAAAAACAAAGGAGGAGGTAACAATGTTTGATAGGAAATGTACTCATTACCTTACTCATGTAACTGTAACTCCTCTGTACACTATTTTTACAATTAAAAAAAACATTAAAAAAAAAAAGAATCTCACAGACTTTGCTGCCCGGGCTGGCTTTGAACCGTGATCCTCAGATCTCAGGCTCCTAATTAGCTAAGATTACAGGCATGAGCCATCAGCACCGGGTTTGAGGAGGACTTTTAATACAGTTTTTGCCCAGGGAAGAGTTTGAGGAGACTGAAGAAGTTAGCATCACACCTAAGCCAGTGCAGCAAAGATGAAAGGGTCCAGGAGAAGATGCCGGATGTGATAGGACGGTTCTTTGACTTCCTAACCCTGTGCTAAACCATCCTTAAAATCCCATTTGCCTTGCTTTGCTTTTCTCTATTTCTCCTTTGTAAGAAACACTTCCTGTATGTTTGCAGCTCAAGCTTTTTGCAATGTTGACCCCTATCCCCCATCCCTACCTCCCCCCCCCTTGCTGGTGTCTGGGTGAATCCAAGTTTCTAGAGCATCTGATGAGGCCTGGTGATGCTACTTCCTGTTTTATTCTAGGCAAGCCAGTCATCGGAGCTGAATGTGTGGAAGGAGGATAGGGAAGACCTCATTCTCTGTCAGAAAGAAGTGACTTCAGCATTGGGACCTCATGATCCAACTGAATGCATTAACAATCTGGTCAGGGGAGGATTAAAAGCTGGATGTTGGGGGAAATATGCTCTGTTGACAGGGCGCTCCATTCAGGGGTTTTTGAGGTCATCTCTGCTTGATAGCAGCCTTTTGTCCCACCCTGCTCAGAGAATGCTGAGAAAGCCAAGGAGGGGATAGAGAGTGTGATGTAAAACACAATCACTGTAAATATCTCAGCATGTGTCTTGCTGACAGTGGGAAGTCCAGCTCTGGAAGAAACACTGTCAGCAGTAACATCTATTTATGTGAAGGATTAAGCTAGAAAATGCTTATTCTTATTGATATTTTTGGTAGTTCTCCCAGAATTTTAAAATTGTTTTCAATATGCTTTTTTTTTTTTTTTGCTTGCTTGGATTTTCCTGCTTATAACAGACCCTAGTGAATGCAGTCATGAGCTTGGATTGATGACTGGACACTTCAACTTTAAATTAAAAAGGAATTGAATTTTGGAGGAAGAATATATATATATGTGTGTGTGTGTGTGTGTGTGTGTGTGTGTGTCTCTGTGTGTGTGTGTGTGTGTGTGTGTGTGTGTGTGTGTGTGTGTGTGTGTGTGTGTATATATATCAAGTGTTAAGAAAACTGACCTTGAATCTCAAATGTCTCATCTCTAGTCTTACTTGTAACATCTCACTCTAATAAACATTATTCTCTTGGTCCTGTCTGCTTCTTAGTATTTCTATGAACATAAAGTAAACAGATAAATGTGAAATCTTAGACAGCTAAAAGAAAGAAGATTGTGTGTCTTAGGGTGTGTGGGTGGGGGGTGGGTACAGATCCCATGACTTTCAATATTCTGTTCTAAAGGTTTAACCGATGGAGCACTTTATAAAGAGATGAAAAGTATTTCTGCCTAAGATACTTCATCCTAATCAATGATTACCTCAATTTATCCCCAGTGCTTGTGTTTGTGGTGGGAGCTATTTTTCCCTCATACATTATCTTCTCAACATTTGTTGAGAAGAGAGAGCTCATGATTTCTCTTTCATGTATCAGGAGTGCTAATGTACTCACTGTTGATGGATGAAGGGGTTCTACCTAAGTAAAACCACCTGGGGAGGAGCTTTTGTTAGAAAATGATAATGCTTTCCCTGTTCTCTGTAAAGAGTAAACAATAACTATAGAGTTAGGTGCATGGGTTTATTGACTATGACTGATAGGGTCACTTGTGATCAAAGGCTGGTTAAGGTAGTCACAAAGACAGGACCCTAGGCTCCATTGTTTTTGAGAGTAGTCACTTAGAAAGGGCCTTCAGATTTTGAATAAACAAATTTGTTAATTCCATTCTAGTTGCTGTCATAAAATTGGAATCTGAGGGGCCCAACAGAGTGACAATGTTAGTATGCAACACCCTAACAACTGAGGGAGGGAGGGAGGTTAGTTTGTTTGCTTGCTTGATTGATTGAGTGTTGTGATTATTTTATTTTCTAATGATAAGTGACAGAGGACTTTTTTTTTCATTTTAGCTTTCCATCAGAAAGATTTTCTAGTACCAAGCCAATAAGATCCAGATGTAATTTTATGGATGAGCAAGACATCTCTTGCCAACGGAATTCCTATTGATTAGCAGCTGTTTTTGTTTGTCAGCAAAAAGGAAACGCTCATTCTTTAATGGCATGTTTGGTACATAACCAGCAAGAGTAAGTGAAGGGTGGTGGGCAATAGAGGGATCTCTTTCAAAAGCTGATGAAAATACATGAGTGTGTGTGATCATTTCTGCTCTCAACTCTCTAAATAGCACCTGTAATCTTGAAGCAGACAATGTCTTGCCGTGAAGATGAAAGGGCTAGCTGGCTAGCTGCTGTTCCTTGGGATTGAGAGCTGTCAAAGCAGGGCACGAGGGACTCAATGTGAGGACTATGGGGACAGTGTGTCTAGCTCTGCACGTAGCTCCTGGGATCCTTCTGCCTGACGGGCCTGGAAAGGTCATAAACAAGACAGCCCTTCTCACCAGGTGGGAAGAAACAACTCCATTGCTGAGTATGTCTGGCTATTACTAAGTCAAGCTCCTTCATGTGGTAATGTTCTAAAGAATTGTAGGATGTGCAACCCAGAGCAAACAAAGCAGACCTGGGAGGTCTTAAAAAAGTTAAACAGTTGGGCTGGGGAGGTGGCTCAGTGTTAGAATGCTTGCCTTACATGCATGAGGCCCTGTGTTCGATTCTTCAACATCACATAAGCAGAAAAAAGCCAGAAGTGGTGCCATGGCTCAAATGGTAGGGCACTAGCCTTGAGCTGAAGAGCTGAGGGACAGCACAATTATTATTTCCATTACAAAACTGAAGATATTCGGCCGGGCGCTGGTGGCTCACGCCTGTAATCCTAGCTACTCAGGAGGCTGAGATCTGAGGATCGCGGTTCAAAGCCAGCCCAGGCAGGAGAGACCGTGACACTCCTATCTCCAATAAACCACCAGAAAACCAGAAGTGGTAGAGTGCTCGCCTTGAGCTGAAGAGCTGAGGGACAGCGCCCAGGCCCAGAGTTCAAGCCCCACGACCGACGAAAAAAAAAAAAAAAACTGAAGATATTCGATGATTCATTCAACATATAATTTGTGCAGCCTAGCATCCTTTCTAATACCTTCTATCTTACTCTGTGAACAGAATTATCTTCCATGTTCTTCAAGTGGAGGCCGGGTTTACTGTTGACAAGGAAATTGTCTAATGAGGGTTGTTTGTTGCTAATCGCATAAAATTCAGTACATATGATTTATTACTTACTTAGAAGTCCAAAGGAAAGAGCATAAGAAAGCAGTGTTAATATTAAGCCTAACCCTTATGCCAACTGAAACAACTTAATTGTGCTCAACATGTTTTTTTTTTTCACATTGACCTCTGGGACTTTATAGCAAATGTGGGAAACAGAAGCATGAATTACATGATTAAGTAATACAAAACTTTTGCAGGAATAACTTAAATATAATGGATCTTCTTAACTGATTGTCTGAAGGCCAACTAAGAGTTTCCACTCAATTCCCTACGTAGTCAAGAGTATTTCTGGCCAATTACAATCCTTAAGAAATGAAGAGATCACAATGTTCTCCAAATCCTAAAATTAAATAAGAAGTAATAAGCGGTAAATAGGAAAATCAGCATAAAAATATGAACCTATCTTGTCCATGTAAGCCCAACATTTTCTGAGAGAGTTCACTGGGTCCGCAAGAGATTATAAGAATTTAGTTATCTCCACGGGGAAAAGCTACCTCCTTTGAACATGTGAAATGTATTTCATAAAGCAAGGTCATGGAGCATGGTTCAAGATGGAAAATAGTTCAGTAATGAAAATTTTACAATGTGGAATTTTCCCCCTCTGTAGACAATGCAAAGCACTCTGATTTTCGCTTCATCTTTTTATGCCCTTTTCCTGTATTGTCTTTTTCAGAATCTGATTATTTCTTCTCCATTCCTCTTTAACAAAACTTGGCTTCTCTAAGCCATGTACGTTGGTCTCCTTGGTCTTTTTCAACCTCAACAGCCAATAGGATAATGATCTTTCTTTTTTTTTTTTTTTTTTTGGGTCCAGTCGTGGGGCCTGAACTCTGGGCCTGGGTGCCGTCCCTCAGCTCTTCAGCTCAAGGCTAGTGCTCTACCACTTGAGCCACAGTGCCACTTCCCGCTTTTTTTTTTTTTTTTTTTGCTTATGTGGTGCTGAGGAATCGAACCCAGGCCCTCAGGCATGCAAGCGCTCTACCACTGAGCCACCTTCCCAGCCCCGGATAATGATCTTTCTTACCTCATCAACTGAGCCACTGACACTCCTTTCCACAGGCCAAGCCACTAAGCTCCCAACTACTTCATAGGTACTAACTCATCCTCAACTTCCTCCCAGAAGGTTATATCTGCAGGAATATAGACAGTGGATAGCAGCTTCCATTTCGAGTCTTTCTGTTCATACACGACATGGGGAACAGGAAATGTCCCTCACTCTCTATCTCTGTCTCCAGACTTTAACTCTGTTAAACTGTAAGAAATCCTTGCTAAAAACTTTCAACATAAGAACAGGTTATATTTGCAACTAATGTCTTCTTTCCTCTTCTTTGACCCTGGAGTTAATGCAAAGTTTAACAGGACATAAACACGATAGGGAAGAAAACAAAACCTTTGGCACCCTGTAATTAGTAGCTAATTATAATTTTCAAGTGACTTTTTTTGGCTCAGAATGAGAACTGACTTTCTGGAAAATAAAATTGTCAATAGCAGAAAAATTCTATGTAGAAAATCAAAATACTAGGGGCTGGGAAGGTGGCTCAGTGGTAGAGCGCTTGCCTTGCATGCATGAGGCCCTGGGTTCGATTCCCCCGCACCACATAAGCAAAAAGAAAAAGCCGGAAGTGGCACTGTGGCTCAAGTGGTAGAGCACTAGCCTTGAGCTGAAGAGCTGAGGGACAGCACCCAGGCCCAGAGTTCAGGCCCCATGACCGGACCCAAAAAAAAAAATCAAAATGCTATAAAACATATTTTAAAAATAAGTTGAAAGTATAATATACAATACAGAAATTTTATTATATATTTAACAAGGTATTAAATAGCAGGGTAAGTGAGAAGAATCTCTCTTAAATATGTCTCAATTCCAATGACTTGCATTTCAATATCATGTACTGAGATTTTTTTAAATACGAATTTTACTTTTGCATTTCTGTGAATTTCTTTCTCAGCCTGTTAATCTGCACTTAAAATGTTATCTTCTATTAATATAACATGAAAATTGTTTTCTACATTTAGTATTATGGAAAACATAACAAAGTAAGAATTCTGTCAACTTGGATGTGTAGAATGCACAAAGCCAAACATTGTGTTTAATTATAGCATATATTTAAATTCTCATTAGAGAGTTTGCTTCCTCCTGTAAAGTAAAATATAACTAAGTTAAATAAATAGATGTAAAGTTGCCTTTTAGGAAAAACCTTAATTGTGAAGATTAATTATGAAATGACTATATGTTCAGAAAAGGTAGATATAGCGCAATTATAAGACTAGGAAGAGAAGCAAAGTGCAAAACGGTTTTAGTTGGTACCAATAATCATGCTGTTTTTGGTAGTGTGACTATATAATTCAAGAACCATGTGTGCAGTACGGGATAAAATAAATGAGTAATTATGGGAAAGTTAGTTCTATTATCTTGAGAGTTTTAGAAAACCAGTATATTTAGTATATAAGAAGAGAGACAGATATAACTGAGATGAGGTTAACATGGGTTTATAATAAATTCATGAAGCAGCTTATCTTAAAAATAGTAAAAATATATGAATTAAATACAATTCTAATTAAAAACTTGTACAGGATAGTTTTTTTCATTAGTAATTTTTCTTTTCTTTTGTCAATCATGGGGCTTGAACTCTGGGCCTGGGTGCTGTCCCTCAGCTCTTCAGCTCAAGGCTAGCGCTCTACCACTTGAGCCACAGCACCACTTCCAGGATAGTTTTATGAAAATAACAAAGCTGATTCTTTTAATGCAAATAGTTGGAATGGTAGGTATACTTGCCTACCAAGTACTCTGAGATTAAGCCCCTAAAATAAAAAACAAAACCGTTAAAAGGTAAGTGGTAAAGCAATAGTCAAAACACATTTTGAGAAAGAACAAAGTTAGAGAACACATACTACTACTTGATCTTGAGACTTCCTAGAAAGACTAGGTGCCAATAGCAAAAGACTAGATAGATATATAAATCCAAGAAACAGCATAGAAAAATCTAGAAAGACACTCACGCATGTGTGGATTAACTGATTTTCTTCAAAGTTGAAAAATGTTAGTGGAAAAAGGGAGATCTTTTCAGCAATTGATGCTGGAAGAAATGAATATCCTTACGAACCTCGCACTTTGATTCATATCTGTGAAGAGCTCTGGATATCTCCAGAAACAAGGAGATGTCGTCTAATCACATGGTCTCTGGAAGTCTTTGTGAAGTTTCACTCACAGGCTGGGGGAGATGGCATTACTGAGAATACATCCTGACTCTGGGGACCTACGGTGCAAGACAATTCCCAACATGTGTCTATCTTCTGTGATCCAGCTACGCATTGATCTGCCACAGTAAAGAAAACCATGCTATTCACTCACTTTCCAAATTCCTGAAAATGGCATTACAGGGCCTACATTACCATTTAGGACTAGCCTATTTCTTTTTTTTTTTTATTGTGAAATTACTGTACAGAGGGGTTACAATTACATGGGCAAGATAGTACATTTCTTATCAAGCATTGTAGCCTCCTCCTTTGTTTCCCCTTCCCATCCCTTCCCATCCTCCCTCCCCGACCACCCAATCCTCCCTCCCACCCAAGTTGTGAAGTTCGTTTTTGACATGACAACTTGTACTTCTCATTGTTGCAACAGGTCCACCTGTATCCTTATTTAAATGACTTGTTTTTCCCCTTCCCCTCCACAAATTATACCGACATCAAATACAGTGAAAGCAGGGGTTATACTGTGGGGGAGGGACATACAAAGCAACAAAGAAATAATCTTATAATTGCATTAGAAACAAATGCATGAAAGAAAAAAAACATTTAAAATACATATCTTAGGGTTCATTTTCCTAACATCACCTTATCTGACCTTTTCTGCTTGACTCATACATATACTAGATATTGCAAATAAGGGAAATCATGGGACCTATGTTTCTTTGGGCTTGGCTTACTTCACTTAATATAATTTTTTCCAAGTCTTTCCATTTCCTAAAATGGGGCAATGTCATTCTTTCTGATGGAGGCATAGAATTCCATTGTGTATATATACCACAATTTTCTTGATCCATTCATCTACTGAGGGGCATCTGGGTTGGTTCCGTATCTTAGCTATGGTAAATAATGCTGCAATAAACATAGTTGTGCTGGTAGGTTTAATGTGGTCTTGTTTGTAAACATTTGGGTAAATGCCCAAAAGTGGGACTGCTGGGTCATAGGGGAGCTCTATGTGGAGTCTTTTGAGGAACCTCCATACTACTTTCCAAAGTAGTTGAACAAGTTTACACCCCCACCAACAATGAAGTAAGGTTCCCTTCTGTCCACATCCCCTCCAGCATCTGTTGTTATTAGAGTTCTTGATTTTTGCCATTCTAACTGGGGTGAGGTGTTAATCGTTTGTTTGTTGGTTGGTTGGTTGGTTGGTTGGTTGTGGGGCTTGAACTCTGGGCCTGAGCACTGTCCCTCAGCTCTTCAGCTCAAGGCTCGTGTTCTACCATTTGAGCTACAACACCACTTCCAGTTTTTGCTGGTGGTTTACTGGAGATAAGAGTTTCTTGCCTGGGCAGGCTATGAACCACGATCCTCAGATCTTAGCCTCCTGAGTAACTACGGTTACAGGCATTAGCCACTGGCGCCTGGCTTTTTCTTTCTTTTTTTTTAGACTTTCAGATTTTTTTTGTTTTTAGTCTTGCTTCTTTGACTCTTCAGGCTGATATCCATTGATGTGGTTTTTGAAGTACTATATCCTTTTACTTTTGGTTAACACTATATTTCACCTTGAAGTACATCTTGATTTATATATAAAGAAATTACTAAATAAACATCATGGTTTCCACTAAATGAGCCTCAAATAATGATTATGTGCTCTTTAGTATAGGTAAAAATTTAAATCTGATGTCATGGTTTCAGCCTTAAAATCTCTGTTTACTATTTTGAGTATGATTTTGCTCACACTAACATGTCTTTCTTTTTCAAGTATGATAAAATATTTATCAGATTATAATTACATAAAACTTTAAAAATATTCCTTATTCATAATTTCTTTCTTCATTAGTGAGAAATCTAAAGTCTAGTCTTTACAATTTGTTTTCTTTACCATTTATTTTCTTTTTTTCTTTTTTATTTTTTTATTGTGAAAATACTGTACAGAGGGGTTACAATTACATGGGCAAGATAATGAGTACATTTCTTATCAAGCATTGTTGCCTCCTCCTTTGTTTCCCCTTCCCATCCCTTCCCATCCTCCCCCCCCCACCCAATCCTCCCCGCTCTCCCCTCCCCCCCACCAAAGTTGTAAAGTTCGTTTTCTACATAAGGACTTGTACATCTCATTGTTGCAATGGGTCCACCTGTATCCCTATTTTGTTTAGTTCCAAAGTTGTTCATCTGTGCTTCTGTCAGACACAAATTTGCCAATGCAAAAAAAAAAAAAATTCAAATTTGCCAATGCAAGCCAAATATGGTTCCCTTCATGTTTACTATTACAATGACCAGACACCATTTTGCAAGTTCCTTGGATTAGCTTCAGATGTCCAAGTAGCATGACGTATTGAATGTTAGACCGTACAAGATACTAGGCAGTTCCAAATCAATGTCCATGGTATTCAAAGAGAAATGCATTCTACTTTGTTCAAATTCTAATCTGCCTCCGTATTATTTAATCTCCATTCCGCAATGGCCTATTCCTTTCTTGCCGTGCTGTTCTTCGTTCAGCTTTCTTGTGCACACCTCTGATTTTTTTTTTAATCTTATGAATTGAAGGGAGGGCTCCTCCTGCCCAGTGATGGAGGACAGACATCCATCGTGGTCCTTGTTCCTTCTCCTTCTGATGATTTGTTTTGCAGTGCTCTCCCTCACCAGTGCTCGAGAGTAGCTGTTCTTTCTCTTTGCTGTGTGTATGTCTTCTTTTCATCTTGGAAGACAAGGCAATTTCATTGAAATAGGGCCCCCTTCTCTGTCACAAGTAACCTTGAGATATTCAGGGCTATCATTTCCTGGCTGTATTAGTGACTCCAAATTCAATTTCAAGATTCCTGAAAGCTTTCTTCCCTTGTCCATCTTGGGTTTAGTGGCCTTTGTTTAAGTATCCTACCAAGCAATTGCTTTGGGATTCTCATATCCATTTTAGCATGTATCTTAACTTGGCTGAAGAGAATTACAGCAAGCATGGCTTCAGTGCCTAAGGCCTAACTATGATCCAAAACATCACAAGTGGGGTCTCTGTCATGTCTTTCGATGCTGTGACTAGCCAGTAATGAGAAAAGAGGGAAATTTCACGCTGGGGCCCTGAGGTCCACATCATACCAAGCATTTAACAATGCATAGTGGGGATTAAATTATTCACAGTATATAGGACTAAGGGTACTTTCCTAACAGTAAACGTGGATAATAAGCAATTATAGGCATATTTTAAAATGCAGATGCATGCTTCTGATTGATGGGTAGAATAGGTTCATAGTGATGCCATTGAAACATGCTATTTATGGTTGTCATCAATTACATTGGTGTTTGTCAGGGTAACAGCCTTCTGAAACTTAGCTTCCTCATTTATGAAATTTATGTCTGATACATCTTTCTGATCAGACCTTCTAGGCCACCTGATTTAAGTATTCAGAAATATTTTTGATTCCACTATCCATGATTTCTTGTCTCTTAATCTCATAAATTCTGCCTTGCAAATGGCAAATAAGTTTCCTCTCTGGTGCCCAGAATAATTGAGTGGTCATGGATGCTGGGGCTGGTAGAGATTCTGAGGTCATAAGTCTAGAGGGCACAGGATGGAAAGTCAGTAACAAATATGTCCCCAGGTATGCCAGCACAGCCTGTGGACATTTCCCGTTCGCATTCTCATTCCCAGTGTTTGATTTGTCTATTTCTTCCCTGCAAGTCTCACTCTTGATGGAATTTATACTAGCTGAGTAACATGCACCCTACTGATAGAATTTAAAAGAAGTTTGCAATCTCGTGGCTGTCTGAAAGTGTAACAGATCCTATTTATAAAATGATAGGTATTAAAAAATAAAGTTAGGGGCCTAAAATTAAACAAAGCTTCAAGAAATGTTATACTGGGTCAAAGTGAATGGATCAGTCCAATGTTTGGCATCATTTCTCAGACATTCATGGATGAGCAATCAACTCTTTTTGCCCCTCTTATTTCAGTGGCAAGTAGTATCCATGTTTAGTACTACTATTTCTTGGACTGGATAAAAATAATTAATAAGTGACATATTCATTAGGTCATTCCAGGGTGTCAACATTCAAAGAGATTCATGTAGGTCACAAGTAAAACTAGAATGCTAATAATGCTTTCCTCCTAACAGAATCAGAAATAATCTCTCATCAATAACAGGAAAGATCAAATTTGTGGTTACTTTAAAATGTTTAACTCAGTAATGAATGGTATTTTAGATTCCAGAATTATGAAATCAGGCCAAATATTATCTAAGTCTTGCAAGGCAGATTCACTATCACTAACGGAATAATTTGTACTATCCTTTATATTAAAGACACCAGGCTTTCTATACTGGTGAGATCACTCAAAGCTCAGAACCTGAAGTATTTGCTTTGATCACTGCAGTTCAGACTTTTGAATTTTAAAAAATGATGATACCCTTTTTAGTGTTTCTTTATGGATTTAGCCATTTTTAGTAATTCAGGCAAATGTATATATATATGTATATAAGATGATTGTATGTATGTGTGTATGCATGTGTGTATGATTCTAAATTCCCATATGTATACATATATTAAGTATACGTTTCTAGATTCTGCATGTGTATATGATTCTAAATTCCCATATGTATACATATATTAAGTATATGTTTCTAGATTCTCATGTGTAATCTATATTGAGGATATGTATGTGAGATTGGTGATTCCAGATGTGTAGATGCATATTGAAGGTGTGTGTGTTTCTAGACCTCAGATGTGTATCTATATTGAAGAGTTCTATGTGCATGTGGTGGTGGGAGGTTATGATTCTATGTTCTCATGTACATGTGTATATTGAATGTGTGTGCTTTTGGATCTCCATGTGTATCTACATTTAGGGTGTGTGTAGAGGGGTGTATCAATCTGTATATGTATATATTGAGTGTGTGTGTGTGTTTCTAAATCCTCATATGTACCTGTATACAGAGTGTGTGTTCGTGTCTGTGTGTCTGATTCTAGATACCATGTGGAGTGGGTCTAGATTTCCTTCTGCAGACAGAACGTGTGTTGGGAGAACTCTTAGAGAACTTGAGCTTGCCTTGTCTAACCCCCAAATAGGAAAACACAGACTAAAAGAAAAAGTTCATTTTAAAGCCTTCATAAAATAAAAACAAAATGACATGAAAGATCACCCCATAGACCAAAGTTGATCTACATCAAGAACAAAGGCATTCTAAGTCTTACTGTGTTTCTTGCTTTTCCTCCTCCTTAGGTCAGCATCCTATTAAAACCACAAGCCATTTCTGGCTTTACCATTTTTCCTGGTGATGTTTTTATATCCTAAAAAGTATAAAGGCTCAAAGAAAAAAGTCTTTCATGAAAATGGCCTGTGCCCTAGAAAATGTAAGAGCTACTATTATAAAAAGACATTATTTTCTTTCCCATTCCAAAGAAGTCATTTTTTAAAAAGCCAACCCCAAATCTCACTATCATTTGTGCCCCAGATAGGTGACCCCTTTGTGGAAAAGATCCCACAGAAAACGTTGCCCTGCGAGGTCATTGCATTTAGGCCGCTTCCATCTTGGCATGAAATTTAGATTGCAGATATAAAATGCTACTTATATTACAAATGACTACTTGACATACGATCCTAAGTCTAGCACTCATATCAGTGAATGATTCAATATATTTGGTATATAAATTTCAGAAGTACTGGGTAAGGGCATTGGTGAGTTATTTTTGTTTAAACTCTGCATTTTCCCCTAGAGATTCTGCCTTCTGTCAAGATTAAGCTGTTCAGGCCTTAATATTTGTTGTGAAATAAATACATTTGATCTCACAGATGCCATGGAGACGGGGTGGAAGAGCCCTGTTACTCAGAGAGAAAACAAATTTCATGGTCTGCAGGCATATGTTCTGAATGTCAAGCCTGGATACAGTAGTCATTGTCAAATCAGAAATGGAAGGACCTGTGGAGAAACGTGTTTCCCTAAGACCCAATTAGTTCTTCATGGACGGAATGACAGATCTACGTCCATGGGGTCAAACCGGCTTTTCCTGACTCAAGGACATTGCAGGGGAGCAAGTAAACATTCATACGTACCATCAAATATCCTGGATATGTCTGTGTGTCATCACTAGATGCAAGTTTTTGTTGTTGTTTTTGTTGTTGTTTTGCTGTTGTTGTCAGTCATGGGGCCTGAACTCTGGGCCTAGGCACTATCTCTCAGCTCTTCAGCTCAAGGCTAGTGCTCTACCACTTGAGCCACAGCACCACTTCTGGCTTTTTCTGCTTATATGGTGCTGATGAATCAAACCCAGGGCCTCATGCATACAAGGCAAGCACTTTACCACTAAGCCACCTTCCCAGCCTCCTAGATGCAAGTTTGTTTTTGAGGGGGGGGGGTCCGGTCATGGGGCCTGAACTCTGGGCCTGGGCGCTGTCCTTCAGCTCTTCATCTCAAGGCTAGTACTCTACCACTTGAGCCACAGCACCACTTCTGGCTTTTTACTTCTTTTTGCTTATGTGGTGCTGAGGAATCAAACCCAGGGCCTCAGGCATGCAAGGCAAGCGCTTTACCACTGAGCCACCTTCCCAGCCCTAGATGCAAGTTTTTTAAGGCCCAGACTGGACCTTTACATTTTTCCTCTCACCCTGGCAAATACCAGGTGCACAACAGAAGCAGTTAGGATAAATCAGTTGACAGAAAATAAAACTAGAATCTTAAGTAGTATTATTGTCCGTCCACAATGAGGACCTTTGGCAATGTCTAGAGACTTGGAGGGATGTGTTATTAATGTCTAATGGGTAGAAGCTGGGGCTTGAACTAAGTATCCTTTTACGCACAGGATTACCCCCAACATCAGACTATGTAAGTTGTCAGGGTTCTGAGGAAGAGAAAGACCTCCATAAGCCATTAGAGGGAAATTATCCCTCACTGCCTGGTTGGCTTTCTACAGGCATCAGCTCAACACAGTGACTACTTTCTGCTGCATAGGAGAGGGTGAATCTTCAGGCTGATGAGTTTTGGGTGCAAGCATGGGAAGACAAAGACCAGCCCACACCTTATCTAGCCTCTCCTTTGGGGCTTGAGCAGCCCACAGGATCCGGATCCGTTACTCTGTACTACCAGCTTTACCTTTTGGACTCCGAAGAGGTCTTCGGAAGTCCTGTCCAGGCTGAGCCTGAGCATGATGGGTCTGTGTAATTTGAGAGTTCAGTATTAGAGACAATACAGTCGCTCCACACCAAAGGTGTCTAATAAATAGTCCAGAATTTGAGTGGGGAATAGAGCACCATTTATGAACACTCTGGCTCGCAAGTAGGCAATGTGTGACAATGACCAAGACCCATTCTAGACTCTCTCTCTCTCAATATGGAGTTAATAGCTTCTTCTCAGTAGGCAGTTGCTTTGAGAAGCAGCCTCTGCTCACACAGGTGTGTATTCATATATTCCTTCCCCCCACGCCCCTGATACACACACATCATTGTTTTGGGAGATGCTAGGGAACAAATTAGGGCATTGGGCATGCTAGTCAAGTGCTTCATCACTAAGTCTCTTCTCTGGCCCAGCACACACTCATGATAGCATAAAATGATTTTAAGTTTTAGCAACCATGGGACTTGAAGATATGTTCGAAGGTATCATCCAACCAGCATTGATATGACACTAGATTCATAGACATAAGCCTCTGGGCAAATGAGGATTTTTTTTTCCTGACCAAAGATGAAATCAGGCTTCCAGCACTCAGAATGTGGCACTGATAAAAGCTTGAGGCGGATCTGACAGGCTGAGGCTGAACAGATAGGGAGGATGGCAGACAAATGTCCCTCTGCAGGCCACAGCACACAGAACAGAAGGTTGTACATTTTCTCTAGATTTCCCAGGTCTGAAGGAACATCTTTTCGAATGATCGTTCTTCCATAATGATAAGCCTTGGGAAAATGCATCTTCTGAAAATGCTTTGTGCCAAAAGGAACAGAGAAAAATGACTCTAGAGGTTTCCAGTGCCTTGCAGCTCAGTTTAAACTCTTTTGCCCTGGACACATTAGTTTTAGTTTTTAGTGCCTTTTCTCTAACATCATTGATTTTATCTGGTTCCTAATTAACTTAGAAAATATGAGTAAGACTTGGCATTTCTATGTAAAACTTAGACTTAGGGGAAAGAATATCTGTGCTTGCTTTTCGTTATGATCTCTCAGTGGCCTTAGAAGACATTGTTTTTACCCTCTTTAGTAGGGGGAATAGAACTAATATTTAATGTCAAGGAATATATATATATATATATTTCACAATTATGTTCCCCTCCTTAGTATTGTTAATTTGTTTTAGAGCTCTTTCTTGATTTCTTCCAGTTGTTAAGATTAATCTAACATCATCAACACCCCAAGTTATCATAACTATGGTAACAATACTCATCTCCTTTATCTCCAGATCACAAATTGTGTGAGTTATTTTACACAATATTTTCTTAAATCTTACAATAACCTCATACATGAGTATTACAGCCTAGATTTTTACAGATAGGGAAACAGATCTGGGGGAACATTAAATTGCCTGCTCAGGGTAATTGAGCTGTGAGGACAGAGTCTAACTTTGATCCAGGCTGCAATCTCCCTTTGGGATGCCATGTGCTTTTGGTATATTGCCTTGCTGTGTGAATCCCACAGGACATGGTCTCTGGTTTGAGAAACAAGGAAATCTGTGGTGCTGCATTTCCACAATATAGAATGTATGTGACTGAGGAGAATTTATGCAGCTCATCAGAGAACTAGTTAGTGTGGAGCCTAGCTAGGAGAAATGAGTCACTGGAGATTTGTCCTTGAAGCAGTACCTTGTCCCATTTCTGCTCCTTACTCCTCTCTCCACTACCTCCTCCTCTTCCTTCCTTCTACTCTATCTCTCTCTCTCTCTCTCTCTCACACACACACACACACACACACCACACACACACACTTGTGTACATCATGATGCAAATAACCTCTGCTGCATACTACCAAGTCATGATGTTCTGCCTCAATACAGACTGAAATATAAAGCCACTTGACCATGGTCTAAAATCTTGGAAACTATGAATCCAAATTAGTAACTGCTACTTCTAATTCATTCTCTGAGAAATGTTTGTTGGGTAAATCTGATATGGTTGCTCACAATATTATTCTTTGCCATTATAACACAAACTACTTCTGTATTGAACAAGGTCCCCTCTTTAGTGGAACAGAACCCATAGACAAGATTTCCCATTCTTTAAAAAAAATGGCTCATACAATAATAGAACTGAACCCAATCTCAAGACCAAACTAAAGCTAAATCCTTATAGATCACCCTGCACCAGAATCAACTCCAAATGGATCAAAGACCTTGGAGTCAAAGCAGACACCCTGAAAACATTACAGGAAGGAATAGGAGAAACCCTAGGTCTCCTTGGCACAGGCTGAAATTTTCTTAATAGAGACCCAGAAACACAACAAATCAAAGAAGGGTTGGACAAATGGGATTGCATGAAACTGCCATGCTTCTGTAGCTAGCAAGATCAATAGAAAGCTCACGGATTGGGAGAAGATCTTCACTAGCCATACAATGGACAAGTGTCTGACATCTAAAACATACTTAGAACTCAAAAAACTAAATCCCCCAACAACAAATCCTCAAAGAAACAACTGCCCAGTAAATAAGTGGGCTTAAAGTTTCTATGAAAGAGAAACTTCTCTGAAGAGGAAATAAGAATGGCCAATAGACACATGAAGAAATGCTCAACCTCTCTAGCCATAAAAGAAATGCAAATCAAAACAACACTGAGATACCACCTCACCCCAGTTAAAATGGCTATAATCAAGAACTCTACTAACAATAGATGCTGGAGGGGATGTGGACAGAAGGGAACCCTACTGCAGTGTTGGTGGGAGTGTAAACCTATTCAACCACTTTGGAAAGCAGTTTGGAGGTTCCTCAAAGGACTCCACATAGAGCTCCCCTCTGACCCAGCAATCCCACTTTTGGGCATTTACCCAAATGATCGCAAACAAAACCATACTAAAGCTACCAGCACAACTATATTTATTGCAGTATTATTTACCATAGCTAAGATATGGAACCAACCCAGATGCCCGTCAGTAGATGAATGGATCAAGAAAATTGTGGTATATATACACAATGGAATTCTATGCCTCCATCAGAAAGAATGACATTGCACCATTTGTTAGGGAATGGAAAGGCTTGGAAAAAATTATATTAAGTGAAGTAAGCCAGACCCAAAGAAACATAGGTCCCATGGTTTCCCTTATTTGCGACTACTATAGGATAAGAGGAAAAGGCCAAAAACTATGTGTACATATGACCATATAAGATGATGTTAAGCAAAATGAACCCCAAGATAGGGACACAAATACCTTTTTTCTTTCTTGCTATTGTTTCTAGTGTATTTATAATATACTATGTGATTTTTTTTTGTTGCTTTGTATGTTCCTCCTGTATATTTAACCCCTGTTTTCACTGTATTTGATGTCGGTGCCCTGCATCTTGTATATACACTTCTCTAATTCAGGGACAGGAAGGAAAAAAAATGCTTAAATAAGGATACAGGTTGATCCACTGTAACAATGAGATGTACAAGACACTATTTTGAAAATGAACTTTACACCTTCGGCAGAGGGGGTGGGAAGGGATGGTAGGGGAAAACAAAGGACGAGGCAACAATGCTCAATAGGAAATGTCCTCATTACCTTGCTCATGGTAACTGTAACCCTTCTTTACAGCATTTTTACAATTAAAAAATGTACAAAAAAAGAGATCTGCCTGATGACTGGTAGAGATCCAGAGAACCAATGGCATGATTCTAGTCAAGAGTACAAAGTTCTGAGAGTCAAGAATAACCATGCTGTAGTTCCAGCCTTTTATGATTTGAACATTTGTTCCCTTTAAAACTTACAGTGAGAGGCTGGGAAGGTGGCTCAGTGGTAGAGCGCTTGCCTTGCATGCATGAGGCCCTGGGTTCGATTCCCCAGCACCACATAAGCAAAAAGAAAAAAAGCCGGAAGTGGCGCTGTGGCTCAAGTGGTAGAGCGCTTGCCTTGAGCTGAAGAGCTGAGGGACAACGGCCAGGCCCAGAGTTCAGGCCCCACGACCGGACCCAAAAAAATAAAATAAAATAAAATAAAACTTACAGTGAACTTAATTGTCATTAAACAATATTAAAAGGTGAGACCCTTAACAGATGGGACATGAAAGATGTCCAATTGTTATAAAAAATGGAAACTTAGTCCTTTTCTTGCCTCTGCCCTCTTGCTTTCTACCATGTAAGGACAAAGCCTTTCTCATCTGCTGAGGACACAGTGTTCAAGACACGATCTAGGAATCAGTGACTGTATGTAGTCTCTTCCTAGACACAAAACCTGAGGCTGTCTTATTCTTAGACCACCCAGCTCCCACAGCTGTAAGGAATAAATCTCTGTTATTTATAAATTACTGAGTCCAGATAGTCTCGTCTAACAGCACAAACAGAGATACATTCCAAAGGCTAGCAGACTCAAAACGCAAGGAGAATCAATGTTTCAGTTGGAAGGAAGTTTGCCAGGAGAATTTTGACTCTACTTTTCATTTTCTGCAGAAATCTCAGTTATTATTTTCATTTCTACCATGATATTCTTTGCAATATGTTACTATAGCCATTTCAATAAATTCTACTGACTTCTTTTTATCATTAAGAGGTTACATCCTTAAGATAACCGAACTGGGTGCTGGTGACTCATGCCTGTAACCCTAACTACTCAGGAGGCTGAGATCTGAGGAGCACAGTTCAAAGCCAGCCTAGGCAGGAAAGTCCATGAGACTCTTATCTCCAATTAACCACCAGATGTGGTGCTGTAGCTCAATGTAGTAGAGAACTAACCTTGAGCAAAAGAGCTCAGGAACAGTTCCCAGGCCCTTAATTCAACGACTGACAAAAATAAAATACTGTTAATTTTATACATACAGGCCTTAGAAAACAAAAGAAATTACTTGATATATTGTAAAAGAAAGAATAATGTTAACTGTACCTATTTGGTAATAGGTACATTATCCAGTTGGTTAGTCATTGTTATTCATCTATACAATTAACTTACCTTTAAATAAAATTAAACTTTAAAGTAGTTTCTCTTGCCTTTCTGTTGAGTCATTATATACAACTTAGACAATATAGAAAAGTACTAGGAATAAAAATCACGAGAAAGTTCACTGTTTTCACAGTAGGTCAGGCTGCAGCATGGTATTGCACTGACTTTTGGAGAATTCCTTATGAATATAAGCAGTGGGTATATAATATATATGTCAAGCTCTCCAATCTCTTGTAGAAGAAACATTGATGAGGGGTTACTTCAAGGACTCATGGGGACATAAAATGGCATCAACTACAATCCAAGGTCTTCCAAGGCAGTGATTTCCTCGGGCTAAATGAGAAGAAGATTGACGCTTTCTCTTGGTGCACACAATCATGTGTGACAGGTGATTTTAGCACCTCTCCTGAAAGAGAGAGTTGAATGGGACACCTCCACACCACCTTTGGTTATTCGTCAGCCACCTCTAAAGCTGTTGTCTTTGTTTATATCCACCCTTCCTAAGTCTATGTCTATGTTTAGATGTGACTCTGTTTCTACATCTACACAATTCATCCAATGCATTCTCCCAGAAGCCAACCCACTTTGAGGAGAGAAGCATGCCTGCTCATTTGTTTGTTTGTTTCCCACCAAACAATTTGAGAAGCAAAAACAGAACCCAGACCATTTTAAGATCTTCCTTTGCTTCCTCTACCAAACTTGAGTATAGGGTATTTCTTTCCTAGATTCTGCAAGGCCCCATAGAGAGTCTGCTTATGCTTAGTGAAAGGAAAAGAAAATTTATGTTTGTACTGTGAACTGTAGTTTGTATTTGCAGTTTTGTTGGTTTGTTTCTATGTGCAGTTACTTCCCCAAACCAGAGTTCTATGTAGGAATTAACTTATATCACAGTTGGTGGCAGACCTAGTAAGACCTCCATAAATGCTTTCCACTAGTAGTCTGGCTGGGTTGGTTGTTGTTTTAGCTTTATGGTGTGTGTGTGTGTGTGTGTGTGTGTGTGTGTGTGTGTGTGTGTGTGTGTGTGTGTGTGTGTGTGTGTCTACTTGTTTGGAGGTTTCTTTTTGTGTTTTAGTCAGTCTTACCTAATTTTCCTCACTCTCACTCTTATCTGTACTCTGTTTATACATTACCTTTATTCAAACTTGTCAGTTGTTAAAATGAGAAAATAATAGATTTTTTTATATGGCATATGAGGGCTCCTTTTACCTCAAAGTTGAACAAATAGTTGCTTGTATTTTCCTCTGCTGTTTTAATTTTGCGTGGATATTCAAACCTTTGTAAGTTTGTTTTGTATATATTATGAGAGATAAGTCCTTTATGAGTTTTTCCCAGGTGACTAGTTGGCTACTCCAATGCTATATTGCATAATCCATCATTTTCCCATTGGCCTATGGTGCCATCTTTATCCTGTATGCTTGTGGATACAGGGATAGATCTGCCACCAACTATAATTGAAACCAACCTGTAGGGGCAATTTCATTCTCCCCGAGGGACATAGGAGCTGGGAGAGCGAGAAACCAATGACCTTCTTTTTTTGAATGGCTTTATAAGTTCAGAGGCAGATACAGCTCTCACATTATTGAAGCTGCTTATGCCTGAGAGCAAAACTTCCTTTAGGGCAGAACAATCTTGCCAGTGAAAGAGGTTTAATTTATAAGCAGTCTAATCTAATTTTCTCTGTTTGGACAGAGTGTAATTTGGTGCTAGAAAGAAACTCTTAGAACAACTTTATTGTCTTAGCTGACAATTATGTGAGTTTAAGTTGTTCTCTCTCCAAGCCATGATACTCACAACAGACGTGGCAGATTTATTTTGGTTTTCTCTGTAGGTGCTATTTCAAATCAATGCTTGGCCAATAGCAACTAAGGCAGACAAGGTAGCTTGTCTAATTCTACTTATGCCAAATTACCTTCAGTACAAGAAAGCGGAACATTTTAAATCATAGAATTTAAAAATACTACAACTTCTTTTAGAGCTCCTAATTGGAAAAGACAACATATTTGGCAGTACCCTAGGACTCTAGAAGGGCTAATTCATCTCACCAGAAGGAACAATTATTCTCAAATACCACTGTATTTAGCCCACATCACATCACACAGGACCAGACATAGCAAAAAGTTCCTTGTGTTTTAGAATACTGCGTTTAATCTAAATTTGCTTTTTGTTCCAGCTTCAAGAACTTAACTTGCATAAATCATTGAGCAGGCAACATGAGTTTAAAACCACTCTGTAGTTCACTGCTTTCATATGTATCTAGAAATAGTCCTGCAATCTTAGCCAGGGAAGAAATTAAGCCCATCTATTTAAGAGATTTGAAAACAACAACAACAACAAAAAAAAAAAACACCTTCCTTTCTCCATTACAGCAATATAAGTTTGCCCAGGGTTCAAAAAGTCATATCCTTCTTCTTTTTTTTTTTTTTTATATAAACAGTGACCAGTGTTGCCTAGATGCTGGGCACTTTCTAAGCACTAAACCCTGGTCAAAATACTTAATCCTCGTAACAGTCTGTGTGGGCAGTTACTATTATTCAAATCCATTTTATAGAAAACTGATTAGCAGAGAGGATCAATAACCTTTCTTACACCTGAGATTACAGAAATGAAGGAAGTCAGGATCAGGGTTTGTTCCCAAGAAGCCTGGACATTGTTTTCAGGAAGTCCCAGCTCTAATCCATGAAGGCTCTTCTGTCTCTATGCCACATCTACCAGATTGATGCCTTTGTGTCTTCATGTCATCTCTTTTCCTGAAGGCTTACACTTGTCCCAGAGTGGCCATGAAGTATCCTTGGTTTACCCCTGGATTCTACTGGAAGTTCTCCTACTATGAAACTCCCACCACTCTGATCTGTTTTTCTCATTTTAATGAGGATTCTTGCATTTCAGTAACATTTCAAATGTAGCCTACGAATCTGCTGACTCTCTGAATTTCCTGGAGAGTGCTCAAACCCAGCATTGTGCTGGGTAAACACTTATGTGCCGACTTTGACTTTGATCCTTATTGTTCTAGGGGGTTATACTGGATGGAAAGGTCAGTTACTAGAAATGAAGTATCCTGTGGACATGTGGCTTGGCTGTGGTGGCTTGTTCATGCAACATTACAAATTAGGGCAAGAAAGATGATTAGAGTACAGGCCAAGGTATTTGGAGCCTAAAGTGCCTTAGAGACATTGTCCATTTCTACACAGACATTTGTAGCACTGGTTATCTATTGATGAATCCAATCCCATAGTTTATAACAATTGTGTTCCCCTCTAGCATGAATTAGAATTTTATATGTTTTCAGCCTAGCATCTAAGAAGAAGTTTTTGTGTGTGTGTGCATGTTTGACACAGAGAGCCAGAGAGATAAGGACAAAGACAGAGATAGAGATTCAGAGGCAGAGGCAGAGGAAAAGAGAGCGACAGAGACAAAGAGAGGCACATAGAGGCACAGAAAGTAGCCTATCAACACTTTCATCTCCATGAAGCCTTGCTGGCCTCTTTATTCAACATGCAATCTCATGTAACTCAATAACCATGGGAGAATTATTATTAATAACACTTTGTAGCTGAGAAAGCTAAGAAAACTAATTCTATAGTGGCAACTCACAATTCAACTTTGGGGAATTGTGAAACTTAATCCAATAGGAAATATTACAAGGACCCCACAAAATAAAAGTAAATAAAAGCAGAGCCCCTTGATTTGGCATCTATAAATCCTAGAGAATGCAGTGTGAAAATCAATTCTATAGAAGTACAGCTATTAGTTCTCAGTGTCTTCAGTTATGCAGAGGGTGGACAGGAGCTGGAAGCAGATAATCCGCTCCATTTTTTTCATGACTTCATGAGTATGGATCCTTCCCATTTTTTCTTCTGTATGTGTTCTGTGTCCTTAGGCCTGTCTCTTAGTTTCTTTTCACTCAAGGCTGGCATTCTACTCTTTGAGCCACACTTCCACTTCTGGCTTTTTGGTGGTTAATTAGAGATAACAACTTTTCTACCTGGGCTGGCTTTCATCTATGATCCTCAGATCTCAGACTTCTGAGTAGCTGGGATTATAGTCATGAGACACGGGCACCTGGCTTTGTACTATTCATTTACATGGCATGCTTTTTCTCATGACAAAAATGCCAAAGGAAGAACTCAGTGTTTCTATTTAGATTGCAACAGATTATCCAATTTTTCTATTTAAGTTGGATTTTTATAGCATAGACATAAATCCATGCACTATTATTTTATTGGGAACAAACTCTAAGGAGAGCAAGCAATGATCCCAAAGACGTTTACTCAAGATGGCTCCATAAACTCATGGCTTGGAACATCCCCCTATGCAGCTGATCTAAATACTTCTCAAAGCCTCATGAAACACAGAAAGGAGGCTGAGCCAGCAGTCAACAGAGCTGAAACTCTGTCCTCTCTAATCTGTTCCTGGAAAGTAGCAGTAATGACTGAAAGCCCACTGTTTTCTTTTTCTTTAATTTTAATTTTATTGTCAAAGTGATGTACAAAGGGATTACAGTTATGTAAGTAAGGTAGTGAGTACATTTCTTGTTGAACTGTTACTCCCTCCCTCATTTTTCTTCCTCTCTCCCTATTCTCCCCCAAGTTGTACAGATCATTTCCAACATAGTGTCTTGTGAGTATTTCTGTTGCATTGGTTCCTTCTTTGTCTTTTGTCTCAACCACTGTTCCCCTTCCCCTCCCTAATTCAGGTATACCTATATACAATGTATACAATACCCAGGGTACCAAAGTGACAACAGAACACAGAAAAAAGAAATCATATCGTTCATTAAAAACAAATACAACAGGACTGGAAAGTTAGCTCAGTGGTAGAGTGCTTACCTCGCATTCATGAGGACCTAGGTTCGATTCCTCAGCACCACATAAACAGAAAAAGCCAGAAGTGGTGCTGTGGCTCAAGTGGTAGAGGGCTAGCCTTGAGCTGAAGAGCTGAGGGGCAGCACCCAGGCCCCACAACTGACAAAACAAAAACAAAAACAAAACTCTTGTGTCCAATTCTTGGAGTTCATTTTGCTTATCATCATTCTATACAGTCATTTGTACATAGTTACTGAGTTATTCTACTCATCTGCTAAGATTGACCTAGACATATACTGATTATTACAAACAAGGTTAACCATAGGACCTATGTTTCTTTGGGTCTGGCTTACTTTTGTTGTGGAATTCTATGCCTCCATCAGAAAGAATGACGCTGCCCAATTTGTAAGGAAATAGAAGGACTTGGAAAAAAATCATATTAACCAAAAGCGCAATTTCTAAAGGATGATGAAGACTAAAATTTTAGAATAGAAGATTGGAAGACAGTGTCTAAACTGATGAGGCTTGCCTATCATAAAAACAGGTTTAAAAAGGTCCACTCTGGTCAAATCTGGGACTAATCCTTTAAAAGAAGTTATGATGGGGAAAATGGAGCTCAACTGGTAGAGTGCCAGCCTTGAGCAAAGGAGTTAATGGACAGTTCCCTGGCCCTGGGTTCAAGCCCTAGGACTGACGCACACATGAAAAGAAGTTATAGTGGGATAGATGGGGCAAAGAGGATATGGAGAGTGATGGAAGGGGTATACTGATCAAGAGGCACTGTACACATAAATGAATTGTTAAATTGAAACCACTGTACAACTATCTGAACATAATTTTCAGAAGAGACATGCAGCCAGGTGCTGGTGGCTCATGACTGTAATCCTAGGACTTAGGAGGCTGAAATCTCAGGATTGAGGTTTGAAGCCCGGCTAGGCTGGAAAGTCGATAAGACTTAATCTCCAATTAACTACCAGAAAACCAGAAGTGGAGCTGTGGATCAAAGTGGTAGAGTGCTAGTCTTGAGCAAAAAGCTCAGGGACAGAGCCCATGCCCTGAGTTCAAGGCCCATGGGAAAAAGAAAGGAAGGAAGGAAAGAAGGAAAGAAGGAAGGAAGGAAGGAAGGAAGGAAGGAAGGAAGGAAGGAAGAAAGGAAGGAAGGAAGGAAGGAAGGAAGGAAGGAAGGAAGGAAGGAAGGAAAGAAGGGTGGGAGGGAGGAAGGGAGGGAGGGAGGGAGGGAAGGAGAGAGGGAGGAAAGAAGGAAAGGGAAAAGAAGGAAGGAAGGAAGGAAGAAAGAAAGAAAAAGAAAGAAAGAAAGAAGGAAGATGAGGAAGAAGAAGGAGGAGGAGGGGGAGGAGGAAGAGAGGGAGGGAGGGAGGGAGGTAAGGAAGGAAGGGAAGAACAATGCACATGTGGGTGCATGGGTGCACGCGTGCATACACACACACACACACACACACACACACACATGAAAAAGCTATGTCCTGACAACATTCGTAGCACCAGGAATGAAGCAGATCACTTCTCTGTGACATTTATGGTAACACTGCAGATCTGGTACCCAGACGTTGTATTTTTTAACCCAATTCTAAGTTGGAAGTAGAGGGAAACTCAAACACCTCAAAAATCTCGGTTGGAAACTCAAAATTTTAAAAACAAAGAAAGATAGAAAAACAAAAAAACAGAAACCTCCTTCAAAATAAACAAGCAAAGCAAACTTTGAAACCTACAAAAGGTAACACTAAGAAAGGCAGACAATAAAGGTAACACAGGTTTTCCTATTCTATGCAGAGTATTCCATTCCATCTCTTACCAGTATTATAATTTTTTTCTATCGGTCCTGGGACGTGAACTCAGGGCCGGGGTGCTATCTCTAAGCTTTTCTGCTCATGGATAACTCTCTACCATTTTTAGCCATAGTCCTACTTCCAGTTTTCTCATGATTAATTGGAGAAAAGAGTCTCATGGACTTTCCTACCTGAGCTACCTCCTGAGAAGCTAGGTATTACAGGCATAAACCACTGGTGCCTGGATCAGTATTGCACTCTTAATTATATACTTTATGTTTTACCATATATACCCAATCCTTACTCCCTTACCACTTCCTCCTCAGAAATGTCTTTTTTTTTTTTTTTTTGGCTCATTAGATTTCATCATAGTTCTTACACGGGCTTGCCAAAATTTATTCAAACAAATTTTGGTGTAGTTATTGTAGTGGAATGGAATTTCTATCTTTGTGTGTCCAAGGATACCTGTGGTTATGTGTTTCCATGAACATAGACTATTAGTGGCCACACAGCTCTTTCTCTAAATGACAAAGGATTTATATGTCTTTGCATTTTGCTCTTAGATAACTTTTACATTTTGCTTTTACTTTTTCTTTTTGTAAATGATACTTTAACATTTGAATTAGTTGTAATTTATCCTAAATGAATTACCATTACATTGACAGAGGACATTAATGAATCAAACTAGAGACAATGCATTGATAATATCTTTATATTGCTAATTTGGGATGGAGAGAACATGCCCCATTTAAAATGTCATATTTTGAGAGTCCAGAAGAAGATGGCAGAGGAGAAGCTGGAGGCTAAACAAGTTCTCGCATAGAAAGCAGTTTTAGTGTTCCAGTGAATAGTCCTAGGCTAGAGAATCACACCAAGTGTGCCATCATAGTATAGAGAGTTTAGCCAGAGGAGAAATCCAGGCAGCTTGGTCAAGGAGACAGATCTGAGCACTTGCTGGTATCCGTGGAGGCAGCAGTGGAAGCTGCCATATCAACAGAGAGAGTCCAGGACAAAGGCGCCAGACCCAGTGGGTGATTGGATTCTACTTACCACCAGCAAGAACTGACAAGTAGGAGAAATCTTCATCCTGCTGAAGAACAGGGACAGCCCAAGAACCAAGAGTCTGGCATGAGTAAACCCAAGACATCCTCAATCCTTCTCATGGAGCAGGGGAGGGTAGGTAGCCCCTCTCTCACCACCGGAGATCTCCATCTTTGATACTGACAAAGGCCCAACTGGAGCAGCTAGCTCCAACTCAGGCCTTGGAAGAAAACAATAGGAGCCATTCAGCAGGTCACAGGACCCTGCCCTTACCTGCCAGGCTCAGCTCCACCCAGGGGAAAGTCACCCCACCCAGGCAAAGGAAATTCTACCCCTGGAGGAGTGACTTTCTTCACTGGGTAAACAGTGCCAGAGGCTGCCCCTCCCCACTACAGCCTAGAGAGCAGAAGGGGTAAAGACAAACAATTGAAACTTGGTAAACAACCCTGAGAATGGCTCCAGGCTGGGTTCTGTGAGTGTCTCAGGAGCTAGCCCCTCAGGGAAAAGCTACTGATTACTGATAGGCCTCAACCCTACCCAGAACCTAGCTTCATCACAGCAAGTCCTAGCTAAAGGAAACAACCATCTCCCTCTTTTGTGATACTCAAAGCAGATCTCCCTCCCACTGAACTAGCCTGGGATCACAAAGTCTTGGGTAAGGCAGAGCTTCTTTCTGCTTGCTCAAACAAACTGACCTAAGAAACCAATCAAACCACAGGAAAACCAAACACCACAAGCAGACCAGAGACTTCACCAGACACAGGGGAGATACAAGATCTTCCCACACCCCACCCCTCCAAAAAAAATCAAAGAATTCTTTTTTCTACCTATTTTTTTTATTTAAAAAATTGCTCAGTGGATCCCAACAGAAGGAATGGGAGTCCAAGGAAACCATAACCAATCAACTAAGTGATTTGAGAATAAACACTGAACACAAAATTAAGGAAGTAAAGAAGTTCATACAAGATCTAAAACAAAGCTCCAACAAAGAATTTGAAGCCAACAAAGCCGACCAATTAGAAGGAAAGGTAATAAAATAACAAAGAAGAAAGTCTTGACAGTAGGTTAGATCATGCAGAAGATCGGATCTCTGGGATTAAAGACAGCCTAGATATTATAGAGAAAGAACATACAACTATCCAAGACAAATCCAAGAAACATGATAGATCTATTCAACATTTGGAACACACCATTAGAAGGCTTAATCTGAGGATAATGGGTATAGAGGAGCACCTAGAGACAGAAGTTAATGGTCTAGAAAATTTATCTAATAGGATCATAGCAGAGAACTTCCCAAACATGCAGAATGATAGGCCTATTCAGATACAAGAAGCTTTTAGAACCCCAAATAGACACGACCTGAACAGGACATCCCACCGTCACATTATAATCTGTACAGGATTGATTCAGACCAAGGAAAGGATCCTTAAAGATGTCAAGGAGAAAAGATCAATCACCTATAAAGGGAAACCAATTAGAATCAGCTCAGATTTCTCAGCAGAGACAATTAAAGCAAGAAATGCCTGGAATGATGTATGCCATGCCCTAAAGACAAACAACTATCAACCAATAATACTGTACCTCCTTCATAACAGGTCAAATAAAAACCTTCCATAGCAAAGAAAAACTGAAATAATATATCTCCACCAAACCAGCCCTACAGAAGATACTTAAAGATGTCCTACACATAGAAAACCAACAAGAGCACAATAAAGGCCAAGAAACCGCACCCAAACTGAGAATCCAAGAACCACAGGAAGAACCCAGTTGTCACATTCCCTAAGAATGTGAATAACAGGGCAGGAACTACAAAACACCTCTCAGTCCTAACTCCCAACATTAATGGACTTAACTCTCCAATTAAGCGTCATAGACTGTATAGTTGGATTAAGAAGCAAGATCCAAGTCTTTCCATTTCCTAACAAATGGGGCAATGTCATTGGAAAAAATTATATTAAGTGAAGTAAGCCAAGCCCAAAGAAACATAGGTCCCATGGTTTCCCTTATTTGCAATATCTAGTATATGTATGAATCAAGCGGAAAAGGTCAGATAATGTGATGTTAGGAAAATGAACCCTTAGATATGTATTTTAATGTTTTTTTTCTTTCATGCATTTGTTTCTAATGCATTTATAAGATTATTTCTTTGTTGCTTTGTATGTCCCTCCCCCACAGTATAACCCCTGCTTTCACTATATTTGATGTCAGTATAACTTGTGGAGGAGATGGGGAAAAACAAGTCATTTAAGGATACAGGTGGACCTGTTACAACAATGAGAAGTACAAGTTGTCATGTCGAAAACAAGCTTTACAACGTTGGTGGGGGGGGTATTGGGTTGGGGGGGGAGGCTGGGAAGGAATGTGAAGGGTAAACAAAGGAGGAGGCTGCAATGTTTGATAAGAAATGTACGCATTATCCTGCCCATGTAATTGTATCCCCTCTGTACAGTATGTTCACAAAAAAATAAAATGAAAAAAAAAAAGAAGCAAGATCCTTCTATAGTCTGCCTTCAAGAGTCACACCTTGCCCATAAAAACAAACATATTTTGAAAGTGAAAGGCTGGAATAAACTCTACCAAGCAAATAGCCACCATAAACAGGCAGGAGTAGCAACTCTAATATCAGATAAAATAAACTTCAAATTAAAATTGGTGAGAAGAGATAAAGAAGGTCACTACATACTAATTAAGGGATCTCTCCTTCAGGAGGATACTATAATTCTAAATATGTATTCAAAAACAATGGAGCACCCACATTTATCCAAGAAACACTACTTTCCCTCAAATCTCACATAGATCCAAAGACATTAATTGTTGAGGACATTAACCCACCACTGTCCCCACTAGATAGATCAACTTGGCAAAAACTCAACAGAGAAACCACAGATCTAAACAACTGCATAGATCAACTAGGTTTAACAGACATCTACCAAATATTTCACCCAACAGCATCAGAATACACATTTTTCTCAGCAGTAGATGGAATATTTTCCAAAATAGACCACATTTTTGGTCATAAAGCAAACTTGTCCAAATTCAGAAATTATTGAAGTTATGCCCTGCATTCTCTCAGACCACAAGGGAATAAAATTATGACTTAACAACAAAAGCCACCAAAGAAAGCCCTATAACACATGGGGGCTGAACAACACACTGTTAAATCCCCAGTGGATCATGGAAGAGATTAGAAAGGAAATTCAAATGTTCATGATATTCAAAAAAATGAACACACAAACTACCAGCTCCTCTGGGACACAGCAAAGGCAGTACGCAGAGGAACTTTTATAGCTCTTGAGTTCCTACATCAACAAATTAGAGAAATCTGAAACCAACAATTTAATGAGACATCTGAACCTCCTTGAAAAAGAGCAGCAAGCTAAACACCAATCCAGTAGACAGAAAGAAATAAACTAAATCAGAATTAAATAAATTATAATCCAAAAAATCCATAGAAAGAATCAACAAAACAGAATTGGTTCTTTGAAAAAAAATTAACAAAATTTGCAGACCTTAGCAAATCTTATCAGAAAAAGAAGAGGACACATCCAAATAAACAAACTCAGAGATGAAAATGGAAACATCACCCCAGAAACAACCAAGATTCAGAGCATTGTAAGGGAATACTTCTCAAACCTTTATGCTAATAAAGCTGAAAACCTAGAAGAAGTGGACAATTTCCTAGAAAATATCTTCATGCTGAAATTAAACTGAGATGAGTTAAACCAACTTAACAGACCCATATCAAGCATTGAAATAGAAACAGCAATAAGAGACCTCCCATCTAAGAAAAGCCCAGGACCGGATGAATTTACAGTGGAATTCTACAAGGCCTTCAAAGCAGAACTCACACCAATACTCCTCCAAGTCTTCAATGAAATTGAAAGAGAAAGTTCACTACCGAACTTTTTCTATGAAGCCATCATAACTCTCGTCCCAAAACCAGGCAGGGACTCATCAAAGAAAGAGAACTATAGACACATTTCTTTGATGAACATCAATGCAAAACTTCTCAACAAAATTTTGGCCAATCGACTTCAACAATTCATCCAAAAAAATCATACACCATGACCAAACAAGATTCATTTCAGGAATGCAAAGTTGGTTCAATATATGGAAATCAATTAATATAATTCATCACATCAACAAGAACAAGGATAAGAACCACACGATTATCTCACTAGAAGCAGAAAAAGCATTTGATTGAACCAAGATTGAACACCCCTTTATGATGTAGGCTCTGGAAAAAGTAGGAATCCATGGAACATTCCTCAATACAATAAAGGCTGTATATGACAAATCTACAGCCAGCATAACAGCCAGCATAAGTATAACTTAATGGTAAAAAACTAAAGCCATTTACTCTAAACTCAGGAACGAGACAAGGATGTCCACTGTCTCCACTTCTCTTCAATTTAGTATTAGAATGCCTAGCTACAGCAATAAGACAAGATGCAAACATAAACAGAATCCAAATAGGGAAAGAAGAAGTAAAACTCTCCCTCTTTGCAGATGACATGGTCTTGTATTTAAAGAATCCCACGGACTCCACTCCCAAATTATTCAAGCTAATCTGAAACTTTGGCAAAGTAGTGGGGTATAAAATTAACCCTCAAAAATCAATGGCTTTTCTGTATGCCAACAATGAGAAAAGTGTGGCTGAAATCAGGAAAGCAACTCCATTCGTAATAGCCCCACAAAAAATAAAATACCTAGAAATTAACTTAACTAAAGAAGTGAAGGACCTCTATGATGAAAATTTTAAAAATATGAAAAAGGAAATCAAAGCAATACTTAGAAAATAGAAAAATCTCCCACGGTTTTGGAAGGATCAACACCGTGAAAATGGCAATACTTCCCAAGGCTATCTACAAATTCGATGTGATACTTATCAATATTCCAACCTCATTCTTCAAGGAAATCGAAGAGGCAATCCAAAAATTCATATGGAACAATAAAAGACCCAGAATAGCAAAAATGATCCTTAACAGAAAGAACAGTGCTGGAGGAATATCAATACCAAATTTCAAACTCTACTACAAAGCCATAGTAATCAAAACAGGTTGGTACTGGCACAAGAACAGACCTCAGGACCAATGGAATAGAATTGAAACCCCAGAAATGAACCCACAGACCTACAGCCATCTAATCTTTGATAAGGGAGCTGAAAAAATGGAATGAAAGAAAGACAGCCTCTTCAGTAAATGGTGCTGGCAAAATTGGTTAATCACCTGTAGAAAACTAAAGCTAGATCCTTATATATCACCCTGCACCAAAATCTACTCCAAATGGACGAAAGACATCAGAGTCAAAGCAGACACCCTGAAAACATTACAGGAAGGAATAGGAGAAACCTAGATCTCCTTGGCATAGGCCAAAAATTTCTTAATAGAGACCCAGAAACACAACAAATCAAAGAAAGGTTGGACAAATGGAACTGTATGAAATTGCAGAGCTTCTGCATGGCAAAGGACATAGCTAGCAAGATCAATAGAAAGCCCACGGATTGGGAGACCATCTTCATTATCCATACAACAGACAAGGGTCTCATATATAAAACATACTTGGAACTCAAAAAATTAAATCCCCCAACAGCAAATCCTCAAAGAAACAACTGCCCAATAAACAAGTGGGTTTAACAGTTAAAGAGAAACTTCTCTGAAAAGGAAATAAGAATGGCCAATAGACACATGAATAAATGCTCAACCTCTCTAGCCATAAAAGAAATGCAAATAAAAATCAACATTGAGATTCCACCTCCCCCAGTTAGAATGGCTATAATCAAGAACTCTAATAACAACAGATGCTGGAGGTGATGTGGTCAGAAGGGAACCCTACTGCATTGCTGGTAGGAGCGTAAACTTGTTCAGCCACTTTGGAACGTAGTATGAAGGTTCCTCAAAAGACTCCACATAGAGCTCCCCTATGACCCAGCAATCCTACTTTGGGGCATTTACTCAAATGATCGCAAACAAGACCATACCAAAGCTACCAGCACAACTATGTTTATTGCAGCATTATTTACCATAGCTAAGACATGGAACCAATCCAGATGCCCCTCAGTAGATGAATGGATCAAGAAAATGTGATAGATAGATAGATAGATAGATAGATAGATAGATAGATAGATAGATAGATAGATAGATAGATAGATAGATAGATAGATAGATTGGAAAAAATTATATTAAGTGAAGTAAGCCAGGCCCAAAGAAACATAGGTCCCATGGTTTCCCTTATTTGTAATAACTATTATATGTCTGGGACAAGTAGAGGTCAAAAGCTATGTACATATGACCAGATAAGCTGAAGTTAAGTGAAATGAACCCCAGAATAGGGACAGAAGTGGGTTTTTTTCTCTCTTGCTATTGTTCCTAACGTATTTATAAGGTACCACATGATTTTTTGTTGCTTTGTATGTTCCTCCCCCACAGTATAACCCCTGTTTTCACTGTATTCGATGTTGGTATAATTTGGGGAGGGGAAGGGAAAAAACAAATTGTTTAAATAGGGATACAGGTTGATCCATTGTAACAATGAGATGTATAAGACATTATGTTGAAAAACAAACTTTACAATGTAGGTGGGAGGGAGAGTGTAGTTGTGGAGGTGGGAGGGAAGGGTTAGTAGGGGAAAAACAACACTACCTTGCTGGTGTAACTGTAACCCCTCTGTACAGTATTTTCAGAATAAAAAACTTATTTTTTAAAAGCCTGAAGCTCTTTATATATAAACATATATATTCCATTTAATAGATACCTAAATAATCATTTCCATCTTAAGACAAAAATATTGAAAATCAAAAAAATATGTCATATTCTGCCCAGTTGTCATTCAAGAGAAGGAAAGAAAATATACAGAGAAAGATTTTTTAACACATGAGAGTTAACAATTCTCTTACCACTTTTACAATTCTCTTACCACTTTTAAGAGAATTCTTACCACTTAAAAGTATTTACAAAAATATTGTAGTCTATCATGTATCCAGAAAAAATTAAGCCAGTGAAATATTTTGGAAGCAAAATTCAATAGAAGTTTTGGTAAGGTGAAGGTTTTCCATTCTTCCTCCTCATTTTCATTACATGGTTCTAGGTGTGGCTTTATTATGAATTTTTTCATCTTAGCATGCAAAATATACTTCATTCTGATATTTAAAAATAATTTCTCCTCTAACTATAAATTTATTTTTAAACTGATACATAAAACAAAATTTTTGCACAATAATGGAACAATATATAATGTCTGGACAAAGGTAAACATCATAGAATGTTTAAATCAAATCCTCTTCTCTTTATCTATAGACTAATAACATGTGTGTGTGTGTGTGTGTGTGTGTGTGTGTGTGTGTGTGTGTGTGTGTGTGTGTGTGTGTACTGCTCCCAGGGCTTGAGCCTGGGCATGGCGCAGTAGCTTCTTCACTCAAGGCTCGTGCTCTGCCAATTGAGCCCCACTTCTACTTCCCCAGCATAACTTCTTTTAAAGACCTAATCCCGTAGTGTATTGGAGTGGACATTTTTAAATTTGTTATAAACCTTATCAGTTTCCATCTTCAGACACTGGCTCCAAATCTTCCATTTTAAACTTTTAGTCTTCATTATCCTTTAGAAATTGGATTCTGTTGTTATTCCTACTTTGCAGGGACAGAGCAGTGAGGCCCCAAGCTTCAGCTCTGCTGATTGCTCGCTTAGCCTCCTTTCTGTGTTTTGAGGCTTCGAAATTTTGTATTATATGTTATATGATCTAAACATAATAAAACTATGTATTATATTTATATGCTAATATATACTTACATCAATATATTTAAACAAACATAATATATAAGATAAATATTTGAAGGCATAGATATATTTACACATGATATGTCATTTATCTTTTCCTGGTGACAAAACATTTTTTAACAACAATTTTCATTGTAAAACAATTTTAATATTGTTTTTATTAGTATAGACTATACAAAGGGGTTTCATTGTTATATCAATATATATATATACAATGTACTTGGGCCAAATTCACCCCCTCTGTTACTCTTGGTAAGTTTCCTACTGCACCTAAAATTTTTATTTGGTTTTATTATGCAATTTTCATAAATGCATATGAATTATTTTAATATGTCTACCCTATTACTCTGTACTTTCCCTTTCTCTCTCCTATTGCTTCTTCCACCCAAAGTTCCCCTTTTCAAATCATGTCCCATTATTATCACTATTTTTATTAATAGTAGTAGTCTCTTAGGTCTAGACTTCATATTTGAGTGGAAGATGTGCTGTTTATCTTTCTGAACTTGGCTTATCCCGCTCAACAGGATGATCTCCAGTTGCATCTATTTTCCTACAAACAACATAATCTCTTTCCTCTTTACCTCTGAATAACTTTATTGTGTGCATATACTACATTTCATTATCTATTCATTGGTAAATGGGCACCTAGGTTGATTCCATAGCTTGGTTATTGTGAATAGTGCTACAATTAAAAATAAGTGTGCTAGTATCTCTGCTTTATGTTTACTTACATTCCTTTGAATATATGCACAAGAATGTTATAGTATGATCATATGGTAGGACTCTTTTCCTTTCTTTTCTTTTTTTTTTGGGTCCAGTCATGGGGCCTGAATTCTGGGCCTGGGCGCTGTCCCTCGGCTCTTCAGCTCAAGGCTAGCGCTCTACCACTTGAGCCACAGCACCACTTCTGGTTTTTTTCTTTTTGCTTATGTAGTGCTAAGGAATCGAACCCAGGGCCTCAGGCATGCAAGGCAAGCGCTCTACCACTGAGCCACCTTCCCAGTCCCTTTAGGACTCTTTCTAAGATTTTTTTCTCTTTTGTGTGTATGTGTGCATGTATATGTATATGTATGTATGGGCATATGTGAGAGAGAAAGAGAGAGAAAACCTCCATATAGCCTTCCACAGTAGCTGCACGAGTCTACATTGCCACCCAACAGGGAGAGGGTCTGTTTTTCCCTGTATCTTCCCCAGCATTTGTTGTTATCTGCTTTCTTGATGTTTGCCATTTGGGCTGGGTCTTCTAGCTTTTTAAAATATACAATCATAATTGTTCTCTACAGTCACCCAATCATGCAATAGCATGACAGATCTTCTCACATCTTACTGTGCAACTGAGTTCCTATTTATCAACTTTCCTCAAAGTTTTCGTCTCCTTCTCTCTCTCTATCCTCTGGAAAATACAATTCTACTCCTAGCTTCTATGAGATCCATGCCTTTCCTCCCACTTGTGAAGAAGATTATAATAAGTGATTGCCATTCTGTTTATAGCTTATTTCATTCAACCTAACCCATGCTTTTACTCATGTTGTTGCAAATAATAGGACTCACTGCTTTTTATAGCTGAACAGTATTCTGTTGTGTGCCAACACCACATTTTTTTACCTATTAATCAGCTGATGGTTGCTTCCATTTCTTGGCAAATGGGACTAGTGTCACAATAACCATGGGAGTACAGGGATCATTTTGACATGTTGATTTTATTTCCTTTATGAATATATACTCAGTAGAGAAAATGTGGTAGATCATATAATCATTCTATTTTTAATGTTTTGAGGATCTCCATACTATTTTCCATAAAGACTAAACCAACTTACACCCCCTTTGACATTGTATACATTTTCTCTTCTCCACATTCTTACCAGCATTTGCTACCTTTCACTTTTTGTTAGTAGCCATTCTTACTGTAGTGAGCTATATCTTACTCTGGGTTTGATTTTTATTGTCCTGATTAGAAATAGCAAGAATTATTTTTCACATACATGCTGACTGTGCATATCTTCTTTTAAGAACTATCCATTTTGTTTCAGTGCCAGGTAGTGAGCCCAGAACCATACACATACTAGGCAAGTGCTCTATTACTGGACTATATCTCAGCCCCCAAAATTGTTTTTGTTTGCTTTCTTTTGTGTTGGTACTTGGGCTCACTTGACTTTTCTGTTCCAGGCTGTTGCTCACTTGAGGCATAGCTCCACTTCTGATTTTCTTGCTGGCTAATTAGAGCTAAGAATTTCACAGACTTTTCTACTCAGACTGTCTTCAAACTGTGGTCCTCAGATTTAGCCTCCTGAGTAGCTAGAATTACAGTGTGAATCACTGACTCCCAGCTTCCAAAATTGTTCTTTGAAACCTGAAAGATAGTTAATTTTTTTTTGACAGTTCTAGGGCTTAAATTCAGGGCCTGGGCGCTGTTCCTGAGCTTCTTTTGCTCAAGGCTAGCACTTTACCACTTGAGCCACAGTGCCACTTCCAGCTTTTTCTGCTTATGTGGTACTGAGGACTTGAACCCAGGGCCTCATGCATACTAAGCAAGCACTCTACCACTCAAGTCATATTCCTAATCTCTGAAAGATTGTTATTTCTTTTTTTTTTTTTTGTTGGCTGTGGGGCTTGAACTCTGGGCCTGGGCGCTGTCCCTCAGCTCTTCAGCTCAAGGCGAGCGCTCTACCACTTGAGCTACAGCGCCACTTCCGGTTTTCTGGTGGTTTTATTGGAGATAAGAGTCTCACAGTCTCTCCTGCCCGGGCTGGCTTTGAACCACGATCCTCAGATCTCAACCTCCTGAGTAGCTAGGATTACAGGCGTGAGCCACCAGCACCTGGCAAGATTGTTATTTCTTATCCCTTGATGTTGTCTTCTTTAGAACTTTTATTAGAGATACATTAGAATGCCTCAATATTAAATTGATCTATTGTACACTATCCATGGATATCATTTTTTCATTTTTCTCATTGTGAATGTCAAATATATTTTAAAACTTTTGCCAGAGAATTTCTTAAAATTAATTTCACTTGGAATAAATAAATAAGATGGGGGGAAAAAGGCCAAGTGAAATAGGAAAATGCTCTATGGAAGAAATCCTAGAAGAAAAGAAAATTAAATGGTCAAATAACACAAAAAATATTCACTCTCATGATTAACCAAGAGCAAACATTCACATAGCATCTACTACAGGCCAAGTACCTTTCTAAGCACTGTATTTCATCTTAGGTTATTGAATCATTAAAACTCTGTGTCTTACAAGAACAGGAGCACAATAGAGGAACTTAGCAACCTGCATAAATTTAATATAAAGTCAAGTAGTAGAATTGTTTTTCCAATATAATAGTCATAGCGAAAGGAAGCTAAGTTTCAATGTAAGATAACTAAACAAGTGAAATCTAAAACTTCATTTCTTCCACCACACTGGTTCTATTTCATGGGTAGTTTATGTTTTGGCATAGTGGAAAGTATAGATGCATACAATTTATTCCATCATTCAGGTAGATCTCTGAGGTAGTGTCAACCTTGGACCTTTTCAAATTACGCCCAGTGTCAGGGTTCATTGAAGTTCTGTTCTTTGATGAACTTCTATTTCCTTTCCCTTGTTAAATTCCAACTCAGAATTTAAGATAGGAAAGAAGTTGATGCTGGTGGCTCATGCCTTTACTCCTAAGAGCTACTCAGGAGGCTGAGGTCAAGAAGATCTCAATTCAAAGCCAGACTGGGCAGAAAAGTCCTTGATACTTCATCTCCAATTAAACAGAAAAAAGCTGGAAGTAGAGGTGTGGCTCAACTGGTAAAGCACAAGCCTTGAGCAAAAAAAACCTAATGAGATTTATAGGCCTAGAGTTTAAACTCCAGTACTTTCAAAAATATATATGCATATAGTAAATATTACATATGTTTTATGTAAGTAGTCTGGGAGTTTAGCTCAATGGTAGAGCACTTTTCCGAGCACGCTGGAGGTCTTGACTTGATTTTTTTGTTTGTTTGTTTATTAAGAAGGAAAATATAGAAGAGGGAGATGATTCAGAAGCTGACAGAGTGAGAAGTTCCATGCCCATTGGAAAAGGCTTGCATAGTAAAATCTGATTAACTGGCAAATTTCAATCAGAGATGAATGATCATGACAGCAATTATAAAAGAATGACTATAATTTAGGTTTGAAACTCTACATTTTGCCTTCGGAAGCATCTAAGGCATGCAGATATATTAGTTAATGTTGAGCACGTAGCGGATAAAAATACAGTTTTGTGACATCAACAGCTAAAAGAGGTGGTAAGGTGGTGCTGGAACTGTGAAGGACAGCTTTTGTGTATCACTGAAGTGAACATGGAATCCATTCAAATTAGAGTGTCATAACTTTAAGATGTGAAGTACAATTCCCATGGTAACTACAAAGAAAATAGGTGGGGAATAGGCACAAAAATAAATGAGAAGAGAATTAAAATGTTTTTTTACTACAGAAATAAAATTAAAAGTGTAGGCAGTAAGGAACAAAACCCCCAGGCATATGGAAAACCAAAGCCATGATCCAACTTCCAGCCATCTACAAATTGAAAGAGAAAGGATGGAAAGCAAGCCATAGGGGAATGACCTTGTGATCCAGCAGTCCCTTTTCTGAGTATTCACCCAAAGGAAATGTAATCAGAACGTCAGGAAGATAACTGCCTTCCAGGTTTGTGCCAGCACTTTTCACAGTTACCTACCAACGTGTCAGTGGGTGAATCGATAAAGAAACTATCAAAAACAGGGCACCAGTGACTCATTCCTGTAATCCTAGATACTCAGGAGGCTGAGATCTGAGGATTGTAGTTCAAAGCCAGCCCAGGCAAAAAAAGTCCTTGTGAGACTCTTATCTCCCAACTAACCACGCAAAAACCTGAAGTGACACTGTTGCTCAAGTGGCAGAGCACTAGCCTTGAGCATAAAGAGGCCCAGGGACAGAGCTCAGGCCCTGAGTTCAAACTCCACAGCCGACAAAAACAAAACAAAAAACAAAAACCAGACACTTTGTGTGTGTGTGTGAGTGGGGGGAGGGACAGAGTAGAATATCATTTAACTTTAAAGATCATGCTATTTGTTGCAACATGGATAAAACTAGGGGCCATTATGTGGAGTGAAACAACCCAGACACAGAAAGAAAAATGTTGCAAGATTTCACATATATGGTGATTAAAAATGGAAGTCAACGCCCAGCAATGGAAAACATACAGAGGTCCCCAGGGTGCAGCAGTGGATAGGAGGAATAGACAGATGTATGACAAAGGATACAAACTAAGGATACAAAGGGCAAAGCAGGAGGCCCTCACCTCCTAATTTGTATCTACCTGGGATTTTTTGTAAGACTGGGTTTTAGCGGCTCTTACACACACACACACACACACACACACACACACACACACACAATGGATAACCTCATGAGATTCAGCCACAAACACAAATGAGATGAGATCATATGGAGGAAAATAGAAGGAACTGGAGATCCTCATGTTGAGAAAAGTCCATCTTAGAAAGACAAATATTACACGCTTGATCGTATATATAAATCTAGATCCAAATTATGAACCAACATGGGCCTGAATGAAGAATCATTTGGGAGGAAGATATAGGGGAGGGTGGGGGTGTTGGAGAGAATAAGATCAAAGAACATTACTAATATTCACATATAAATCATTATTTTCTTTTATTTTTGGTACATAGTGTCTGTACATACCTATAAAATAAAATGGGCTGTATCCATTGGATAGAGATCAACTCAGAGTAATTTGCTTACCCATAACCTTAAATGCTTATTATTGTTTTATGATATATGTAGTAAAATTCTTCTAACTAATTTAAGACATATAATAGTTCTTACTAATTATATACACTCCTGAGTGCTGCAGAATGCTAGAAAATATTTTTCTATCATAAATAATATCATAAATAAATATAATATAAAAATAATAAAATAAAATAATAAATAAAAAATAACATAATGTCTATTTATACACCTTTCCTTCTCTTCCTAGGGCTGGAAAATGATGGGCTTCCTAAGGTCAACTATTCCTGCAGAGTTATGTAGCGCAGCAACACATGTTAAATTACATGAATCTGATTAAATCCCATCAAATTGAAGAATGCTTGGTGAGGAAGAGAGATGGGACAGGGATTTCTTCCCTAAATGTCACTAAAGAAATGAGATCCCTTCTACAGAGCAGGTAAAACCCAGGCATTCATCAACCAGCACCATATCGCTACTGCTTTTTTGGGTGGTCTGAGTAGAAGTATCCTCTTTCTAATTTAATGTGCAAAATAGAATTCAGAAAGATAAAAATAAAATAAAATGAAAGTACAATTCTTTGTCACTTGAAATTTTTATTTTACTCCCTCCACCCTCTGCCACCAATAACCTCTTTATACCTAAGAGCAAATGTCTCCAGGCTCTGTGTGTGTATGTGTGTGTGTGTGTGTATGTATTTGTATGTGTGTGTGTGTCATCTTAGGGCTTGAATTCAGAATCTGGGTGTTATCCTTGAGCTTTTTGGCTCAAGGCTATCACTCTACCAAGTGAGCCACAGCTTTACTTCTGCCGTTGTGGTGGTTAATTGCAGATAAGAGTATCTCAGACTTTCTTGCCTAGGCTGGCTTTGAACTATAGTCCTCAGATCTCATCCTTCTGAGTATCTAGGATTCCAAACATGAGCCCACCAGTGCCTAGATATTTATTATTTTGAGTTCTTTTCATTCTGACAAAAATAAATGGAGGAAACATTTTCCTTCCTGGAAAAAAAAACACAGTTTTAGGTAAATTTCAAATAAGCATTCATAAATACTTTGTTTTGCCAGTCCTGGGGCTTGAACTCAGGACTTGGGCACTGTCCCTGAGCCCCTTTGTGCTCAAGGCTAGCACTGTATCACTTGAGCCACAGCGCCACTTCCAGCTTTCTCTGAGTAATTTATTGGAGCTAAGAGTCTTACAGACTTTCTTGTCCAGACTGGCTTAGAACCAGGATCCTCACATCTCAGCCTTCTGAGTAGCTAGGATGACAGACATCAGCCACCAGCACCTGGCTGATACATACTTTTATTTCAGTCTTTCAGCATTTTTTGGTTTGTCCTTCTCTCTCTGCACATATATATCCCCTTTGACAGGCCACTTTCCTAGGTATCAATGAGCCTAAAGGGACTGATTTCCCACATCAATTGGTCAGACACAGCAGCTAAATTTAGACTTTTAAACACTGGTCTTTCCAGTCTATTAAAAACTGACAAAACTTTATTTTGTTGTCATTTGGAAGGAAAAAGAAAATGTACAAAACAGTTGGGCTAAGATTTATTTTCCCTCCTTTGTTTTAACTAGGAAAATCTTTCTCTTCTCTCTTCCTTCTACTTACACCGTGCATTATCTGCTTTAATTCTTTCTAACGATAACAGACAACTGTAGTACATAATGCTTAAGTTGCAGGAGATACAATGCTTAGGGCCTCCAATCAATCAAAATGAGAAGAAACTACGCAATCCCTGCTAAAGCAGAAAAGCAGATTGCCTCTCCTTCGGATAATACAGCTTAGTGCATGAAGCACAGGACGACCTTAAATTAAGAAGTTAGTTACATTTCCTTGATAGCTCCAGTTCCTTTTTTTTTTTTTTTTTTGTTGGTCATGGGGCTTGAACTCTGGGCCTGGGCACTGTTCCTCAAGCTCTTCAGCTCAAGGCTACTACTGTACCACTTGAGCCACAGCGCTACTTCCAGTTTTCTGAGTTTATTGGAGATAAGGCGGGGTGGGGAGTGAAGGGGGTGATGGGGGGGGGTGGAGGGGGGTGGAGAGGGGAAGGGATGGTATGGGGAAACAAAGGAGGAGGCAACAATGGTTGGTAAGAAATGTACTCACTATCTTGCTCATGTAATTGTATGATACCTTTGTATGGTATTTTCACAATAATTTTTTTTTAAGAAAAAGAGTCTCACAGACTTTGCTGGCTGGCTTTGAACAGTGATCTGAAGATCTCAGCCTCCTGAATAGCTAGGATTAAAGACCTGAGCCTCTGGCGCCCAGTGTTAGCTCCAGTTCTTATTAGCAGAGTTGGTGTACTGTTCTCACTCCTCCCTGCCAAAGCTATTTACACACTAACATCTTTATAAGACGTCTCATTTTCCACTTTTTCCCCCAGTTTTTCACAGTATTAGTAGTACTTTATTAAATGGTACATGCCTTGCTATTTTTGTTGTTGTTGTTGTCACAGAGAGAGAAATGAAAAGCCAAGGCCTTTGCTATGGATAGCAGTGGGTAATTATGCTCTGTTCAGCACCTTGCGGATGCCCAGCTGGCACAATTAAATAAATAGCTGATCAGTTCCAGTTATTGATTCTGCTAACACGTTTGTTCACGGTTGCTTCTTGTGTAATTAGTTTTTTTCTGCTTTCTTGGTCTGAAAGCGTACCTTTGCAGAAGGGGCTATTTTCAGACATTAGTGAGCAAGGCTTCCTTTGGTAGATTTACTGTTTTTTCTTTTCTTTTCTTTTCTTTTCTTTAATGGATGCAATACTTTGCCTATTCATTTATTCATTTAGCTAGGAGATAGCCTGAAAGAAAGACTTTTTCTCTGAATTCCTTATTGAATTTCAAATCTGGATTTTAAATGCTTCTCTTTTTAAATGGAGATACCAGTGACATGGCTACAGCCTCGTTTGAAGCTGTTGCCCTCAGAAAATGTGGTGGTACCACTGCTGTCTTCGCAAATTGGGATAAGCTTGGGAAATGCATGAAAGATGCCTCCTCTCCCACTCACTTATTAGAAGCACACTTTTTTTTAACATCTGCTGAAAAGGAAAACCTAACTCAATGTAATTTCCATTTCCTAAATGCAGATTGGACAAGATGGTTTTTGTTACGAACAAGATCAGGAACAAAACGAAGCATTGATTTCCAGGAACCAACACAACAACAACAAAATGCTTGTGGTCTGGATCGTAGAAAAGCCACCTGATTTTGCTATGTTGGAAGAGTGAATTCATTGTAGTATGAAATCTTTGCCTTCGTCAGTGTTTGCTCAATGAAGTTTTAACAAGTCAGCAACACATGCTGATAGGAAATGAGGGCCAAGAATCCAGGGCCCAGCAGAGCAAGTTGACCAATAAAACATTGCCTGGCTCTGCAGAGGAAATCAGGGGTGATAGGAACTTTTGCAAAGCCAAACCTAGGATGGTGGTATGTTGTCAACCTGTCAATCACTCCTGTACAAAGTCAATGTTGCTCTTCTTTAAAATGTTGTGGTTGTTGTTGTTTTGTAGTGTAGGATTTAGACGCAAGAGCAGTGTTTACCTAAGCATTAATATGAAACAGAAAACAGATTTGAGTATTCTGAAAGGAATTCCTACTCTCACTTAAAGAGGACAATGCATATCCCATTTTTATCAAAGGATTTTTATTATTAATGGTTGATTTTATTGGTCCTCCGGCTATAGACTTGTCAAACCGGGGAGGATGTGAACCAGTTTTCCTTCAACAAAGGAGCATCTTGCAGATTATAATATTCCATTAACTTTACAGTTTTACTTTAGGATCCTATAGAGGTATTGAGACACTTTGATTCAAATGACAGAGAATTAACTTTCACTTTTTCATGACACGAGCAATGGAAAGCTACTAATGGCGTAACTACTGTTGCATTAAAATGACACAGAAAGTATTCATTCTATTTCCTTCAGAGAAAAGAAAGCGGATGCTTCAAAACTTTAACATTGTCTGCCACCCTATCACAAGAGACTGAAAAAAACTGAGATTTAGAAGGAAGTAAAGAAAAAAATATGAAAAGTTATAATTCTTTAAAATTTTTTCTAATAAACTCATTTGATTTAGAGAGAGAAAAAAATATAGAAGCAAAGATTGCTTAGATCAACTCAACAAAGACATAGTTGCCACTTAAAAAGAAGCTTCAACAAAGGCAGATGGTAATATAAAGCAGGAATTGGACAATTGTAGTCTAAGGACCAAACCTGACACTCTGATTGTTTTTGTAAATAAAGTCTTATGGAAACACAGTCACACTCACTTGTTTACACACTGTCTGTGACTACCGCTGAAGCGTACCAGCAGACATGGGTAATGACAACCAAGAGGTATGTCCTGCAGAGGCTAAGATATCCACTATCAGGATCTTTCCAAAAACTGCTAGCCACTGGTATAAAATACTTAGGTCTTTTCTCTTATAATAATGATATGTGTGTGTGTGTGTGTGTGTGTGTGTGTGTGTGTGTGTGTGTGTGTGTGTGTGTGTGTGTGTAGGTTCTGTGACTTGAACTCAAGGCCTTAGATATTTTGCTCAAAGCTAGTGCTCTAACCACTTGAGCCAAAACTCCATTTCCAGCTTTTTGGTCATTAATTGGAATAGGAGTTTCATGGACTTTCTTGCCTAGAATGGCTTGAAATCATGATCCTCAGATCTCAGCCTCTAGGGTAGCTAGGATTGTAGACATGAACCACTATCTCAGATTTCAGCCTCCGGGGTAGCTAGGATTATAGACATGAACCATTATCTCAGGGCAATTGTATTTTTTAACATGAAAATAACATGAAAATTCTCCTCTTGCTCCTTTTCCCCACTTACAGGAACGACAAATAGCCAAATGTCCAGTAAAGACATCAAATTGATGTCCATTGATTCCAAAAAGGCATCTCAAAGAGTGAAAAGTGTGGAGGGAAATTGAGTCTTTGGAGCATCTCTGAAGAAATAAATATAGTGTTTGGCTCATTTCATTCAGTCAGACATTGAGGAAACATCATCATAAATAGGACATACTAACTCCATATCTTTAATTCAGTTTATTGCCAGTTGGAGATGCTTTAGCTTCTTTAGGATTGCCTAAATTTAGTCATCACTCCGCCACAAAATTATTTCCACAGATTTTTGTCTCTCTTAGGTTTGCCTACTTAGTTGCCTTGTTCATTTACCTGTCTATGTTATGACCTCTTGCTCTTCAAAATTAGGTCGCTTTTGGTATCATCAAACCCCATGATTCTAAGTCTCTCACCCTTTCGCTTCCACTTCATTGCTGTTTAACTGTTTCTGGGTTTCCTCTTTGTTTTCCCCTTCCAAAACATATTCAGGGGAGAAGATGCAATCTCTTTCACTGGGGCAGGACAGCTGAAGTATTGAAGATTGCACTCCCTCCTTCCTGAAACCTTTGAATTTATTACAGGAGGTAGACACCAGGGCTGTACCTACCAGACTTGAGAATGGAGCAGCCACTCACAGATGCTGATTCAGGGGAGAGCTGCTGGAGTGAATGGACCCTGAATCTGGAGAGTGAGGTTTGGATCACCTTTCTAATGCTGCTCAAAGCATTTGACACATCACTGGCCAAACCTAAAAGCTATGTGCCATTCATATGCTTTCTCTGCTACAACTGCTGCCAGCCTGTCCAGTCCCTCCATTCAGTGGCACCAGGAACCAGATGCTTCTATAAACTGTGAAGTTTTATGGACAAGGATGGACTTCACATTTACCAATCTATATTCAACACTGAGTAACATTTTTGACTGAAACATAGTTGGTGGAGTATTTGAATGCAGAAGCATATTCCACATCTCAGAATGATCAGTGCTGATCTTACTGAGACCATAATGTCCCAACATGGTCTCACTCCCATCTTCTTTCTTATTTCCATTCCTTGGTTCTCCCCTCTACCCTTTCTGCTCCATGGAAATGGCCTCCTCACACAGTCTTCATACAGCCACCTCAAGAACTTTGCACCTCTTGTGTTTATCTAGTTGTACCCATGTGGTACCATCTTCCCTAGTTGCCAGTATCTTTCAGATGTTAATGCCATTTTTCCCATAGCTGTTCATCAGTTTAAATTTGTTCTGTTTTCTTCCTGCTGCATTTTTCAACTTCTAAGGTAATATAAACCATACTTATTTCCCTTTTTGGTATTATCTCTCTCTCTCTAACACACACATACATATACACACATACAGATAGACAGACAGGAAGAGAGAGAGATAAAGAGATAGATAGATAGACAGACAGACAGACTAGGGTATATCCCTCAAAAAAGCAGGGGACTGGCTTGTTTCTTTATTGTCTTTTTGGAGGATGTAAATCAGTGCCTGGTACCATCAATCAGGCCATAAGTATTTCCTGAATAAATCATGGCTAACAAGTCTAAACTAACAACAGACTTACCATCACCCCATTCTCTGTTTTCCCCTTTACCTCCTCTATATGATACATTTGCATAAATAAGGATAATTCATCAAAGTGTGCTTCTTCCCTGCGCTCCTATGGTGTCTTCTTCATTTCACTTACCTCTAAAGTCCCCATCCCAAACCCCATTACAATGATTCCTTAAGCCTACCATAGAATTGCTGCCCAGCTGCCTGGAAAGCCACGGGTGGTGGTCTTGGCCCACCCCCACCAGGTTCCAGATGGCACCAATCTTTCCAACAGCAAATCTAATATATGTAGAGTTAGAACAGGCCATAGTGCTCTGTGATTACAGAGGAGAGGCCTCTACAGCACGATCCTCATTATATAGCCATCTGACAGGCCTCTCCCTTGACATATGGGCTGGGAATCAGCATGGCTGTCACCCCCGCTTAGTTCCTAAATCGCTAAAGTGTAAAGGAACATTTCTTCAGAGCAGGTAAGACCTCGCAGTAGTAGCCATGATGCTTTTCTCCTAGCCAACATTTGGTATAGAGGTGTTGATGCACAATTCAAATGAGAAAGCAAAGGAGAAATAAGGTGGTGGCATTTTATTTGTTTGTCTAGAACGATGTCATTGCCAGCGAATGCAATGCCAGTGGTCTGAATGTGACTCATATGCTTCAGAGGAGCTGTTTTGAAAGAGATGCATACGAGACACATGGATATGCATAGAGAGAACTCAATGACTTGTCATCCAACCGACTTCATGGTCTTGTCACATCCAGCAGACACCAAATATTCACCCAAAAAATTCATCCATTTATGTAATTTTTTTATTTTTAAACTAAATGAGTTTTGTGTTCTCCAGAATTAAATATAAGATGCAGAATGTTCAGAAGCAGTTTCTGGTCTTATAATTTTTAAATAAATTTAAATGCCGTTAGACTAGTTTATCTCTTATTTATGATCTCAACTGTTTATTTTTCAACTGTTACAAAAAAGGAAAGACTGCATTACCATGATTCCTGGTATGAAATAAGAATATGCAGAAAGTATAAAAAGTTTAAAAATACTGTGAGTTCAATCTAAACCTTTGTACAAGTAATTAAAGGTGATTAAAAAAATAAAACAAAATAAAAATTCTGGAGTTTACAGTGAGACACTGATGTGCCAGGCCACTGCAGACTTCACAATCTGCTTTTCTTCCCTTTCTTTCCTAGTCTTTA